>NC_135015.1:10868240-12082615 GCF_051020955.1 Megalopta genalis
CGAGTTCTTAACTCCGCGTTGCTGAGAAAAATGAGCGTGGAATTTCAAGCAGAGTGCCTGGGTCAGTGTTACGTGCCAGCCAGGTACCTTATCCGGGCCATTTTCGATCACTTTTTAATTTAATAATAAAACACCCTACGAACGTGCAGTCGACGCGACGCCACGCCACGCCCTTTCGAACACAAATAAGTTCCAGGAGTGCAAATGAACGCGAGACCTGGCCAACCGATGTAGATTAAACACGCGAGAATTCTCGGATGGTGGCCTCCCTATTGTTTCGTCGAGGACCGTGCGCATTGTACGCTCGCCGGACGGTCGGCCTTTCGTCGAGGAACAATCGAACACTCGTTTCCTCGCGCGAAGTAACCTTGGGGTGGGATTGATCGCCGGCACTTCGATTTTCGCTACTCGCTCCGACGTATTGGCATTCCCCAATTACGTAGTTTCGGACGTAGTGATGAACGAGCAAGCATGCCAATTGCCACCGGGACACGCGGCCATTCATAAATGTACGTACACGTGTCGATACTTCAAAGGACGGGAGCACGTTGCAAACAGGTTCGCCTGACACGCGGCTATTGATCATTTGTATTAAACCTACCGCCACAATCGTCACACGCTGCCATTTTTATGCGTCCTGTCCACAGGCCGAATCGATTAACCCCATTTCTCGAATTCTTTAAAATTGTATTACTAAAGTATTTGCTCATATTTTGTATATCTAGATTTCCTTAACGTTGAGCGCGTGACACCACGAAATAACAGAAATTTTCGTTGATTAATTCCCTTGGTCATGCAATAATTGTAATAATAGATAATAATACTATCATTACACTATAATAACGCTATTATTACACGTATAATAATATTATTACACTATAATAATACAAATACTGGTTACTTCAAGAATATAGTATCTTATGCATTTTGCATATCATTAAAGCGATCATTTGGACGATCGTGGTGTGTCAGTTTGAATCTTATTTAGATGTGGATAATTGCTAAAATGTTTGTATTATATTAACAAATCGAAAATGTTGTATCAGTGTTCCTTTGACACTTACATTTTTATGATTCATAACGGAGGTTTGTGAAGCATGGAGCTGGTAGTTTTATAAAATCAAGGGGGTTTATTAATTTTTTATGAGAACTCCGGAAATTATTTCTAAGAATGACGTAACGTCCGATTTTGAGGATACAGCTTAGTATTTTGAACAACTTTCTCTTTGTAAAAAAATATCGCTCTATATCATTACTTTCCGAGATATTCGCGAAAAACTGTATACTTAACCCAGACCTAATCCAAACCTAACTCAGACCTAACCCATACCGAACTGCACTTACAACTTCAAGGCTTTGTAACATTCTCAAAAACTATTTTGCAAATGCTAAGATCTTTATTATTCATTTTAAATTTGCCAGTTATTGTTTACCGGTCCCCGTGAAGTGTTTACAAAAATATATATGTATAAACGGTTGGCACCGTGCCGACGCATAGCATGACACGTTTTCGCGAATATTTCAGAAATTGATGCAGGCGACAGTTTTGATGAACGAAAGAATTGTTGAAACTGTCGGGCTGTATAATATACTTAAATTTCATAAAACTAGGGGACTCTTTTGTAAACAATTGGCAAAGCTCTGTAAATTGCCAAGATAATTTCAAAAGATGAATAAACTTTCATTGGGACTATTTCGTTTCCAATTTAAATGTGCATAGAAGATATCTAAAAGAAAATCGATTATTTCCAGACGAAGAATCATAATTTCATTCGAATCAAAAAGTCTGGGACTCGTCGTTTCATGCATTCTACATAGCTGAAAAATATTCTCAACAATTTTAGTATAGCGCCGTTGAGGCATGAACGATTGCCCCGAGTAACTTTTACCATCTCATTGTAGGTCATTAATCACGAGTACTTGGGATCACTTGCTTCTATAACAATCGTCCCCTTCAAACTCGTGCCCCGGGGAAGCGGCGCTCTAAGACGTGCTTATTAGTTAATTACCATCTTCGAATAATTCAACCATTACGGTCTCATGACTGCGCTGTTCACGAGAGTGTCTAGGATGAAGCGATCCAAGGGCTCTTCACTGGTAACTAAGCAATCGATTGACACAGTCAAACGTTCTGGCATATATACGCCGCTAAATTTGCTGATTCGCCGTATTAGCAGGGACAGAAGGTTTGACAAATTTTAGCATTCACAAATTTTCATCCTTTTCACTCGTTGCCATTATAGTTCTAAATACAAAATAGTTTTTTTCCGACCTACCTTATTTGAATTATTCCATTTTATGTATGTGAAGTTCCATTGTGTGACTCATACAACAGTTACAGTTTTTTTTTAAACAAACAAGTTTGATACTGTGAAAATTATTTCAGAACGCGATATAACAACTTTTAGTGGCGCCTCAGAGTCACCACTCGAGTGCAAGGGGTGAACTCCTTTTATCAAATCGATGTTGAAAAGGAAAACAAATATCCAACTTTGAAGGCGTTTTATGCTTTAAAGACAATTTTTAAAAGAATATTTTAGCCATTGTCTAGTAAACTGATCTATCTAATATCTCCAAAAAATTTAGATCGTTTGACCTAATTATAAAAAGTTGTATGCATTATAGTTCCACATTAGGCACAAAATTGTCAGATCTGCTTCAAATTAAATGAACGTACACGAGCGTAATAAAGTAATTAAGAAACTTTTGTTTAAGTTAGGGAAAGAAAGATATCGATCTCTTTAATTTGAAACGTTGTTACGATGTTTCCCACTCGTTAACTGTTATCTGATAATGATCCCTTTCGTCTTTCCATGGTCTATCGTTAAATCGCGCAGACATTATGGAAAGTAAGTTTACTACGTCATAAAAAAACGCTCGTAAAAGCTTTAGCAGCATAAACTGTAGAATAGAAAAATATTGCTCTAGGTATATATATATATATATATATATATATATATATATACATTATCTTCTTGACGTAATCTTTATGAAAGTTTTTTAACGCTTGTCTCGGAATTTTCTCATTTCTTGTTACAGTGTTCCCCCTCTCGATGTAAAAAGAAAACGATTACGTTGCTGGCAATTACAAGGGGATACTGCTGGTCACGTAAAATCTTGAAGCATTGCAACGGTCATCGAATTACGGCCCATTTACATGGTTAATATGACATTTGTGAGCATGGAATATCAATTTCGGTATTAGTTGTTACTATATGCGTAACCGATATTAATAGCAATTGAGACACGCAAATTAATAATTAGTAAACTACGTGCTTTCGTAATTGTGTCGAAATTAATTCATGAAATTACAAATTGTACGTGAAGTCTCTAAAAATTTGTATTAATAAGTACCCGCAGAGAAGATGGAATTGCTTTGAAACTTCATCAAAGTCGCTTTTTCAGTTCGTGCTCTGTACGTTAAAAGCAAATTTCAAATCTTGCGCTTTATCACGAAACTTCGTAATGAATTATTATTCTCAACTTGTGTAACGTTCACAGAGAATAATCGTCCGTTAATGAACACTTTTCTTCAAGATAGTTTCATTTAACGTCGATTTACCCAGACAAAGCGTCATTACCATATAGCTACATTATTAAATGACCAAAAAATATATAATAATTAGACAGCATATGCGAAACAAATGAGTAGCTTAAATGCGAATCATTAAATGATCCAAGAAAATTTTTAATATTATTGTTACATTACTTTTTTAACTTATCACGACTACTAAAAGAGGAAAAACATTTTCATCGAAATTATGTTTCTTAGACAATTTTTATTTTGCACAAAGATCCGCAGTCTAGTAATAACAATGAAAGCTATCATCACAAACTCAGCTGTGACAAATTTGTCATAACAAATACTGTCATCCACAGTTAAATCGTCCTAACTAACATTTCTCATTATCCAAAACATGAAGCTTTAAATTAACAATATCATCTTTAAATAAACGAAAACAAATGCACGGAATTACATTTGGAACTCTATGAAGTATGTAGAATATTCCAGCATAGTTTAAAAGATAAAAGACACGCGATGTGTCCCAAATATTTAAAAATATCTTATCTCCCGGTAAGAAATTTGAACGAAGAACGGCAGAACAAATCTCCCAACAATTCACAACGTCGATGAAACACGTTCCAGCGATGATGTTTATAAACAAGCTCTCAGCGACATAATTTCGGTATGAATTGCAATCCATTCTTCCGATGTGCCAACGTTTAAAATTCATTGCATGCGGTGCAGCGCCACGCAGCAATTTTCGCCTGTCGATCATCCTGATCCGTTACTCTTGTCTCGACAGAAGACAGACGAACCTTCGGGCGAATCCAATTGTTAGTCGTGATTCGCATAACACCACCGCCGGAAAAATCTGCGCCGATCCCGGCCGAGCGGATTCGAGGGGGTGGAGAGCACAGCACGACTTTATGCACGTGGCCTGTTTCGCTGTCTATGAATAATTTACGTGCAGCGGCGCCGCGCATGTAATTTCCGTGCATTAAACGGAGTTACGTCAGATTGCTCGACGATTTGATCGTCGTGGGGGATATTTGCCAAGCAGATAGAACGAGCAACCGAGCTTTGACAAGCCCAGCCTTCTCAATTAGCGACTTCAAAGCGGGTCGCGGTAAAAGGGATCGGAATCGAGTTTGCATTATATCGACGGCTAATCAGCTTCATAAAGCGGCGACGCTGGAACCCGTTGCTTTTTCAATCGCGCCAGTCGTTAACGTTCCACGATCGTCGCGATCGGCTGTCACGTGCCTCGGCGACAGACGGCGGAACGAGCGTGCCATCTTTTTTGGGATCGTGTCTGTGGTATCGAAGAGCGAAACTTCCTCGTGCGGTCTTCGATACCGAACACGAATTCGAAAGTATATCTCCGTGACCCACGGATTTTCAATAAATGCGAAATCATTTTTCCAGAATCATGTTCTGCATTCAGCGTAATTTCTTTCCGTACATTTTCCCTATTTCTCGTTGTAAAATTTTGTAAACGTTGTCGGAAGAGTAACGAATATATACGAAAAGAACATCGACGCAAGATGTTGCATAGTTTCTTTATAAAAAGATACCAAAAGAAAAGAATAGAAAAACGCGTTTTACAAAAGAAGACCCCTTAAACGTGTTAGAGGAATATTTAAGGAGCGCGAGACGCCTTCGATGCACCAATTTTCTCTGACATTTTCAAATTAATTGAATTTCGTGTTCATGAAGCCTGCCTTGCACTCCCCTTTTTATGAATTCATAAAATTATCTTCTACAACTTTACAAACCGTGCCGCGCAGGCAGCAGAAGCCGAGATACGGTTCAGAAATAATTAAGTCGGGATAAGAACGGTAGTACTTTCATCTTTGAAAAGAGACGAGCAACGGTCGGTCGCAGTTGGCGACGCGAAAACAATTTATCACGTTACCTGTGCAACTTCATTATCGTTTTCCAGCTGTAACACCGCGCTAATCTGTGTGTAATGTTTCTCAGCATTATACGGGATCATAAAGGATTATGAGGCGGCGTCTCGCGAGGCTGACTGAGAAGCGAAAATCCAGTCGGCCACTAATGCTGTGAGTCGGTCACGTTGATCCTCGCTTTAACACGTTTCGTTTCTACAATCGGGACGAACCGAACATTCAAGCCTTTTTTCATTGGATCGAGACTGAGGCGAACCGAGCTTGAGACTCTGTGAAACTGTTCAATTTTGTCCTCAGAATTTAGGTTTGTTTCGGTATTTGTTTCGAGCGTTGTTCAATAGTGCTGTTTCAAGAATAATGATCTCACGATCTATATAGGATTATATTTGAAAAATGCTATTTTCATATGAGTGAGACCGAATCATAATGTCGTAAGTAAAATCTTCGATAATTTTAACTTATGCCTTAAATTGTAAATTAAAAATGTCTATAAACAAGTGAAATAAATTGTAAAGTTACTACAAATTAACTTAACTCTAAATTATCTTGGCAATAAATTTATTTATTTATTTATTCATTTATTTATTCATATATCAATCAATAAAAAAACTCATCACAGAAAAAGAAATGAAAAGAAAAGATTTTATATAGCCGCCGCACGAGTGCAATAAAATTTGGTCAGTAAACAATGCACATGGTAGTAAACAATACGCATGCTAGTAAACAATAAAACACCCTGTTTCTCACAATGAGGAAAATATGACTTCCGTCACTACGATTCTAACTGGCTCAATTGTGTGATGCGGAGAATTTTACGCAGTTTGCTCGTTATCTCGCAGACCGCGTACCTCATCTTTGTCCTTCCACAATCAGCGGATCGAATATAGGTTTCCACCAGCGAAATCCAGTTGCTTCGGGCCTGTTGTAGTTCCCGATAGTCGATTCATCCGTTATACGTCCACTAATATATACATATTCGGGTCGGTACACTGCTGAGACCGAGTCTATCGTTAATCCATGGTAATCCGATTTTGATTCTCGCCGTCACTACAGAATATAATCCCCTAATGGCGATGTATAATATTATAACCGACAGGAAGCAAGCTAGCGACTGGTAAACAAGCCTGTAAATCAGACGCCCGTTGTTGCCAGGTTTTAACGGAAATGACCGAGATATCAGGATTTCTGTTTACAGCAAATTCTCCTTAGAATTCCAAATTTTTGATCGCTCTAAATTTCCCTGTTCTAGTCCTATGCCTATGAGATTTTTGGCTGCGTCGATGCTAAGGGTCGACGGAGTCGGTCAAACGTGTGATGCGGCACGCGACACAAATTCCCGGAAGACAACACAAAATGGTCTGTTTGAGAGTGAGTTAGCTAAGTAAAACCGCGGAGCTACAACCGAGTTGCCTGCAAATCGTGGCATGTGGCCGCCGATTATCGTTTTCAATTCCGAGTTCCGGGCTTCCTAGGGAGAATTTACTGTAGTTAGGGCGTCAGATGGCACGGTCGATCATCGCGTTCGAGCAATTAATATTTCGTCAATGGAAATCCTGTGGCCGTCTCGCCGCGATCAAAGGTACATTCGATCGCCCCGATATCGGTGACTTTACCATAAGCCATAAGCAGTCGACAACGTGACGTAACCCTGTCGCATTATGACTTATTTATCACCTGTTACGCCACGGTTGAAGCTTTCGTAAAGTTTCTTACTCCTTCCACTGTTTTAAACATTCAATTGTTTTCGTAACGAAATCAGCGTACGAATGAGTAGACTGCCATCTTTATGCGAATTCTAGTTTTCGTTAATTATATTACAGAAGTCTAAAGAAGGGAAACATTCGTTGTTTCCTCGAAGTAAACGTGGAATAAAAAGAAAATTAACTTTTTGTGATATACGTACATGTTCTCTTGTATTCTAGGAACCTGCATATGATGTGCAGACATGTCTAGTAACGAAACTAATCTCGCGTGATTATTTATCATTGAACTATAGGAACGACGACCTTTTGCATCAAAATTGAATTTTATTCTTCATAATTTAAATACAACTGCAGAAAAATATCAAACCGATTTTAAATGAAAGTTTGTACTACACATTCTTACGTAAATTGCAGGCAAGATTAAATTATTCTTAATTTAATAATCGATGAATCATTTAAACTCTCAAGCCCGCAAAATAGTTTTGTGAGGACTTTCCAGAAAGCTTTTACATACTAAATATGGCCCAGTATTGAAAATAATTTTGATTATCTTTCGAACATCGGGATGCACCTCGTGCATCATCTCGAGTTCAGTGCAGGATTTTGCAAACCCCAGCTGGTCCGAACAGATAGCAGCGAGGGAATCAATCCGGATCCGCGATCGGATTGATCGACGAAGCAGCGGCCACGCATTAAACTGGATTTTTTGCAGAAATCGCCGATGTAAATGGATTTACCCGGGACCCTTTATCTTCCCGGTAACGGACCGCCCACGAAATTTATTCTTTTCCCCCGGTCGTACGAACGTATGAATTTCTCCGGCTACGAGGAGAAATCAATATTTGAGCACGGCCACGTTGCTGCGAGTATATTTCTTCCATTATTCGACGGGAAACGTCTTCGGTATTTTTTTTCTCAAGAGATCCCGCTTCAACGGCGCATTCTTCCCGGTAATTTGATTTACGGTCCCGGCAAAGTGTGGCGCTGTTCTTCTGAAATTAAACGTCCGACAACGAAGCGGAATCAATTTTCAAAGTAGGTTCTCGGAATTAGTACATCATGTGGCTTCTATTCGATAATCAACCGTTTCGCCTCGCAATGGTGAGCCGCGGTGAGCGTTTCGGATTGGATTCGATCAAACACCGTCGAGTTGAAACGGAACATCGTTTCGTAATGTAATATAATGTAGTCATCTTACTCAGGTATACGGGTAATAAACCTGTTGTAACAAGAAAAAAAGAGGTGAAAATTGAAAAGAGATTTTGTACAGCTGTCACCCGAGTACAATAAAATTAAAAATATATATATAAAGTATATATGTAATAATACAATACAAACAGTATGAAATAGTGTAGTGTATGTAATAAATATATAGCAGATATAATAGCTATGTACAGTACAGAAAATGTAATAAATGAAAGATTATCAGAGATACAAGTAATACTGTTGTTATAATAAAAAATAGGGAGAAAATAAGATTGTAGAATAGTGAGCAGTAACCGCAACAATAGCAGAGTACTGAAAGATGGGTACGAGCTGTGAAAATAATTAATGAAGCGGAAAATGAATAAAAATCTGGCTTATACAAAATCATGGTATTTTGTGGAGCCTGTGAGATGTCCGAAGCCATCTTGTAGGAGGGTTAATACATGACAATGGTCAACTCGAAATGTAAAATTTTTAAACATTTGTTCTAACGACGTAAACTGGACTGTTCGAAATATTAATTCTACAACTTCGCAATATATAATAATCTTTAAATAAACAAATTCAGGAGCGATCTCCGAAAGAAGCCAGTTTCAATTGCGAAAGATTTCTTGAATGAAGCCTTACAGTTTTTGAGAAAATATTCTCAGAGATTCTTTGCGTTTGGCTCACACAGACTGAACAAAACTGTTTAAAAATGTCTTCTACACTTTCCACGGTGCGTACACATTACGAAATTGGCACAGCGACATGTGGGAACGAAAGTTTCAGTGATACCGCGTCACAGCCAATCAAACTCCCCTTTTCCAAGCGCCCGAAGCGACGAATAAGTAATGACTGGATATTTAAATTAGGGTAGGAACGGGGCAGAAGCGATGAATTCCTTCTTTGGAAGCCGATGAAAAGGAAGTTCCTGGATCTGATCGATACGAAATATAATTCTAATGCGCTCGACATCCCCGCAGAGTTCAAAGTACTCGCGCGGCCTCGAGAAATTTATTAAGAGAGCCACCACACCGGCACGCTGCTCTAAGGTCTGGTTTTAACGAGTAAGTCCCATCTTCGCCTAAATGGAGATATATATCTTCCGTTGGGCGCACTTATCCGTTCTTGGCTGACACCAACACGTACGAATTAATGGCTTTGCTCGAACTCTCTTCTTGCTGGCCGCCATAGTGACGGCTATAAACCACTCGTGGTTACGTGGTCGGGTGCTGATCATGATTTCGCTGGGGAATCAAGCCCAGTCGATCGCCAACGGCACATTCTTTTCCTCGGGGGAATATCTGGACCCATTGTGCTCTTCTCGTGACTTTCTTTATCTTCGATTTCGAGAAGCTTGAATGTAATATCACAAGGTTCGATCAGAAAGAGCTTGAACCTCAAAAGAGCTTAAAGACCTCAAGAGATCTTAATCATTTGCTCAAGAAACGTGCAGGGTTTTCATCAGGCTAGCTTTCCTATTAGTCGCGTTATCATTGTCAAATTAATCAATCCGACATCACATAAAGTCACAAAATGATCTTAGGACTAGAATGATTAGAAATGCTTCGTAAAATATATTACTTACAAAACTAAACGCTGAATACATGAACGTATACCATAATGGTTCCTTATTTTGTCAAATTTTCCGTTCAATGTGATTGTACAATAAAAATAAATATTATTTTCTTAAGTTTATTATATTGTATGCATTGTACAATATACATATGTGTTTTATATGTCTGATCATTATATATCTATTATATCTGCATATATTTTATATATGTAAATTTAGAGTAATATTGCTTTTTATGAGGTACAATACTTCTTGAAAAGCCATTTTTTATGAAAAAATATTCATATTTCTGCAAGCTGCAACAATTAGCAAAAATTGTGCGGCGATTCTGTACATAGAAAAGTATCAGGAATCAAATTGTTATTATACTTTCTCATGCTTTTACTTGTTCTCCGATCGCGTACGTATTTCCACGAGAAGACGAGCGAAAAATGATCACGAATAGAAAATTACAAACACAAAATACACACAAAATACAACAACATAGACACTTGTCGAATACAAATACCATTTTGACCGGCTAGATCGCGATTCAAACTTTCCAGGCAATGTAATAAACTTTCCAGACAATGTAATAAACCTTATCAAATCCTAATCCCGTTGTCTGCGTGTACTCACACTTTTGTTATCCATAAATTGCAGTTTGATCCTATTGCCGAGCGTCTGCCGATCAATCTTGAATTACGCAACAGGACCAATAGTAGTGTTGACACACCTCTCAGGATCCTGATAAAATTTTCCCGATCGCGGTGATAGCGAGAGTGGAAAAGGGGCGACGTTAGCGGGGCTGTTCTGCGAAGGGGCGGCTAATAACAGTCCTCCATCATTTTCTTCGATATCAGGTAGCTTATTAAAGCCCTCGAGGCTCGGTCTTCGGATTATTTTCAGGAGATTTTCCGCGCTGGGTTGCCGGCATTAAAGTACGCCCGCAAGGCTGCGTGTTAATTAATTCTGTGGCGAGGGGGTAACCAGGTCCACGAAGCGGGTGGACTCTGGCCCGTTTAAGGCTGTCTGCGCCGATGACCGTGACGGGGCTGGGGACCGGGAAAGATGCATATTTCACAACGGGCTGGCTTACCACTTCGCCGGGAATTCAAGAAAATACACCTCCGGCCTCGCTCCGCTGCACAGCGCCACGTGAATTTTCGCATTACCGGGCACGCGTACACCTGCGTCTGTATTATGGCGAGGATACGACGTCATTAAGCAATTTGCGGAATATATGGCGGATACCGGGTGCCCCGCGGTGCATGGGATGCATCGCGGCAACCGCGTCAGCACCCCAAAAACTATGAAGGAAGACTGGATGAACGTAATTCAACCGCCGCCACGCCGGAAGTTTGGATCCGTTTGTCGGCGCGATTGCGTTAATTAACTGAGATTTGTTTCTGGAGGATAGTAGCTCTGGAAGAGGATTTTCAACTTTTTCTTACGCGGAATCACCTGAACACAGTCTTAACCAGTGTTGGGCATCATTTAAATAAATATTAATAAACAATTATTTGGTATTTGTAAGTTCGAATAAAAGACAAAGATAATTACGTATTATATTTTTATACAGATCTACACATATTATTTGAAATGCAAACCTAATGCATAAAATATCCATTTTATAATATACAACAGACGAAAGAGAAGCAAAATTTATTTATTATTTCTACTTTCCCTGAGATACAATTAGAGAGGACATTTTATTTGTAAATAAGAAATAATAAATAAATCATTCGTGGAATTGTTTAAATGATTTTAAAAATTAAATACTAAATTTAATTGTTATAATATTTGCAAATAAAGTATTAATTTAACTTATAATTTGTTACTTATTATTTAAAATGTGTGAATTTAAATAATGCTACATATTATATACAGTATTTTATAATTATAGGAAAATCATTGTTGTAAAATACTTTCTTTCTATCGATTTAAATAACATGTGTGTAAACTATATATTGAAGCATTTTATAAAAATAATTCATCGATGAAGATTCGAGATCAAATGAACAATATGATGTAATCACAAATATAATAATTATATATATGTAGTAAATTCAGTGTCAAGACAGAAAATCCAGATCACAGCGATAAATCAGCGATTAATCACGTCATATCTAGGGCACGGTATGTACCAAAATCTGGCCTCGTCAAAGGGTAAGAACAGTTGTGGACCACGAGCGTCGTTAGTAAGAACAGATCGAGGAAAAACTCGTTCATTAATCCGAGAATGAGCGCATAATGAAAGCTCGGTGGCGCGACGTTTGCGTAGCGGATTTGGAAAGCGTCTCTGGAGTCCCGGGGCGAGACACGTCGAACCAGAAGTTATCGTCCGACAGATTGCGAGGGCTCGGCAAGAATTCACGGTGTTATCTCGTTCCCCGGCGGTCTTATCCCTTTTCCATGGGGTGCCAGAATATAAATCAATACGTCTTGAGAACGAGGGAACGGAATAGCTCGGGGGAGGGCGGAAGACGCGGGCGGCTGAGGAGGCTCGAAGGGATGAAAGCCCAGGTCTGGAAGCACCTGATGAACCCATTCCTTTTCTTGAGAGATCCCCACCCGTCACCCTTGAAATCGCTGTCAGGCCCTCAGGTGAGATTCGCATTAGCGAAATTGTCGCCGTGGGTGGTGTAGACTCGTAAGGGAGCCGTCGCGTCAAGACGACGAGGACGCGCTACCTCGGGCGAGGGAATAGGGACCAGAGGGGGCGAAACGAGCATTTACATTGCTTTGACCAATCAGGCGTCGAGACGATTTAAATAACCGAACCAGCCGCCGCCGCTCTCTGCGCCACGTTGCGCTCTCTTTATCAGCGACTTCTTCCAGCCGTCTACTCGATAAGAAGCAAGAGAACTGTTTCTATTTGTCTCCTGCGTCTGACTCCTCTTCCGGCTGTCTCCTCTATCTAGCCTACTCTTTCGATCCTCGCCAGAAGAAAATGCAAAGCAGCTGGATTGTCTGCCGGCAACTTGTTCATAGATATTTTTTGGAACGCCCCGGGACACGGCACCGTAATTGGATCCAATGATGCAACTCGATATGGTAATCCAAACCGCTGCGACCGCGTTTGCCGCACCGAGTAACGCCAGCGGATTGCTGCCAATATTCCTCACTACTTTTGCTTCCCTCATCCTCGTTTAAAATCAATTAATTGAAAGTTCTATTAAAAATGTATTTAAATTTAAATTTCTACTAAGAATATATTAAAATTTAATTTTCAAGTATAAATATACTAAAATTTAAATTTCCGTTAAAAATCTATTATGATCCATATATTTGTAATAAATATTTGCTATGATTAGATTTTAAATAAAAGTTCTACTATAATTAATTTCAAATATAGCGTGATCTGTCAGTAAATGAACTCGAATTGCATTTTTCTTAAACTCTCGTGATTCACTAATCGTTATCTCATCCCTTAAATATTATCGTAAGCGAGTTATTTCATTATTAATCTTTTAGGCACGACGCGCCACTATAGTGGCTTACTCTAGTAGCTCACTCGGTCATCGTTTGAATCAAATAATCGTCTTCATATGCATTGTTTCACACTTCTTTTGTCTTCACATCGATTTACAATATACAGACTTATCTTAACAATATAACTGTATCTTAACAATATACAGACAGAATATACAGACACTCTGTACAGTACATATCAGACTCTGCCGTCCAGAGAAATAGCCTCCCGCAGAATTCAGCCGTACCTAAAAGGTTAAGTGTATAGTATTACTCGAAACAATTCTAATACTTTTTGACAGTTATAGCTTCTTGAAACGATCAATGAACGAATGCAAATTTTCGATGAATGAACAATAATATTCCAGTGACATTGTACAAATTTATTATGATCTCATTCATCGCACCTTAACACAAAACCTAGCTATAAAAATATCTAAACTGTATTATTTTATAAGAATGACCAGACTGAATTTATTTAAAAAAAACACACACACACGCAAAATAGCATTAGGTGGCAGCATATCTGTAGATTTACAATAATACAACTACCGCATACATTTTAACGTGAAAACGAGTATGATGAACGTTACTTTTTCAGATAGTACGGAAAATGTTTATTCATTGAAGGCTGTTTATTTATTGGACTGATCATCCTGTAATGTAGTATGCCATCGGGAGACTTTTATTTTTCCGTAACTTCTCGACGAATTTCTGAATTCATTCCAAAAGGATTTATACGCCTGTCCAAAGCATCACCTGTACATTAAATCAGAAATTATGGTAAGTAGACCGCGGAGTTTGTGCATTTATGGCAAGAACGGGTAAGTGAGATACAGAGCAGAGGAGGTACTAAAAGAATATGAGGATATTGTTACGTTGTCTGTATAACTTCCAAGAACTGACGAAAGGAAAACTATATTTTTATTTCGCTTCTATTTCAATTTTTATGTTGCATAAAGATTCGCAGTCTAATGGTAAGTATCCCAGAAGTTTCGCACTGATTATTATTAAGTTTAGAACGACAACGGATTAGACAATAATAAGAACTGTCATGCCAACCGTGCAAGTGTTTGTGTCTGACTCGTATGTGCATTTTCGCACATAGTCGTATTTTGTTATTTCAGAGATATTGTTAAACGATTTTTTTATTAAAAGGCAACACCCTAGATGAATATTGAGGGCTTTATCAAATTCAGATTTTGACGAAATTTTAAAGCATATTTCACACGTATTTTATTTGTCAGGCATCATCCATGTTGAAATGCTGAAAACACCCTTAAATACGCGTTTTATCCCGAACTTTAAGGGCTGTTTTCAAATTTTTAACACGATGACAGGCGATAACGAAACGTTCTGACACATATTTCTCCGAAAATTGTCTCTTGCAGAAATTTGATCGAAATCGATGTGCCCACATTCGATTAAAATATACATCGGCAAATGAAATTTAAAAATCTTGTGTACAATAATTAAGGCATTGTTCTTTAACCCTTTCGCTACGGCGGTTCAGTCCGCCGTAGCGCCCCTCCTGAACGGAACCACCCGCCGAAATTGTGCACATTGCGCGTGGATAGTGTATTTGGGAAGAAAAGGGATTTTTCTTTAAAACAATATAGTTATAATTTCTGCATAAGGTATAAAGTTATTTAATAGGTAAAAAAAGTTTCATTAACAATGGAAAAAGTGAAGAAATAATATATAATATACAGTAATAAAATAAAACATAATATTCATAATACAAAACATAATACATAATAATTAGTCCTAAAGTTAGTACTTTCGATTTTCTATCCCTTTATGACATGTAACACAATAATAATGGGAAATGCAGGTAGAACAAATATAACTTGAATGGTGTGTTGTTTATTTCGGACTGTCGTTTGTTTGTTTCGTCAAAAGATTCACGCAATAGTAACAAGAGGCGGTGCAGTCCAAAAATTAGGTCGCAATTTTACCAGCATGTCGGATATATCCGGCATTCGTCCCCAGAGGGCGATCATGTGGATGTCGGATATATCCGGCGTTCGGCTCCGCGAGTGTTTATATGGATGACGGATATATCCGTCGTTCGGTGCGAAAGGGTTAACTGTGCCTGAATTGTACGCTATCCGCGTGTTTCCGACAAGTTACGGTATCGTCAGATTCGCGAATTGATACGATTAATATTCACAGCCGTTAGCTTCGCCATCAACGGTAAATCGCGCCTGCGATTCTACGGGATTAATGACGGACTTTTTATTAATTAATTTGCAGCGATATTCACTTTATTGGCCGGCGCGTAGTGACGATCGTTTACACTGGCGGCCTCTCGATTGCGCGTAAATTAATTCGCGGGCTATTAAAAGCGAAGGCGCGCCCTCGCGCGCGCGCGCAAGCACGCACCGGTGCGATTACATTCGCCAAGCTGTTCGGCTTACGAGACTGCTGCAAGTTGCCGGGAAGTGTAACGCGAGTTGATTACAGGCTGTACAGGTGCTATATTACAAGCGTCTGGCAACAAATTGTGCGACCTTGTGTGTGCTTGCTCGCGAACCACGTGGTGAAACGCGAATTTCAAGGAAAGCTCTTCGAGCTGAACGAGACCGCGCCGCGCCGCGCCGCGCGAGAGTTTTATGAGAACCGGCCTGTAACGCTTCAACTTTTAATATTCGACGCGCGGAATTTTTTCTACAACCGATGCATAATGCATTTTTTAATGTACGGTGCACGCCGGTCATAGCTCCGACCGTAATTTCATGCATGAAATTCCGGGAAGGCCGTGTCACGAAAAAAATATCGCGATACGCACGACGGCGAAGCCGCGCGTTAATTTACGCTGGACTTTCTTCGATTAGGAAAAGTTGTTTGCTCCGAGGCACCCTGATCACGGTGATGCGACTTTTTTTTCATGGACGTCCGACTTGGAACGGAATCGCTTTCCACGGACGTTGCGCCGCGCGGATATACAAATTACAGCGCGTCACGCAACAGAACTGCACGAGATGCAATCGCATGCGAATGTCGTTAGCGTGATGATTACCCCTTCGTTGAAACGCGAATCGGTTTTTACCAGCATTTTTAATAACGACCGGACGTTTTCCTTTGTGGTTCGCGAATTATGTTATCAGCCGGCCATTCCGTATAATTATTTTGAAGCGCGCGCACGGAGAGAACTGAAAACAAAGCAATAACAGTTAATCAAAGTGAAGTATTCTCCCGATTGTAGATTAGTGTTGCTGCGTGTTTGAAATACATACACCAATAAATATCCTTATAATTTTGGAAACTCCACGTACTCTGTGTTATAAAGATAGTTTAAAATTCTCTAAAAATTCTACAATAAATGCCACGTTTGCCGAATGCTCAAATATATGTATACTAGAAACAACGGAAATTTGATTTGACTTTTGCATAGTGAACAGACAACTTTATTGATTTTAATTCTGAGCTGTACTATGACGAGTCTGACTCGTGATGGAGATTTCTTGTAACAATCTATTCAACGCGAATGTTATTCGATTCTTGTAGATCGGAATGAAATTCTGTTTGCATTTCAGTAAAGATAGGCACACGATAAATACATATTTTCATTTTTTTACAAAAAGATTGTTGCAATCGAAGAAATGCTAATCGTTGTAACAGTGAAGAAAGCGATGGAACAAGAATTGTTTTCGAAAGATAACGAAATCATTTCTGTAGCGATTGAACTACAGTAACACGGAATTTGCGTTCTATTTTGTAAAATTTAGCAAAAAAGAATGAATTTGAAAAATTAGAAATGGTTTTTAATTGATTTTGTTTCTTTTTCTCCATCCTTTTTAATCCAATTCCTATGACGCATCTGCAAAACAAATAAAACTAGCCCGCGATTTCATACCGAAAAATCAAAAACTCGCTCCTTATTAGATGGTTAATACTAATCTCTTCGAAATGAACATGGAATTTCGGGTTTGCATCGAATCACCGACAATATCTGAACTGTCACCATTCGACCGACATTGATTTCGCCGACAATATCATTTAACCGACACGGTGAAATCACCGACAATGTTTACATCGACGCTCGTTTCACGGACATTGACTTTATGTTTACCTGCGAATGGTACTGAATGCCTACCATCACTCGCTGTTACTGTACTTGTTCTATTTCGATTTGTTTTGTTTTATCTCATAATGGACATTCGCCCGTAAATCAATAAAAATAAGAAGAAAATACGAATAAAGTGAATGACGGTGAAACGGGTGTCGGTGTGAGCATTGTCGATGATTTTACCATGTCGGTTAATTAACCAGTTAGCTGTCTTGTCTCCTTTTCAGAGCGTGCATGTATAGACGTATATGTACGTTGCGAGAATCAAGCGATGACGACTATACTCGTCAGACACAGAGTAAGCGTGGCTGTTAAAATATTGGACTAAAAAGACGATTTTATTTTATAAAATTAACAATTTTATTATACTAATATTTACTTATTCGCTTAACATTAACATATACTACATAATAACAGAAAAACGCAGGAAAATCAAAAACTTATAAAAGTTAAAAATTCAAATTGTTGCTGTAGAGTGGTATTTCTTTTTTTTCTAATCTTACTTTTATAACAATGTAAACATAACACCTTCGCGTAGGATTCACCTCAAAATATTCTAAACATCTTAAAATTTGAGAATATGTTTTTGTTTTCACTA
The DNA here is from genome assembly GCF_051020955.1 of Megalopta genalis. NCBI lineage: Eukaryota > Metazoa > Arthropoda > Insecta > Hymenoptera > Halictidae > Megalopta > Megalopta genalis. Next base: position 10,886,246 of record NC_135015.1, read on the forward strand.
AAATTGCAATTTCAATAGCCAATGGTCACTGCTTTTCATGCACGACGAGTATACTCGTCATGACACAAAATACTAAATCAAACACAGCTAACTGTTTAACACGTTCCGTGCCGAGCTTTTTTTACTCGAATCTTCACACTTTGATATTTTACTAAAACTTGATGTATTACGTGCAATTATTAATTCTCGTACACATAACAACGTAACAAAAACTTATCAACGCCCATTCTTGCGGTGGAAATTGATTCTTCGGTTCTAAATTTCTTGTAAACAATTTGTTCAGTTCACTAAGTAAACATGCAAGCGTGTACCATCGATGGTACACGTGGCACGGAACGTGTTAAAAATTCAAATTGTTGCTGTAGAGTGGTATTTCTTTTTTTTTTAATCTTACTTTTATAACAATGTAAACATAACACCTTCGCGTAGGATTCACCTCAAAATATTCTAAACATCTTAAAATTTGAGAATGTGTTTTTGTTTTCACTAAAATTGCAATTTCAATAGCCAATGGTCACTGCTTTTCATGCACGACGAGTATACTCGTCATGACACAAAATACTAAATCAAACACAGCTAACTGTTTAATACTGTCGGCGAAATCAGCGTCGGTGAACACATTGACGGTGAAATGATTGTGGGTGATTCGATACAAACCAGGAATTTCTGTCACTGCCACGTATATTTCTTTCCGCTTGGATCCACAATGCACATACTCTTACGTCGAACGTCAAATATCGTTGATAACAGTAAAGGCGAACGCCACACGATCAGGAAAGGAAGTCGGTCGGAAAAGAAAACGATCGAAATTCACGGTCGAGCGGCGGCGCGATCGTGAGTAAATAAATGCATAAATTTTCGCCGGTCTTTGGGGGAGATTTTGGTCAGTGTGTCGCAGTCGGACAGCTCAGGATTTATGTGTGCATTTTTGTTTGCGACCGTCGAACGTGTGATTCGTTTCTATATTTTCCCCTCTCATTTTTCTTTTTGGTCCTTTCGTTTTTGTCCGCGCTCCCGCCGGTCGAAATTTTGGGCGAGAGTTTTCCACCGCCGCGTGAAAATTGCCGCAGTTTGTTTAACCGTGCTTCGCCTTGATTTATCGCGGTCGGAAAAATGCGGCTGGATACGTAATGGGAAAAGTCGTCGTCGCTGGGAGCGTAATGCCTTTCGGTCGTGTGTGGCACACGCGCGCACGTATTTTCCAAGCATTTCTCGCCGCTCCTGTTTTTTTCTCTTTTTAATAAACATCGAGAGAAATGGCGTCGAAAAAAACCGTGCGAATGATGTCACTTTATTTGGTCGTGCATCAAACGTGATCTACGATTTCAATGCATCGATTGTTACGGCCGTACATTCCGCGGATATCACGTCGAAGTTTTGCAATTGTTATACCTGCTATGCGCTCCCGCGGATTTCTCGTCGGAGCTGTTTTTACGGCCGCGTCTCCATTTCAGTGCATCCTACAAAGAGTGCGTGTCGATAACGATCGTAGCGGCTTCGATCTACCAGACAACGATTTCTGTGCGAAGAAATCTATCGATCAATTGGAAAATGTCTGTTGCCTGTCATCGAGGTTGGATCGTTGGCCATCCAGCGAATGGCGTATGAGGAGAAGAGTTTAGTATTCGTGTCAAGAGTTAGAGTGTCATCTGTGCAATGGATCTATGCTGTTACGGGTGCTTTTTTGTTCCTATTCTTCCAGCCGTCTAGTAAACTCGTTTCCTCTCGCTGCGACAGAAACAATTTTAAATAAGGGAATTGTTGGTTTTACACTCACTCATACACTCGGATGCAGCCTCTTGCTGCCCTCTTTACCAACCAGCGCTGTAAAAACTCGCATTCTCCTCTCCTAGTTCTCTGGTTACACTGTATGCCCTAACCGCCCTTAAAAAAATGCACTCATTCTTTCAGATTCGCTTACGTACTCACTGCCGCAGCTGAACTGTTTTAATAGTCGCGTAGCAGAACCTCCGGCAAACGGATAAAACTCGCCGCTGTATATGGTTTCTGACTCACGATGAGTTTTGTTATTTCTTGTCCGACATTTTTTTATACGCTCCTGTCTTTTATGAAATTCTGTCCGGCTAGTTTACGAAAAGACGGCCGTCTGATTTTCGCTCCTTTTTGACTGACCAATAATATATTATATCTTTTTTACTCGGTATGATAAGTAAAATGGCCTTTAAAAGTGTTTATACGATTTCTTTCACAACCGCCTTAATTAATACTTCTTTATTTTCAATAACTTCTCTGATTGGACACAATTTTCGTTTCCTTTGTGTCTCCATTTACATTCATACTTAGATTTCATTGACCTAAAAATCAAATCTTGATTCGGTTTCAAAGAAATGAATAACATTCATATTTAGTAGATTAGCTTTGCGAATCTTAAAACTTCTTAAAAACTTCATATGTTGACCTTGCCATGACCTTAACATGACCTTGACATAACCTTGATATGACCTTGACATGACCTTGATATAACCTTGATATGTCAAGGTTCTGTGAAGGTCATGTCAAGGTCATGTCAAGGTTACGTCAAGGTCAACATATGAAATTTTTAAGATATGTCAAGGTTATTGATAATATTTTTCATATTTCTCTAACAAACAAATCCCTTACATCCTTTAACACGATTATTATTTATTAAATTAGCTTTGCGAATCATTCTTTGAACTGTGCTCGGACACGGAATTATTGACCTTGATATAACCTTGACATGACCTTGACATGACCTTGGCGTAACCTTGCCATGACCTTGACATGACCTTGACATGACCTTGATATGTCAAGGTTATGTGAAGGTCATGTCAAGGTCATGTTAAAGTCATGTCAAGGTTACGTCAAGGTCATGTCAAGGTTAACATATGAAATTTTTAAGCAAGTTGTACAGTGAAGATTAACAAAGTACGTAAATGATATTTTAATTTAAATAATTCCGTGTCCGAACACAGTTCAACGAATGATTCGCAAAGCTAATTTAATAAATAATAATCGTGTTAAAGGACGTAAGGGATATGTTTGTTAGAGAAATATGAAGAATATTATCAATAAGAAACTCTCCCATTTAGTTTTAAAATCCACTTCATGTATCCGACGGCGACGAACAGAAGGATGTCTCCGGGCAGGCAATTTCAACGTTTACTTTCACTGCATTATCACTAAACACTGATCACTTATCAATAATATTTATGGGCGAACGAAAGTTAACGAAAGTTACTTCAAATGACCTCGGCTACCCCTCATTTTCGGCTGTTAAAATAATTGTGGAACACCCTGTATATGAAATCGTCATCACGAGCCTGACTCGTCGTTATAGCGCAGGGTTAAAAAGAGATACGACGGATTTTCAAGGAACCAGTCACATTTTAAGATGACCGTATAAAATTTCTGTAGAAGTGACCAGTGTTCACAGATCCGATAACGTAAAAGTGATTCGCGGGTAGATTAGATTAGATCTAAATTGAATATCGTCGATCCGATCTTTTCTTGCAACCTTCCAAGATCTACGAATAAGAACGAAAAGCAAATGTAAAAAGGCAACATTTAAAAGCACTCGTATGTCCGCATTTATATGACGGTTACTCTGTTTCTGATCAAAATATATGTCAGCAATGTCACGAAAAAAGTGTTGTCCGCCCTGTGTAATAATATTAACAATGCCGGGACGCGACGCGTTGAAAGCTTTATGTCCCGCGCTCGTCAAAAAGTTCCGTGCGGATGCATAGTTCGCAAGGAACCGCGCAAAGGATATTAACATTCGTTGCGTACGCTTAGCCCGAACGGCCAACAAAATTCGGAATTACTTTGAAACACATTCGGCAATACTGCCCGCCGGCGAAATTATTGCAAAATCCATGGCAGAGATTGTCGGCCGTTATTACATCGGCAGAAAAGTTTGATGATGCTCGTTTGCCGGACGTTATTGCAGGTTCAACGCGATAGCGAAAAGCTACCCCACCGCTTTTGGTCACCCCTCTCTTTGTCTCTCTCTCTCTCTCTCTCTCTCTCTGGTTCTCTTTGCCCCATCGGCCGGGTAAATAAACGCATAAATATCGTCGAGGCTCACGGGAAAATCTGGTCACTGGGTTCGGGGGCTCGACTATTCGATATCAGGAATTTGCGTGCCAACCACCGGCCAGCCGGAGATTTTTCTTTGTTTTTACGCGCGAACCGTTCCCAGAATTTACTAAACAGCCTGTTGTGGCCTATCGAAGTAATTAACGAGCTTTATTCCTGTGGCCGGCGCATGTTTCGCGGAAGTAAATAAATTATTCGGCTAATTAAGTAGCTTGGAAATCCGCGGCCGCGTTTGTTCGCGCCCGCTATCTCCCGGGGCCTTAAATTCACCATCGAAAAATCAATACTTCCGTGATAGAAACAGCCGAAAATAAGCTGCGAAGCATCGCGTCGGGTTTCGAACCGTTATCGGTAATTATAATAACCAACACCTTCCTCAGAAATATTATCAGGTGATATTATACTCGTGTTTGCGCCTTGTTTTCATTAATGCCACAGCGACTCGTTCTGCTGCATTTTATCCGAAACGAATACTCGTTGGAAAAATACTCGTATTTCACGTTTGTACTGTACATTTCGATGTGCGCGATGCTTTCACGATGTTTCAATCCTACTCATTAAAAATCTTTGTTAACCCGTCTGCGGCGTTCATGAAAAATGTTCATTAATGGCGTTCGGATCATAAACGTTGCCTTGATGTAATGATTTCGAGCTTATTTAATCAATTCGAAAATACGGAACAAAGTAAATATCCATTTGCAGAATTGCGAAAATGAACAAGTAAAGAGATAGAAATAGTAAATTTCAAAATGATAAAATATAAAATACACTACAATAATATGCTGTGTGTTTCTTTTACAAATCGGTTTTTTGCCTTTTATGCATATTACATTTGTTTTATCGCCGTTGTCCCTTTCTGTTATGTTGGCCATGAAAAATCTCGCTATCGTCATTTAACGAACATGGAAGCAAGTTAATTATAATCCTCTTTAGTGCACTTTAACTTTGATTTTTATCAGGATATCGTATCATTTATTTGGTCCCGCGTACAAGTTTATTAAATCGATGATGCAATTGACTCTGTAAGAATGTCGTTCATTATTCTAAAATATGCATAAAAATAAGCAAAATCGATCAACTTGACCCCAATAGGGCGGTAATTAAAAAAGTTATAAGCCTAAAATACAGTAGAACCCCGAAAATCCGGACTAAGAAGAATGAACAATAAGGTTCGTATAATAGAACGGTTACGTAACACTAGATTTACCGAGCACTAAAACCAGCAAATTGCAATAAATAACTCATAAATGTATCCCTGCAATCTCGATAGGCGCAAATTAAAAAAATCAGTGGCCCGTCATTTTGACGATTTCCGTAAACCTAGCGTTAATTAACCCTTTCGCTACGGCGGGCCTCGCCGCGGAGTCCCTCGTGTAGAACGGAGCACCCTGCCGAAAGCAGGAACATTAAGCGCGCGCAGTCTTCAGCATTCGGGGCCAAGTCTTTTGCTTCAAAAACGTTGGATTAATATGACCAGATTTATTACAATTGATCGCAGTTTTTGGTAGATGATAGCGTCAGCGAACAGAGGAAAGCGAGGCGATAGCCCTTGTTTTAACTTTTGGCTCCATTGTTGTGACCGGTGACTATAGTCACCCGTCGTGTATAGGTGGCATCTTGTGGCAAGTGACTATAGTCACCCATCGTATGTGGCTGTCGTTTTGTGGCCGGTGACTATAGTCACCCGTAGTAGCGAAAGGGTTAAAGTGTCAGATTCGATCCATACAAGCTGCCACGTTAAATCGTTTTACATTTGCATTGCCTTGTACCGAGCTGGCTACATGTCGGACGTGTTTGAACAACAAAGGATTCTGATATCGCGGAAGCCAGGTTGATCTAAAAATAAATAGCAATTCGGCGTATATGTACCAGAGACACAGCACCGCGTTCCGTCGCGACTACGGTTCTTCTACTTCCTCTTTTTGCGTTAATCAACAACGCAACCCCGTCAGCGCCCGATTCCGGCGTGGCTCCGAGGCGGGTAAACCGTTTCGTTCGACTTTTTTCGGTTCGTTCGGCGGAGTGTCAATAACGAGGACCGCGATTGTCGGAAGACAAACAAGCGCAATAAATCGTCGGCGCCCCGGCGCGGGGCCACATTCGTCAAAAAACGATTAACACGGGCTCGGAGACGAGCTGGCGCGCGCGGACGCGCGCGTAAACGTGAACGTAAACGCGGAACGTAAACGCGGAGCGTAAACGTGGAACGCGCGCCGCCGCGCCGTTGAAACATCGTTTCGGCGAGCGAGCGGCGTCCGATTTACGAAAGCGCCGATGTTGCGAGTCGGCGCCATCAAGAATTCATTTCGCAAATTAAAACGGGTTCCCCGGTGAAAGCGTGCGGACAACAGGAGCGGGGAAGGGAAACGCGGGGGTGGAGCTGGGATATTTCTGCCGCGCAGGATATCTCCCCCGTGGCCGGGCGCCGGGAAAAGAATGGAACACGAAATTCGTAGAACAACACCCGTAAATAGCGCACGGATGAACCCGACAAACGCATACGGCAATTATCTTCAGTTAGGGAACACGCCTTCCGGACATGCTGAATCTCTCCCTTTAGCCTCGCGTGTGCACACCGGCGCTGAGTACACATTGTAACGCTGCGAACAATATGCAGACGTGTATCAAAGCGTTTTAACCCTTTTGTCAGGGAACGGAGTTACCTTTAAGGACTTTCTGTAACACACCGGCTCGTGCCTGAGCTCTCGCTGTGCTCCGAAATGCAGACCAGACTCATTTAAGCAAGGCGGTCCTGCTGCAACGTTGCAACGACGTTGCAGCCGGGCAACGAAGGTTCGGTCTCCTAGTTGTTCGGATTCTTAACGTTCTCGACGGAGAATCTTTCTCCGACTATGTCGAAACACGCACTTAGTGTAAAATGTATTCGTACATTGAATTTCAGACGAATGCCGATTGTTTGACGAATTGCCGATATTTGAACTGTCATAATAGATCGGCCCATATGTTCGCGCGGTCTTAATTTCGATGCAAATTGCCCGCGTAATAATAATAATCCTGCCTAGCAGTCATGTGTTTCGGACGACATCGTTATTAAATTTAAGTATATATTAAAATATAAATATAATAATATATAATATATAATATATAATATATAATAATATATAATATATAATATATAATATATAATATATAATAATATATAATATATAATATATAATATATAATAATATATAATATATAATATATATAATATAATAATATATTATATAATAATATAATAAGTATATATTAAAGCTATCGACATTCGATAGCTTTAAGTGAACAATAAAGTGATTAACTTTGTTGAGAACTATGGAGTGTCGAGTTAACAAGAATGAACATCTCCGATATGTTGTGCTGTACGATTAAATTCGTAAATGTTTGTACTTTTATTAATTTTTTGGCACTGCACAGTTTTCGAAACATTCATCACTTTATTTAATCGTGAAGATTTTGATCTAAACAGATTTGCATAGTGTGCATAGTGTTTTAGTAAACCTTATCGTGAAAGACCGTAGAAGAAAGTCGGTGTAAACGAAAAGAACCATACGACAGCGGAACAGATTCATCTTTATATCGAGGACACAATGTCTCGAATTTGTAAACTATTTCAGCAGGCTTAAGGTTTTACTAATGTGTATACGGAAATGCTTCAATTAATATCTCATATTTAATGTTTTCATATTTACGATATAATTACGGTTCTCCAGTTTGTTGCACCTGATAACTAGAATCATCGTACCCAGGAGACTTTGACCTAGATCCCCACCAGTGCTAAGCTACCCGGACCCATTTCCCTAGTTTCACTACTCCTCCATTTTCTATCTTGGACACTTCAGTTCTATAGTCTAAACTAGGCCTCTACTACTGCCGCTCTCACCCTTTCACGGTTAACAAGCAGCTAAAGATTTTGTTCTGATAAGACTTCAACTCTAGGAGCACGATGTTTGAGTCTCGTGAGCACAGAAACGCTCATTGTGAATGTTTCATTGATTTCTAGATTATATATATTATAAGACTTGCAATTAATATTATCTCCGCATCTTATTGGTTAACTAACACCCTATTATTATAATCCTTTCGATGATCATTTCGATTCTAGCACGACTTCGGAGTGACTCTGTTAAATTCATTGAAACATTCAATTGAATTTATTACTGTTCAATGTACAGCTAAATTCAATTGCTAATGTATAGCTAAGTTCAATGTGTAAAAATCAGCAGTGTGCAAGTAAGTTTTTATTTTCATATCTTTTTCATTATTCTCGAATATTAAATTACTAATGTTCATAATTGCTTATGATCTTTTTAAGAAAGAAAACGGGAAACGCTTTTGGACATTTCGCCAAACTATAAAGTTTAATCAATGATCGATTATATTCGATCAATTATATAAATACCTGCTGTGTACTGACAAAAGTTGCTAGTTCTTATAGAACCGCAGAGTTGAACGAACTCCCGGAAATTTACAGAAGTTCCGATCCTGGCAGATCCGATGAAATGTAACGAGAAAACATGTATGTATCTTGAAATGTCACAGAATGTGCGTGGAAAGTGACAAGATGTTCCATCCATGTTTTATGTTACAAAAGAAAACTGTCGAAAATCATCCTTATTTTAACGGTTTACCCGAGGCTTCGACTTTAGTGAATTAATCAATACTCTCGAACCAGCTGACACCTCACTCTTATCACTCACTTCACACATCACGCACACACACATACACACACTCACACTCACTTTCACACAACTACAAAACTCACTACTACTCTACTTTTTGTCGATATGTCAGAACGTGTCGTAAAATGGCAATGGGACTTCGGAGCCCTACGGGCGTGTCACAAAAACTGTGTTGAGTGATTGGTCTATTCTAACACCTCGTTCTTGCTGTTAATGGATGAGAACAGTGGCATGGATATAGCTATGGTTCATGGCGACTCTAATCGCGTAAAAATTGATGAGCAGTGAGTTGTTGGGACGTAGATCGTAATTGTTGTACACGTTTCAGAAACCCCAATGATGCTTCAGTCGAAAACGGAATATTTTTGCGGTTTGCATATTGCAACGTAACGGAAAAAAATGACTCGCTGAAATTCTACGAAACTTGATATGCGCGGTCTGTAAGCACAACCTGCGAAATTTTAGAAGGTACGGGCTCGACTAACCAGCATTGAATAAACGATATTTCGATTTCTCGTTTTTTCCCGGAAAATATGGCAAGGCTGCAGTTGTCAAAATACAAGAAAAACTAACTAAATATAATTAAAAATTAACTAAACATCATTATAGCAGTTCAAACTATATTTACGAACGATAATTTCTTTTATACTTTCCTTACTTCGATGTGAGGTGCTAGCAATTGAATGGATTAGAATTATAGTGGTGTAAGTCACATCTTCCTCATAGTGAGAAACAAGGAGGATTATTGTTTACTATCATGTATATTGTTTACTAAAATGTGTGTTTACTACCATGTGTATTGTTTACTGACCAAATTTATTATTAAGACGATTTACAGATAATGTAACTTATAGTAACTTTATAATTTATTTCACTTGCCTTTTTAACATTTTGGCATGTACAGATTATCTTTCAATCCTTGTGAACGGACCTATGACCTTATGTATATAAAAATTTTGAACTAAAATTTTGTTGTCATCATCATCATTATTATTACTATCATCTTGCCGTACTTTGTTCTACACAGTAATGATATTTGCTACATTTGCTTCTGTATTTGTTGTCGTTGCTCTGATATAAACAAATAGCAGACGGCCTCAAGTGGCAAACGGTTAACACGTTCCGTGCCAAGCCATTTTTGCCTAACTTGTCGTTCAGGCCATTTGATGTTTTGACTAAAGATTGATACATTATCACATAATATTTCATTATATCATCAGTAGATAAGTAGTGATTGCCCGAATCAACCGTTTTTATGCAGCTCTTGCTTTAAAAAAGTCAAACATTGTAATTAATAGTTATTGTGTATATAACGATTAAACAAATTTATGTGCTTTGTTCTATACAGCATTTCTTACAATGCCTCTCATCCTTTTGGTGGAAATATATTTTATACAATCAAATTTGTCACAAAATGTATGTCTTCAGCGCTTTAAATAAATATGTCCGCGTGTACCATTTATGGTACACGTGACCTGATGGTCAAGTTTAACGTGTACCATTTATGGTACACGTGGCACGGAACGTGTTAAGGCAGGCCTCGAACTCTGAATCCGAAAAAATCCGGACAGCGAGCGTTAAGACAGAAGTACCCCAGAAGGTGACCTATAGCTTGAACAATGTTGCATTAAATACAGTGACTCGCATTAATATTCGGACACCATATTGTTAGAAGAAGTCACTGTACAATCAAAGAACTTCCTCAACATTGCAGCACTTTCAAAGATCGCTTACGTTTCTATACAGTTTTTCTCGCACTCCACTAATTGTACCTAATTGCGCCTAATTCATCACTCATTGGCTTGGCCGACTCGCGCCAGCTAATCTCGCCTCTCATTGGTCACTGTTTTTCGTTAACCCCTTGCCGTACTTTGACGAGTCCGACTCGTCATGAAAATTTCTATTATTAACTCATCGAGTATAGATGTTATTTTGTCCTTTAAAATTGCAATAAAATTCTATTCTTTTGTCGTCAATATTTAAGCATTCAAGTAAATTTAGGTGCACAATAAGCATTAATTTCTTTTTCTTTCTAAGAAATTATTAGAATCGAAAAATTTCTAATCGCAGTAACTGCGAAGAAAATGGTATGTCAAGGGGTTAATAACTCGTAACCGAAGCCGCGGATTGTATTTTCGCTAAGGGAAAAGTTACTTCAAACGACCTCAGGAATCCCTCATCTCCCGCTTGTACAGTAATTTTGGGACACCCTGTAAAATACATCTTGCGCGTTTCCTGTTCTCGTTATCATTCGTACTAGCTCGTAGAAAATGACGCGCGCGCGCGCGTGTGTGCGTGCATGCGATGGACGCGCGCGAGGGCAAAAGGTCGAATGGGAAAGTTCGACGCTCCGTGGAATTAGAGCGCCCAAGCGAAATTGTGCGTCGTTCCGTAATAATCTCGTCTACTGGTTTTACGACGTGACGTTCGTTACGACGACGTCACGCTTCGTGTAATGGGATAGTCAACGTCGCTGGAACTACAAATGCGACAGACATTCGCAAGACACGCGAATCGCAATCGAGCGTTGCCGCCGCACAGGATCGTTTCTTACAGCCGAAAACGACCCACTCTCTTTTTTAACTTTTTACCCCGCAATGCTCCAAATTCGACAATTTTTGTGACAGTCAGAGACGGGGTGGTTATCATAGTAAGATTTGCTGTTGAGATATTTACTATTGTCTGGTATCTGATGATATTTGATTCGCAGGATTTGTGTAGTCTACGATCGACACAATAATAAAAATTACGAATCATGAAAATATCTCATTATGAATCGATGTTCGAGCAGATTAAACCCTTTGCACTCGAGCGGTGTCTCTGAGGCACCACTAAAATTGTTATATCACGTTCTAAGATCATTTTTATATTATCAAAGTTCAGATTTGAAACATTACTGAAAGTGTAGCTGTTGCATGAATCGCAACACTCAATTTCGTACGCATAAAAAGCACTTTGTCGTGTAAAATGACGGTAATACAAGTCAGAGAAATGATTTTAGATCTATAGATAAAATGGGTTCGAGTGCAAAGGGTTAAAATCACAGTGGTGTAAGTACGTTTTCGAAAATTTTCATTTATGTCTCAAAATAATGATCTATACATGATCATCATTTTGGCATGTGCCGAAGTGTTAAAAATACAAGTGAAATAAATGATAAAGTTACTACTAATTAACTTAACTCTAAATTATCTTAACAATAAATTTGGCCAGCAAGAGCAATAAACATGTTAATAAATGATAACATTCCTCGTTATGATTCGTTATCTATCTCCGTTACGTCGTCTCACAATGAGAATAGTACAAACCAAGCGAAATTGTGACCGATATCTGTAACAGTCGAACACTGGAATTTGTCGGGAACAGCCGGAGAACTGATTTCTTTTGTTCACAGTACTCGAAGATTGGTAACGCGATATTCGTCACATTAGCCAGCATTTCGTTTCAATTTGGTTCACTTTTCCTCGTCGCAGGTAATACCGAGACAAAGCTCAACTACTCTAAAAAAATCGCGTAGCACAATGGGGATGATAATAGGATTACAAGGAGGCGCAGAAAGTAGAATTAGGTAGGGCGCGCTTTAAATAGCCGCGTTTAATTTTCCTTCGCTGATCGCATTACATTTACAGGGCCGCGTAATAATTTAGAATACTATTACCAAACGCTTTAAAATGGCGTTGCGAGAAATGAAATTTTCCGGCTACGCCGCACGATACTTTAATTGCAACATTAATGCCCGAATGAAATTCACTGTTTGACGATAACGAATTATTTCGTTCGCGGCAGATACGAACATAATAAATGTGGAGCGATTCAAACAATAGGCACCGCAGGAACCGGTTTCCATCCGGGATGAGACCCGGGCCGCGTAATAAACCCCCGCTATAAAAGGATAATGCTGTCGTTAAACTGATTTTCAATTTCTGTAATACTTTTCACCGATGGAGTTCCGCGTAACTTAATTTTGGCCGACTGAGGGCTGCGGAGTTGCCAGGTGGGACGAATATTGCACGTGCCACGGCTGTAAATGTATCTGCATATAGTTCGATTTTCGTGACACTTCATTAATTAACGAAACACGCCGGTTCGGCTGATTTAATTAATGTTCGCCAATGTCCGGCCGGCTGCCGAATGAAAATGCATCGCTAATAGTATGGAAATTCGGTCGGTTTAGCATTTTTATGGCCGCCCGCGGGTACACGGTTGCGAAATTTCAGTGACACGACGCGACGCGACGTGTCGCGTGCTACGGAAAGAATCGCGCGATCACTATGCAGAAACTTTTTCTGTGAGACCGAGCCGAGGTTAGGCTCTGCAGTTTGCATTGAACACGGGAACGTCGCACTTGTGGTATCTTGTCTCGAAAATATGATTAAAAAAGTACTTTTTCGTAAATATCATCAAGATTTGTTAAATTACATGCAAGTAAACAATTTTCCAGAAGTTCCAGAAAGTCCATCCTTTTTTACACGTTTTAATGGAACGAATGTTGAAATAAACAAATTCGTCGAACGGTTCTGACATATTTGTGGAAAATATTTGTATTTTACCAATCTATTTTTAATACGATTCTAATGGTGCAGTTTTAAATGTTAAAAAATAAATTTTACCGATTACTCAGCATCGACAAGACCGCAATTAAATTCTCTAAAATTTAGAGGTAAAATATAAAGGCAAAAAACCCATATGTGTACCTCGTAGCGTCCCGTGTACTGTATAAATATTTTATTAAAAATGCCTTGAATGTGTCGAATTTGTTGCTTGCTTGGTACCAGCAGCTAACAGAATTCTCCTCCTCTTTTGATATTCTACAGGTTTTCAGCAGTCAATCTTTTCTTTCTTATCAACACTTTCATTAATAATATATAATATATATACAATATTATATATATAATATTATAATATATAAACAATAATCACTTTCTTATCATTCGTCAAAGTTGTTGTCTAGTATAATACAATAACTTTTTCCCTTAAATCTTCTTTCGTAATTTCAAAATCTATTGTAAAAACAGATCAAGAATATTCACGCTGTTCATATATTGCAACGGGTGGACCGATTTCACGTATTATTTTTCCCATGATTTCGCGTGATTTCACGTGACGTGACATTAATACCCTATATCGTAACTGTTTCGAAGCTCTGAATGCAACCATAAGCCGAACGTTGAAGGAGCTAGGCCTTTTCCACGCGACGACTCGCTAATCGCGATTCGCATTTAATCGATACCGATCGTACATGTAATTCAATTTGTGCATTAAGACGGCGATTCTGTATCGCACGAGAATTAACGCTCGAAATGAATTACATGTACGATCGATATCGATTAATTGCGAATCGCGGTTAACGAATCGCGATGTGGAAGAGGCCTTATCGGAGCCGCGAAGAAATCGCGGCGGTTCGCGTAGGCCGTGGGGAAAACGCGAAGCAGTTGTTCGCGAGACAAGGGAGCCACAGTTTCGACGACAAGAAAGGCCGTATTTAAGTTCGGTGGTGTACACTATCAACCAATAGGGAGTACGAGCTAGCCAGAAGTGCCGGGAGGTCGGTGGCGGGGGTAGGTGTCCCCAGATGGGAGTACAAAAGCTTTCAGTCCTTCCCCTTCCCTATTCCGGGCGTTTTACGTGCAGAGACGGGAGCGAAGTTTCCTGTGTACACACAAGGATCGCACACGCGCCAACGCTCACCCCTTCGGGAGAGCACATATTCTCTGGACTCACAGTTGCGCAGGAAGCAGTCTCGAATAAACGGGAATCCGCCCTAACTTTATGCGGCTCTTATTAAATTCCAGCCGACGAGGATCGCTAAGGACGACGCGAAGCGCGCCATTATTTTACGCCCGCACCATCGTTCAGGCCAAAGATTCGATTCGGCTTGGCGAACACCGCCTGTTACCACCATTCGACCATGGTAACGCGCCGCCAGTTTAAGGCGTCCCCCTTTAAGCGCTGCTATTACTCAGCACCCCCGCACGCCGGTCTAGGAAGCGACATTTCGCGGTTTGAAATTCGATTCTTCAATTTTAATATTTTTACGAATGTAGAATCACTGGACTGGCAAAATTCGATTCTTCAGTTGTAATGAAAGAATAAAATTTCATTCGGCAGTATTAAATAAATATTAATGCGGATACCAATTTTATTCGACACTATCGAATAAATATTCAATCGAATACAAATTCATTTGGATAACATTTTATCCGCGAGTAAAATTTTTCTTCGAATAAGAATTCATTCCAATAAGATTTCATTTAACTAAGAAGTCATTCGAATAAGGTTCTATTCGAATAAGAATTTATTCGTACAGGAATTCGTACGGAAAATAATCGATTTGAATAAAAATGATAAAATACAAAGTGTTTGTCACAGTTTATCGATTTCTTTCTTTCATATTACTTTTCTGAATTATTCGAATAAAAAGTTATTTCAATAAAGAATTTTTCAAACTATTCGAATAAAGAATCATTCGAATAACGATTTATTCGAAAAATAGAATAATTTATGATGGATAATGAATTATTCAAATAGAATAAACTCGATTCTTACTTCGGGTTTTCTAGAACTGCTGTACAAATTTTAGTGTGAATAGGATATGACAAACGTCACTTTTTCATATAATATGGAAAATGTCCATTCATCGGACAGACCACTCAACCATTAGAAAAAATGCTGATGGCCTTTGAAAGAATAATCATGCTGTTGCATGCACGCTACGGCGTAGTATATACAACATAATTTTGAGAATTTTCTTTCTGGTGAAAACACGAATAATGGAGATACGTGAGACAGCCTTTGACAGGTTTAGTTGTCAAGATAACCGAAATAATTGAACAAAATAAAAACGAAAGTTCAACAGGTTATTGAATCTCCGTTTGTATTTAGTGAATTCTGCGGGCTCGATGTAATTACAATTTCCAGAAAATAGGTGGTCAAAACGAGCAAACAATATAGAAACAAAATTGCAATCGTTACTACATCCAATTATACTGTCGACTTTTATACAAATTAAATTTTCGCGGGTATGTGTTTTGGTGATTGCAATCGAGATTCAGAGCACGTACATTCCATCAAGCCATTCCGTGTAGTCGAAAGTACGATGAAAACTTCTGTAAACGGTTATTTTCACCGATTCCTCCCGTGAAAGCCGACCGATGCATATCGCTAACAATCTTCCATAAAAATCTGATACGTAACCGACGTTCGATAAGTGACTCCCGGCATAACGGGGTCAGTGTGTGTGTGGCGTCAAATTAAAAGATCATACAAATCGTAAACGTAAAACTGAACTCGGCACATTAAACTGAGACGTCGATCCTTATCCGGAGAGGAAGATAGGAACATAAAAGCGCGGCTGTAACTCATCGAGACACGTCGGAGCGATCGTCGCAGCCCGGAATTGCCGGACGTCACTGACAGATCGATGGAGCGTTAATAAAACAAGAGTTTAGGGCGGTGGGCGCGAGACGTTATTGGCGGCGGACAGATTTAATGAAACCGGGCGACATGAAATGTCGCGGCTCGAAATCAATGACGTTCATAGTGGGCCGTGTATCAGCCGCGTGTCCGGTCGAAATAAAAATTTCGAGGCCACCGAATAGGCAACGGTACGAGCTGCGAAAGATCACTTCTTTGCTTCCAATCGACTATCAGCCTGTCATCCAGGAAACGAGTTAACTCGTTAGCCGTTCGCTATCGCCTTTCGGTAATTTTTCATCCCCTTAGTACCACCTATATTTCTTTCGCTGCGTTGTGCTTCACTAACTTGGCGGAATATGTTTGATCGAAATTGTGAACGTGGTTACCGCAAACATTATTTGAACGCGTTCACTGATATTATTTATATTAATATATCAATCTAAAAATTGTTTCGTTATTAGCCGCATTCGCGAACTTCCTTCAGTTATTTTTCTATAAATCCACAACATCTGAGTTGCATTACACATAACTGCACAAGTACAATTATGTATCAATTCCTTCGTCTTATCACATAACTTTTATAAAAATAAACCGATTCTTTTCTTTTCTGCCGGGTTATGTATCAGACTCTTTGTACCACTAACTTTGAAAAGTGTGTAAGTCGCTGTAATTAATATTGCATACGTTTGGTTCTCTTCATATTTTGTTTGAATAAAACACTTTTACAAAATATATAATTTGATAAAGAATACGAATTCATATAGCCTTCTTAACCTTATCGAAGTCTAAAAACGAAAGTAATTGAAGGCATACGAGGAAAAAAACTGTCTCGTTCTATTATAAACCATTTAGTTGTTTTTAGATGTTTTTGATGTATATGCTCGTCATAAAAATATTGTCATATCATGTTAAAATGTCACATCGTCAGAACGCGACAGTCTTCGTTCCTCGTGCGTCTTCACCGATTTTCATTCCTGGACTTCGATAATCCAACAATCAAATTTTGTTTTCATTTGAACGAGAAGAATAAAACCCGCATTTAGCAGACCGTCTTTAACCCTTTCGCTACTACGGACCACTATAGTGGCTTTCCATATGGTGCCACTGAGGTACTACGGACCACTATAGTGGCTTTCCATAAGATGCATTATATTGCATAATGTTTTATTTCCTCTCATACTGTAAATTAAAGAGCGCATGCTAAGACGTTATAAAATACCCTGGAATACCCTTTATTTATAAATACCCTTTGGAGAAAAATTTTTTCGTTCGAAAAATTCATTCAATTCAAACTTCCGACTTCCGCTGACGATCGCCGTCGCGTAGCGTGCAGTGATGTCGCAGCGCTCTGTTCAGCAGAAGTACCGCGACGGAGAATCCGCCCGTAGCGAAAGGGTTAAAATCTTCAGCACGAGTCTGATACGTTGCTATAGTCCGAAGTATATCTATTACCATGAATCGTACAGTGAAAAAGTATGAAAAATTCGTTACGCCAATTTGACACGCGTGCGTTTCGTTAAGGGTTCGGGATGAAAAAAAAATCGCCCGGTTAACGGATTAAAGAGTTCGAAAAGTCAAGCATGCGAACGGGAAAACCAAGAAAGAGCGGGCGGAGTGCTGGCGGAAAAAATCGAGGAGGAAGAGGAAAAGGGAAAAATCGCTGCTTCAGGAGTTCTCGCGATGTAGTTGGAATAATTTCGACGTTTGCATGGATGAGGGTGGTGGTTCCCTTTACCCCCTGGCAACCCGTTCGTTTCGAGAGCGTGAATTCAGGGCGGCACACTGTGCCGACGATCGCCGTCTTTCAAACGGCAGCAGGGTGAAAGTAAGGTCTGAATAATGAATCGGAACGGGGAACAGGGCTCGGATGCCTCGTACGTTTGCCCACCTTGAATCCTTTAAGGCTGATCCTTACGAGATGTTCGAGCAAGTTACTCGGTCGTTACCTGGATGCCGGTTTACATTCCACTGGGCGGAGTAGGGGTGAAGGGAATTCGGATGGCTACAACACGTGGAACGTATTGTCCTTCGCTTGCTTGAGGTGCGCCCTGTTCTCCATCCAAAAGACCTTCTCCTCCCATACTGGTCTCCCTTGATCTAAGCTCGCTCGTAATAAAGGAAATTTAGAGAATCGTTTCGACGCGGTAGCCGTAGATTTTGGTAAGTCGGCTCGCCTTTCTTATGGTTTCTCGATAGTGCGAGGTACGGGGATTCATATCTCGATCGGGTTTGTTTGAAAGAACTATCCAATGTGATTGATAAAAGTCTTAATGCGGCAATATTTATTGATAACAGAGCTGAGAAAAAATAGATTTTTGAAGTAGTAAATAGACTGTAAGTATTTTCATCTTCTCATGTAACAATTGTATTTTTTTAATTAGTAGTTACGTACGGATATTACGTAGTTGAATATATTTGAAATGCTACTTCCATATGTAACTACTAATTAAGACAAATTCATATGTCAAATTCTGTATTACACGAGAAGATAATAATATTTATAGTCTATTTATTATTTCAAAAATCTATTTTTCCTCAGCCCTGATCGATAATGACTACACTGTGAATTTATATGCAAAATTAAAATTCCCTATGTCGATTGCAACAAGCAGGGATTGAATATAAATTTATTTTCATTTCTAACATTTTCAATCAGTTGAAAATAAACTAACAGCGTTGTTAAATTTATCCTCTGCATTTATTGTATTGTATTCTACCTAGCCAGCTTGATCATGAATGCATAAATATATTAGCAGACTATTATATATATTACTATTATATTACTATATTACTATTATTATATTACTTAAAAATACAAATCTTCAAATACTGCGTGATAGAAGAAAAAATACCAATATTTTATTTGCAAGTAATGTAATCAGAGGTCATATTTGATCTCCAGTAATTATTCAATTGTTCTTGCATGTTCCATCAAAATATCTAAGGAATCACACTCAACAGCTTGCCTGCGCGGGCAGCGATTTTCAGACTAGGACAGATACCGTAGGCAACGATATCCCTTGTTTAGCTCTTCGTGGAATTCCCCACCAGTAACCACACGTTATTTGGCTGAAGACGGTGACAGAGATTGACTGTAGTTTACGACGAGATTTAGTGTAATGGAATGAGCATCGGACGATCGGCATGTAGCGGCAACGCGTGCGAGTGAGAGAAGAAGGATGGCATGAAGACATAAACATTTCGCTCTTTTTTTCTCACGTCCCCACTCTGCTAAGACGCTTGTCTGTAGCTTTACCCTTAGCTAGTAACCTTGCTCTTGTCCGCCGCGAGGCGTGTTGAAACTGGCTGCTGTAAACTATCGCACACAACATATAGATTTCAAAATTCTATTAATCCTTTGCACTCGAGTGGTGACTCCGAGGCACCACTAATATTTGTTATATCACCTTTTAAGATAATTTTGATATTAACAAAGTTTACATTTGAAAAGTTGTACATTTTCTCATATAAAATGGAAATGCTGTAAGTTAGAAAAATGATTTTATATTTTCAGTTGAAATAGCTTCGAGTGCAAAGGGTTAATAGAATCATGCCAACACCGTTGGCATTTTCTTTCACATAAATTTTATATCATTTCCCTCTATGTATTACTTTTTCTTGCACTAAAGGGATTTCTCCCACGAATAAATTACTGGAATAAAATAATTGTTTGCAAATGGCTTAACATTGTCGTCGAAGACAAAAGTACGTATTTCTTTGATATTGACGGATTAAATACGCAGCCATGAATTATTCTTTTGAAACTGATTGTAGACTGCTGATTGTATAACGAAAATGGCAATTTAAGGATTTAACAACATTATTGTCAATTTATTAACACGATTAAGAATCGCAATCAATTTTTATTTAATTCTCGTAGTCGAAACGAGACTTCGACTGGTAAATATTGAACTAATTTTGCTCGAAGTACATGGATCGAAATTCCATGGAAAGTACAGTTCTGAATATGTAACGTCCTGTAACGCAACACGTGTGCATCGTAACTGTAAATTCTGGCTTCGTGAAAATAAGATGGAGCGGCAGGCCACCGACTATGTTCCCAGCCCGTCACATCGAGCCGATAATTGCAAAATTGCTGAGATTCCGATAAACGCGTTGAAATAGCAGTTTCTGCTAATTACGAAACTTCTGACAGTTCTCCGGGTTGTCTGTTAACTTCAGATTGCTTGAAAACGGTTCGCAACCAGCAATGTTAATTATCCGGCGACACGTACCGCGTCAAGCATCCTGCGACACCGAGGAACGACGCTAAGGGACACACGTATCCGAAGATAAAACTGGGTTAACGATTGTCGCCGATCGATTTTCTTTTATAAAACATGCTTCACTATTCGCCACTGCCGGCAACGATGCTACACAAGACGAGTCCTAATTACTTTCTTCGGGAGACAAAGCAAATTTAATATACGAACCCTTTACGTTAATTACCACGCTCGGAAGTTATTATACTCCGTTCGAAAGACCCCCATTACGGCTGGAACTACATTAATTGGCATAATTGAAACGCATACTTTGCCGGAAGAAATAAAACGTGCGTTTAAAGTATTGCGTAAGAGAACATCCGTAATGAAAAGTAATCCTGCTCATTTGAATTGTTTGAATGCGCCGTGCCGCGTTTGTGCTCTTTCTATTTGATTAAAATTTCATTTAACGCCACTGAGGATATGAATGCACAAATTACACGAGATAAAAATTTTATGAAAGAAATACTACATTCCGGCGGCACAATTATGAATTTTAATGGACTTTGTTTAAAAGACGTACTGTTAGCGAGATGGCTGATATATTTCTGGAACAATGTATGTACTCTCTTTACGAATCTAAATAAGATTACAGTTGCATCAAAATGTAAAGCTTACGAATATATTCTTTTAAATCGAAATGATTAGAATAACAAGGAAATTCCAGAAAAATAGGTCAGAAACTTCCTGCAGAGACGTAGTATCTGAAATGATTTAAATAATATAATTTTGCCGCAAAGAGGATCTTTGAGATCATAAGAATCAATGAATGTACATATTTTCTTCGTAATTAATTAATTAATTTCTAATTGCATTTATGATAACTTTTTAAATACACATATAAAAATATATTTATTTCGCGCAAAATTTCCAAATTTTTGTAAAATTGGTATAATATCAATTACTAATGATAGAAATAAAAGGATCTATTATTATTTCGGCAACTGTACTCATAAAAATTATTCATGCGCAATTTAGTCAGGTTCAGAGATTCCATCTGTCAGAAATTCCCACGAAAGCAACGCAATAAGATCCGCCGTTCGCAATCCAGTTGTCAGCAGTATCCATATATTTCGTAAAAAACGCAAAGTTACTTCGCCAGACAGCGCGTTGTTGCCGGATATAATTAATTCGCGTTTGAAACTGCTGTCGTTACGTCCAGCCTTTTTGCTCTCTCGTGACTCGCACTCGTTTTATGCGCTCCAAACAACATCGGCCAGGAAGTCCATGGCGCGGCATCCAACTTATTACAAAAAAGTTTAAGACAACCGTTTCCGGGGGCAGATTGAAACTTCCGTTCAGCGGTTTCGCGGAATTTTTGCTGGCCCCGCGAACGACGAAACAATTGAAATCGTTACCGCTGTTATTATTATTTCTCCGTCGCGACGGTTTTGTTCGCGAGGCAGAGATGTGCGCGCGAGGGTCAGAATTTCGGCGAAAAATAAGGGCCGTCCCTAGAGAGCTTCTCGACTCCTCACACATCGTTATTCGCCGCCCTCGAAAGTCAAACGGGCTTGAATATTTTACGAGAAATGTCTTCGCACGCTGCACGGATCTCTGGTCGACGATTGTTTCGCGAACATCCATAGATTTTCTTTCCTTTGGTAAATTTATTTATTTTAATGTGGGCCCAATAATTGCGGGGTCATTAGCGACCACATGGCACTACAATTAACTATACCGTAATTACTATGTGACTTGTATTGCAGTATATAATTAACATTAATATTAGCAGGAGTAACTGTAACGGAAAACTATAACGAGTCATATAGATTCATAGATTTTTAGAAAATGTGTTACAATTTTAACTAATTATATTGACAAAATTTGATGCTTTTTACGTGAAATACAAAATCGTGGTCGACACACATGTGTTAATAGAGAATCCGGTTCGGTTGCGATTAATTTCTTTCCATTGCAGTCCAAAGAAAGGTCAACTTCTCAGCTTTCAGAATTTGTTCTGTTTCCTTGATTCTTGTAGAATCTCCCAAGTATAATATAACAGTATACATATATTATTCGTAACATTGCGAACATTTAAACATGTTTGAAAAGTGTTTATTACAACGAGTTAAAACCTGTAGGACAATGTATTTCTTCAAATATTTTGTCGCAATGGATGAAAATATAAATGTAGTTTCTACGTGACAAAAACACTTCAACGTAATAAAGAAAAATAATCATCGACGACTGGATCAACGGGAAACCGAAGATTTGCTCGAAGGTGTCGAAGCAATTGACTTTAATTAAAACGAAGTGATCCCGGTTAACAGGTTAAACCACCGAAACTGCAAGTTCTCGGTAAAAGTGTGTAATTTCTCTCCATCAGAGTGTCATTGCCTCTCCAATTTAGCAAGACTTATAGCGCGATAACGCATTACTATTAATCTTATTATCCTTATTAAACGGGTAACACGATCAGCGAGGCTGGTCGCAGTAAAACGAGTCGGGAAAAAGGAGGAGAAGGGAAGAAATGTCGGGGAAACAACCCAAAGAGGGTTGTGCCAGGCACTTCTTCGTCGGCTCTTTATCCGGCGTCCTCTGTAATTAAGGATGTCACAACGGAGATCGCGGCGCAAACGAGCTTAAGGGATTAATTGGACCGCTGCCGGGTCATTCGTCGTGGGTCCTCTTGGCAACGTTCTATCGGATTCAAAATTTCCGCGAGAAGTCTTCGGCGGATTATGGCAGCCGCGCGTTGCGCCCGTTTTCAATACCTTTGCCCGTCGCTCGGCGAAGAATGGAGCGTCGTCGCGAGCCGACGAAAGCGAAAGGGCGCGTGGAATAGAGGAGAACGAACGCGTGTTCGCGTTTCAAAGGGGTAGGGAAGTGCTCCGGTGTACTTTTGACGTCTGCTTCTCGTATATGGAAGTGCTTTCGAGCAGTCCGTGTCGTAAAAACCTAGTCGTTGCACTGAAGCGGCCGCCGCGCTTGCATCGCCCGCTTGTATCGTGATTATTCCTTCCACTCTACACGTTCTGCTCGCTTTCGGTTCACTGTGCACCCATTAACACATTTTGCGCGGGTCACAGATCGAGCTCTCGCGCCTACCAGGGGAAAATATCAGTGTAATTTAAAAAAAACAGCACTATTTAACACCAAACCTAACAAGCAGCAATGGTAACCGGCGTGCAT
This sequence comes from Megalopta genalis, assembly GCF_051020955.1. Lineage (NCBI taxonomy): Eukaryota > Metazoa > Arthropoda > Insecta > Hymenoptera > Halictidae > Megalopta > Megalopta genalis. Next base: position 10,909,818 of record NC_135015.1, read on the forward strand.
TTGTTCGTAGAAGTGAGAAGATCGAATTCATTTAGATTTTGTAAAGTTTTTATTATCAAACTTGCTCCAATATCGTAACTTATTCAAGCATTTTCCATGAAAAAGTCTCTAAAGTTCGCAGAATTTGATCGCGTTGGGTTCAGTGTTAAAAAATATTTAATAATGTCAATACTAATAAAAACACGAGTTAATGCAATTAAGGAACTGAGTAAAAATATTTGGCTTGAAAAAGTATTGGAAATATTGAATGAAATACTCCCGTCTATATGAAGTAATATTTCAAGATTTATTTGACATCATAGAGAGAAGTATAATTTTAGTCTTAAAAATAATTATTTATATTGAGGTAAAGAAATTTATTAATTGAAATAGTATTTTCTTAAGACGTACTAGAAACAATTATTTGAAATATATAAATATAATATATATAATATTATATTATATATATATAAAATATAATATAATATAATATATTTATATAATATATAAATATATAAATATTGTTTCATGTGTACATGTACGATTAGTTCTTTCAAATTTATCTGAATTAAAAATGAATCTACTTTATTGCATCTCGCCTGAAAGGTTTGTTAAACTTGGTACAATTCACTTGAAAACTTTGGATCAGCACAGTGTCTAAATTTCAATTGATCGTTTGAAATTCTATTTCTTACGATTAATATCTACGAGAGAAAATAACCCTATATAGAGACAAATAAGCTTTCTCTCATATTTCTCTTAATTAACGTCTTCACGGTATTGTCTCATCATTTTCGCCAAGCGAAACTACCGTTTCGTGGTAGAAATTGAAAATCTCTTGTATCGTTTAATTTATAACGGACAATCTTCAGCTATTACTTGCTTTTCAAGAAGGAGCCAGTGTTTCTATTAAAAGTAAACAACCACCGGGTTATTCAGCGACTCCATCTCTGCTTTCTTCCTCCGCTGTGTGTTCAAACAACTCGGGAATCTTGGGAACAGCAATTCCCAGGAATTAATCGTATATCGAGCGAACTACTGAGACATCGAAGTGTAAAACGATTAATATAACTTTGTACAGGGATTCGAGTCACTTGGAGTACAGCGGTTTATAACTACCGGAGAGCCAGCTGCTTCGATCGGTCCACTAACGCGATAGTTACTTGCATAGCAACGAAGAAATATGCATACGTGTTCTATCCGGCGCGCACTCTGCACCGTGTTCGCTGCATCGGACTTGCTTCTCTATTCTCCCTATATATATATACATCTTTCTCTCTCTCTCTCTCTCTCTCCCATTCTTTCCAAGGGTGCGTGCTCTAATTAGTTTCGTATTTCGTAGCTCGCCGAATTGGTATAAAGCGCCGTCGTTTCTTGGTTCTCGTTACCGCTTGTTTTCGAAGTTCGACAATTTACCGCGCTGGTAACCTTAGCTCCTCTATCCGGGAGCGATGCGAGTACGTACAGGTAATCTCGACAGAGTCGCAGAATCTTCGCGCAGACTGTGAAAAGTCAGCGGCAGTCTATCAAATCACGACCTAGTTGCATCGCGGTGTCGGAGTATCAAGTCTCTGCTCATTAGCGACGTAAGCGCTGCTTCTTAACCCAGATCGACGATACACGGGATCGCGTACAGCCCCAACGTCAGCGGATCCGCCGAAATTAATGGGGATTGGTTCCCGAAACAGTTATCTACCGTAATTGATGGCGGCGCGGCGTCTTCGCGGCGTTGTTGTCGAAGCGCACACTCGGTCGCGAAAGATGTACTCTGGATACGTACCGCGGCTCCCATTAATATTCGAAGCCTCTTCCTAAGAGAATCATATGCCTGAAATTGGATCAAGCGACTCGATTTATTGCTCGGCAAGTCGGACATTTTCTAGATAACGAAGGAAATCAAATTTATCGTTCGGCGTTAACAGATCAGCGCCTGCTCTCGAAAACTGATAGACCGCTTTGTAACCACTGTAACACCGAGCTCACAGTTAAACACCTTCTAATAGGTTGTTCATCGTACAACAATATTTGGGAAGAAAGTAATGAACGCCCGTTGCCATCGAAGAATGTGCTTGGGCAATTACAAACACACAGCGAAAGTTACGTCCTGTTCGGAAGAAGCCAAACTGCTTGGCGAAATTGTATAGTAACTTTAGGAACCTGGATTAAGGCGACAATGTTGAAGCCAGAATGTTCAATGTAGGTAATCTACTTTAGAAACTATTATAACTACAATATTACACATTCGCATGTAACGATCGTAATCCCACACGTGGTCGCTAATTGCTATTAAGCAGATGCGACAATAAATAAATAGGAAAAATTGCATCGTGATTTCTCGTGTCGGTTGCACGCATTTAAAAACTTTCTTTGAAATCGGTTGATTCAGAAAGAATCAACTGCGCTTACCGATGCTGGTCAAAATGTGACCGGTTTCACATTTTTTATTTTAAAGATTTGTTTTTTAAGACATCGTTTCTTTTTTCCGGTTATTAAAAATGGTTTGCTAAGCAACGCGGTTTATTGTATGTAATGAAAAGTGAAGAGAAAGAGAAGATAAAACGGCATGTTCGATTTGGACACGGTTAAATTTTTAATAAATGTTATTGGTTACACGCACCCGTGATTAGTTAGGCTAGTTATTTAAAAAGTTACGGTATAAATAAGAAAAAGTGATCGTAGCGCAACGAGTTACTACGCACGCACGCAAGAGTTAAAGTACTCTCATTTCCGATCACCTATTTCAGACTGAACTCTGTATTCAACGGCACATGTGTTTCATACAACAGTTCCCAGGTTTACAATTCTCGGCAGCGGATTAAACAGTGTTTTCAAGACTAATCTGAAAGACAACAGACTCCGTAGATCTCTAATATTGAGTTTGTTAAGCTCCGAGAGGCACGCGTAACCACAGTATAAGGTTCTCGGTGTCGAATTTTGTCGGATCGGAGTCGGTTTTCGGTGTCGATTGATTTTCAGTTAGCCGGTTTATCCAGTTCCGCGGAACAGATGATGCAAAAGTTCGACCGAAGTTGCGCGACGTGTGCGCCCGTCCGGCGAATACAGCGCGGACATTCGAAGCGGGATCGCATTAACAATACATCTGGACGGTAGCAGTTGCATCTTTCGACTTTCAAATTAGTTCTCGGAACTCGCGCGTAAAATCAGCGCGAGTCGAGCTTCGAAGTTACCTTTAACGACGACCGGGAGGAAGAACTCTACGCGAGGAGCGCGAGTAACTCGCTACTGAAAATAAGCGGAGCGCTCGCGTATTTCTTCTCGACCTGGACGGAAAAGGAGGGACACGATTCGAGAGTATCGAAGATGCGCATTATCGAGCTCCATCGGCGGCACGCATTATCGTCGCCGCTGGTTTTCCAGCGTTGCACAAAGCACTTCCGGGCCCACGATGCGGCGCGGAACGAACGAAAGCGTATTGGCTTGTGACATTTCTGTATACCTGAATCTCACGAAACACTTTCGGTGCCGCGAGACCAACTCTTTCTCTCACTCTCACTCTCTCTCTCTCATTCTCTCCTTCTTCACAGGCTACGATGCATCCGACGAAATTGGTTTTCCCTCTTGGCGTCGTGACATTAAAATGTACAATTTACCCTCGCGGAAGGCGGACTCTTAGCTGCGCGCCCCGGCTCCGAAACGAGCTCAGCGAAGACGCGACGATACTTTCATCCCCCGAGAGACGGAAGCGTTATTTAAATATTTGCGGACGTGTCGGGCGCCAGAAATCTCTGTCGACGACTGGCAACGCTATTTATGGAAATTATCGCGAACGAGACGCGGATCTTCGGCGAGATTCCTAGCGGCGTTTTCGCGCCGTTGTTGCGAGCACCTACGTGCTTCGATCTGGGTACTCTGCGAGCGATACCTTTCGAACAGGTACCAAAATTCCCATTTACACACAATCTTCGAATAATACGGAAATTCTTGTAACAAGACTAGCTCATTACCTCAAAAATTTCATTAAATTGAAGTGTTTTAATTCGTCAATGTAAAACTGGAAAGTATAACATGAATTACTTTTTGGAATAAAAAATTATGTATTCGTATAAATATATATTTTTATGAAATTTCAAAATGACAAAAACGGTCAACAATTAATCGCATTATTATTCGAATAATTTTACAATCTTGATTAGAGTAATTTATTCGAATAATAATAAAATATTGGACTAGAAAGTGTTCATTCGGATAATTATCTTAGATAAATATTTATATATTCGAATAATGTCCATCTCTGTCTTTGAATATTCTTGCGTTTCGCAGATTCCAATGAAATTAGAAAGATATAATTGAAAAGTAATAAGTAAAAAGTAATTGTCAAATATAAACAATTAATTGTGGCAATCACATGTACGAGTGGCGGGGCAGTCAAAGTGATAACACGGTTAATTGCGCCGAATAACACGGCACTTCAATTGCACGATCGCGACGGCAACGTTGCACAGTGAACGCGAATAAATTAGAAGTTATTTTCGGAATCGATTATCCATGGTATTCGAATTTCATTGTGGTTAATTATTCGTAGCAAGAGTAGACCGTTATAAAAATTCAATTAGGAGATTTCAGCTAGAAATTCTATCCGTCGCATGAATTACTTACTTGTCAGGTAGAAGCACGCTGGTGAAGTTAATTGAGATGGACATTTGCGAACTGGAAGTAATTAGGTACAGACATCGATTGTTGGGCGGATATAGACCAGGATGCCCCGGACTGGCTAGCACACATCCGTGGATGCAGTCGGTGTCATCGTACGTCCAGTCGCACTCTGAAAATATAGGAAAGCATATGTATTATCAGCACTAGAGTTTTTACAAAATCTCAGGAAAATCGCCAATACATTTGTAATGCTATTTCCATATGTAACTATTATTTTAAAAAACGTTTATTCGACAAATTTTGTATTACATGGGAGAGAGAGAGAGAGAGAGAGAGAGAGAGAGAGAGAGAGAGAGAGAGAGAGAGAGAAAGAGGAAGAGAGAAAGAGAAGGAGAGAAAGAGAGAGAGAAAGAGAAAGAGAGAAAGAGAAAGAGAAAGAGAGAAAGAGAGAGAGAAAGAGAAAGAGAGAGAGAAAGAGAAAGAGAGAAAGAGAGAGAGAGAGAGAGAGAAAAGACAAAAATATTTACAATCTATTTATTATTTCAAAAATCTATTTCCCCAGTCGTACTCAACACTGCTTCATCCCTTAACATCAAATACCGCAGTCTTAAAAAAACAACATGAAATCAGAACGAAAGAGAAATGTGACGCAGTTATTCCGAGATAAAGACGCGCATACGTGCTGTGCCGCGGCAGAGACATCCAATTAAAATTCGCGGGACACGGGGAGCAACGTCGCGGCGTATTCGCTGTAAATTTCCCGGTGTGCCGATATCAGTGCGCGATTTAATCGCGCGGGTGCCTCGCGCGAGCGTGCAGACATTACAGGAAAGTTATGGAGCGAGAGCCGGGCATAGTTCGACGCCCATCGATAGGCAAAATGCGGCACGATGATTGAGGAAAAATCCGAGAGAGAGAGAAAGAGAGAGAGAGAGAGAGAGAGAGAGAGAGAGAGAGAGAAGAAGGAAAGAGGTAGAAGCAAGAAAAGGGGTGAACGGCGACCAGGCATGGAACGTGAATCACAGCTTTATCGCTGGTACCTGGAACTGTTGCGTTCGCTGGAGAACGATCTGGCATAACCGTGAGCAAATTTAAGAGGAGTCCTCGAGGAAGGTGGAACGACATGCCGTGGTCGAAGGGGAATGTTGCTGGAACGGCAAAACAAATATTTTTCCAGCCGGCAACGCGATATTTACGAATCGGGATCTCTCTGTATTTTTTGCCGAACCCGGAGCCACCAAGGGCATGCAAATGCCAACGACCCGATGTATAAATCAATTTGAAAGAGGGAAGAACCGCGACGCGATACTACATGAAAAAGTAATTTTCTTTTTCTCTTTCGCTTTTCCACCCGCGTCCCAACTCGCCTTCTCTTTTTTCTTCTCTCCTCTGTTTCTTCTTCTTTCTATTTGTTCCCAGCCGTTTTTTGTTTCTCCTGACACTTGGAAATCACAATATTGATACACAACGTCGGCCGCGGTCGTTTCCGAGTCCTCGGACCAATCCGCCTATGACTCGGATGCTCAACGACTCTTAATAGCTATCCTCTTTTGTCGACTTTTGATTTGTTCTGCGTAAGAATCGTCCATGTTGAAACAGTGAAAACATCCCTTACAACTATTTTTTATTCCTTATTTCAACGGGGCGTTGGCAATTCGTCGAAAATCAACTACCAGCAATTTTTCAGGTACAATTTTGAAAATATGCATTTTGATAGAATTTTTTACGCTGATTCGGATTACGTGCAAACTTTTTGGCAACGTAATTTAAAATGTGAAGATCAGCGTAAAAAAATGCTATGAAAATTCATATTTTGAAAATTTTATCTGCAACATTACTGGTAGTTGATTTTCGCCTGAATGCCCTCCATTAAGGGTTGTTTCATCTCTCTAACAGGGCTTGAATTTAGCTGTGATTTAACTGTAAAATTTTATAAACATAGTTTGTTTAGTAAACTCTTCTGAATTATTTCAGTTTCTGTTTTAAGTTAACTTTTACATTGGCGCTTTGATTCTGTTGTAAAAGTTCAATTTTAAATCCGTAGCCTATTCATTGATATATAGGGTGGGCCGTATAATTCGTAATATAATTACATATTCGTAAAATACAACCGAACAGGGTTCTATGTGAAAAAATAAGAAAAAATTTGATTTACAATTGGAAATACAGTTAATACAGTTATGATTGAAAATGATATGAAATCACTGAAATGTTTAAACTGTAATGGACGATGTCATTTTCTGGAAATGTCGATGTCAAAGTTTGGGCATGTCATTTTTTTCGGATCACGTTAGTGCACAATTATGCGACTGCAAGGACATGTCCTCACTTCCGAGATATTGTTGCTTAACACCAGATTTACAAAGCAGCCTGTTTTATATTAGTTTATAAAAGTAACAATAAGACATTTATCTTGATTTTTAACGAGCGTTACTGCAATATTCGCCGCAAGTAGCACATGTATTTAATAAATAGCTCATAAACGTATCTTTACAATCTGAATAATCGTTAATTGAAAAATAAGTAAACCCTCAATTTGACGGGTTCCGCAAACCTAGTATTAAAATTCTTATTATTATTCGCATTAGTAATTTGTTTTCACACACGATGTTTTCCGAGATAAATACGTAAATCCTATATGCTACAGTTCAGTTAAAGCATTAACATAAACATTTCAAAATTGTGACTTGGGACGTTTTTCCTTATAGCTACGGAATTATAGTCAAGGTTCAATTGCAGGTTTTGTTAGGGGACGTTTCAGTTGCCCGGATGCCCGCCGTTATCCCCGCTGTTGTCTTTCTTTCGCGCTCCAAAAAATGAAAGCATATCGTTGCTGCGCTCTGTCTTGTTTCCGGTGTTTTTTGTTTAGTTTTATATATCCGGCAGATGCAATTGTCATAATGGTTGGACCCATTAGGGATGGGACGCGTCTATCCCACGGCGCACGGTCTCCCTGAATTTATATAATGCCTTCTGCGTCCCCGGAAGTCTTTTTTCTCCCCGACTTTTCGCGTGCTTTTTTATGCCCGAGCCCCGTCCTTTCGGCTCCGCGCACCGAATCGTGCTCGTTCTTTTTCCACCTAATTGTTCGTGTCCGAAAGCGCTTAATTACATTGCCTCCCACCCCTCTCTACCTCCCTCGTCACCTCCCACTCCTTAATCTTTCTCCTTCGCTTGTCGGATGCTATCCCAGAGAAATAGATTTTCTGCTCTTACTCGCTCCATTGAATTGTCTCGAATGTTCGTTTTGCATCGATATCGACGGGCAACGCGTGCATAGTAGAATAACGCGGAAGCCTTTTGCTAACATTTTATTGCTTCCTAAACTTCATATTTTTCTGAACAGAGCCGACGGCTCGAATCATTCCCTTAACCAGTTAGCTGTTTTTGACGAGTATACTCGTCATGAAGTAATGGCAATATTTTGTGTTACGACGAGTATACTCGCCATGTTTAAAAATTTGTTGTTTAAATTGCAATTTCAGTGCGAACTAAAATATATTCGTAAATTTTCAGATGTTTCGAATATGTGGAGGCCAAGACGAAACAAAACGAACAAATGAAAAGATATAATGAATTATTATGAAGAAACTATATATAGTGTGAACAAAGTTCACATTTTGCGATACATTTTAGGTACACATTTTTCAAAGAGGTCGCAATAACCAACTGGTTAAATATCATTTAAATTTGCTACCGTTTTGCGAGTATCGATTTGAATCGTTTTAATAGGTTCAAAGCGGTTCGTTCGTTTTTTTTTTTGGACACGCTAACGAAGAAAGCAAAGGTAAAATGAATCGCAGAATGAAACAGAAAAATTACATCGTTGTATAACTTTTTGAGCGGATAGGATCCAAACTGTTTCGGCTTACTAAAATACCTATATTTCGTATTTCGATTAAAACATTCGCATTTATTTAATTCTGAATGCTCGAAAAACGGACAAATTAATTGAGAGAAAATAAAAGCAGGGGCCGTTAGCAGCGCCCAACAAACGGGCGTACGAACAGCCTTTTTTTTCATTTCCACCGCTTCAAAAACGTTATTTAAATGAACACTTTGTTATCATGACGGCTGTTTCAATTTCGGGAACAAAAGTTTTCCAAATTTATTCTGAAAAATGACGTAAAATGTACGGGGGAGCATTTGGCTGATTTTTAAATATGTACATGCATGTACAGATTTTTGTGGAAGCTTCCGTTTGCTTCGTCAAACGGTAATGCGATTTGGTTTAAGTCAAGATTGCTATTAATCATATTTATGGAGAATCAGATATGAAGTTTTGATCCCTCTTTTGTGCGGTGAGTGCAAAAAAAAAATTAAATCGTGTGAATATTGAATTGCGGTAAGCTTTAAAACATGCATCAACGGTGCAGGAAATAATTTAAAACATGAAATTACATTTACTTGAAACATGTTATTTAATAAACCAGTGAAAGTAACATTAATGCGTTCATGAAAATAAAGAGTAACGATACATTCTTTTTTTCTACTGGAAACCTGTTGAAAACACAGTGCAGAAAGAGTCCCAGGTGTAATTTGAACCTTTTTCAGTGTTGTTCCAACATTTATCGAAGAAACGTGTTCCGTGAAGTGGTGGCCGAAACATAAAATAAAAAAACGATCAATTTTAATGCGTATCCATGTTCGTTGTGTGGACAGCAGCAACTTTTACTATCAATCCTATTTTCAGTTTTGAAATTTTTTCGCGTTCGGCACGTTCGGGTACAGTATGACATCATAGTTTGTGCATGAAAATATTTTTAGCCACGGACACGTTGCAAAATGTTGTGTTCCATTCCGAATATACAAATTTTATACTCCCTTCTGCAGCTCTCCATATATTATTGATGGGCAAACATTTCGGGGGAGAGCGAGGCGTGTCCTTGTAAACAAATTTCCCGGTTCGTTTAACGATACAGAAAGTTTGTAAACATCAGTGGCCGAAAGTTTGTTATTGATTCAAGGGAAGAAACCCCCGTTTGGAATTTAAACAAAATTTAAACAAAATTCGTCGAATTCGAAAGGACATCGGCATGGGGAACACTATCTTTATAAATGTTTTCTGTCCAATTATGCATTTAATTAAATATTTGTCGTCGAATCCGCACTGCGGTAAATATTAACCGTTTCGGGTAACAATATTTGAACGAGCTTACGTAATTTTGAAATACAAATACTCGCGATATTTGTACCAGACAGAGTTGATCAAAATGCTATTCGTATAAGAGATAAAGATTAACGAAAGAAATTTTATTCGGCACTATCGAATAAAAATTTTAAGATAAATTTTTTAATTAGATTCTTTATCTTTAAGATTTTACTCGTACAGGAATGCATACAGAAAAATGAAAAAAAATGATAGAATGTAAAGTGTTCTTTTCATAGTTCATCGATTTATTTCTTCCATATTCATTTTTTGGATTGTTGCATCGACGAGTTTGTTATTTTTGATTAGATTAATCATTGATGAATAACTAAATAATTTGTCTACGGCTGCAGAAGAAGGCATCGATGATGTTATGATTCTCTAAGTAGTTGAAATTGTATAATAAGTAGCTAATATAAAAATAAGTAGTTGAATGTATTCGTACAAATATATTCTTATAAACTTAATTTTAAACAAGCAGTCAACAATTATTCGCATTATTATTCGAACAATTTTACAATCTCTATTCGCATTATTACTCAAATAATTTTATAATCTTTATTCGAAGAATGTATTCGAATAAATAGATAGAATAATTTAGGACGAACATAATCGTTATTCGAGTAAAATGTTCGACTAAAAAGAATTCATTCGGATAATTATCTTGGATAAATATTTATTCGAAACAGTTCCGACAATGTCCATCTCTGGAACCAGATCTTTACGAATGGTAGCTGCCTGCATGTGTCGAATGATTTTCTTTTATACTCCCGGTCTTCTTTGTGGAGAGTTTCGCTCTTAAGTTGGCGGGAGGTCTGGAAATGAAACCTGACAGATGTCACAATATGACAGCCTCTTAAAGCGGAGGCATTTATATGGCAGACTGTCGAAGGCTTAACGTGAGAAATATATCTCCCGCTTTCTCGTGAAGAAGCTGCGTGAATTTGATAGCTTCAAAATGGTTTTGAAATTATTATAGTGCCATTGCAATCTAAAAGCCCTTGAAATTTTCATCTCGCAATTGATATCTTTCAAGCATACGTTTACAGTTTCTGATCTTCTGAAATTCTTGATCGGTTATCTATGTTTCAAATTAATTGTTTCTTATTTAATGATTTCTATACCCTCTTTCTGTTTAAAAATAATTTTTTTATTAAAAAATGAACAAAAGAAACGAATAAAAAAATTTTTCATTAAAAAATAAACGAAACAAAAGAATAAAAAAGTTTTCTTATTAGAAAACGAACAAAATAAAAGAATGAAAAACTTAATATGTCTTATTCGATAAATATAAAGTTAACTATGAACAAAATCCAAAGGCACAGCAATTAATCATCCCAAAGTAACCGGCTGCACTATCCTATATTAAAGTCGTTTTTGTTAAGAATTTGAATAAGTTAAGAATAAAACAACAGCGTCCCCAAAATTCTGTTGACTTTCCCATTTCTCGTTTCGTATATTCGGGTTTCAGATGTGCTCAGGAAATTGTCAATTCTCAGTCGTTCATTGCGAAAATTGTATCTCATTTGATCGAGTCTCTATGGCGAAATCACGGGAGCACACCGTCTCTGGTGATAAATGCCACGGTACGTGCAATCGCTTAGTATCACATTCAAATGTAGACGTCGTCCTCTCGAAGCCAGCGGAACAAATCGCTGGGTAAGAGGATCGCATACGTAAAACCTAGAGCGATTGATCTGTTTGTCAATCGCGCCACGGTTCGTTTTTTCTCGAAATCTCGTGTTCCCCTCCGTTTCCGCCGACGATTTCTTTCAGCTGGCCCAGATGCTCCCACCTAAAACAGCGCGATCCAACCAAATGATCCTCCGCTTTAGCCGGGGCACGACGATGACCGACTTTGGCTACTTTCGCGCGCCAGCTATCGCGCGAACGTCTGAAATATTACTCGTCGCATCGGCGAATTCAGCCAATCTCTCCCGGAAAAATCTCTCTCTATGATTTCCAGGGAATCTTTCTCTCGTTTCCGGCACTGGCGCCAGAATTGATTTCAACCGTGAACCGGCGTCGCGGCATCGATTCTCAATTGAATTTATTTATAAAACAAAAATCACAATGCTTATTTCGCGACGAATCTTTCTGTGGATCCGGGACTCGAGTTTCAGATATGTTAAGTGGAAATGAGTCTCGCCCGCAAACATTTTCTGTGCCAAAGTCGAATTTGACGGGCGACGCCAGCCGCATATTTAAATGTTTACGCAGCATGTAAATTTATCGATCGAAAATTGTGTCGCTACAGTTACAATGAATTATTAGAAAATAAACAATGTGGAAAAGGAATTTAAAATACGTTCGTGAATTTGATTCACGATATTAAGAATTTTTTTCTTAGCTTCATTGTAGCTTAAAAAGGATATCTTTCAAAATTATTATTTATTATTAGCATTACTTTATTAATCTGTTCTACTACAAATTAAATGATGTTTACATTTATATAAGTGTATCTAATGTCAATATCTCGTGACGTGACACGTGTTTATTTTCTTCGAAAATAAATCGTAATGAGTTAGGGGTTAATTCTTAGAGCGTTTAAAATAGCTTCGTCGAATGATTTAAGAATATGTTAAGTATTAACAAAACTATAGCTGATGTTGCACAGCAGTGAGACAATGAAGCATTCGTACAATTTATTTTTATGTCTGTAACGCTGTTTAGGGTAGCAAAAAGTCTAAGGACTTAAGAATGCTTAAAATATGACGCTTCCCTTAAAAAGTGAAGAATACAGGAGGAGGGAAAGACGTGAAACAAGATGGTCGACGAGATAATTGGAGGGAACAATGTTGAGGAAAGCTTAAGAAAGAGATTAAGAGCGATGTCAGCCGGTGACACGCGAGAGACCGCGGAAGTAAACATTAAAAACGTAAAATATTACCACGCAAGTTATGGGAAGTAACCTGGAATGGAAAAATTCGAGAAGACGAGGAGAAAGTATATAGATGTGATATACACACTGATAATGGTCGTCGAATGTGCAGAGTGTAATAATACTACCACAACAAATATATTAACTCTGGAATTTCTAAATTGACGGTATCATTCGAAAATAAAATGATTTCTTTGCATAAAAGGCCTTTGAAATATCATTTATTGTAGCATATACTACGATGAAGTTTCATTTTCAGAACTAATCATTGCCAGATATATGTATGTACGTTGGAATTACTATACACAGAACGAAGAAAACGAACTATAATCAGTGTAAAAAGTATTTGCACACCTTTTAAGATCGAACAACTTTTTTTTAAAATTAATGATTGATAACTTTTTTGAAGTTTCGAGATGTTGGAAGAGAGTAGTTTGATTTAGACAATGTCTAAAAACAATATTTGTCGAAATTGCAATAGGTTGGAACGATGAAGAATATTGAATCATTGACAGTAATTTTAAATCATTGAAAAAATTTCAATCACGCACAAAGATTTAAATCGTTTGGTACAATTTGAAAACAGCGATTTTACCATCCGATTACCAGCGTTTCTACGCTGACTGTACGCGTCACAAACATACTTTGAAGTATCTCGTTAGAAAACGAAATAAAAAGAAGCAAGAGTTGTTCAGCGTTCTCTCGCTCTTTAATAAAGCAACACAGATAATTAGATGGGATATTCCATGATCCCCGGACTAACGGACGTATTGTTTCTCTCCCAATTGTTTCCCGCGTAAATGAAAATGATTACGAGACGATTATCGAGGTAGCCTTCCTTCAATTAACATATAATCTCGTATTTAATTAAAACATGGTTCTCGCACTGTACTGCGTATATTCACGCACTGCACTGGCCTAACTAATTGGCTGAACAAAGAAAGATTCAGGATGCTGTTTACTATCCCAGTCAAAATTATTTTCATCATTGACCTAAAAAGATCTCAAATTAGATTCTATTTCCGGAGAACATTTTACAGAAGTGATAAGACTGCCACGAATAAAAGTAGGATGTAAATTCAATCGATGTTTATCGTCGTGAACGTTCTCTTTTAATTACTAAGTCTTCACGCATACTTAATCCTTCGGTCTTATCCTTTCTATGCGAAACACGTATGTCATACTGAATCACTCAGATTCAATTCAGTTTTCAAACAATTGTCACTGAAAAACTAGCAACACTATTGAGACTTGAAAGTTTGAGAATATAATTTGAACATTGTAGAACATCGTTTTATTTATTAAAATTCGACATCTCACTTCCAAGTATATTGAATTTGTTATTAATTTCGTTCTTCTCTCGCTTTTCTCGAAATAGAAAAATATTGTTTGTTACAACATTTTTACCTAGTGTGACAGTAGCGGGTAAAATAGTCAAAGATCCACGGTTCAGTTTGAAGTACGCCTAACTACGACAGTGTCAAAGCTGGAGCAGCTGGAACATGCAAAGTACTTCCCGGTCTTTCTACCCGCTTGTTAATTAACTTGTCGTCTCTCGAAATCGGGCCAACGTGTCTTTGTATCTAAAGTTTCGACGAAATTTTCAGTATGCGCATAAGTTACCGATATCTACAAAAGGCATTTTTTTAAATTCCCGTTGTCGGCTCAGATAAAAAAAGTTAAGAAAATATCGCTTTACGTATCATCCCAACAAATTGCAATTTTCGAAAACAATTTTTTAGCTATTATCCAGTGAACTAATCCCCTCAACATCTCAAGAAAATTTAGATCGCAATTATAAAAAAATCATTCTGTTTTAAAAGGTGTACACCGACTGCTATATGAGATGTATGAGGCAGTTTTATCCTAAATTTCATCGAGCTTAAAGGTCGAAAAAAATCGAAATTTTTCAATTTTGGCGCTTACATTGTTTTCTGTGAACATTCCTTAAATATTCATTCTCATAACAGGAGGTCTTACATAGTTTCCCTTATTATAAATCCAACAGAATGTCTTATCACGACAGCATCCCGTTCTCGATAAATGATATCTAATCGGAAAAGGCCGACATATAGAAAAATATCGATTGATGAAGTGGCTGAAAAGTGGCTGGAAAGTGGCCCTGAGTCCTAAAGTTGGCTTCTGCATCAATTTCCAAAAAATTCGCTCGGCTGTGGCCATTCCCTTGCGAACAGCCCGGCTGGCAGAGAACGAAAGCTCGGGAAAAAAGAGGCCGAGGGGAAAAAAAGCAGATCCAGACAGCTAGAAAGAAGGAGAGCCAGGCGATTGATCTGTTTGTCGACCGCGCGACACTTCCGTTCGTTTCTCTTTCGTTTTCGTCTGTCTTTCTGTGCCGTCGCGTCGTCTCGTCCATCGTTTCCCGCGCGACCTCAATAAAGCCAGCCAGCCTCCTCCTCGGTTGCCAAAAAAAGGCTGTTCATCCGTCGGCTGGAGTCACGTCCCGCTCCGAAATCGTACGTCTCGCGCATATGGAAGGGGCCGGCGTTTCTCCCAGGGATAATCGAGAACCGTTGTCGTTTCGTTATACGTGGACGAGCTGGCTGCTGCCGGAGCAGCCTTTCACCCCAGACTGCTTTTACCACCGCGGACTCATCCGCTCTCTACCTTTCTTATTGCTACTCCAGACCGGTGGAACGTGGAGCGCTCGCTCTTTCTTTCTTCCCTTCATTCCGGCACGCCGCCGCCGTTGCTCTCTCATCGATAGAAGCGCTCCTATGCTTCTCTACCATCTTCCCTGTGAAGGAAACCTTAAATCCGTTCCTCTGGAACGTGTGTCGTGGCCCCTGTGTACCAGCCCCTGTGTACCAGCGCCACGGGAATGAATAATGCGTGGTTACGGTCCGTTTGCGATGGACGCGTCGCGTCCTTCATTTTTATTACTACTTCCGGATATTAAAACTGCGCTCGCTTCTCTCGCCGCTTTGCCAACCGGAGCTATTCTCGCTGCATCGAGCCGCGGAACTGTATTTCATCTCCTGCAACTTCCATGCGCGGAATTCGATTTAGGCTTCGATTCCACTCGCCGAAGGCTCTGGAGACCGGGAAAACTTGGAGAAAGTGACTGCTGCGGCTTTATGTACAACTTTCGCGTGGTGCGGAATCCGTTTTCAACGAAGAATTACAGATAGACGCGCGCTTGTTGTTTCCCGATTCTTCTAGAAAATTGTGTAATTGTCTGCTTTAATTGCTTCCGTTGCTCGTTATCGGAATTCGTTGAAAATAAGATGACAGTATTTGCACGATGCCAGAGTTTCTGGCAATCAAGGTTTCGTCGTATGTCTTTAAACTCAGACGGTTCTCGTGAACGTTCGTCACGAAAATTCTAGGTCGAAGCTAGACTTTCATATTAAACGAAGGGGCACAGTATCAAAAGACGTATGAAACACCGGCCGTCGTCGCGTCGGTGCCGGTGCATCTCGTTCGATATCTTACTGCTTGATTTGCTGTAAAATTGTGTGTCGGATAGCGTCTCGTCGTAAAATGGTCCCGTATCCTTCTGTCCGTACGCTGGAAATAGGTAGCCGTATAAAAAAGATAGTGGCTGGACCGTAAAAATGCAGCCCCGTCGAAATGCCGGACGGTTCCTCGTCGTGTCATCTTTTTCCCAGAGAATAATTCGGTTTGGTGCGTTGGAAAGCCGGATGGAAAAAAAATGTTCCGGCCATCCTCCTTTCTACTTGGCGGTTCAAGTTTAATTTGGCGCGCTGTTAATAATCCGGCGTATCGATCGAACACGGCCGGCGACGGCGTAAGGCTCAATTTCGGCATCCATAAATTATTCATTGTTCCTCGGTACACGATGTGCGTGTAAGTAATATGTATGCGAAATACAGTACGGTGAGGTAATTGACAGCAGGGACACCTATCGGTATAATACCGATATCGCTATTTTATCGGCATTTTTCGGCTGTACCTGCGCAACCCTTATAGAAATCGAAACACGAAAATACCGGTGCGATGTCGTATTATTGTATAAAAATACCGGTATACTTGCAAGTTTTTAACGGTATACATCGGCAATTTTTTTCGTATTCCTATTTCATTGCAATTTCCAAAGTATCTTTAATCACAGAGAGGAAAGAATAGGGTATTGCAATTTGTAATAGTTGGTGCATCGTATGCGTATAATGTTGCTGATCGATTCCGATGCGGTTGCCAGAGGCTTTGAGATAACGAAATAAAATAAAAATATCATAGAAATATCGTAACAATATATCTAACTAAAACTATCTTAAAAACTTACGAACAATGAAATGTGCAGCCAAAAGAATTGCCGGTAGATGCATATCATATTAACATTTTCATATTAACCCTTTGTACTCGGAGCTATTTCAACTGTAAATCTAAAATAATTTTTCTGACTTATAGTACTTTTATTTTACATGATAAAGTGCATTTTATGCATATGAAATTGACTCTTGTGACTGACACAACGGTTACGCTCTTAACAATCTTTTTGAATTTAAACTTTGCTAATGTAAAAATTATTTTAGAACGTGACATCATAAATTTTAATGGTGCCTCAGAGTCACCACTCGAGTGGAAAGGGTTAATGTATAAAATTGTATCAGCTTTAATTGTATCGGCTTTAAGTCCCTGATTAGCATGCTATCGAGTCTATATCTTTCGATGCATCGATTAAAATCATGATCACCTCTCCTCGAAACTGCGACGACCTCTCATTTCCCGTGACGTGCGAACAACGAAAATTTGATCGATCGTGGTCGAAGAATAGGAGTCTCCCTAATAACAGGAATTTTGCAAATCGGTTTATAAACTGATCGGTGCGGTAAAATGATAAACTGTTGTTGCCCGGCGATGTTCACAGGAACCATCGATTCGTATGGTTTCCTGCAAACGCTGTTTCGTTATCGGATATATCTGTTTTTCGTAATAGATCATGTTTCGCGAACAAAATCGCTATGACAATACAAAGACCCTCGGCACGATGTATAAAATTTATGCGGGTCTAGTGAATTACGTTAATGTCAATGCGTTGCAGGAAATATCCGGCGAGGATTAATCGAGCAGAACGGGAAAATTCATTTACAAAATGTTGAAGTAATTTCGGTGGATGTAATTGCAGTTGAAGGTAAGCTGGTCGTTCGATCGGATAATATAGATAAAAGATTAATATTTCAAGAGAAATCCGGACTGTTATATTTACGAAATGAAGAAAATGTTCAGACAATTAGCATAAAGTATAGTATTGATTGCGGTGATTACGTATGGAACGGGTTCAAGTATAAAACCGGTCCCTAATCCGGCAGTAAAGGCAGAACACTGTCTGACCCATACAAGATCAGTAGAATGGGAATGGTCTTTAATCAGGCAGTAGAATAATCCCAGAGATTACCTCGTCGAAAAAAACCTCATTTTATTGCTCCTCCGACTTCTTCCGTGGACGTGGATAATTTGGCGAAATGAGGAATTTCGTTAAATAACCGCGTACTTCCCTACGTACTTCGTTTTTATTCTGCGTAATTGTATAGTTAGTTTCTACCGCGACTATTGTTGTTGCATTCTTGATACTTGTAACTCTACAAATAACTTTATACTAATATACTTTATACTGTACAAGGCTGCGAACAACAGTTTTTGCAGAATTAAAAATTTTTTAAATTATAATAAAATACCAAGAATAAAAAAAACATCAAGTTTAAATGAACTGGTAATTAACTCGATATACGCTAAGAGGAGAAAATTACATCGAATTTTCGATAGCTTGGTGTAAAAATTTTTGCACAATTTTATGCAGATCAGTTATTAACACGTTCCGTGCCACGTGTACCATCGATGGTACACGCTTGCATGTTTACTTAGTGAACTGAACAAATTGTTTACAAGAAATTTAGAACCGAAGAATCAATTTCCACCGCAAGAATGGGCGTTGATAAGTTTTTGTTACGTTGTTATGTGTACGAGAATTAATAATTGCGCGTAATACATCAAGTTTTAATCAAATATCAAAGTGTGAAGATTCGAGTAAAAAAAGCTCGGCACGGAACGTGTTAACCTTCCGTCTCCAATGATTAATTGTTAAAGCAACCAATATTTTTGCCCAAATTACGATACAATGTAATACAGTCTCGTTTTATTCATAATTCGCTAAAATCACCAATGGAAATTTAAACAGTATTTTATTTTCTGCATGAAAATACAAATTTATAGATTATACAGCACAGTAAAATAGACGCGAAAATTTCTAGAAATTATAGAGAAATATCGCCAAGTGCGGAGTACTATTTTATTTTCCGGTGCCAAAGGTTTGTTTGCATAAACAAGCATGCATGTTTTCGTACGAATTAATCACAATAAAAGAAAAATGTTTATTCAGTCACAGTTTTCAATTGCCAATATTATAAACAATCGTCGGTATTAAAGAAATTTGAAAAAAAATGGTAACGTGGAACATATATGGAATTGTTTTCCAAACACGAAGCACAGGTAAAAGATAAAACATTTTCAGAGAGAACAGAAAACAGTTGTTTTTGTTTCATTTATCACAGCCCTTTGGCGATGATCTCAAATTTAATACACAAATAGATAAAAATTCAATTTCAAAAATAATTATTATCGTAAAAAAAGAAAAAGAAACAATTTTCGTTTATTAAATAAAATACGTATCGATATTACGTGCAGGTATATTAACGATAAAAGGCGTAAAAAATAAACATGATAAATTAATATGTACGAATAATTCGTGCATCGAAAAGTTTTGTAACAGCGGCAAACAGAAACACGATTACCTAGTTTTCGTGTAGATTTCGTGTGAAAAATAACACAATTCCATATTTGGCGGCTACTCCACGCGTTCCAACTACCCTTCGCCATTTGCGAAAGGAATGTTCTTGCTTTATTATGGGGTGCTGAATGTTAACATTCACAGTGTCAGTCAATGTCAGCGTGTCAACAGCCCAGGGCTGACGCCAGCTGCAACTAAAACGTGACACGTGGGACGTTTTCCTAACGGGCACGGCTTAACCCGCGGAACCCTCAGTTACCTAGGCACGCGGGTCGTGGAAGTCTCAATTACCACACCTAACTACTGTTTTCATCACTACGTGAAACTTTCATTTTCGTAAACGTTCGTGCATGTCACACCAATTCCATGCATCGATCGCGAGCTCGCGTTCCATTCGGTCATTGTTATCCGTAGATATGAAATGATGATACGAGATAGCGTGCAAACTGCCTTAGTTAACAAGAAGATAAAGTAACGATCGCTAACGAGCGTAAAAAGCCTCTCGGTTAAGGAAAGGATAATATAACGATCGCTAACGAGCGTACAAATTCTTTCAGCGGAAGAAAAGATAAAATAACGACGACTTATCAAAATATTAATACTTGCGCAAGTTTTTAAAGTATGCAGCTGATTTTTCTGAATTCTTTTTTCGGTGCAAGAGAAATGCCGGATTGGATGTTTTTAGAATGTTTCGCTGAGCGAGTTTACAAGCCTCCGTAACCGAGTTTCGTCATTTTTAAAACTGTAAGTTGTGTTCTTTGAACTCTTGACAGCGGCGCGATTTTCGACCGAATTGAAACTCTCGGCTTCAAACTTTTGTAATTCCCGTAATTTTCAAGATATCTCCGAGAATTCTTTTAGTATATTTTCGCCACGAACGATTACAAATTAGTAGCTAAAACAGTTATAATTGATAGCTTTCCGTCAAAGCAATTCTAATAATTCTATAAAATAAATTCATTTTTATATGTGGCCATTAAAAAACATATTTATATTCTAAAATAATAAAATATTATTCAATGATGTGTGAAACTATCCAACATGAAGCTCGCAAATTATACTCGGAGTTCACTCGTTTTGAATGCTACAAAAATTGAAATCATCGATTTAACTTTTTCTATCGAAATGTATGAAAAAAAAATCCTAGCCAAACATCGTCAAACGAAAATAGACTGCAAAGAGAAGAAAAGAAGTGCCAAAAGTTGCAATAAAAAGTTTCAAAGAAGCTGTCTTCGCGTGAAACCTTCCTGATCCCGTAAAAATGGTTAAGCCGCGGCGATATATGCAAAAAACGCCAAACATCTTCAATCGTAAGAAAAATGAAGATAAATCTGGATTGGCAGAATAACTTTATGATGCATCAATTAGGGATGAGATCTACGTTGTCTCGTAAAATAAATCTCTGAAATGATAAACGTAGGGCGAATAACGTCGCTGGACTTTAAAAACTTATCTCGTATACATAATTCCGGATCTTGCAAAAATTCTCCGGCGATAAGAATGATTCTTATCGGTCCAGCTGGATCGAGCGCGATTTACGAGACGACCCAATATTTAACCCTGGGACGGCTTTATTCTGCGATCTTTCAAAATACATTTTTCAAGATATTCCTTGCAGACTTGTTAGCCTTCTTAATGTAACAGTAATCTATCGTATTTTATTGCCGAAGATTGAGTAACTAAGTGAACGATTTAAATACTGTGGATCAAGAATTGTCGCAGCCACCGTTCTGCGAGGATTAAAATGCAAAAAATATTTTCGCGTAAACTCCAGCTGTCGAGAAGGCAATTCCACGCACGCCAATCTAATAAAATTCAAATGCGATGCTCCACCAGATGGGCGAGATCTGGCTTCGGAAGTTCTTCTCATTCGGCGTGTTCTGGTTCTCGCCGGATGTACCGAGCCGTTTAAATAATCGTTACTATCTGGTAACTCGCAGACATTTCGGCCGCCGCGCCGCGCCGCGGCGTGAAACTTGGCGATCGCGGTAATTATCCGTGGCCGGCCGGGGCCGCAGTGTAACTGAATTGTCGGCGAGGATCAGCCTTCATCAACCTGGTGGTTTGCGAACGGCGGTCGAGTCCCCGAGGGTATCGATATCGCGGGGCTCACTCTTCAAACTACCGATTCGCAGACGTTCCCGTGAAATCGGTGGGTCGAACTACGATTCTAGCCGATAGAAGATTGCGATCGTTACCCCGTGTTCCCGCACTTCCAATAGTCTGACTAGTGATTCTAGTAATATCTGTTAAGGAAGGCCATTCGGGCAGGATATTTGCGATAGATAATTGCGATATCCAAATTTTGATATCAAATTTTGACGCAAAGAAAAGTCCAAATAAAATGAAGTTACTCAATGAACCAGTTAGCCATTACATTAATGGTTCATAATAATTACAAGAAGTATATATAGAATATAGAATCGAATGCATGGTGATCTGGCTTATAAATTTGAATATTATAGCATTCGTGTCATTTTGCGTCACAGTGATCGCGTTCGCGAACGTGTTAAAAAAAAACACAATATGCCCCGAAGAACGTTCGAAGCGGCTTGCTCCGAACTGGGTGACACATTTGCGGGGCCATTTCTTGATTTTTTCGCTAGCTGGAATGGCTGTTTGTCCCAGGGTGGGTCGCACCGGTTCGGCCAGGAGTCGTTATCGCTTCAGCCGTGTACGTTTAAATTCGCCGGTGATGGTGGGGGTCCGAAATGTCTCCGCGTTTGCCCTTATTCGGTTAAGCCCGGACTGTCCTGCACTTAAGCTTGCATAATTTTCGACCTAACTAGGGAGAAATTACGCCTCCGCTCTGTTTGCGCAAGGAAATTCGCGCGTCCACCGCCCCGTATCAAGCCAACCCGCCGCCTCGCGACCTTCTACTCCACCTCTGCCAACGTCTAGGACCAGCTTTCCCAACCGTTCTGGAATTAACGTCGAGTGCAAACGTTCCGCGGGCACGAGGGCTCTCGAAACCCGAGCCTTTTCGCACATTTTCTTCCCGGATTTCGCTCCGACGGATAAAGGAACGCCTATATCGCGGCCCCCCCGGTCCGTTAGCAAAACTTCTCCTACCATCCTCTGCCCCATACCACCCTCCTGTCTCCTCTCACAGGCGCTTCGAAGTTCCGCCTCTGTCTTTCCTGCTGCCTACGCAACGCTTTCTTTTTTCTTGCCCTCGGACCGGCTCGGATATTTCGTTTCAGAAGGGACTGCAGGGCAAAATGGATCGGAAGTTTTCAGATGGAGATGGCGGAGTTACTTTGCACAACTGTGTCACCAGTGAATGACTTGTTCCCTTTGCTCTATCCTTGGCAAAGCGAGGACACCATCTGTCCTTCTCGTTTGCTCCCGTTCGGGACCGAGCGGCGACGATTTAACCCCTCGAACTTACGAACAGCCCGGATAACTTGTCCTTCAACGTCTCAGCGTTTAAGCAAGTGAATTACTTTTACAGACTTAATCATTCGTTTCATTTTGTTCGCGCAGTGAAGATTCCGTATACAGGGTGTCTTTTTTTAAACCGGCCACTTCGATATCTCCTCCAATAGTGAGCATAGTAAAAATATTGCGGAGCAAAATTTGATTCTTCTGTTGTCAAAATCTTGCAGTAAAGGAAATTGAGTCATACAAGGAATTAAAATTGCCTCGATGAATTATGGAAATTATGAAACACGTTCAGTACGCGCCGGACACTAAGTTTTGTGTATCTTTAAATATTTATCTCTATTGTAATATATTCGAACAAACTGAATTTTGCTAGGATGTTTAGAATATAAAAGAATTAAAATACCACCCACTATGATAAATTTTAATTACCTAGTTTCGACTCGTTACGAAGATTTGATACATAATTCAGTAAGTGTGGATGTTATTCGCATCTTTTAAATCGAGATTATACTCTTCTATTATCAATATTTAAACGTAAAAGTGAAGGTTAAAGTTATCGGAGACAAGAAAGCTGTGAAAGAAATCGTAGTGAAATTGGTTAATAAACTGTGGATTTTATGAAAATTAAAACTTCTATCCTTCGTCATTTTATGAATTGGAGATCGTAGAAAAGTATTTCGCAAATTAATGACTTTAATTTTTGTCACAAATACGCCATATACGCAATATCGTAATTAACGTCACAAACGTTTAAGTTTTTTTTGCTGAATAAATTAATGTGAGTTTATCTAATTTTTGTGATTGCAAAGTCGACAATCGATCTGTTAATGCATGAATTCAAGCAATTACTATGAATAATAATAATAATAATAATAACAAAGTGTTAATATTCCAGCAAAATTGATCAGCTTTTATAAATAAATGATCTAACCGGGATCATGTTTGTAGTCCAGTAAGCGGATCAGATTTGGTTGATATTCGTCGGAGCTGTATTAATGATATTGAGTTTGTATCAATCGTGGCTCGGTGCAGATATTAATGTCATCCCTAGACGTTTGATGTCAAGATTCAAAGCTGCAACTGTTGGATATTTCCTCAATAATAATTTCGTCGAGTAATACAAACAGGCAAAGATATCAATGGCGCGGCTAGATACTAAGCGGATCAATGTTTGATTGCTTATTCGAAACTACCCTTTCGGTACTGCACATAGCTATCATGATCAGAGGAAGAAACCGGGCAAGTTGCGTACCGATTCGTTCGTGATATTATTACCGACCGTATTACCGTGCCTTTGCACCTGTGGCTCCTGTGGCTCTTGTTTTTCCGACGTTTCCACAAAAAATCGTTCCTTTTCAAAATGTTTTGTCTAACGATCATTACACACCGTTTCTGTTACTCTCAAAAAATTGCGTTACCCCCATATCATTTTCCCCTTGGAATCTTAACTTACGCATTGGCTATTAAAAAAATGCTAAGCGTTTGCAAAGTTATTTAAAAAATACTACAATACTCGGTCCTTACGAGCACAGAATTGATATTCTTGAAAAATTCATAAACTTTAGAATTCAAGAATTCGACGAAAAATAATAAATTCCTTCATCAAACGAACACATTAAAAATATCGCTTAATTGTATTTCTATCGTTTCTCGACAGACAAATTGAATATTTAAAAATATTTAATCATTTTCAAAGTATTGTTGCAATGACATAAATCTTTTAAACGGAGAACAGGATGATTCCGTTTAGATGAAAAAAATTCAAGCCGGTATTTTAATTCCGCCGAGCTAACGGGACGTACTATTAAATGTAAAAGTGTTGTCTCACCAGTATTGTTCACCGGATGTCCGCCTCTTACAGGCAAGCCAACGGACTCGCTCACTTTGGACGAGAAGCTGAAGTACGCCAAAAACTGGGACCTCGTGGTGTTCTCATTTATTCTGGAACAAGTAGAGATACGTGTTTAGTTACGCTTACGTACATGAAATCCGAGTGTTTTACACGATAAAACAATAAAACGAGCCCGTGATAAATACTGGGAGCCAGGCTATTGCGTGACCCACCCTGGACCGCGGTATTTACGAGCTTGGGATCTTCCGCGCTCCAACAAAGAGATATACGGATGCCTTACACGTGATACAGGGCCGGTGTCATCAAATTTTTTGTCTCAGCCTCTGAAGCTTCGTTTTCAGTTTTCCAGGTCTCATGGGGAAATGCAATTTCTTGATTCCGACGATGCCGTTTATTAAGTATCCAGGGCTGTGTATTTATTCGATGTAGAAATTCATTACATTTTATCGAATTACATTTTAAACAGAAATTCATTGGAGAATTCATAATTTTCTATAACTCATGGCATATTAAAATTCAGCTAAATTACATTCGAAACAGATATACATTAAAACATTCATAAATTTTTACAACTTATTCGATGTAGAAATTCATTAAAATTACGTTTTAAATAGAAATTCATTGGAGTATTCATAATTTTCTACTAATTATTATATGTATATATATATATATATATATAAATTCATTAAAATTACATTTTAAATAGTGATTCATTCAAGAATTCATAAGTTTCTACTACTTATTGGACGTGGAAATTCATTAATATTACGTTTTAAACAGAAATTCATTCAAGTATTTATAATTTTCTATTACTTATTGGATGTGTGTAGAAATTCATCAAAATTACATTTTAAACAGAAAATCATTCAAAAGTTCAAAGTTTTCTACGAGGTTAAATGACATTGTACTTTACAGTTTCAAGGCATACTGTAATGCCTCAAATTTAAATCGAGTTATAAATATCCAAGCAAACAGAAAGCTGTAAAAATTTTGTTCGCTATTTTTTTTTTAAATATTGAAAAGAATTGTTCAAAAAAAATTAGAAATAGGTACCTGGATATTGACACGAGAATTGAACGATTACTTTCCATATTTTTGCCACATCAATTTCATTTCGCTTTGGGGGAACATTATTTACCAATAAAACAGCATTCTTGATCTACGACACGTCGTACTAGACGACAAAGGAAAGGAAGGCACATCTTTCCGGAATTGCTCCATGTATCACAGTAACAAGGGATTTACATCGCAAGTGTCGATCGACGTCGTCTTCGGCCAAATAAAATTCTCCTACGGTGGAACGTTCCGAAGGGATCGAGACAGTCTGCGAAACGTGAAGATCGGCGCACGTCCGCACCAAAACAGACAGAGTGTATCGACGTGTTATTACGCAGAAACAGTGTGCCAGACTGTGAACAGGATCGAAACCGGCGCGCAGAAGTTGCCACGGCCGGGAAAGCTTGTACGCGCGGAAAGTTTGTTGCGCCGGCGATCGCGAGAAGGGAATGCACGTTCGAACATGTATTTCTCAGTTCTGGAGAAATCGCCTTGTCCAAAAAAAAAGAAAAAGAAAAAATAGGAAAGTGCCCGGGTCGAGCGTGCCGCTTCCGTGAGATCGGTCAGACGTCGGTCCAGAATCGGCGTGGCCGTCCGGCGAGCTGTTTAAAAAGCAAGCACGTCGATGTCTTTCATCGAATGGACAGGAATCGATAGCCGAACTTCCCCGAGGGAGAGAACTCGGCCATTCGTGAAGTACGTACCAAATAAAAAGGGGAAATGGTCTCGGCATTCGGCATTCATGAGGTTTCTCTTTTAATTAAGGTGGCGTTCTCGCGCGGCTCTAAGATTAAACGATCTTTACGAATTCTTTCCCGGAGAACTGTTGACGACTGATTTTCTCGACATTCGGAAATTTTTATCCAAATTTCGTCGATGCTGTAACCTTTTTAAGCAATGTATTACATAATAGAATGTTCATATATTTATGTCCAAGCTGTAAATAAAAATGTAAACAAAATCAATTAATAAGGTGATGTACGTGTAATTATAATTTTCATGTTTTTGCTATTAGTAGATCTCTTTATATCGTAAAAGTTTCTCTAAATGTTCTAAAATAATTTGTTTTCATGAAACTCTTTATTTTTTTATAGAAACTATTAAACTATTTAAAACTATATTACAAAAACTCTTTTATAACGATTCTTCACGATAAGAAGTAAAAATTCTCAAGAAATAGATATTCTTCTAAGTGAAAGATATATATATATATATACATATATATATATATATATATATATATATAACGAGAAGTAGTAAATATAGAAGTATATATTTATATAACGAGAAGTACCTTTACATTTACATTTTATATATATAATATATATAATAATAATAATATTAATTATACATTTTGAGACATAAAACATTCTTGTTGTTGTAACTTTAAGGCGTCGAATTTTTCTCGAAAACTGGCGGATGATAGAGACAAATACTATTTGTTGGGCAACGGTGTATATTTGAAGGCACTAACAGACGTACGTATAGCTTTTTGACAGTCGCGTCAAATATTGTTATTGGCGACGAGGAGTCGCACTAACGCGATGTCCCTCGGGGGTTAATTTCACGTTGATACGTGCACGTTCGAAATAAGCTACCGGAAGCATTCAAAAGCCAAACACAACGTAAGCGAGGGCAGATTTCCGAGCCGATATTGGCGACACGGCAACGAGAAGCACGGCGCTGATGACTCTCGTGCCTTGAGACTCGACACCGACGACTCCAGGGACTTAGCACCGGAAACTGGTTATCTTAGATCGCGCAACGTGATATCCTTGAATTCTAAGAAACATTATTGACTTTATACGTGACGACAATGATTCTTCTATGGATTTCGTTCGAGGAACATGTAGTATACTTCTAAATATCTTAGATAATATATTCGTATAATGAAAATCTGTTAGAATTTATAATAGAATTTTTGAACGAACTTTTGCACTATGTTAGGACATGATTTAAGACAATTCGACAGAATTTACATGTCTCAGACATCTATGCTTACGTCTTTGAACAAAATCGTTATTTTTAAGATGTTCTTTTCTCGCGGAAAAATGTAATGTTATTTAACCCTAGAAAGATAACCATATGACAACGTACGTAAAAGATAACCATACGCTTCAGAGGCGCATGCTTTTCTAAGGCGTCAATTTTATACTAACAATGGATATTTATTTAAGTTAATCTAGTCATCTTAAAGGTTTGGCATTATTGTAAAAATAAAATGCATTTATATTATATTTTTTTATATTTTAAGTAATTTTAAACTTAAATCACTAGACCTCTATGAAAAATTAACAAAAATCAACAGTCTTCGCAGGCGCCTCTGCGACGTAGGTTATCTTTCTCGGGTTAATGACGAAGTTGGAACTGAAACAGTTATGAAGAACAAAAAAAGTTTCATAATCGTTACGAGGTATGTCGGTACAGTTTCGATTCTATAACTGTTATTTTTCGGTTCCAGATTTCGGTCATACATGTCGGTTATATTTTGAATTTAAGGCTTTAGTTACAGAATCGATATAATAACGGCTCTGACGAACCGATACCGAAACCGATATAATCCAGAATCAGGCCCCTGATTTAGACCTTTCACCATTTTTATCGCAATGTATACTTGGATTTAAGAAATTTATTCAATTATTTTCTGTGAAAGAATCTTTATAATTTCAGCAACTTTGAAACAAAATATATGAGACCGGTCATTTTGATCAGCTCGGCAGTTTTAGCGTGAAAATGTCTAGTTTTGTCGTCATTTTTTCGCGTTCATTACGTCAACTTTATTTTTCAAATGACTAAAAAAGAAGACTAACTCTGAACCGTGTTCATAAACTCTCCTTGAAGTTTCGTGAAACAAAGTTTCGTCCACTACCACAGAAACATCAACAAACCAGTGATTTTAAAGTATCTAAAGAGGAATTTAAACTTTGCACTTTGGTCGTGTATATCGAACGATTCGTCCGCAGCGAAAGAGGTAAATATTGTTTTCACCTGCATAGAGCCGCGATCTTACTTTTGATGAATGGAATGTGCCTTCATGGATGATTCATTCGTAGCACAAAGTCTAAATTCGCTTTGTTCGTGGACCACCTCGGGAGCAGACCGAGGACTATCAGCTCTTTAGGTAAGCTCCGACAAAGATCAATACGAATTGTTCCTTGTCCCCTGTAACATCCGAGAATAATATCCACAGCATTTCCACAAATTACGTTCCCCTGTGTCCTCCGGTGGATCGGGAAGTTCCTGGGTTGCACGCAAGCCGGCGTTCGCCCGGCAATAGGAAGAAGTTGCTTGAGGAGAACGCAACTCGGGACGCAACCGCGGCGAGAGAAGAGACACGGAATAGACGCGGGATTCCGTAGACGACCGGGCTGTAGAACGGCGTAGATGCCGGCTGTAATTCAATTATTTAGTTAGGTCAGGTTAGCTCTTGTTGGGTTAGCGTTGGTCGGGGGCCAGAGGTTACTCAGGACACTCGCAACTCCTAATTCTATTTGCTTACAATAAATCTTCTTCATTCGGCCCCTCGTCAACCGTAAGATTTGATTAGCCGGCAATTCGACTCGCGGCATTGGCCCGGAGTCCTAGAAAGTTGGACAGAATTCATATCTTCGCTGACGTCATTAATGTTGAATAGAATCTTAGTCGCAGAATCAGATTCTACTATTTATTCGATAAGTTGAGAAACTATCCTTGTTTCCTTACATTTATCAACTTTGTTCATTCGGGATAAAAGTTTAGTTGGTAGACGGTTTTTTATACGAAATGAATATTTCCTGAAACAATTGTGGGAAAATATATTTCTTCTGTTAATATTTTTAATTCATTGAAGAGAATGCTAGCGGCTGCGGATTTTTATGCATTTACGACAAACATTAGTTGATCAATTTGAAGACAGTAAAAGTATTTAACACGTTCTGTGCCGAGCTTTTTTTACTCGAATCTTCACACTTTGATATTTTACTAAAACTTGATGTATTACGTGCAATTATTAACTCTCGTACACATAACAACGTAACAAAAACTTATCAACGCCCATTCTTGCGGTGGAAATTGATTCTTCGGTTCTAAATTTCTTGTAAACAATTTGTTCAGTTCACTAAGTAAACATGCAAGCGTGTACCATCGATGGTACACGTGGCACGGAACGTGTTAACTAGTATACTATTTTCGACTTATTGAAATTATTACGAAATTAAATGAATATCTATGTAGCTTTTGTATTTCGTAATTAGCGCAGACAATTGTATTTTGCATAAAAATCTGTATTATACTTCTAAGGATAATGAAGGTGATCAGAGCTATCGTTCCATCAAGAATGCACAGAAATTGTAAGGAAGAAAAGCGAAATAAAAATGTATCTCTCCTTTCGACGATTTCAATCAATCGGGGAGAATGTAAGAATATTTTGAAATTCTTTCAAAATTCTGAAATTCTGAAATTCTGAAATTCATTTCTAAAAACAACAAAATTTCTCATATTTATATGATTAATACGGTATAACATCATTTCACAATAAAAGAAGTGCATCATAATTATACTATTAACGCTTTGACTGCTGCGTCACCTATATGTTTTCGCACGGGGTAAGTATGTTGAAAATTGACGTCATATAACTTGGCTTTGCAGTTTGATTTAAATCCAATGAAATATTTTGATTTCATGAAATTTTTCAGATCCCTGGCGCGACCGTTAAAGTGTAAAACAACTTCTTTCCCGTGGTCCGCATATCCTCAGCACGTATTATTGAAGATTGAATTTTCGAGCAGCAGTTTTCGCGATTCTGGTCCGAACTGCGCGACCGGTGTCTTGGTTGGCGTCGCCGTTCCTGGAATTATCAACGTTTCCCGGTCGATTTCACGACCGTCCGTGGACAGTTCTGATTTAGAGAACGACCGGGCTCGGACGATAATCCCGGGGATTCTCCGCGGAACGCTTCCGAATCGCGTGATTTACGGGCGGGCACTTCGAAAGTCGTTCCGTCGAGCCAAGTTCAAGCGTTTCCTCTATTGTTATGCCGCCGCGGACCTTGAAACTCGTTACCGTCGATCCCTTCGAACGAGAACCGGGTGGCGCGTGTGCCCGGTTACGATGGCTAATCTCGGTTT
This sequence comes from Megalopta genalis, assembly GCF_051020955.1. Classification (NCBI taxonomy): domain Eukaryota; kingdom Metazoa; phylum Arthropoda; class Insecta; order Hymenoptera; family Halictidae; genus Megalopta; species Megalopta genalis. Next base: position 10,940,607 of record NC_135015.1, read on the forward strand.
CGCGGCAGAAATCGATTGGCACCTGTATGCGAAAAATCTGTCGAAGCTGTCGCGACTCTAAGGGGCTGGAGGCTCCTCTTGTTAACATCGAAAGGGCTGACAAAGGGCCGAGCTCGCTCTTAACATCGTGCTCCGAGACGGTGAATAACCTTTTCTCCGCGGAGATGAAGGGGAACGAAGAAACGCCTCGTCGGAAAACGATTCCTGCCTTCCGACGGTTCCTCTTGTTGTTCTTCCTGTTCTCTCTCTCTCTCTTTCTCTTTTTCCCTTGCTTTCCAGTTTTTTGTGTTTTCGTTCTCTTCCACCGTTGCTCGCGATTCGCGGGGCTAATGGATGGAGAAAAAGAACCTCTGGTTTCGCGGAATAATACGAAATTGATGGTACAATCGAGTGCACTCGAGGAATTAAACAATTTACTTCCCCGGCGAGGACCGTGCACTCGCGTTGACGACCGGGAAAAGAATAACGGTTCCGCTGCTCTCGCTAAAAAGTCTTCCATTGATTGAACCGAGCGTCTACGGTAATTGTTATTCACATATTCCAGATGAAAATAGAAGTTTTATTCGACGAGAATTAAATTACAACACGTGTATCGTGTGTATATCGTTGGAATTGCAAGTCCGCTTCGTTTTACGTTCGTTTGTCGCGATTGGAACATCTTTTCGGATTAAATCGTTTTATCGTGGCTATTATGGAAACGTGTTAGCAATTTCGGTCTCTCACATTATCGTTGCTGGTAAAAATTATATTAGAACGTAACAGATGCATACTTTTCGATTGCGATACGAAAAGCGATGAAAATACCGAATCTATTTACGCAGTCAGTGTTTCCTGAATGCTCGGATCTCTCGATTGTTACATCGATTTCCAATACTTTTCACTTCGTAAAATTCTAGTAAAATGTGTTCAATAGTCAATAGCAGATCTGGGCAAATTTCATTTGTATTGAAAATAAGAAATAACTTTCGGGTAGGTTCGTTCGTAATTAAGTGTACTCGCGTGCGGTGGTAGAAAGTTCTTTTTATTTCGCGGACTATGTCTGCGGACGAGTCGCGATACAATGATCTTTCGTTCTGCCGTTTGCCCTGGTAAGATTCTTGAACAACCCTGATTGGTCAACCCCACGCGTTGGGCCTTTCCAATCAGCGTTGCTCATTTTGTCCTTCTCACCGCCCGCCCCTTACGCTCTTTGCGTATTTTCGGGACGGCTCGGTAATCGGGGGGGATGATGAGTCATACGTGACACGTGTGGAAACTTTCCTCCGGGTCACCTACGTCGGACCACCTGGCCTTTGAGTCGCTGGGCCCGCCTCGAGTACCTTTCGGAAATTCTCCTAATCTATGACGGTCTCTTTAGCTATTGAGGAATTTCTTAGAAAGACTCTACTGTGTAAACATCTATCGTGAAAGACTCTACTGTGCTATCAGGTGGTGAGCTTGTCTTCTCAAAAATAGCTTCTTCGAAGGAGAATTTCATAAATTACGTCAGCCGTTTGCACGAAGACTAAAGATCTTTTTGTGCGCACGACTGGTCGCTACATAACTATTCGAAGTAATTCAGTTTGAACCGTTATTTTCAATGCTGCTGTGCGAAAGTAATAATAAAATTAATTATTCCGTTCATTCTTCATTTCAAATACCATAAATGAAATAATCCTCGAAATAATATGCAACAAAAAGATTTGATTTAATAAAACCTTTACATCGATTGGTTACAACAAAACTATCTTTCGTAAAGATGGAATTCTTCAAACGATATGGAAGAAAAAGATTTTATTTTAAGCAATCTTTGCAACAATATGCTTTAAGCAAAACTTTTTCATCAAAAAGTGAAGTTCTTTTTTTTAGAAAGATTTTTCTTATCTTCTTCAAAACAGTCCCCTTATCTTAGACTGTTTATGCAAAATAAAAATTGCCTGCATTAATTGCAAGACATAAGAGCCAAGCACAAGTTCTTTCTTTTCTTAATAAGATTAATAAGTATGAAGTTAATACAACAAAATACTCAGATTCTTTTAATTTTTTCGCTGTTTGAAATTATATCTGTTCATTTTTACCACCATTATACATATAATCTCCAAGAAGAATTTCACACTCACCTCAAATAATTATAAAATAAAACGACGCGTTTTATTTGAAATAACATTTCAGACAATGTTATTTTAAAAGTGACCAAAGACACGAAGATAATCACGGAATAAAATAACGCGTTATTTGAAATAATAATTCAAGAAATGCCATTTCAAATGTTCCCGGATCTGTCCGGCGGCCATCTGCAGGACAGAGGTGTCGTTCTAATGGATGAATTTTTGCATGGCAGCGGAATCGTATCCGCTAAAAAGCGAACGGACCGATTCACAAATTCTTGGCAGCATCGTCGGCCGCCATACCGAAAGAAAATTAAGAACAACTGGCCCCCGGGGAAAGGTTTGCGTGGTTCGTTACTGTAACGAACTTCTTTCCACGAATTCGTTTCGGATTCCGATCACGTCCGATGCCGCTCTGAAAATCAGCTCCTAGCGATACATACTCCTGTGCTCCGCGACGTCTCTGCGATCTACAGATATACAATTAAGAAGCCAGTTAATTCTCCGGCCCCAAGCATGTCACGTAGAATAACGTGATGCTGCCGCGCGAAGGATAAGACGACAAGGCGACGCGGAACTATTCTCCCGTACGATTTGTATTAACATACGGTAGTAGTACAGACGAACGGTGAATAATAATTTTCGATAAGTTTAACTATCCGATGGAATCACTATCCGATGGGGTAACTCGAGTTACGTGGCTCCGGGGGATGCGAAGGCGCAGGAAACGAAATAGGATCATTCTCGGTCGGACAGGTAGAGAGGAAGGAGATGGAGATCATTCGTACTCAGATAGCAGTGCCAGTGAAATAAGGTCACCCTTGGCCAGACGTGCCGGGTAAGTAGATTAGATCTGCCGTTGGTCAGACGCGTAGATAGAGTTCAAAAGGGGAGACGCGAAGTGTTATAAATTCGGCGGAAATGTATACCTCGCTTAATTTCGAGCGGAGGACACGGTCGAGCGTAATTATTCCATTTGAAAAAATTCTGGTGGATTTTTTCCACAGACAAAACGGTCGCGCGAGATAAAACAAGTTTAGGAGGACTCAAACTGGTTTAGCTGCAGAATAAAATAGATAAGAATGGAACAAGACCAAATAAAGCAAGCAGTAGTAAAACACATAGATAAGGAGATAAATAACGTAAGAAATAATCAACGGAAGTTAAGATATCTAATTATACTCTGCAACGAATTATTAATACTGGTACTTTTTAGTGAATGCGACGTTGCGAGAACTATTCTATTTAGTAATCAAAATGATTACATCGTTATTTCGATTTATGACAATTCAAAAAGTTATGGTCTGTTCGAATGAATGAGAAAGACTGCGGATTTCATTTATTTGTGACAAAAATATATTTCTTATCGAATACGAATAACAGTCGAATCATTTAAGGAATTAGAAAATGCTATCGTGTTCTTTCCAACTCACTAAAATGATTAATTATTGACATGAATGCCAACGTAGCTCGTGTATCGTGCGAATTAAATGTTCCGACGAATTATGGGATCCCCGCTATTCGATAACCGTGCAAAGTTATTCCCGTGTTCATTGTCGTTATTTTATCGTGACAGAAATAAACGTCTGCAGAGCATATTGAATTTTTTGCAATAACCCGCCGCTCATGATAGCAAATTTAAATCTCAAGAGTTCAGCGGGGACACTGGTGAAAGCAATATCTTCCAATAGCAGCCCCCGGCAAAATATTCTCCAATCTTCCCTCGTATACTCGTAATAAATATTTCATGTACGTGTCGCGGCCCTTTCTCTATTAATCATGTATTAATGGGCTGCAAGAAGATAGCCCGGACGCGAAAGTGAGCCGGACAAACGAATTCGCGAACAATGCGCCGCTTTTAAAGAGCATCGTCCGTCCGTTCCTCTCACGTCCCAGGCTTTGGCACCGCTTTTCATATTTCAATCGCTGCCTCGCCGCACTGTGCGGCGTTTATATGAGCGTCCGTAACAAAAATCATAATTCCCGATGAAAATGCCATAATAACTTGTCAAAGAAAATACAAAGGTACATCGATTTGCATATTAAAAATTATATGATTTCATAAACAAATTTTTGTTTGTTTTTTACTGAATAACCAAATCATGTGTTTCTATATGCGAATGTTTGCGTACTAAACTGTTGACCGGTTATGGCTATATATTTTGTTAAATAACTCTGAAAACCGCAGCTTTCTGTAAAAAAATTTGTATAATATAAAAATATATACTATCTGTCGAATATGTAGGAATAAGGATCCCAGAATATTTTGAGCCGTTCTTTTTATAAACCTTATGTAAAGATGTTTGATTTCCGTCATATTTTGTTTAAATAGAATACTTTTGTAAAATATACAACTTAATAAATAATATCGAAGTATTTATGTCCTTTTTAACCAGTTAGCTGTGTTTGACGAGTATACAGCCAATTCTGTCTTCACACGATAAATACGTTCCAGAAAAATCCGTGTAAAAAAACATCGTATACATATATGTGGGAAAATATTTTTCATTATATATGCCTATGAACTGCATTAAATATATTTAGAAAATTGCCGACAATGGAAATAGCTGTCCTTAAAATTTGAATCAAATAACTTTTTAATCGTGCTAAATCGAATGAAATCGTGTAAAAAGGAAATTGAATTTACTTGTCCAAACCGTGTTGAAAATCAAATTCGTATAAAAAAATACGGTATAAAAACAGAAGCGGATGTGCTCGTCGAAAACAGATAACTGGTTAAACGAGCAATATTTCTCCCATTTTAATAAACATTGGGGACCATTTCTCATTCAGAACGATATTGTTCCTAGCAATAGTTACTGGTATCACACACCTAGTGCTAGAAACCGAAGCTAAAGATCCAAATTTCTTCCGGCGTTAGCATCCGGCGTGAAGTCTGTAATGGGACACGGACAGGCGTAAGAAAAGCGGCGGAAAACCTTGACTGTTAACTGTAAATTACCTTATCTTGGCTGTGTCCGTATCCTTTTATTGCGTTATTTGCATGGATACAACGCTCGATGCTATAAGCATGCGGGCAAAGGCGACACGGTATAAACGGGCCAGTTTGAGTCGAAACCATGCGGGGAGATTAAACGATTGGCCGAGAAAAAAGATTTCGGAGCAGAGGACGCGCTACTAAGCTGTCTGGTTCCGGTAAGCTGCGTTTCCTTGCCCTTCTTTTTCTCGGGTAACATGCATTATTTATACCGATCTTAAGCCACGGCAAAAGCCGCTTTATAAATTTCAAATCACTGTTAATATTAAACGTTCAACCCTTGACGGTGCCTAATAGTGCATATATTATCGTTTCGATCCATTTTCACGGTAGAAGATCCAAGGCGGGATTCGTGTTATCGTTCTATAGTCGCCAAGTATAATAGATGCTTTTGGGGATTCCACGATCCTCAAATTTGCGTGCATCACATTTTTCACATATTTCTGAACCTACTCTCTTCGGACCAACGTCGATCTTTTTATTTTTGATTGCTTTAACCCTTATGTAAGCGACCAAAGTTTGTTATGGTTGTTTCGCAATCAGCATGCCTGGATACCCGATCTATTCAATTTTAAGATTTTAACTCTATATAGCAATTCTTTTTATTTTATGATTTTTCGAAATTGATCATTTTTCCCACCAATAGTATTAAAACTGTTGTTTCAAACAATTCGAGTGAAAAATATGCCTGAACTGCGATTTATTGATTTGATTCTTCAAAGTCGATTCTTTATGTCTACATTATGCATATACTTCGAATAACAGTGAACTGAGTAGAAAAAAAACAAAGAATTGTCGTCTATTTTTATGCCAATTTTACGCCAAATTTTAACTCTAATGTCATGAGTCATTTTTCATCTAAACTGTCAAAAGTATGTTAAATCAACCACACATGATATCACATGAAGAAACATAGAAAAATGATAAGTCACAAAGCTTAAAAAAACTAAAAAGAAAACTTAAAAGACGAGAGATTTTATATTTTTCCGTTGGTCCACGTAATAGTAAAATTCAAAAAAGTCCACGTAATAGTAAAATTGGAAAGAAAGTGTTTTAGTAATTATACACTAAACCAGTCCTCCAACATCTCCAAAAAATTCAAGTCGTTTGGTCCGCTTTTAAAATGGTCGATATTTAAAGTGTGCGATTATTTCAGTCCGTCGCGATACGTGTCAAATATTTATACGAGTCCCGTTACGATAAAAGCTCATGAGAACCGGCCCGGCTCCGTCAATATTTAAAAGACACATATAGCAAGAAAAAGCAGGCTTTCCGGCGAAGAAAGCCGAGCTGCCCTAATCGCGTTCGCGGCCCCTCCGTTTCAAGAGTGAAACTTTCCGCGTCAGGACGCCGACAAATCAGCGGCTGGGAATCTCGGCGTACACAGAGCCAGAAACAAGAATATCGGGCTCAGACGTGCATAAAGGGCGCGTTCAGGGGTGAAATCTGTTTCCTTTCGGAATACACCATTTTCTGGGATTACAAAATACTTCGACAGCCGGCTGGCACAGAAGAGTAAAAGCCTCTGATCGAAAGGCAGTTCGGATGTAAAGGAAATAAAGGGAGCGATGGCGTGCGAGCGAAGCATACGAGAAATTCCGCAAGGGTGAATAAGGGTGGCAGGGACGAAAAGAGTAGTAGCGCGGAGTCGTCGGCTGTTGACGATGGCGGCGGCGTGGAGGCCGCGAAGAAGCTCTGTCAATTTCTTCGCGCTCCGAATCTTTCGGCGTCCTCCATTCAGCTGTGAATCCATATTTCTCGGGTCCAACATATCGTAGACATGTAAGTAAACAAATCTCTCGCGCGGCGTTGCGCGCGGCATCGCGCCGGCAATACGTCCGTAGAAATTGCATTTTTATTGACATCGCATCCGGCAAGGCATCGCGCGAGTCACCGAGGTCACCGGTTATCGAATCGCCTGCCCGACCGTGAATAAAATCGCGTTTCATTCCTGCTGCTTTTTTCCCGTCCGGAGTTGTATCGCTGCTCGGTGACCGGTCTTCGAGATCGAAAGCAACGAGATTCGCGGCGGAGACGTTCCGCGAAAATCGTACCGCAAAGGCAGAGCGAGTCCAAAGGAATCGAATGAAAAAAAAGAACGACGGGACGAGAACGCAGGAAAGGGAAATGGAAAAATTGTGAAAGGAGCTCTCTCTTCGGCGGCGCGCCGCGCCGCTGCAACTTCGAATCCGTATGTCGCCTGTGAGGCCGCGCGCGACTGCCAGTGAACCGGAAGCAACGACGGAAGTGGCGGTGTCGAGGATTTTTCCATCCCGATCGTGTCGAACAAGGCCAAATAAAATTTCAGCCGGCCCGACCGGGCGAGACACAGGCGTGCAGATAAGGCGGGCGTTATCTGTCGCGACCCGCTCGAGATTCCAGAAAGCCGCCGTAGATACTGTCAAAGGGAAAACACAGGATTTCGATTTCTCTCGGTAAATGGCGGTCGAGCGGTATTCAAACGGCGCTTTTGCTATTCCGGGCTTTGTGGCTTCGCCGATACAGTGGCTGCAGAAAGTATTCGAACCATCCCCTATTTCCGCGAAATTGTCGTCGTTTAACAATACAAATTGTATCGCGTAGTGGCATATGTATTTGCATAAACGATATTCGCGTGGACCGCGACAGAATTTTCGTCGATTTTATCCATCTTGCTTTGCGAAATGGAAATGGAAAAGAATAGATTTAATTTCAGCGAACAGGACACTCCTTCGGGAAGATGCATTTCTTGAAATAACATGGAACGAAACGATTTTATTTTAAGAAGTCTTTATAGAGATATGCTCCAAGCAAAACTCTCTCTCTCTCTCTCTCGCTCTTCAGAAAATTAATTCTTAAGAAGTTATTGTCTGAATACATCTAATATTGTCGTGTAAGAAAATAATCGTGGTATTCTTCAGTAAATAATTATTTAATATGTTCGGACTGGTTCTTTTATCTTGCACAAATGTCAACAAGAATGTCAGTGTAATCCAGATTCAAAGCTGACAATTAGATCATGGTACATACAATATCCGCGAAGACTTTCGCGGTTACCTCAAATAATTATTCCAAACAATTGTAAAATAAGATAACACGTTACAAAAGTGATCACAGACATGAACATAATTTTCAAATAACATGACATGTTATTTGGAATAATATTTCAAGTAATGCCACATCGAATCTGCCCAGGTCGGATAGATAGTCATAGAGTGTTAAAGAAATTAATCATCAATGAAATAATTAAAGTGAAACATAAGAGCGTTGGTCGTGAGACATTGAGCGATTAAACGACGGTATTGTTACTCGAGGTCCGCATAGACCCGTCGGTCGGTACACGGTAGCCACATTCGTCCCAGCAACTCAAGCCTAACGTCAATCGATCAAACGATGTCACCTGTCGAGACAAATGGAACAAGCCCCTCGGGACCAGAGGCAGAAGATAAAAAAGCCATGACGGCAGCTTTCTCTCCGTGAAGCGAAAACTGATCTCAAGACGGCGCCGTCATTTCGGAGTAGCTGGAAACGTCGGTAAATTTCACGACGTTCGACTCTTCAATCCGAATCGGAATTATAACGACAGGGGTTCGCGACGTTGAATTGAAGGACGACGCTAGGGAAACAGGATGGGATCCAACACTCGGCTCGTGTAGAACATGGAAAATAACCGTTTGACGGTTACGAGGACTTCGCGCGAATATGGATGGGACAGGCATTATTCGCGGTATCAGGAGAAGAAATCGCTGCAGGTCGGCAGTGCGATCGAGGAGACCGCTTCCGTCCAGATGAAAATTCGATCCCGGTGATTCCAAGAGACGTTTCTGAGAGCGTCCATCAAGGGCGGAGTCGTTTCGAAGTCCGGATCCAATTCTTGGCAAAATGGCTGTCCCCCAGACAAAGAAAGACGAATGGCTGGTTAACAAAATTTGTCCTCCGAACGCAGTCCTGGGATGACCCCTTCGTACTGGAGCACAAGTGTCAGTGAATACAGAAAATTATTGTGCTCCGTCAAAACAGCTTGGTATACCATGACCTTCGAATGATTTTGATGTAAAAAGAAGTGGAATCAATGAAGCGATGCTGCTTTCGATGTTCCACATTTCGAATTGGTAGAATTTTCAACGAAAACATATCACTTCATTGATTTCATTTATATACAGGCTGTCCGAAAAATGTCTCGTAATCTGGAAATGGGGGATTCCCGAGGTCATTTGAAGTAACTTTTCCCTTGGCGAAAATGCAATCCGCTGCTTTGCTTACGAGTTATTAACGAAAAACAGTGACCAATGAGAGACGAGATCAATTGGCACAGGACGGCCGAGCCAATGAGCGGAACAGGAATAAAATTTCTTAAAATATAATAAAATTTCTTATTAAATCAATAAGAAAATTATACAATAACGAAAATATTGATCAATTTTTACCTCTACCCAGAATTCTCAAGTTTAGTCAGAGCGAGAGTTTCTAAGAGCTTCAAAAACATTTAACGCGCTACAATATCGATTTACATCGGTGATGATCCGATTAATATAATTTTGTTGACCGAAAAGGGTGCGATAAAATTCCAGTACAAGAATTGAATCTTTTCTTCTAAACGTTCGAGACTGTTGTAGTACAGTGGAAGGCCCAGTTACTGCGGAGCGACCAATTATTGTGCCTTCGGCTAGTTCTCGGGCATAATTAACGTTATATTAATCGAATAAGGCATATCAAATGTTCTTATCTGGAACAACCGAAACAAAAGAATCCTATGAGAAGATGTCCAGTTTTTTCGAAAACGTGCAAGGTAACAAAAACTTCGCAATTCCCAACGAACAAAATAGTTTTAACGAGTAAATCTCGGTGCGCGCTACGATCAAATGCATTTCGCGGAGGGGAGGGAAACCGTTTACCGCATGTGAAAGGCAACGCGAATGAAAAGCGGTCGAGAGGAGGAGAGAGGGTGGTGGGGGGGGGGGTAGGAGCGTTCTCCGCGGGGCGCGTCTGCCATTGACCAAACTTTTTCTCCCGGGGAACGGTGTCATTCGGATTTGATCGATCGCGGTCTTCCGCGAGGCTTTTTTCCTTTTTCTTCGACCAATAGAAAACGCATTGACCTAAATCAGGCCGCGGGGCGGGAAGAACAAAAACGCCGCCGGAGACCCGGCAGACGGAAAAAGCTCGCGCGCCGACGACGTTCGCGCGGGGCGCGGCGCGGCGTTGCAACATCAATCAACATGAATAATTATTATGGAGATTCGGGCACCGGGTGAGAGAGAAAGAGGAAAGTGGTTCCGCGGGCGGAGCGTGAACGTGAAAGGCGGAAATCGATTACGGGGCCGACACACGGCCGAGACAGGGTGGGGAGGCCACGGAAAGCGCGCGCGGAGCTCTTAATGAAACGCGTTTCGGGGTTTGGGTATCTCGGCCGAGGTGTCCGGAACGGTAACGTTCGCCTTTGGAAGCATAATTACCGTCGGCGCCGGAGCGCGGCCGGAACGTTTCGGTGTGAACCATGACCGCAGCGTCGGCTTTTCCGCCCTTTCCATCGAAGGTCTTGTTTATTGTTCGATAGGAATCGATTCGGTAAGTGGGCCATCCCCGACAACGAAGGTGCGAAACCGTTGACAGGGTGTCGATAACCCTCCGGTCGGAGGAAATAGAAAGGGGGGTATCGAGGGTGGTGGTGATGGCAGAGGGGGGTGGGAGAGGGGGTTCATGGGGGGTGGGAGACGGCAATCCAACTCGTAGAATACCGATAATATCTCCCTTTTGCCGGGATTGCCGAACGAGGGTTGGGAGAGGTGGCTGAAGTTCGATGCATCCCACGATCTTCCCCGTCATAACCAGTCCACGTACATCCAGCCCTCTCCTCCTACTCTTCCTGGCACCCCACTCTCCCGCGACGCTCCGCCGTTCGCTCCGATTCTCAAAACCGTCACGCGAAACTCGATATTAAAACTCCGGCCGAGTCCAGGGCTTCTCCTCGAATTTCCAGAAACTAGGGATTTTAATCGACGAAACCTCGACCGGTTCCCTCGGTTCCAGCCGCCCTCGCCGCCCCTCTTCGACGCCGTCATCATCGTGCAACCCCCTCCGCCGGCCACAGACCTTTTCGACTTTTTTGGAGAGACAGCGGGAGGGGGAATTCATTAAGTCTCGCATAAGGCCGCAACCTGCGATGGGGTTATATTGCTTCGTCGATATTTCGAATAACCCGGGTTCGGAGCGAGTTTCCGTTGGATTCGGTGGGAGTCCTCATTACAGCGGAAACAGGGGGATGAATATGAAGGCGTTGCGTTGGTTCGAATTAGGGATCGAAATTTGCAAGGCTAAGTTCGACTGATATAACCTTGACTGACCACCCTACGATAAAGCATATACATGAAGCTGGTAACGTTGTATATTTACAACTATTTCTAGCGATTCGGAGAATGAGAACTGATTTCGAGCATCTGAGCATTCTTGCACATTGCGCGTGCAATGTGTCTTTGGTTCATTTTCGGGCATAATTAACTTTATATTTCTCGAATAAAACATATTAAATTTGTTCATTCGACAAATATAAAGCTAATTATATCCGAGGGCAAATCAAAGGCGTAGTAATTTTATTCAAAAATAAACAAAATGAAAGAGTGAAAAAATTAAAAATAACTTTTACAGAAAATTTCGCGAATTCAGTGTCAAATAATTGAAGTAATTTTTTATGCACTTTAAGAACTTCCGTCATTTACATGTTTAATTCTATGAAATAAATACTTAATTGAATTTAAATTAAAGAAATTTTGACCGATGGAGTAGTATCGAACTTTGTGAACGATCCTGATGATCAGGACAAAACTGCAAACGGTGGTCGGATATTTGCCTGTTGATACGAACTTCTTAATTTGTGTAATGTAATTTCCATAACGAGTCACCAATTTGCTAATTGAGGTACCGGTGGAACTTAACAGTATGTATTTGTACGTTAGTAATACGTGGTATTACGAGTATGTCATTATCTAGGTTGAATCTGGCTCGCATAGCTACCCTTTACTGTATCAGCGATGCCCATTATGATATTCGATTATTCAAAGGGTTCGATATGCCATTGTAGCGGAGAATGTATCCTATTTGTGCCGCGAATTCGCGGACGGAAATAAAGAAGTCGTTTATATTGGTTTGCCAGCCCGCATCGAAAGAACGATAACAGCGCTGGCAGCCAGGATAGACCAAAATACCGTATTGTGTCTAGGCGATTATCATTTCGCGGCATGATTAAGCGTACACGTTGGCGAAAGTGCGCGCAAAGCCGCAAATTGCGTCAAATACGCGATCGGGCCAAATTGATTCGACATGTTACCATCTGCTGCGTCGGTAATGCTATCCGGCTGGAGTTACTTGTATCAGCGGTCGAAACTTCATCAAAGTTTCGCAATGTGGCTGCGTACCGGAAATATTTCATCCACGTTCGAGCGGTCCACATGTTAATACTTAGACGCGGTGGTTTCATTCTCGAATTTGACGCTGCTTCGTCTATTCCTCTCGCGCCAACTTAATACGTTCGCATTTACGATCGAGTTTCGGATGTTAACTCCCATTGTTCGTCGAAATATGACGGTTTTCCAGACACCGACGATTCTCTACGTACTTTGAAAATTGTACGGTAATGAGAGACGAGATCAATTGGCGCAGGACGGCCGAGCCAATGAGCGGAACTGGACCTCGTGAGCTTTATATATATAAACAGAAAAAGCAACAAATAAATGAATAAGAAAATTATACAATAGCGAAAATATTGATCAATTTTTACCTACCCAGAATTCTCAAGTTTAGTCAGAGCGAGAGTTTCTAAGAGCTTCAAAAACATTTAACGCGCTACAATATCGATTTACATCGGTGATGATCCGATTAATATAATTTTGTTGACCGAAAAGGGTGCGATAAAATTCCAGTACAAGAATTGAATTTTTTCTTCTAGACGTTCGAGACTGTTGTAGTATAGTGGAAGGCCCAGTTACTTGAAAATTCGATAAAAAATACTCCGACCTCTTAATCGTGGGACAACGCGGCCGCAACGGCGCGTATTATGAATGATCGGTACGTTCAGGCACGGCAGAAAATCCGGCAAATTAAGTGGCCCCCCCAAAGCAGTCCGTGGTCTTTCTTTCAAGGATGGCTTTTGATGCTCGGCTCTTGAGCTCCGCCTCTGTAGGTTCCAAGCGAAATTACCTCGGCGGTCGTCGTAAACAGGATACTTGAGAGGACGTCGGATTATAATCCCAAAGGGGACTCACTTTCGTGTTGCACTCGCAGACGGCCCGCCTAAGGTTAAATGTGATTTGCTCTGTCCTCTCGGTGGACAGATACGAATCCCATAAAAGTTTATATGTTTTTCGATGTGAGTTTACCGGACCGCGGCGTTGCAACCACGGGATCGCGCGCCAGAGGAACGTGCTGCGCGGCTCAAGAATGTTTGCATATTAAAAGGAATCGCGAGTTGCTTGATTAAAAAAGGAACTTCGCCGTGGAACTAATATTTTTCTCCAGATATAATTGAGCGAGCGACTAGCTTCTACAACTTTACGTTGTTCCTCGAATGGACAATTTCAACGAACTGAGATGTAATGAGCCTTTCCTTTATTCGATGCATTCAGCAAATATTGTACTCCATCGAGTTTTCTATGATATAATTTTTAGCGCGTATAAATTTTATACTTAATTGCTGAATAAATATTTTCATCAAATTTATAGATCCATCATCGTTTAAGAATCGCGAACAAATTATTGTCAGTAATAAATATTAATCTTCCAGTTCGCCATAGCTTCCTCTTCGAAAGGGGAGACTGAGGATTATTAATGGTCATACTAACTGTCCGACTCACTCTGATTACTCCAGATTCATAATACATTGCCGACAGGAATAGGGAGGACAGCTAATTGGGATGTCTCTGGTCGTCCGTTGAAAAGATCATAATTTTCCCTGTAATTGATTAAATTTATTCCAGTAAGCCGCGCAAGAGAGAAATAAATGTGGAAAAACGAAGGCGATCAGTTTCCTTGGAAATTGGCTTTGTCTTTCGTTCGCGTGGAGATCGTGGTGGTCTAATCCGACATTTCTGTCTCTGCTCGGGTATGTTCAATATTTTTGGATCCTCGTGGGAGGCTCGAAAAGTCGACGGTTAATATTGTGCTGTTTCCCTGAACGCCGAAGGGAATCTTGAAATAATAGACGATGTCCTCGTTTCGGCGCCTGGCTTCGCCGAGCTATCGTTCATGGAAAGTACTACTGTGATCAAAAAGTAAGGTGAATTTGTTTATAAAATGTAAATTCTTTACTTATTCTTCCAAATCAATTTCATCCCGTTCAAAGTAATCTCCGTCCGATAAAACGCACTGTTTCCGACGCTTTTTCCAGTCCCCGAAACAGTCGGAATAGTCTTTTTCCGGTATAGCCTTCAAGATCTTCGATTCGGTTTTTATCTCCTCAATCGTGTCAAAACGGCATCCCCGCATTGACCTTTTGAGTTTGCTGAATAGCCAGAAGTCGCACGGAGCCAAATCAGGCGAATACGGTGGTTGCGGAACGATATGAGTCGAGTTTTTGGCAAAAAAGTCGCGAAGAACCAATGCAGCATGACACGGTGCATTATTGTGATGAAGGAACCAAGAGTTGTTCGCCCATAATTCCGGCCGTTTCGGACGAATAGCTTCACGCAAACGACGCATACCGCTCAAATAATATTCTTTGTTGACAGTTTGGCCCGGCGGAAGGAATTCATAGTGCACCACACCACGATAATCAAAGAAAACTGTCAACATGACCTTGATTTTCGATCGACTTTGCCGTGGTCTTTTCGGTCTTGCTTCACCTTTTGCACGATATTCGCTGGATTGGTCGGTGGTTTCAGGGTCGTATGCGTAAATCCAAGTCTCGATTGAGCGATTTTGGCACCAATCGAGACTTGACGCGTTTGAAACACAAAACATCCTTCAAAATGGTTTGGACTGAGCCAAATGATATTCCAACACTATCAACGAGGTCTCTCATCGTCAATCGACGATTTTCAAGCACCAAATCTTCGATTTTTTTGGACGTGGCCATCGTCGGTAGACGTTGATGGTCGTCCAGAGCGCGGTTCGTCTTCAACGCGTTCTCGGCCCGCTTTGAACTCGTTGTATCACTTTTTTGTGCCATAGTTTTATCACCAAAGGCCTTCCGCAACATTTTCAACGTGTCCGCACAAGAATATTCGTTCCGCAAACAAAATTTGATGCAAGTTCTTTGCTCAACAAAATCACCCATTGTAAAAATCGAAAAATTCACTTTTGGTTGTTTACAAAAACACGTGTAACTCGGAGATAATTAAACCTTTTGACAAACAGACGCTTGGCAAATGTTATATACAGTCCTACCAACCTGGGAAACAAAAATTACCTGCTTTCCTAATGCTCGGGAGTTTTTAATGACAATTTCACCTTACTTTTTGATCACAGTAGTATATGAGCGATATTTTCTGGTTAGAACTGAGACTCGAATGTCTGACGAACACTGTGGTACGGTAACAAACTCGTTCAAACGTTGTCTTTAAGTCATAATCATTGTTTCGTTAACCCTCGTCCGACCCTCTTTTCTACAGCATAATCTGATCAAAATAGCTGTTTTTGATGAGTACACTTGTCGTGAAGGAATGGCAACGTTTTGTGTTGTGACAAAGATAAACCGTCGAAACCAGCTAACTGGTTAAAAAGAATACATACTTCGACATTCTTTACTAAACTATGTATTTTACAAGAATGCTGTATTTAAACAAAATACGTTTAAATACGTATTTAAACAAAATACGAATTTCTGTATTTAAACAAAATACGTTTAAATACGTATTTAAACAAAATACGAATTTCTGTATTTAAACAGAAATACTGCCAGCCGGCAATGCGCCAATGCAGTCTCCGGTCGTTAATCATTCCCATAACGTCCACCAGTCAGAAATCGGTTTAATTTTGGAGCAGGACCGAGTAATAATTTACGAAGTTTCGTTTCTGTGTAATTCTATTCTAGTTTAAGTCCTCTAGCCTAAGTCGTAGGATGAACGGAAGTCTCCGATACATTTGCCCTGGAAATGTCCGTTATCTCGGGTAACTGACGGGACATTGTTAGGCCAGGAAACGGTCATTAGAGATCTCAAATGAAAATAGTATGGTAACGGAATGTGTGAAAACATTCGCTGTCGGCTATACCGGTAATGACGTCGACAAGATATCTGTCCCCTGTGTTATCGTCGCCGAGTCACGTAGGCAGTGTCTAAAACTGGTATAGCTTTCATTTGGTGCAAGCTGAGGCAGCAATGGTCATCCTTTATTCCTGAGGTCGCGAACAGATTTAGAGACGAGGAACGTGAACTGGAACGATCCGCTGCCGAGGATTCTGAATTGCTTCGGTTTCAGTTCAGAAGTTGGATACTATAGAAAATTGTGTGTGTGTGTGTGAACCCACATTTCAATCTTGTTAGAAATACTTCGAAATTCGAATCTAATTCGATCATGGATCAAATAAATTGCAATATACGCTTGAGACATGCACCGATTACTAAAATCTGCTGGAATAATCTCCGTGATAAAAATAACTTCTGATCGTAATAATTTATGCACCGTTCAAAATGTTTCATTGAAAAAGCAAAGTCCTTTCCTTCGAGATTTCCTTCAACGTTTGTATCGCAAGGAAGAATGAAACGTAATCACCAGATCATCGATTCTTTTCCAGAACATTGTTCGAAGTAGTCGATGCATGAAGCTACTTTACAGTTATCACACAGAGAAATCGCTTCGCTTATTTTCTATTGTGATAAAGGAACGAACATGGATCCACTTGGACCGTCGATAAAAATATGCTTATTTGATTATCTAGTTTCAGAGAGTTAATTTAAATTTTCACGCGTTTTATTAAGATTTATAGGAAAGTTAACTCGTCGAGGAGGACCAGCTTAAAAAGTATGTTGAAAGAAATCGTAAATAAAATGATAAAAATTATCCTATTCAAACCGAGTTATTTTCATGCGAATAAGGATCGTTGATCGTACATTGTAATCGCATCTTTCTTGTAGAACTCACATAGATGAGTACAGTTTTTATCATCGTTTTTCGGTATCATCGAATACAGCCCGTGCAAGACTATTTCGAGGTCGAAGCGAAATGTAACGAGAAGTTTTAGTTGGCAGTTTATTACGAGCGGTCGATTCAGCTCAGATCGCATCAGGATTTGATCCTGTAAAACGGAAACGGCGCGGCGGCGTCCGGGGTTAAGCCGAGTGCAGAAATTAGAACGAAAGTTCCAATCGTGTCCCTGGCAAACCGTACGTGATTGGCGTGACAACGGTCACGCACGTATGTACTCACGGTCAGCTGGTTGCGGTGTAACTCGTTTACGCCGTTTCGATCGTTCGTAAAGTGGAAGTCGTTAGTTTACAATCCACCGGCCAGCAATTGCCGTCCATTCTCACGATTCGCGTGCGGTAAAAGGATAGAATTCGCAATTGCCGCGCTTCGGACAATCGATGGAGGAAGAGTGAAAATCGAAATCGGCCCGGTATAATGAATAAACCTGCAGTGGGAATAGTTTTTGTCAGCGGCGATACACGCTGATCGATCCGACTGACGACTGTTGAGCCTACAATTCTACCAGCTGCGAAATAAAAATTCTTTGCTTCGATGGCGAAAATATTTTTAGTACGGTGACACGTTCAATTAATAAATACAAAGGCTGCATGTTTGTTGAAATAATCACTAAAAATTCTTTATTTAAACGGTGGAACAACATTTTCAAACTGAAATTTTTAGTTAGAGGTTTTTTGAGAGGTGTAATATCAAATTTTGTGAAAAATACGTCAACCAAACGAACGAATGAAACTTTTTAATGGATCAACGGTAATGTTCTAGAGATATTGCAAACTCATTCGAGTGAGATTATATAAAAATCATATTCATTTATCTTCGCTGTTTTATTTGTAGATACGTGTGACACTCTGCTCTATGGCAGTAATAATTGTTTACATCAACTGGTCACTACTGCTAATCGCTTTAGCGATTCCGTAGACATTTTTATGGATATATATTCACTTTTTATATCTTTAAACATTCAGTATTAGATTATGGATTTCCGTTACTTTACTTTATTATGTCATTCCACATCGTTTGTTATAACATTTCTCTTACATCTTTTTTTCTTTGTTTGCGCTCTTTGATTGTTATTCTATTCTATTTTTGTATTGTAGAACAAAGGGTTCGTTTCGTTAAAATAATAAACAATATTATTATTATTATTATTATGAATTTTTTCTTGACCATTAATCTGTAGTTGAACTTGTCTCATAAACATAATCCTTCTGGTCCATTTAGACCGTGAGCATAAATATTATTATTTGACTATCTAATTTCTCACATGATATTAATATTGTCATTGGTTTCATTAAGATCTCTAGAAAAAAGTAACTCGTCTAAAAGGAATACCACAAAAATATCTTGAAAAGGACTGCTACATAATATTATAAATGATCACAGGCATACTCGGTTATATTTTTCTAAACAAAGGTTCGCCGTTCGAGCGTTAAAAAATCATTGTCGAAACATGTTGAAGAGCAGTATCTTGCTTATTTGGGAAAACATATTTGTTCGAGCGTACCGCTGTTGTCGCAAGCGTGGGATATAATTTCCAAGTTTCAGTGGACCGTACGACACAAACGTATCGCGGCTAAATTGAGCAAGAGCCGGCGGGCAACGCTGCGTCTGCGAGTGATCGATCCAGAGAAAAGTCGGTCTGTGGACGGAGTACCGCCGAAAATTTCAACAACGAAGGGACGTATCTGGCGGAATCTGTGCAGCAATTTTCAGGTTGGAGCACGTCGACGATGAAAGGAAAATTCAGCGGAAAAGAGAATGGCTCGGTGTCGGAGCGGTGTTTCGCGGACGCGAACGCCAGAACACGAGAACTTTGCATAAAGATAATCGCGGTTTCAAAACGAGCAATGGGAGAACGCGAGGGAAAGGGATACCAGAGAGGAGAGGCCGGTATTTATACGAAAGCTCGCACCGCATTCATACGCGGGGACCGGTGTAAGTGTTTAGAAGGTGCTCGCAAGTTCTGCTACCCCGACGATCACCAGACCAAAACGTTATCCAGAGTAGCCGGTAGCCGCGTCTTAGGAGAATAGCGTGGTTTCGCTCTCCGGAGGATGGAAAACGGATTTCCGTGGTTTTGGGACGTCCAAGTTCCTGCGAAGATTCTCACTTGCCCGTTAACGAGAACAACAGCGCGATACAATGACGCCGATTAATGCTCGAACCAGTTTCTCCACCTTCTTCTACCCCCGACCTCCGCCCCGCTTAATTGGATGTCTAACCTTGACAAGCGCGCGACTTTTATAGACTGTTGCCGCTGCCTTGTCCGAAAAACGAGGCTGAAAGCCTTCCTAATTTCACGCGTTTTCGTATCTTCTGACAGCTTCACGTCTTCGCCATCGAAGAGACGTTCTTCCAACTGCAGAAGTGGTGATGCTTACGATAACATTTTCGAGATACTTCTGCAGACAAATTCGTCGTATTCCTAACTTAATAGCTATTCATTTAGTTTCATCGCCATAAATTAAGTAATTAGCATATCAAGAGCCGAACATCAACCCTAGATTAATCCCACGATATCAAACTAATTAAACTAATGTGGGACGAGGGATTTTGGAGAGAATAATAAATCGCTGCTCTTCGTCAACTCTGTCGAGTGTTTAAAGTATTTATCATAATCTCGTAGTTTCTTTTCAATTAAATATTCCACTAATTTCCTTGAAAGCTCTGATCCAACACCAATAAAACCGAAACTAAAAAGTGGAAATTTACCAACTCTGAGAGCTGAGACAGTCGAGAAAATTGGTAGAGTTGAGAGAGATGAGAGAGTTGAGAGAGTTGAGAGAAATTTGTGGGTTCGCTTATGTGAGCGACGGTATGTACCTGTGCCTGTACCCGGAGCTAGGCACAGGTCCTCGCCGAATGTACACACAGCTATCCCTGGATATATCGGCGTCACGTTTATTAGTTCGTCCGATATAGGGAACGCATCGGTCGCGTCTCACCGCGGACACGAGTGGCATCGACCAGCCGAGATCAAATATCTGCCGAGCAAACCTTGGCCCGAAATCGTCATGAATACCAGGTCGTGGCTGATGAAGTTTGCGCGGGCTCCTCATTAATTCGAGCTGGATCGTCGTCGTCGCGAAAACTAGTTTAACAAGTACTGGTAGGCAGTGCGGCGCGGCGCGCCGCGGCGGGCGTTGCCGCTTGTCACATCGGCGTGATTATACCGCGCCGGTTGCGAATTAACCGGTATTAGGAGGGATGTATTAGCGTGTACATATGCTCAAAGAGATGGTATAATTAGCCGAGGTGATTGTACTTCCCTGATTACCTTATCGCTACCCTGGCGTCGAGGCTTCGAATTGACCGGAACACCTGGGACCAGAGAGCGCCATTTTTTATATTTTTTAGTCGAGATCATTGTTTCGCGATGCTGCGATAATGCGATGTTGATCAGGGAATCCAGGGATAGATAATTTCAGGGTGTTTAAACCTGAATGATTTCGATACTGGTTGAAGTATATATGTATTATTATTATACTATAGTGTAGTATAATATATGTAATAATATATATAGTATAGTATATTGTAGTAATAATAAAATAATACTAATAGTAATAATACTAGTAATAATAGTAGTAGTAATAATACTAGTAATAATAGTAGTAGTAATAATACTAGTAATAATACTAGTAATAATAGTAGTAGTAATAATACTAGTAATAATAGTAGTAGTAATAATACTAGTAATAATAGTAGTAGTAATAATACTAGTAATAATAGTAGTAGTAATAATACTAGTAATAATAGTAGTAGTAATAATACTAGTAATAATAGTAGTAGTAATAATACTAGTAATAATAGTAGTAGTAATAATACTATTAATAATAATAGTAATAATTATAGCAATAATATTGAATTTAATTGTAATTTAATCGAAAGCCTTTAGAAATATAAGATCCTTAGTAAACTTTTAACTTTTGAATTATTTCTTTTTCTTTTTCAAGTTTTGCATTAACGTTCTGATTCTGTTACGAAAGTTCAATTTTGACTGTTGTTTTGTATTTGATTGATACTAATTCTGATACTAATTTTGAAAGAACATTTATTTCGTAACAGATATTTTAAATTAAATATAGAAGTTTATTATTACTATACTTCTTCGACTCTTCAACTCTTTAACTCTTTAACTCTTTCAACTCTTTTTGCTTACATAATATCATATTGATATTAATATAAAATGAATCTAAATCTTTGCTTGGAAATACAATTGGAAATTATAATAATGGTATTTCGCATTTCTGCACGAAAGAATCGATCGAAGAATCGATTGCTAAGCAAATAATTGAAATTATAAATGAAGTACAATCGAAGTTCATGACGAAAGAATGTACGAGATTTTCATTACCTTTTACGCTGCAAATATTGGAAGTTAATATAACATATACAGATGTACGCCTGTGTTTTATCAATTAGTTGCTTCACAACGTATACGTGGTTGATGGAACATTTGATTCTTCGGTCGAAAGCAATTTTTGTAAGTACTACACATGTAATTACCGTAGAGAGTTATTTCCAATAACAGACGGAAATCAGATATATTAATGCTTTATGATTACGCGGAGTTTTAATTACGAAGTTACCGATTAAACATCCAAAGTGTAAAGCAAAATTTCTGCAGTAATCGTATATTCTCTTTCCATTGCTTTTATCTTCAAATACAAATCATTTTCGTCGTTCGCAATATTGAAATTATTCAATATATAACCCGAACTCATTCTTTCTTTCTCTTCTACGTATTTTCTGGTCTTATTACCTATTAATTTATTATTTTTTAGCTCGTAATTTTAATTCAATGACATCGTAATTCGTAATTTTAATTCAATTCGGCACAACTCTGGTTATATTCAGGATGCATTATAGATAATAACGATGTAAAAAGTTTGAAAAGTCGAGAATGGATATGCTAATAATTTATTTTTCTGAAAACAAGGGAGAACTGATTCATCCATCGGTTCCAAGCCAACGAAAAAATCGTGGCCCTGGTAATATTCGAAGTTAGTCGACATACTCTCTCATGAGAGGTCACGTCGGGTTTTTTATACCTGAAACATCATTCATTCGCCCGCTTATTCATATTTCATCGATCGATCTCAATTTTCCGCGGGCTTCTTCGCCGTCTTCCGAAAGGCCAAGCAATTAGTTCCCACGGCGGACAAAAAATTCTTAAACCAACGAGACTCGATCGATGGGATATCGCGCAGCAAACAGAAGGTTCGCAGCGAGTCGGAGCGAAGGCGGTGATTTTTTGTCGGCTCGTCGAAAGCCGATTCGGCGAGCGCGAACGGGAAGCGTACGTGAAAGAGGTCAGATGGTGGAGCGTATTTAGAACGCCGGGACGGACGTGTCAAAGGAAAATTAGTTTTGGATAAGGGGATCAAAAGGGCCGACGCGCGGCGGCAAACTTAATATCGGTCGCGCGCCGCCGGAATTTCGACCGGTCCTCAAATTTCGAACGTTTTTCCTCGGCGCTTCTTTCGCCCGACGTCGTTTCAATTCCCGCCCGTTGACTTCGTTGCCGCTCTCGCCCCGGAAATTCCAACTTTGTCGTCGCAGTTTCGGCCAACCGTTCCAACCCCCAACTCACACCCTCGCCGCCCCTCCGTGCAATTTACCCTCGCCCCTCCAATGTTCACGGCTCGTCAGTTACGATCCTTGAAATTTCTGCCAGTGTCTGGAAACGGGAACCTTACGATCGAACGTTTTAACACTTCCCCGAGCGGCACGGCCGTCAGTCACGATCGTTAGCCACGCGGCCACTTCGCCCGTTATCTCCGAAGTCGGAATTTCAACCGATTTGCATTCTGCCACCGGAACGATCCGGTTGATTCATCTTCGATTACAAGGACTGGATTACCGTGACAAATTTTCTCAGTCGTAATACGAAGAATAACTCTTGAAGAATCGAGAAGATCGCCGCCATTCTCTCTGATGGATAGCGGATGATACGTTTTTAACACCAATCCGGCCGAACGCCGTGGATTCGCGATCGTAAGTCCGCGGGAAACCACGGACGAGTGAAATTCTAACTGAACTGATCAACGAAGTTGGCTTGCGAAGATTAGTTTTTGGTCGTAGATATCGTCGAGTGTCGAAACGACGCGGGTATTACAAATAATTGCGGTTTTGGAGGATTGAGAACTTCTGAATGAAAAGTATCCACGTGGGGTGTGGATCCCCGATATGAAGCAAAATTTATTGATATATATATATATTTATATTTATATTTTTATATTTATATGTTATATTTATATTATTATATTGTATTATATATTATATATATTATTATATTTATATTTTATATTTATATTATTATATTATATTATATATTATATATATTATTATATTTATATATTTATATTTATATTTTATATTTATATTATTATATATATTTATGTCTCCATATTGAAATTAGCATAATATAATTAATAGAATACAAATACGAGAAGGAGGCGAGGTTTTCTAATGTGTGTGCTGCAGCTTGAAATGCATTGCATGTGCACGTATAAGTAAGAATTGCTTGCATTTACACAATATTGTCACAGGAAGCAGGTCAATCCTGTTAAAAATCCTGTGCGAATCAAGTCTTAAGATACAAGTCTTAATCGCAAAAAAATCCTAATGCTGGACGTAAATATATTGACTTCAATCAGAGAATATTTGTTACCGCTTTCGGGTGCTTGCGGCCCCCCATGGTGCGACGGTAGAAATGAATCTCGGAGGCAACGAGGCTTCCGTAATCCGAGGGGTTGCCTTAAACGACTGTTAGGGGCTGTACATAAATAACCATGGCGGCCAATTTCTCAGGCCGCAATCCTTTCGCAGCGCTCGTTGTCGCCCCGGCCGGAAATGGTTGCATTAGGAAAGCGAGAAACGATGTAGTATAACACTTCATTGCGAAAATTACGCCGCGGCACCCCCCGTAACGGCGCCGTCGACGCGACGGTCCCACTAGCTTCTCGCCGGATACGTGCACGGTTCAGCCGCGTAGGTGTACGCTTTTGCGCGCGACAGAAGAAGGACAGCTGGGGAGGATGGCTCGGGTGCGAGGCAGACGGAGACTTGGCGAAAGAGTGACGAGAGCGGCGGAGGCGGGAAGAGGGCAGAAGTGGATCCAGAGTGTGCAAATTACGGGACTATGGTGCTAATGTTAACTACACGCTTTAGCAGCCTCGTTACGAGACCATCCCGATGCAGTCTAACGCTTTCGCCGGGAGAACAGGAAGTCGTTAATCGTGCTACTTTTAGATAGCATTGTGCCGCGTCTCGCGTTCCTTTCGCGCGCGCACCCCGCTGCCTTTGAACAACGTTACCGTCCTTATTGCGACCGTGTTCGGGGAAAAATACAGTCTGCGCATTGTTTCACAGGTGAAATAGCAAACGTGTGTACGTCCGCGGAGGCTCGACTATCGCGTCACCGGGAACCGAGAAATTAATTCCATCGGTATGTCTTTAGCCGCGTCGCCGTGCCCGGAGGAAGCGGCGATAACTGCGTCGATGATTCCGTTCGCTTTAATTTATTCAACGTTTATTTCACTTATTCCGGTATTATTCCGCTCGGTCGACTACGACGACGACAACGACGGCGACGCGATATTTCACTGGTAAATTGAATCGACCGTCTCTCGGCCAGCACGAGCTCGTCGCGACGCGACGCGGCGGGACAACCGGCTGCAAGTAGATCCGGGATTAATGCGCGAGGCGCAAATTACGCGCTCTGTCACTAATGCTAACGACAGACGTTAGCGGCGTCATTAACACGGTCACTTCGATGCAACGCCGCGCGCGTCTTTCGTCGCCGGGACGAACGAGAGCCCCGGGTATCGTTAATTGCTCCGCGCACCTTTCCCCGGGTCCGGCTGTGATCCGGCTTTATTCCCCTTTTGCCACGTCTCTTTTTTACTCTATTCCCCTCCCCGTGGCGTCCCGTCGCGTAGCTCGAAATCCACCAGCAGACTCTCAAAAATAGTTCCCTCTTACCGCCATCACACGGGTCTTCAAGTGTCGCGGACTGCCGCCGCCGCCGTGCCGTTGCTGCATGTTGTGTTTCACGTTCCAGTTATTTTTGTAATTAAAAATATTTCGTTGTATCTTTGGCGACGGAATAAACGCCGGTCTCACTCGACTGCTCAGCGGTTCAGAAGAACCGACACAAGACTGAGCTGCGAAAAGGTGATTCATTGTTGTTTCTCGTCGTAAAATGCTTTCCGTCGCATTTCTTGCAGTGGCCGCTTTTGGCTACACCGAATATGCAACCACTCAATGTGGTTTCTCTAATGTTATTCTTGTAAAATAAGTCGCAAGGAGCATCCCGCTTAGATTCGAACATTTATTTGCGATAACTTTTTTGAAATTGTGACTTTGAATTTTTTTTAGATGATAGAGAGTTATATAGAGGATTATTTTGCTATTATTTGGGGTGACAAAAAATAAATACTCTCGTTTTTTAACTTTTTTATCCGAGCATATAACAAAAATTTTTAAAAATGCCTCTCGTAGAACTCAGTAATTTATATCCGTGCTGAAAATTCGATCGATTTTGATCAAAATCGTGATAAAATTGCGATTTTTGCCACCTTTAATTTGTTGTAACTCATAAAAACGTCAACCGATTTCGACAAAATTTTTAGCATGCATGTAGGTTACAGAGATCTACGACAGGCATTTTTTAAGTTTCCGTTACTGGCTTAGTTAAAAAAGTTAAAAAACAAAAGCTTTTTATCTCTTTTTGTCATTCCAAATAATAGCAAAATTTACAGAAAACATTTTGATCATCGTTCAGTAGACTAGTCCCTTTATCATCTAAAAAAAAAATTAAAGTCGCTTAGGCCAGTTTTAAAAAAGTTATTGCGTTTTATAAAAGGTTTACTCACAATTTTGTGGGTAACTGTACATGTTTCATTAAAAAAGAACACTGTCCACCTAAAGAATGTTCAAAAGTTATGATCAAGAGGCGCTATATTCTTCCGGACCTCTGATTTTCATCAAACAACCTGTGCAACAGGAATTTGCATTTCGGAGGACAGTCTGCATATCACGGTTTATTCGCTTTAGTATGCAGTCCACCCAATAATCGGTCTTACTCACACGAAGTGAAGCAACGTATGAAGTGTTCCACGTCGTTCATTGTTACTGGCTGGACAGTGGCGCGTGTACACGCTCGCTTTCATAGATTGAGGCAACGATGTTGATGGACACCTTAATCCTCGTCAAAATCTGCGAAAACCATATGCACAGTATTCCCGATAAACGGATATATGACAGAAATAAAAGAGAGGAGACGTTATCGCGAATGAATCCTGTTCGTTTTTGCTATATTTATTTGGGAATTCTCACTTCATCGTTCTCGCATTTCATAAAGCTTATTTCTATTATGAACATTATAATCCCCGTGAAAATCCGCGAAAACCACGTGGTCAGCGTTATCGTTAAATATGTAACGATGATAGGAAAATACTTCAAGATACCATCGTGCTAATTACTGCACGTTTCCGTTATGCTCATCCGAGAAGTTCGGAAAATTTGTGAAATCTTCTCGAAATGATCTACAGTAAACATTCGTCAGATTATGGAATGTCTTGTCAAAAAGCTCTGTCGTGTTTATAATACATTTTATACGTACTACACATTTTTTGCCAATTCAGTACATAGTTCCTTGACAACGAGTTGAAGTGAAGACGAAGTTCGTAAGAAGTTAAGACATTATTCGTGCTATAAATTTCTATCAACGTCGCATGAACGATGCAAAAATTTACTTGAGCGCAAAGAGTAAGTGATGTATTTTGGTGTTTATAGCCAGAGTTGGGCAAAATTTTATTTGGACGACGGAGAAGAGATAAAGACCAACGAATAGAATGCAAATTTATCTAGATCAAGATTTATCCTATACAGGGTGTCCCACAATTATTTTAACAGCCGAAAATGAGGGGTAGCTGAAGTCATTTGAAGTAACTTTTTCCTCTGCGAAAATGCAATCTGGGGCTTTGTTTACGAGTTATTAACGAAAAACACTGGCCAATGAGAGGTGACGGTGCGAGGGAGAGGGTCCGCGAGAGAGTCCGCAGCACGACGCTTTGACAGAAGGTCGGGACGGACTCGAGCCGCGTTCGAAGTATTGAACAAGTCACAAGACGAGAACTTTCCGGATTTTTTTTACTACATAACAGTGATATTTTTAAGAAAAACGCTGTTCTCCTTTACTTTAGAACGTCTGAAGAATATTTACTAATTTTTCGGACCCGAAATAATATGTAGTTTAACCGTGACAGCCGTTTTAATTTTCTGGTGTGCATGACACCTTATGTGTACCATATGAAATTTTTATGCAAGGTGTACAGTGAAGATTAACAAAGTTCGTAAATGATATTTTAATTTAAATAATTCCGTGTACGAACAGAATTCAACGAATGATTCGCAAAGCTGATTTAATAATAAATAATCGCGTTAAGGTACGTAAAGGATTTGTTTTTTAGAAAAATATGAAAAATATTATCGATAAGAAACTCACCCATTTAGTTGAGGTTGCATTTGCTGACTCGTACGTACTGACCTCGTACAACGAACAGCTGATCCCAGGTCAATGACCGCAACATTCGAGGGATACTGTCGGCGGAACCTCTGGTATGGTTATTTGCGAAGTTCACTTACACTGCACTGTCACCGCCGTCGATCGCGCGATCGTCGATCGTCAATGTTATTGGGGGGTGGGGGGGGGGGTGTACCCTTCGTGCTCGCTCGGCTCAAAGTCAAAGCTCAATTAGTCGGGACTTGACTAATGTTGAAAGTAGACGTGTTTCAAGTAAGCTCTCCCAATAATGTAATTATAATAAATTAAATTATTAAGAATTAAGATATAATATAATTTTAAAGGAAAATTAGTGCGTGTAATTATAATAAATTAAATTATTAAGAAATAAGATGTAATATAATTTTAAAGGAAAATAAAACTTTAATAACTCATCGACCGATTTGTGCAACCGTTGTTCTCATGTTAATTAAACCTCGTTGGTACTTTTCACGAACAATTTAAGTGATGAAATAATTTTCCGGGCACCGGATAGCATTATTGCAAAATAAATTACCGCAAATATTAAATCATTGGAAATAATCGAAGTTATCGATGTTATCGATCGTGGTCGATCGCGTGATCGTCGATCAGCAAAGTCGGTGGTGGGGGTACTCTACGTGCTCGCTCGGCTCAAAGTCGTTGCTCAATTAATCGGAACTTGACTAGTGGGGAAATCAGTCGTATTTCAAGTAAGCTCTTCCAATATTGTGATTATAGTAAATTAAATTTTTAAGAATTAAGATGTAATATAATTATAAAGGAAACTTAGTGCTCAGGCATTCGCGATTTTCTTTAGAGTTGCGGGATAAAATTAACAACGCGTTGTGTTAGCGTGGCGAGAAATTGCCAATGCGCTGTGTTAGCGTGGCGAGAAATTGCCAACGCGTTGTGTTAGAATCGCTTTCGATGTACGTGTGCGTGCGTACGTGAGTGTCGCGATCTAAACATTACGAATTGCGATGATGTTAAGACGATCGGCTGGCGTCGGCCGCTGGCTAGGACGATCGGCTGTCGCCGGCGGCTGCTGAACGGTCGGCGACGTCATGCGCTGACGTCATGCCAGCCTCATTGGCTGGCATCGTGCGCAGGCTGAGACGATCGGCTGGCGTCGGGGGCTGCTAGCACGATCGGCGGACGTCGGGCACTAGTTGAACGAAACCCACCAATTCGAAAGGACGCACTCGCAGGGAACGCGACAGAACACGACAGAACGTGACGTACGTCGTAAGGCAATTTACGATTATACAATCACGATTACGGTTTCAGATACGAATAACGATAGGGGATTATAATATAATGAACACGGCTTAAAAAATAGAGTAGTTTCCAAAACCTACTATCTCTAAATTATTATTAAAACAGCTAGAAATAATAAATGCGTCGATAGAATATTTTTGATGTAACAATTCTTCGATAAATTCGTGCTTTAAAAATTACTTCGTATGTTCGACGTTATTAATTACTTCCGCTACTAAATGTTACAACGAAATAGCCACAGGATTATTTAATAATACCATTTGCAATAAGAATCCTTTGTTAAGAATTAAGATATTATATAAGTTTAAAGGAAACTTAGTGCATAAAATTATAATAAATTAAATTTTTAAGAATTGAGATGTAATATAATTTTATAAAGGAAACGTAGTGCTCAGGCATTCGCGATTTTCTATAGAGTTGCAAGACGAGATAAACAACGCGTTGTGTTAGCGTGGCGAGAAATTGCCAACGCGTTGTGTTAGAATCGCTTTCGGAGCGACCTTCGAAATTACGTAGTCGATCGGTTTCGCAGCTCCCGGGCGTTTACCCCACACGATGTACGTGTGCGTGCGTACGTGAGTGTCGCGATCTAAACATTGCGAATTGCGATCGGCTGGCGTCGGCCGCTGGCTAGGATGATCGGCTTTCACCGGCGGCTGCTGAACGCTCGGCTGACGTCATGCGCGACGTCATGCCAGCCACATTGGATGGCATCGTGCGCAGGCTAGGACGATCGGCTGACGTCGGGCACTAGTTGAACGAAACCCATAAATTCGAAAGGACGCACTCGTAGGGAACGCGACAGAACACAACAGAACGCGACGAACGTCGTAAGGCAATTTACGATTATACAATCACGATTATGGTTTAGGATACGAATAACGATAGGGGATTATAATATAATGAACACGGCTTAAAAAATAGAGTAGTTTCCAAAACCTACTATCTCTAAATTATTATTAAAACAGCTAGAAATAATAAATGCATCGATAGAATATTTTTGATGTAACGATTCTTCGATAAATTCGTGCTTTAAAAATTACTTCGTATGATCGACGTTATTAATTACTTCCGCTACTAAATGTTACAACGAAATAGCCACGGGATTATTTAATAATACCATTTGCAATAAGAATTCTTTGTTAAGAATTAAGATATAATATAATTTTAAAGGAAAATTAGCGCGTGAAGTTATAATATATTATATTATTAGGAATTAAGATATAATATAAGTTTAAAGGAAACTTAGTGCGTAAAGTTATAATGAATTAAATTGTTAAGAATTAAGATGTAATATAATTGTAAAGGAAAATTAATGCGTGAAATTAATCACGTTTCAGGAAAGCTCTTCTAAAAGTGTAATTACAATAAATTAAATTGTTAAGAATTAAAATGTAATATAATTTTAAAGGAAAATAAAAATTTATTATCTCACCGACCGATTTGTGCAAGTCTCGTTGGTTCTTTTCATAAACAATTTAAGCGATGAAATAATTTTTCGGGCACCGGATAGCATTATTACAAAATTAATTATCGCGAATATTAAATAATTGGAAATTATCGAAATTATCGATCGCCGTTGATCGTCAAAGGCAAGGTTAAATTTCTTTGTCTTTTGTTAAATCCGTTTGTCCTTTGTTTGCTCGCTCGACTCAAAGTCATTGCTCGATTAGTCGTTACTCGTTTAGTGGAAAAATCAGTTGCATATCAGGAAAGCTCCTGCAAAAGTGATATTATAAATTAAATTGTTAAGAATTAAGATATAATATAATTTTCAAGGAAAATTATTGCGTTAAATTACTTAATTAATTGTTGGAACGACTACTATAACAGAATATAACAGAAAATGTACAAAATCTAAGTAAATTGGATTTTTTCACTCGTGTCAGGCAGTGCACAATCAATTTTATTGTTCGGAAAGTTTAGTGTTAATAGAAATTCGCTCTGCTTCCTTCTATAATCGAAGTTAATTAATTTTCTATTTAATTCGAATCTAAATTTATTTAACATTCGGTAAAATTATTATTAACAGTTGTTTGGCAAAATCGTATCTCTAATATCAACGCGAATTTCCAGGTGGTTTCCAATAATTTCCAAATCCTGTCCAAATGGAAATTAATATTTTGGATTAAAGTCTGAGATGTGTGTTCCTCTCTCCTACTGCTGTCTTTGCTGCTGCTATTGCTACTCCGCTCCTACTTCCATTTACTTCTTCCTACTACAAATTCCAGACCCAACATCGCATCGAAATGTAAGTCGCATGCTCTTATTTTACCAGTAGTTTCCTCAATTTTTCGAGTACAGTGACCACATACTTATTGCGAATTCTATCGCATATGTAGTTAGGATGTTTTCTTTTCGATGATTTGCGTTACCCGTTTGAATTTAATTATCGAGTAATTAAATTCGCACGCATTCGTCGAAACAAATTGATTTTGAAGAATAATTTGAAACTAATAACCCCATTTTAGCTACGATTGTCAGGTCCTTTATTTTCAGATTCTTTATTTTCAGGTTAATACTATTGTAAGACAAAAATTATTGTGTATATTATCATGTATATTATTATGTATATGTATTGTTAACTGGTCACTGTACTTGCTGCAGTAGTAATAGTAGTAGTAGTAGTAGTATTTGGGCTGGCTTTTCCGCCCCAACGATCAGCGCAGATGGGCACATCCGCGACTTGCAATAGCGTTGCGAAAGAATCTCGCATTGTTTCGCTTCATTTTCAACAGAGATCAAAATTAGCGTAGCGAATAAAACCATTGCGATTATCATTAGCATTGAAATTGATTATTCAAAGTATATCGTCGCGAATGAAATAATCGCGATTTCATTAGGTTCGATATGCAAGAAGCGTTAAAGATAGCGTTGCGAATAAATACGATCGCGTTTTAAGTTAGAAGATTTCGAAGATCATTAAAGTCCATTCGCTATTGCATCTCTGTTCATTGAATTAGCGTCGCGACGACATAATCGCGTTGCAATAGCTTCGTTCGTCTTTCAGAGCCCATGCTGCAGCTGCAACCCTCCGCAGTGCAGGCATTCGCGATTTTCCTTAGAGTTGCGAGACGAAATTAACAACGCGTTGTGTTAGCGTCGCAAGAAATTGCCAATTCTTTGTGTTAGAGTTGCGAAAATTGCCAACGCGTTATGTTAGAGTCGCGAAATAAATGCCGCACTGCGAGTAGCCGTTCCAAGGATCGCTGCATCATTTCTTTGTCACTTTCACTTTGATTTTCTCTCTGGCATACAAAATCAAATTGTAATTCTCATATTCGGAGTCAATCTCCTCACGTGGGGGGTACGTTAGCGTTCTTAACTTAAATTTGTTAGATTACGATTTTTCCATTTTCTGAAAAAATGCACTTTTGTGGTGTTGCCGATTTATATTTTAAGTCGGCTTTCGAAACAAGATTTCGTTCAAAAATTGATGAAATTGGTATTCCTCCCATCGGAGGTCCCTCAGGGGCTCGCTCATGGGTGGGGCCCGTGGGCGAGTACGGAGGGTAGCGTTAGTTTATAAGTCGTTGTTGTAAGAAAGGAAGCCA
Organism: Megalopta genalis; assembly: GCF_051020955.1. NCBI lineage: Eukaryota > Metazoa > Arthropoda > Insecta > Hymenoptera > Halictidae > Megalopta > Megalopta genalis. The sequence continues at coordinate 10,973,190 of NC_135015.1, forward strand.
TAGCGAATTCCGACTTCGTTCTGGCTCCCTTTCGGGTCTCTAAAGCAGCAACCTCCTCGCGGTGAGATCCGGGCAATCGGTATCATTATCGACCTAGAAAATGTTGCCAATGGCAATGTTTTTTCAATCGGGGATTATACCGAGCAAATAGCTGCAAAATTTATACTGTAAAATGGTGTGTATTGTAAAAGTGTGGTCCCTCAGGGGCTCGCTTGCAGGAGGGGTCTGCAAGCGAGTACGGGGGGTAGCGTTCCCGAGGTACCCGAGTCGCTAATTTCGCATATGTCCAGTAGTATTGCCTTAGATTTACATTTTCGCATCTCGTTTTTGACTCCGCCACTGCGGATAGCTGTGGTGGCCTTGCTTGCGCATACTCTTGGGTAAGTCCGGACACATCTCGATGTTCGACGAGTGACCATGCGGCGTGGTGATTCGAACGCGGACCCTCCTTCTGGGGAGGCTCTCGCTTTGCACATACGCTATGTAAGCCGTCCTTAGCTCTCTCTTGGGGGCGGGGCGCAGGGCGAGAAATCCGACCCATTGTGGGATGATCCAACTTTGCATCATCATTCCTCATGTGATCGCGCCGGTCATCGTGATGTGCGAGGCTCCAGACTTGTGCGAGCATTGTACACGTCGCGTCACCCTCGAGTCCGTGCCTTCTGTCCTGACTCGCACTTGTTTCTCACTTTTAAAGAATCACTGCCATCTGTACTGATTCATTTTGGTCTCCGTGGATCGGAGACTTCTTCTTTGATCCACTTGGTCCGCAATAGTACTTGACATATGCGAATGTGTGAGTGAGTGTGGGCGTGTGGTAGCTAGCAGGCGAGCGTGTGTGTTAGTTTATAAGTCGTCGTTGTACGAAAGGGAGCCATAGCGAATTCCGACTTCGCTCTGACTCCCTTTCGGGTCTCTAAAGCAGCAACCTCCTCGCGGTGAGATCCGGGCAATCGGTATCATTATCGACCTAGAAAATGTTGCCAATGGCAATGTCTTTGCAATCGGGGATTATACCGAGCAAATAGCTGCAAACTTTAAACTGTAAAATGGTGTGTATTGTAAAAGTGTGGTCCCTCAGGGGCTCGCTTGCAGGAGGGGTCTGCAAGCGAGTACGGGGGGTAGCGTCCCCGAGGTACCCGAGTCGCTAATTTCGCATATGTCCAGTAGTATTGCCTTAGCTTTACTTTTTCGCATCTCGTTTTTGACTCCGCCACTGCGGATAGCTGTGGTGGCCTTGCTTGCGCATACTCTTGGGTAAGTCCGGACACATCTCGATGTTCGACGAGTGACCATGCGGCGTGGTGATTCGAACGCGGACCCTCCTTCTGGGGAGGCTCTCGCTTTGCACATACGCTATGTAAGCCGTCCTTAGCTCTCTCTTGGGGGCGGGGCGCAGGGCGAGAAATCCGACCCATTGTGGGATGATCCAACTTTGCATCATCATTCCTCATGTGATCGCGCCGGTCATCGTGATGTGCGAGGCTCCAGACTTGTGCGAGCATTGTACGCGTCGCGTCACCCTCGAGTCCGTGCCTTCTGTCCTGACTCGCACTTGTTTCTCACTTTTAAAGAATCACTGCCATCTGTACTGATTCATTTTGGTCTCCGTGGATCGGAGACTTCTTCTTTGATCCACTTGGTCCGCAATAGTACTTGACATATGCGAATGTGTGAGTGAGTGTGGGCGTGTGCTAGCTAGCAGGCGAGCGTGTGTGTTAGTTTATAAGTCGTCGTTGTAAGAAAGGGAGCCATAGCGAATTCCGACTTCGCTCTGACTCCCTTTCGGGTCTCTAAAGCAGCAACCTCCTCGCGGTGAGATCCGGGCAATCGGTATCATTATCGACCTAGAAAATGTTGCCAATGGCAATGTCTTTGCAATCGGGGATTATACCGAGCAAATAGCTGCAAACTTTATACTGTAAAATGGTGTGTATTGTAAAAGTGTGGTCCCTCAGGGGCTCGCTTGCAGGAGGGGTCTGCAAGCGAGTACGGGGGGTAGCGTCCCCGAGGTACCCGAGTCGCTAATTTCGCATATGTCCAGTAGTATTGCCTTAGCTTTACTTTTTCGCATCTCGTTTTTGACTCCGCCACTGCGGATAGCTGTTGTGGCCTTGCTTGCGCATACTCTTGGGTAAGTCCGGACACATCTCGATGTTCGACGAGTGACCATGCGGCGTGGTGATTCGAACGCGGACCCTCCTTCTGGGGAGGCTCTCGCTTTGCACATACGCTATGTAAGCCGTCCTTAGCTCTCTCTTGGGGGCGGGGCGCAGGGCGAGAAATCCGACCCATTGTGGGATGATCCAACTTTGCATCATCATTCCTCATGTGATCGCGCCGGTCATCGTGATGTGCGAGGCTCCAGACTTGTGCGAGCATTGTACGCGTCGCGTCACCCTCGAGTCCGTGCCTTCTGTCCTGACTCGCACTTGTTTCTCACTTTTAAAGAATCACTGCCATCTGTACTGATTCATTTTGGTCTCCGTGGATCGGAGACTTCTTCTTTGATCCACTTGGTCCGCAATAGTACTTGACATATGCGAATGTGTGAGTGAGTGTGGGCGTGTGCTAGCTAGCAGGCGAGCGTGTGTGTTAGTTTATAAGTCGTCGTTGTAAGAAAGGGAGCCATAGCGAATTCCGACTTCGCTCTGACTCCCTTTCGGGTCTCTAAAGCAGCAACCTCCTCGCGGTGAGATCCGGGCAATCGGTATCATTATCGACCTAGAAAATGTTGCCAATGGCAATGTCTTTGCAATCGGGGATTATACCGAGCAAATAGCTGCAAACTTTAAACTGTAAAATGGTGTGTATTGTAAAAGTGTGGTCCCTCAGGGGCTCGCTTGCAGGAGGGGTCTGCAAGCGAGTACGGGGGGTAGCGTCCCCGAGGTACCCGAGTCGCTAATTTCGCATATGTCCAGTAGTATTGCCTTAGCTTTACTTTTTCGCATCTCGTTTTTGACTCCGCCACTGCGGATAGCTGTGGTGGCCTTGCTTGCGCATACTCTTGGGTAAGTCCGGACACATCTCGATGTTCGACGAGTGACCATGCGGCGTGGTGATTCGAACGCGGACCCTCCTTCTGGGGAGGCTCTCGCTTTGCACATACGCTATGTAAGCCGTCCTTAGCTCTCTCTTGGGGGCGGGGCGCAGGGCGAGAAATCCGACCCATTGTGGGATGATCCAACTTTGCATCATCATTCCTCATGTGATCGCGCCGGTCATCGTGATGTGCGAGGCTCCAGACTTGTGCGAGCATTGTACGCGTCGCGTCACCCTCGAGTCCGTGCCTTCTGTCCTGACTCGCACTTGTTTCTCACTTTTAAAGAATCACTGCCATCTGTACTGATTCATTTTGGTCTCCGTGGATCGGAGACTTCTTCTTTGATCCACTTGGTCCGCAATAGTACTTGACATATGCGAATGTGTGAGTGAGTGTGGGCGTGTGCTAGCTAGCAGGCGAGCGTGTGTGTTAGTTTATAAGTCGTCGTTGTACGAAAGGGAGCCATAGCGAATTCCGACTTCGCTCTGACTCCCTTTCGGGTCTCTAAAGCAGCAACCTCCTCGCGGTGAGATCCGGGCAATCGGTATCATTATCGACCTAGAAAATGTTGCCAATGGCAATGTCTTTGCAATCGGGGATTATACCGAGCAAATAGCTGCAAACTTTATACTGTAAAATGGTGTGTATTGTAAAAGTGTGGTCCCTCAGGGGCTCGCTTGCAGGAGGGGTCTGCAAGCGAGTACGGGGGGTAGCGTCCCCGAGGTACCCGAGTCGCTAATTTCGCATATGTCCAGTAGTATTGCCTTAGCTTTACTTTTTCGCATCTCGTTTTTGACTCCGCCACTGCGGATAGCTGTGGTGGCCTTGCTTGCGCATACTCTTGGGTAAGTCCGGACACATCTCGATGTTCGACGAGTGACCATGCGGCGTGGTGATTCGAACGCGGACCCTCCTTCTGGGGAGGCTCTCGCTTTGCACATACGCTATGTAAGCCGTCCTTAGCTCTCTCTTGGGGGCGGGGCGCAGGGCGAGAAATCCGACCCATTGTGGGATGATCCAACTTTGCATCATCATTCCTCATGTGATCGCGCCGGTCATCGTGATGTGCGAGGCTCCAGACTTGTGCGAGCATTGTACGCGTCGCGTCACCCTCGAGTCCGTGCCTTCTGTCCTGACTCGCACTTGTTTCTCACTTTTAAAGAATCACTGCCATCTGTACTGATTCATTTTGGTCTCCGTGGATCGGAGACTTCTTCTTTGATCCACTTGGTCCGCAATAGTACTTGACATATGCGAATGTGTGAGTGAGTGTGGGCGTGTGCTAGCTAGCAGGCGAGCGTGTGTGTTAGTTTATAAGTCGTCGTTGTAAGAAAGGGAGCCATAGCGAATTCCGACTTCGCTCTGACTCCCTTTCGGGTCTCTAAAGCAGCAACCTCCTCGCGGTGAGATCCGGGCAATCGGTATCATTATCGACCTAGAAAATGTTGCCAATGGCAATGTCTTTGCAATCGGGGATTATACCGAGCAAATAGCTGCAAACTTTATACTGTAAAATGGTGTGTATTGTAAAAGTGTGGTCCCTCAGGGGCTCGCTTGCAGGAGGGGTCTGCAAGCGAGTACGGGGGGTAGCGTCCCCGAGGTACCCGAGTCGCTAATTTCGCATATGTCCAGTAGTATTGCCTTAGCTTTACTTTTTCGCATCTCGTTTTTGACTCCGCCACTGCGGATAGCTGTTGTGGCCTTGCTTGCGCATACTCTTGGGTAAGTCCGGACACATCTCGATGTTCGACGAGTGACCATGCGGCGTGGTGATTCGAACGCGGACCCTCCTTCTGGGGAGGCTCTCGCTTTGCACATACGCTATGTAAGCCGTCCTTAGCTCTCTCTTGGGGGCGGGGCGCAGGGCGAGAAATCCGACCCATTGTGGGATGATCCAACTTTGCATCATCATTCCTCATGTGATCGCGCCGGTCATCGTGATGTGCGAGGCTCCAGACTTGTGCGAGCATTGTACGCGTCGCGTCACCCTCGAGTCCGTGCCTTCTGTCCTGACTCGCACTTGTTTCTCACTTTTAAAGAATCACTGCCATCTGTACTGATTCATTTTGGTCTCCGTGGATCGGAGACTTCTTCTTTGATCCACTTGGTCCGCAATAGTACTTGACATATGCGAATGTGTGAGTGAGTGTGGGCGTGTGCTAGCTAGCAGGCGAGCGTGTGTGTTAGTTTATAAGTCGTCGTTGTAAGAAAGGGAGCCATAGCGAATTCCGACTTCGCTCTGACTCCCTTTCGGGTCTCTAAAGCAGCAACCTCCTCGCGGTGAGATCCGGGCAATCGGTATCATTATCGACCTAGAAAATGTTGCCAATGGCAATGTCTTTGCAATCGGGGATTATACCGAGCAAATAGCTGCAAACTTTATACTGTAAAATGGTGTGTATTGTAAAAGTGTGGTCCCTCAGGGGCTCGCTTGCAGGAGGGGTCTGCAAGCGAGTACGGGGGGTAGCGTCCCCGAGGTACCCGAGTCGCTAATTTCGCATATGTCCAGTAGTATTGCCTTAGCTTTACTTTTTCGCATCTCGTTTTTGACTCCGCCACTGCGGATAGCTGTTGTGGCCTTGCTTGCGCATACTCTTGGGTAAGTCCGGACACATCTCGATGTTCGACGAGTGACCATGCGGCGTGGTGATTCGAACGCGGACCCTCCTTCTGGGGAGGCTCTCGCTTTGCACATACGCTATGTAAGCCGTCCTTAGCTCTCTCTTGGGGGCGGGGCGCAGGGCGAGAAATCCGACCCATTGTGGGATGATCCAACTTTGCATCATCATTCCTCATGTGATCGCGCCGGTCATCGTGATGTGCGAGGCTCCAGACTTGTGCGAGCATTGTACGCGTCGCGTCACCCTCGAGTCCGTGCCTTCTGTCCTGACTCGCACTTGTTTCTCACTTTTAAAGAATCACTGCCATCTGTACTGATTCATTTTGGTCTCCGTGGATCGGAGACTTCTTCTTTGATCCACTTGGTCCGCAATAGTACTTGACATATGCGAATGTGTGAGTGAGTGTGGGCGTGTGCTAGCTAGCAGGCGAGCGTGTGTGTTAGTTTATAAGTCGTCGTTGTAAGAAAGGGAGCCATAGCGAATTCCGACTTCGCTCTGACTCCCTTTCGGGTCTCTAAAGCAGCAACCTCCTCGCGGTGAGATCCGGGCAATCGGTATCATTATCGACCTAGAAAATGTTGCCAATGGCAATGTCTTTGCAATCGGGGATTATACCGAGCAAATAGCTGCAAACTTTATACTGTAAAATGGTGTGTATTGTAAAAGTGTGGTCCCTCAGGGGCTCGCTTGCAGGAGGGGTCTGCAAGCGAGTACGGGGGGTAGCGTCCCCGAGGTACCCGAGTCGCTAATTTCGCATATGTCCAGTAGTATTGCCTTAGCTTTACTTTTTCGCATCTCGTTTTTGACTCCGCCACTGCGGATAGCTGTTGTGGCCTTGCTTGCGCATACTCTTGGGTAAGTCCGGACACATCTCGATGTTCGACGAGTGACCATGCGGCGTGGTGATTCGAACGCGGACCCTCCTTCTGGGGAGGCTCTCGCTTTGCACATACGCTATGTAAGCCGTCCTTAGCTCTCTCTTGGGGGCGGGGCGCAGGGCGAGAAATCCGACCCATTGTGGGATGATCCAACTTTGCATCATCATTCCTCATGTGATCGCGCCGGTCATCGTGATGTGCGAGGCTCCAGACTTGTGCGAGCATTGTACGCGTCGCGTCACCCTCGAGTCCGTGCCTTCTGTCCTGACTCGCACTTGTTTCTCACTTTTAAAGAATCACTGCCATCTGTACTGATTCATTTTGGTCTCCGTGGATCGGAGACTTCTTCTTTGATCCACTTGGTCCGCAATAGTACTTGACATATGCGAATGTGTGAGTGAGTGTGGGCGTGTGCTAGCTAGCAGGCGAGCGTGTGTGTTAGTTTATAAGTCGTCGTTCTAAGAAAGGGAGCCATAGCGAATTCCGGCTTCGTTCTGGCTCCCTTTCGGGTCTCTAAAGCAGCAACCTCCTCGCGGTGAGACCCGGGCAATCGGTATCATCCTCGGTTCAAAAATTCTTACGAATTGCAATGAATTTCTGAGTCGAGGATGATACCGAGCAAATAGCTGCAAATTTTATATTGTAAAATAGTGTGCATTGTAAAAGTATGTGGATTTATACTTCAAGTTAGGGCTCGAAATAATGTTTCGTTCGTAAATTGTTGAAATTGGCGTTCCTCCGATCGGAGGTCCCTCAGGGGCTCGCTTGCGGGTGGGGCCCGCAAGTGAGTACGGGGCGTAGCGTCCCCGAGGTACCCGAGGCGCTTGTAGGTTGTTAGGGTACTTAATTTAAGTTTCTTAGATTACGTTGCGTCCATTTTCTCAAAAAATGCACCCGTGTGCTGGTTAGTTTGGCACTCGCGTGCTGGTTAGCTTGGCACTCGTGTGCTGGTCTTAGGTTTCCTAATTCGACTGGTCACCTATTTTGTGTTCACCCTAACTAGAATTCATTTATTTCAGGTTCATTACAGATATTATCATTCGTCGTGGAATGCGTCTTAGTTTCCATAATTTTCGCAAAAATTGCACTCGTGTGCGGGTTAGCTTGGCACCCGTGTGCTGGTCTTAGGTTTTCTATTTGGACTTGAATTCAGACTAACTTTAATTCAATCTTTTCAGGTTTATTACAGATATTATCATCCGCCGTGGGATTATCGTCCGCCGTGGGATTATCGTCCGCCGTGGGATTTTCGTCCGCCGTGGGATTTTCATCCGCCGTGGGATTTTCATCCGCCGTGGGATTTTCATCCGCCGTGGGATTATCATCCGCCGTGGGATTTTCATCCGCCGTGGGATTTTCATCCGCCGTGGGATTATCATCCGTCGTGGGATACGTCTTAACTAATAAGTGCGTGCGACTTAGTTATTAAGTGCGTGCGAGTTAGTTAATAAGTGTATGCGAGTTAGTTTAAGATTCTTAACCTCTTGCCGTACTGTAACGGGTCCAGCTTTTAATAAAGATTTCTCTTTAAAATGAATATTATTTTGCTCTTACAACTTTATCTAAATTTCTCTTCTTTTCACCACAATATTTAATTGCTCAAGAAGTGTAGTCTCACAGTAAACTCAAATTATTTTCTCCTTCTGAGAAATAATTACAATCGAGAAATTTCTAGTCATCATAAATTTAAAGAGAATGGTATGGCAAGGAGTTAAGTTCCCTCAGGGGCCCCCGACTCACGGGAGCGCCCGTGGGGGGCACGGGGGGTAGCGTCCCCGAGGTACCCGAGTCGCTAATTTCGCATATGTCCAGTAGTATTGCCTTAGCATTACTTGTTCGCGTCTCGTTTTTGACTCCGCCACAGCAGAAAGCTGTGGTGGCCTTGCTTGCGCAAACTCTTGGGTAAGTCCGGACACGTCTCGTTGTTCGACGAGTGACCATGCGGCATGGTGATTCGAACGCGGACCCTCCTGCTGGGGAGGCTCTCGCTTCGCGTATTCGCAATGTAAGACGTCCTTAGCTCTCTTTTGGGGGCGGGGCGCAGGGCGATCCGACTCATTGTAGGATGATCCAACTTTGGATCATTATTCCTCATGTGAAAACGGCGAGCATCGAGATCTGCGAGGCTCCTGATTTGTGCGAGCATTGTACGCGTCGCGTCACCCTCGAGTCAGTGCCTTCTGTACTGACACGCCTTTGTTTCTTAGTTTCGAAGAATCAGAACCTTCTGCTCTGATTCATTTCGGTCCCCGTGTATCAGAGACTTCTTCTTTGATCCACTTGGTCCGCAATAGTACTTAACATATGCGAACGAGTGAGTGTGTAGGTGTGTGCTAGCTAGCTGGCGAGCGTGTGTGTTATTTCCTATCGGGGGTTATTTCCTCGGACGGCCGAACGACGAACAACAAGGACCCACAGTCAGGGCCCGAATTTTTCGGCAGTGAAACGTCGACTTCCGAACGAACGCGTCGAATAAACGATTATCCGCGAACGAGTCTCAGTGATCTTTCTTAAATATCCACAAGTGATTCGGATTATCAGTGATTAAATAACTGATCAGTGTTTGGTGACAGTGCAGTGTAAGTGGACTTCGCAAATAACCATACCAGAGGTTCCGCCGACAGTATCCCTCGAATGTTGCGGTCATTGACCTGGGATCAGCTGTTCGTTGTACGAGGTCAGTACGTACGAGTCAGCAAATGCATCCTCAACTAAATGGGTGAGTTTCTTATCGATAATATTTTTCATATTTCTCTAAAAAACAAATCCTTTACGTACCTTAACGCGATTATTTATTATTAAATCAGCTTTGCGAATCATTCGTTGAATTCTGTTCGTACACGGAATTATTTAAATTAAAATATCATTTACGAACTTTGTTAATCTTCACTGTACACCTTGCATAAAAATTTCATATGGTACACATAAGGTGTCATGCACACCAGAAAATTAAAACGGCTGTCACGGTTAAACTACATATTATTTCGAGTCCGAAAATTAGTGAATATTCTTCAGACGTTCTAAAGAAAAGGTGAACAGCGTTTTTCTTAAAAATATCACTGTTATGTAGTAAAAAAAATCCGGAAAGTTCTCGCTTCGTGACTTGTTCAATACTTCGAACTCGGCTCGAGTCCGTCCCGACCTTCTGTCAAAGCCTGGTGCTGCGGACTCTCTCGCGGACCCTCTCTCTCGCACCGTCACCTCTCATTGGCCAGTGTTTTTTGTTAATAACTCGTAAACAAAGCCGTGGATTGCATTTTCGCAAAGGAAAAAGTTATTTCAAATGACCTCAGCTACCCTTCATTTTCGGCTGTTAAAATAATTGTGGGACACCCTGTATATTACAATTTATTATAATAGGAGATATATTTATCCTGTATCTTATTATAATTTATTGTAATAAGATTGTAGTCATAGAGGCATTCATACGGAAAATAGTCGATTAGAATAAAAATGATAATTTATTTCTTCCATATCAGAACGCTTCTTACTTTTGGGTAGTTCGATCATAGATGCATAAATAAATAATCTTTTTAAGGGTACACAGGAAGGCATCGACAATTTTGTAATTCTATAAGCATTATTATTCGAATAATTTTACAATCTCTATTGAAATAGCTTATTCGAATAAAGAATTACGCGAATAATTTATTCTAATACATAGAATATTTTTTGTCTGTTTTTTCCAATAGAATAATTTATGACTTTACTTATGAATTTATTTAATTTGAATGATTTCTTTAAATTATATAATTTGAATTATGTATTTATTTATTTATTTAATAATTTATGAATTTATTCGAATAAAATGTTCGAATATAATAAAAAGAATTCATTCAGGCAATTATCTTAGCAAAAAATATTCATTCGAAACAATTTGAATAATGCTTAACTAACTCTGCTTCCAGCAACGAAGTAAAATTTAACAGTGTCATTGTGTACTGAACGATTTATGCTTGTCTGGTGCTTAAATATCAATATCGCGTTTCAACAACGCGCTATCAAATTAAACAGTATCTCGCAGTATCGAAGATAAGCAATTGGTTCACGAGTGGCCGGTAATACTCGTGCCGGCCGAAATAAAAGTTTTAGTCAAACAGAGCGATGTCTTAATCGCAAACTTTACACAGTTTTCCATTCGCTCTTTATTCCTTTTATGTAACTTTGTTACGTACTCATTAAAAGTTTCTTCGGGAGCGTTTATCTTGGAGTTTCGACTGGCCCGGGACAGCGTTGATCTACGGCCAGTTTGGCTTCTTGAATGCCTAGGAACGCGATACACCGGAAATCCGATATTCTCTGGCTAGCTGCAGTATCGTCGAAACGTCGGGATCATTTTTCTAAAAGGACGCGGCCTGCTTTCAACACGTTTACTACCGTGTCGTTTCGCGACTTATGCACACGAATGAACTTCGAATTCGGCTGCAGATTTTCATCCACTGTGTAACAAAAACGAGGAAATTAAATACACAAGAGCAACGAAAGCTGAACTAATATGTACATAAAGCACAACAGCTTCGAATACGTACACGTATGGTAACAAGCGACGTAGTTTATCAGCCACTTGACAGTCAAGTAGACGCGGAAGTAGGCGAAACCTTAAAACGCATCTGAATTGTAGTTCGCAAGAAATCCCTTTGTTTACGGTGGGATTAAAGCTCGCGGAGTATTTAACAGAGTGCTTGAACTTGGTTGCGAAAATTCAAGCCGGCACGTTTGACGTTAAATAATAGTCGAAACTCGAAGGAAGTTTCATGGGATTTCATGGAGTTCGCTTTACAAATTAGAGAAGCATCAATTACCTAGTTTAATTAGCATCGTGCTTCAAGCGCTACTATTTAATATCAACTGGGCATTCTGTAATCTTTATCGTTAATAGAAATACAGACTTTCACGATAGAAACACAAGGTCCGCTACGAAAGCAACGTAACAATAAAAGTAACGATAAAAAGAATTCCGTTAAGATTGTGTTTACTTGTTGAAACGTAACCGAGAACGTAGCAATACGAGTTGTGTTCGATCTACGATTGTCTGACAATATTTTACCTCATAGATCGTTTCGAAACGATGTCTTCCTCACAGCCGAATGCTCCCTTAAACGAGAGACCGTTGCTTCGCCATTTTATTTATTTCGCAAGGCTAGATTTATCGTCTCCGATTTTTTACAGCTATCCTAGAGAAGACCGGAAATCCCGACGTAACGACGAAAGAGCTTCCGTTCGGTATTTCGATAAGGGGATTCAAACTTTCCCGACTTTCGCGTCGTCCTTGCACCAGGGACCTCGAAACACGGAAGTGAGACGTATCCCCGGATACTGGCGTCGCTGAATCATCTTCGGCTCAAGTGGCATTTACCGGGCACGTCTGCGTCATCCCAGTGCTCGCAATTCCCCCGAAAACGTAGACAAAATTTAGAAAAGAACGTTGTCTTCCAGCATTCACAAGCTATTGGGTTGGCAACTAAGTAATTGCCGCTTTGTTCAATGAAATAAAAAATTTTTTTACTTGGAACGAAGTTTAATCTGCAATGTATTTTCCATTTTGTTCGACGACCTTTTGCCATCTCTCTGACAACTTGAAAATTCCACGCTCGTAGAAAATCTGATCCTCCTCGGCCAAAAACTGAGTTAAGCGAGATTTTACAGCGTCATCGTCGTTAAAAGTTTTACCACGAAGGGAGTTGTCCAGGGATCGAAATAAGTGGTAATCCGATGGCGCGAGATCAGGGCTATATGGTGGGTGTAACATCAATTCCCAAGCAATATCCATCAATTTTTGCCGAGTGGACAAAGACGTGTGCGGCCTAGCATTGTTCTGCTGGAAAATGACACCTTTACGATCGACCAATTCTGGTCGCTTTTCCTTGACCGCTGCATTCAATTTGTCCAGTTGCTAACATTCACGGATAATAAAAAATAACATAATAATAATAATAATAATTGTATAATATAACATTTACGGATATCATAAAAATGGGAGTGAGAGACATCTATAACTAAAATCGGAAATTGCTTAGTTGCCAACCCAATAGATATCTATAGATACTTTTCACAGATTTTTAGCCAACCACAGACTGGTATCGATTTCTTTTTAACGAAATTTGGAGACCATCGATCCAAATTAACAGTGAAAACAAATTACAAGTGAAAGAGTATGTTTACAAGTAATTAATTACTGGAAATTATGTTCGAATTTATCTGACCACAAGCGTAACCACACATTCTCATTATTTCGTTATTGAATCATTAGTAGTTTCATTAGTGTTTCGTATCCTCAAATCTGTGGCAAATATTAATAATCGTTGCATAAAGGAACGTAATTAATACGCAAGTATAAAGTTATTTATATCACAATTTGATATCGCAGAAGACTGAAACATGTGATTAAAGTAAGGAAATGTGATATTTGTAACGAACTAAAATTGTTTAGTCTTGCTACCCGCGATATATGATACCGGGCCAATTTATTTATTCGTAACCGAATACGAATTTCGTTCGAGTTTGCAAATTTCGGTTAACTAGCAAAGTTTAGCTCCCTTAATTCTCATACGGATAGTGTTCTATCCCAATGGAAGAATAATATCCTAATGCGATTAACACTATACCTACGCAGCTCTGAAAGTGACTAATGGCAAGACCGAATTTATTTAAACTTTTCGCTATTTTTATCATACTATAAGCAGTAACAAAATAATATATGAATTAAAAAATGAGAGACCGGTCCTTTTGAACGGCATGGTAGGTTTAATGTTCGTAAACATAGTCTCCGACCACCGGACATGTGGTCGGACTTATCGATGTCAGAGATTCGGACCTAATAGGATGAAGGAAATTGCAGAGAATCGATGAGGAAACCGATTCGAGCAATTCGTCTCGCGACCTGGCCCTACTTTCACGGACTCGGGGATACATTTTTCGAGATAATTTCCCGTCAGAATTCTCCCGGGACTGCCGGGAGAACATCGGCCGGTTTCAGATGGAGTCGAGATAAGCCCAGCAATATCGAGTTCGAATCCTATACCAAGTCCCGCGAGGCTCCGCCGTCGCGCACGGCGCCGGCCGATTTATTCGACGCTAGCTGACGAATATTTTATTAACCAATTAGAGGAATTTATGGGCGACGGATGCCGCGGCGATAAGAGTTTGCCGAATTCCGGCGGGAGGATTTACCGGTGGCCTGAGAAACGAGCCCCACCGCGCCCTTCGCAGGCCGATCCGAACAGAATTTCATAATTTTATAATAATGGTGAAATATTATTTCCCTCCATGGCCGATCCTTCATTATATTAACAGGATCTGAACCGTAACTAAACGTCTGTCTACGTTTATAGATCATGAAACTTTATCGCTTCATATTGTTTTCTATACAGTGTTGGGCATAAATATTTATCTAAGATAATGATCCAAATGAATTCCAGTTAGTCGAATATTTTATGCGAATAATTCATTATTCGTCACAGATTATTTTATTTAATTATTCCAATAATTCTTTATTCGAAGAATTCGACGAATTCGGAAAAGTAATATGGAAGAAATAAATCGATGAACTGTGAAAAAATACTTTACATCCTATACCATTTCTATTCAAATCAATTATTTTCCATATGAATTTCTGTACGAATAAATTTTGATTCGAACAAAATTTTATTCGGATCAATTTTTACCTAGAGAAACTTTTATTCGATTGAAAATTTATTCGACGGTGTCGAATACATTAACAATGAAAACGAAGTGGAACTTTTAAATATTTCAAGCGATGAGGATGATGAAAAATAAAGGTTGATTGTTTTAAATTACAGTAGCCAATAGTGACATCGAATTAAATATTTTTACTTTTATTTTCTGAAATATCATCATTATTTTCTTGTTAAGCTAAATACATATTTATTTAGCTTATATATAGCTATATATATATTTGTTCTACGCAAATGAAGATCGCATAAATAATGTCTGTCAGTAAAAAATAAAAAATAGTAGAAATAAAAGCTAGTACAAGTTTTATAAATAAATTTTATAATAAATATATATATATATATATATATATATATATATAAATAAAAAGTAGTAGAAATAAAGGCTAGTACAAGTTTTATAAATAAATTTTATAATAAATATATATATATATATATATACTACTACTATTTTTTATTTTTTACTGACAGACATTATTTATGCAATCTTCATTTGCGTAGAATAAATCCACGTGAAACGGAAATTTACGTAAATTGAAGAACGAATGTACTTTCGTTTCTACACTTCGCTAACAGAAGAACCAAAGTTTGTCCCGATATGGTACAAATAAATAACATTTGTCAGTGATCGATAAATATTTATGCCGAATTTATTATCGAAGTCGGAAGCACAATTGAAGATAATAAAACGGAGTAGAAAGATCCCGTCCAATCTGCTTTCGAACAGTTTCGGAATTGGAGGCTGAGGTGTCTCTACTCTAGTTTGAGGATGGTGCAGAAATGTTGTAAGAGCTAGTAACGCCTCGACTATCGGTTCGTTTTTCGCTTTGTCGCTCCCGGACCAATTCGGCGATCGAAAGATGCAGACGTTGGCGCGGCCCGCATCCATCCAATCAAGAGCGGCGCGGCAAAAGGGCGGCTCCAAGGGCGGAAAGTGGGCTTACGCGCGAAACCGAGATCGCAATTCAACGGATTCGGTGGCTGTGTTTCCTCCGGGTCTTTCTCGTTTCGCCCTAACGGCGCGGAGCGGCGCGGCGCGGCGGTGGCGGCGGTGTCGCGACGCCGGGATGATGTTCGCGCCGGCTTCATTTCGCGGGATGCGCGTTACGCTTCCGTTGCTTCAAGCGTTTCACATTTCCTCGGGAAACGCGGCTCTCCTTCTTTTGGATTTTCAATAACGCCTCCCTCCTCCCTCCCACACCCATACCTTCCACAGCTTTGTCTCTTTCTTCTTCTTCGCGTTTTTCATTTCGCTGCTCGACCGACGGAATTTGTTCAACTCCATCGCTAGGAATCTTGCGAGCCCTTCGCCGTTGGTTTAACGAGAGACGATATTTCGGCCATGAGATGCTTAATGAAAGAACGATCTTTTGACTTGCGCCACTTGCCGCGGGAAACTGGATCTTTTAATTTTGGCGCGGCTGAATATTTCACGCGAAATGCCGGTGTCCCTCGCAGGCGCGGACATTACGCGGTCGCATCGGAAAAAGGTTTTGAATCGTTTTGCGCTTTTCAGAGTGTCCAAGCAGGTTTAGTTTTAAAAATTCATTCAACCGGGGATTACTTGGATACCTCGGCGAAAGGGCCGCTGGGTAATTTGCCAGTCCATTCAAATTACTGGCTTTTGTACGAGCTCTGTTGGAGGCGCGCAGATTTTCTGAATTGTTTTGAAACTGTACAGAAAAGTTTGCTATAACGTCGCTGAAAAACTCTTTGCAGAACCAGTCCCACAGTCTTTCAAATGCTACCTCTCTGATGAGTCGCATTTCTTGGAAAGAATCATTGAATTATGCGATATCCGACTGCAGAATGTCAACCTTAAAAAATGACCACGATATCAAAATCATTTCATTATAACGGTAAAACCGAATGTAGAAAGTTAAAATTTTTCATAGAAAATATTCGTTGAACTCTTTTGTATTCCGAACATCCTAGTAACATTCAGTTCGTTCAGTATATTACAATAAAAATGAATTACAAAATCTAAATAAAAATTGGTGTCACCTACACATAATTGATGGGGCATTCAATGTGCAAACTTGTCCATGCAAGAATTTCTTCTTAATTCATCGAGTCAATCGTATTTGATTCGTATTCTTTGATAATCCAAAGAATATTCAAAATTTAATGATAATGGTTAAAGAAATAGATAAAGTCCTTTTGTTTTTACTCAAATGATGCAACGAATCATAAGAGAAAATCTTCGAACAAGAAATATTATTTAAAATGACGAACTATTACGATTAATGTAACTATTACCATTAATATAACTGAATTATAAAAAATTGCTGTTACGAGACGATTACATAAGGTTATGAAACAGACTAGAGATACTAGAAATTCAGCGTGGAAACTTGTGTCGGACATTTTTAATTTATTTCCCGTTTGCCCCTTAGTGAAACGGTATACTATATACCTACATCGTGTAGCGAATTCGTTTCGCGGCTATGAAATCTTGCTTTTGTGCCAACACCGCGCCATCCTCCTTCGAAATCCACTTAACTTTTTTCTTGTAGAACGTAAAGCGTTCTCGAAGAACGAGGCCGGAGTTAGTTTCTTATTCACCGAAACACGTTTCGCTCGTGTTTAATAATTTTCCTTTGGGAATTCCTGAATTCTGTTTTCGTTCCTTGACGTGCTGAAAAACTTTCAACAGATTACAGGTTTCTTTCAGAAATGTAGATTCGATAGAAATAATCTACAGAAACTTCCGTTATGAGTTATACTACGAATCCTACGTTCATCCAATTTTAATTTGATTTTCATAAGTCAGTTCTTTCAATGACTGTGAAGACCTAACTAATCTATTGAATTCATATTTTGCAATCCATTACTGAATTTTATATTCAAGTCTTGTAACGGTATCGGAACGTGAGGCATCAAAAGTTACGGCATTATTAGGCGAAGATAGGAATCGGCGATGACAATTCGAATTTCGAGGAAGATCTGGTTCGTACAAAAGAACGTGTACTGGACGGGAGACAAACTTTAAATGTACGACACACAGTCGTTGCCATTGGCAGAGGCACAAAACGATATTGTTTTTGGCGTCTTCAAAGTTTCCCCATTTCAGGAAGTCCGATGGCACCGGCGGTCTTGTTATAGTTCATATCCGGTGTCGACTATCGCCACAGCGTCAGCTGAATTATGCAATGCGTTAAAACTTAACTGCGCCTTCAGCGAATTCCATTCGATAGTTACGAACCGAATAGATCGTGACTTAATTTGTTCGAGCCGAGTTCACAGTTGCGGACAAATGTATGTCGACACCCTCTAAAACCGTATAAGCATTTTTGAAGCTGCACTAAATTACTTGAATATCTTGGAGGTGTCAGAGGGACTAGTTTACTGTACAACGATTAAAACATTTTTTTCTTTATTTTGCTGGTACTTTGGAATGACGAAAAAGATAAAAAGAACTCAGGTTTTCTCCACGTTATTCCAGAAAGTAGCAATTATACTAAATATTGTTTACGAAATGAAGAAGAAATTTTGTTAATCTCGAACTTGCAATCTGCTAGAATATGTTTTACGTTTTTTATAAATAAATATAATTTATAATTCCTTTTAGCAATCCTAAAATACTACTCATGCACCACCTCTTCACTGCTATGGAATAATTGTAAGATTTCAGCAAAGTATCAGATGGTTTTATGGAAATTTCATGCACTGTATGAACCTGCCGGCAAACCAATTGATTCATATAATTGGAGTCCGCCTATGTGCTACCACTGATTATGACTTCTTGTTCATTTAATAGGTGTTCACGTTTGTAAGAAAATTCAGTTCATGATGGAGTTAATTTAACCAGGCACTTCTAGTTCATATAAATGGAGTGCCACTGAACACAAGTTCTCCTATGAATTCAAAATCACCAGTTATTACTTCAAAGTACAATGGGATCAACGGATTAATACGCCAGTTACTTTCAGATTTGTCAAGCGTATACCCTCGGATTATTCTAGTGTCGCTTTGAGCTCTATGCACTCGAAAGGCTTTTGTAACAGGGCTGTTTTTAAAACGTAAAATCTTTTATTAACAGAATTGTGTGAATAGAATTCTACTAATTATGTTACCACATATGTATATAGTGTAACTATACATTTTGCACTATATATTTGAAAAGATTTCCAATTTATTAAACCCTTGCACTCGAAGCGATTTCAATTCTGTGAACTCGAAATAGTTTCTCTGGCTATTTTTTATATTTCCATTTTATATGAATAAGATTGTCGTGTATTTATGCAAAACAAAAATGATATGCGTCGACTGCAAGAAACTAGAACCATGTAGATGTTTATTCTTGTCTTAAATAATTTTAATAAGTTATGAATAATATAAAATCATCTACTCATTTTTATTATAAAATCCGCAGTCTACATATGACTACGAAATATAAACAGATTTGATAATGCAGAGATTATTTTGGAACATGATATAACAATTTTTTTATTAGTGTCTCAGAGTCATCCATTCGAGTGCGAAAGAGTTAATTACTGACAATTTTCCCAGTGTCGTGAAATACCGCGTAGCATTTATATTCACTGCTTTTGATTCGCTAAAATGGACGATTTAAAACGTTGCTGCAAATGAATTGCCAGACACTCGGCAATTACGATCGTTGACACGAGTTTAAACAAATTTATGATGTCAGTATCCTGGCTAACTTACAAATCCCTGTATTCATTTTCGGTGTCAAAATGTCGCTGGAAAGAGTTAGATGCCGGTAATCAGAGGCAGCTGTTGTCGAAATGAAATGCTGCAAAGTGCGGAACGTCGCGTCGCTTGAAATCTACTGCGACCTTTTAAGATTCAATGAACGAATCGTTGGGTAACGAGGAGATGAAAAAAGCCCATGGTACACTTCCCGACCTGAAAATGTCTCCCGCGTTATTACCAGCCACTTTCCCGGAAGTGATTTCGATGAAGTAGCTTCGCCGGTGAAACGATGAAATTTATATAAGTTGCGAAGCCGAGCGTAATGTGGTAAACCGAGGGCCCGCCGCTGGCGTAAATGTATCACGATGTGATTTATGACGTTTAACTCGCGCTTACTATTTCTAACGTAGAAATATGCAAATAAGATATTTTTCGTTCATTTTTTTTAAATGTACAGGATGCTACGGCTAAAAGAGGTCACCTATAGTGCTGCGAATAATTACAAACTCAAAATAGTTTTTATGTTTTTAGACTCTATTTGTATATTTCTATATTCTATTGTTTCTAATGTACATCAGAGTTGGATATTATTCGGACTGTGTAGAATAAATATTTATATAAGATAATTATCCGAACGAATTCGTTTCAGTCGAATATTTTATATAATGAATTACTCGAATAAAATTCATTATTCATTATTCTATCTATTTATTCGAATAATTCGGAAAAGCAACATGGAAGAAACGAATCGGTGAACCATAAAAAAACACTTTATATTCTATCACTTTTTATTCAAATCAATTATTTTCCGTATGAATTCCTGTATGAATAAATTCTGATTCGAATAAAATTTTATTCGGTTAAATTTTTATCTAGATAAATCTTTATTTATGCGATGGGTGTCGAATAAAATTTTATCGATTGAATATATATTCGATAGATGTCGAATAAAATTTTATTCGTTAGTCTTTATCTTTTATATATCATTTTCCCCAACTCTGATACACACGTGGAAGTATACAAATACGATGTTTCGTTAAGTTTTTGTTTAAATATCACCAAAAAATGCGAAAGTTACTTCGAGTCTATAATTGTTCACGCCCATTGTATATAGTGCGCTCCAATAATTCTGCATGTTAACGTAGTTTAAAATGGCGTTACTAGGAGAACTTCGGCGCGTTCCAACCACTGTGTTCGACAACTACGAAAGTTTCAATTCGGGGAAACTCCTTGTCGGTCGGCGTGACCGCGGCGCAAATGACGCAAACACGGTCCACCCTTGACAAGCTCGATTACAGCGGGCCAGCTATTTATGAAATTAATAAACTGTCCTGCATGAGCCGAATCAGTGCCGTACGACCCCGCGACCGCAAAACCGAGGTGCCGAGTACGCGCGTGCAATCAACTCGATTTATTTACTTTGAAGATGCGACAATTCACGCTTCACCGAAGTTCTCCCTGCAAATTGTCGGGCTGCCCGTAAAATTGCCAATCGCCGCGATTAGAATGGAGATGAACTACTGGCTGCGACGCCGTCGATTCCCCGTTCACGGAATAACCGCAGAGCTTCGAATCAGCGACCGAGATTAATCCTGTCGATTCGAAATTGAAAACAGAGATCGCTAAATTCGCCGAAGTTAATCACTCGACCGAGCAGGATCGCCTCGAAATTATTCTTCCTTATTTTCAACCCGTAACGGATCATGAATTAGAATTTTTCGGAATATGTTCTACTGTCAGTCAATCTATCTACGGTATTTTTGCCGCAGTCATTTTTTCTTCGAACAAGATATTTTATTATGATCGTGCTACTCTTACAGAAATGCAAGGCGGAATATACATTTACCCCGACAAAAGTTGAGAAATTTTACATATCGTTAATATTTGAGTAAAATTCGATATTTTAGTAAATACATACAGATCTTATTAAATTAAGAGTACATTTATGTGCATATAAATATTGTTTATATACAACATATTGTTGTATATAACATATATAACATATAGCATATAACATATATAACATATAGCATATAACATATAGAACATATAGCATATAACATATAGAACATATAGCATATAACATATTGTTTATATTGCAATATTATTTTATTTGGTGCATGTGACGAATAAAAAAAGTAATAGAAATAAAAAAACAGTTAAAAGAAATAGACAATAAAAAATGTAAAAATTGGAAACATAAAATAAAAATTAAAAAATTATAAAAAAATGAAATTAATATTTGCGCCGACACAATAAACATTTTTATCATATGTTAAGAAGGTTTATTGCACCGAAGAATATGCATCTGCATTACGTATTTCTTAATTTTTGCCAGTAAGTGTATACTACGAACTATAAACTTATTATTCAGGTTCGTTATACTTTGAATTTTTCTTAATACGGTTGAAAATTCTAGTATTCCAAAACGTCTGTTAAATTTTAAGTACACTTGGTTACAAGTATAACAATAATAATAATAATATCCATTGCTAACAGTAACGTAATAATTAAAAGCACGTTGTAGTGTGTACTATTGAAATTGTAAACTATTCAACGAATTTCATTGAATTGTATTAATTTGTGAAAAAATAAGAGTTAGGAGCCGACTTTACTCTAAATAAAAAAATAATATACGAACGCGAGTAATCGGGAACGAATAGCGATCACAAGCTCGCGAACGATCAGGAAGGAAGTTGAACGCCCGACTACGATCTTACCAACGAAAAATAACCGTGGTCTGGAAACAGTCGGTACCGAGGAAGCCGTTTCGTTTCGCGAAGGTAAATTAATTTGCATTTAAATGAAGGCACGCAAAAACGCCGGATAACGCTCCGTGAATGGTGGACAAAGGGAAAAAGAGCCAATTAATTACGACGGCCTCCTCCAACAGAGAAGTAAATTCCGTGAATACCTCTTAGCGAAGTTATTTCCTTCTTTGCTTAATTCCTTCCGCGCGAATACATTTCACGGTTATTTTAGAGGTGATACACGCGTACAGAAATTGAAAGATTTTCTTGCAAACAGAGCGGAAACGACGTTTATTTGCATGACTGGACGAAAGGAGTGTTTTCTTTCTGGAAATGGGAATTTTTGTGAAGATACATTCTCCGTTCTTTCGTCGGTAGACTATTTTTATTCGCTTAAATCTTTGCCGTATCTTGACAAGTCCGACTCGTGACGAAATTTGTTCAATAATAACCTGTTAACAAATTAGATCTTTTCGACGAGTATATCGTAACAAAAAATGTTGCCATTTTTGCACGACGAGTATACGACGAGTCAACAACAGAGCCAACTGACAGAGAAATTGTGGTCGAAATAAATATTAACGTATCTCGCGATGTAACATGAAATATCCAAGGAAATATAACTTTTCAAATTGGAAAGTACATTTATCGTTACACCACGAGGTATGCAGTAAATGATAACGAATCATGGTATGACCAATACGCGTCTGGCATTCGTGCCTACATCATCGGTTTGCCTAACTGAAATAGCCATGGTTTCGTAGTAATAAAAAGCACTTAACTCAAATCGTGTTCCCGGTCTACGGAGCTCGAATTTCTATCTCTTTCTATCTCTTTCTCGCCCAGTTACTTACAGATCTTCTGTAACAAAGGTTCCGCCGCGCGTCCGTGGTAATTCGCGAAACGAAGTTAAATCGATTTCGTAAGCCTGCGATTCATCCCATTTGTACGTTCCATTAAAGTTCGAGAGTTTCCTGCTAATGCGAGAAACATGATCAAACCTATTTAATGTAACGAAATTCGTTATTTAACTCGGACCGGCGGAATTCTTTTTCAGTTATGTACATTCAGAGTCAGCCTTGCGTTGCGCCGTTTCTAACAAGTTCATATTGCTGTGTCGATATTGCTTCATTCAAACATTCCAATGTTTTATTAAAACATATCATAGCTATTGAAATGTTTCAATTAAGCGTTTCAGAATATCGGTGAATGCCCTTTACAGGCCCTATAGAAACAGCCAAATCCTTGGCAATTAACCCGAATTTGTAACAACGATAAATACATGTAGATCTTGCCTTTTCACTCGCTCGAATAGGCATTGCAACCGATCCTAAATGCCAATATGAATACGGAAGGCAGAACATTGACCACGTGCTATGGCAACGACTATTATTTGAAAATCGGAGAGCCAGTAAACATCATCAGAAAATTACACAAGGCTCTCTTCCATTTTCATACAGCGTTAACTCTGTGAACACGCGGTAGAGATTTGCAACGCAGTTCACTGGTTCCTATAAAGCTGAAAATTATCTGTCTAAAACATTGCAAAGTAATTTCACGAGATATTAAAATTGCCTGAAATAAAATGAAAAGAGTACACCGGTAAGTCGTTTCTTTGCAGATGAGCAATTGCGGAAGAATTCGAAATGAATTAGAAACTACACGATGAAATATAAAATTACAAAGTGGAATAGCAATTCGTGAGGTGTTTCCAATAGTTTCCTTAAAATGTTTCGCATTAGTTAAAGACTGCGTTACAACGATTTTGTAAAGTTATAGTTTGATACTTCGATCTCCAAATTGCTTGAATGTATCAGTATACATATATGAACAAAAGAATGTGTTACTGTTCCACGATTTATGGTGTAATTCTATAAAAGCAGCGAGAGCGGCGAGTGCGTTCGATATTAAAATACAAAAGAAACGGTTCTGTGATCCGTTAATTAAAAAGGTAGTCCGGCCGCCCATCCCCAGCTCAATACATTAGTTATTGAAATAACGAGCACCCCATTGGAATACGGTATCAGCTATTTAATATATCGGCAACGAAGCATTCGGCCGATAGAAAATAAAAAAGGTCAAATGAATTTATTTCACTCGATGCCAGGTCGGTTCTCTTTTTGCCCTCTCCACTGCAGGATTGGCGAAGCAGAGGCTGCTTCGCGATCAAATAAAAACGATCGATAGAACGTACATGTATGTATATACTTACTGCATGTGGAAGATCGGGACCTGTTTGTCGGAAAACAGGACGACCGGCCGAATAAAACGTTCGTTGGAACCGCAAACTTGAGCGCCGCCATCCAGCTGAAGCCAGCCACCCTCGCACCTACAACAAAAAGAGGACAGAGCTCAGCAACCGTTATTCTTCCCTGCGAGAAACCCGGCTTCTTCGATGCTAATTAGTTCTCCCCAATTTTCGCTTTAGTTACGTCCCTGGTCGGGGACGAGCTGCAAATTGCAACACTATTTTGGATATATTATACTTATATATAAGCGTACTCTTGAAAATTATTTTCTTATTCTCTTATTTTCTTACTTTATATCTCGATTGTTGCAATGTTCGTACAAACATATGTAGACACCTATTAACCCTAGAAAGATAACCATATGACAACGTACGTAAAAGATAACCATACGCTTCAGAGGCGCATGCTTTTCTAAGGCGTCAATTTTATACTAACAATGGATATTTATTTAAGTTAATCTAGTCATTTTAAAGATTTGGCATTATTGTAAAAATAAAATGCATTTATATTATATATTTTTATATTTTAAGTAATTTTAAACTTAAATCACTAGACCTCTATGAAAAATTAATAAAAATCAACAGTCTTCGCAGGCGCCTCTGCGACGTAGGTTATCTTTCTCGGGTTAAAACGATTAATTTATATTAATTATATATGAATAATAATAATAATTAACTTCTTAAAGATCGATTTGAATTGTTCTGAAATGATACAAGAGCTAGATTGCTAAACAATAAGTAACAATCTTTTCGCAAAAACTGCAACCGGATGTTTTTCAACCTTCTTATCCGAGTATGTAACAGAAATTTAAATCATCCAGATAAAATTGTTGCGAACATTTTTGTACACATTGTCTAGTAAACTAATCCGTCTAACATCCCCAAGAAATTCAACTAGTTTTGTCCGACGTTAGAAAAGTTATTTTAAAAGATGTCGACGTAGCTTTGTCAACGACGGTGTATATTTACTGTGGTTTTACAATATCAACGTACATAAAATTATTCCATTGACATGCACTGTGTGAAATCGTTAATGTTACACATATGTAAAGCTGATAGCGAATGCGTTCATTACATCACAAATTCCACAAAATGTATTTCTTCTGCTTATGATCGATAAGGAAGAACGACTTCGCTGGCGGTATAAGAATGTCGCTAAACCGTAAGACGGTAAACTTTCATTTTATTCATACCTAAGATTCTCCAAACAATAGACGTGCTTCTTATCCGTCGAATTTAGAGCTGCATTAAAGCCTGTAAGCAAATTCATGGCGGAATATAAGACCCCGCCGCCGCGCCGGTCCCGAACTCATTTTGAATTCAACGTCTTCAGCAGATATCGTGGCTCACTCGGTTCTCCGTCGCCTCAGAGGACTTTTCGTCGAATCGTATTATCGGCATAGAACACCGCCCACGATGAGACGACCTGTAACGAGTCCTCAGCGTCGAAATTGCTTCTTCGTTGGTGATCGACTTCAAAGGATTCGTCTACGCGACGAGTCTGTGCTCGTAAGTAGCGGGAGAGGTCTGAACGGTTACGCAAGCGGCTATACGTACTGGGAACACCATGCTGATTCAATTCGGACCCGCAGTCTCGCCTTCGCCGTTCTCCATAAAAGAGAAACGACGAACGTTCCATAACACGTCTCGCTGATTACCATATGTCAAGACATCTGGTAATGCCCCCCCTTCAATTTTTCCGGCTGAAACGCGAGACGCTTAGCCACCATAGCGTCGGGCTACGTTTATGTTGCTACCGCGGTAAAAGTCGTGGCAGCGTCGATCAGAGTCACGATAAAAACTGCTAAAAAATATCTTCCTTTGGTGCGCTTATAGCAGAACTGCGTCAACGATGCGGTTTCAGTAGTTTAACCCTTAAATGCATATTGTTGCCAATTGTATACATTCCAGTTCCACTTAATTTTATTCAAAAACCTGAGTATGTGCGCTTCCGAACACACGTTGATAACAATAGACAATAGACCATGTGTGAAAGAAAAGACTTGACATTACTTTTGGCGAGTAAGTTATATGTTTTTTGACATTTGAATGTGGTGGGTGATAACCTTCAATGTGTTACTTGGAGAGATATTTTCTTTTTTCGAGTTCCCTACAAAGGAGTGATTTATCTAATTGAAAAAAAATACTTCTCATCTGTTGTCAGGTAAGCTATGAATGTTTGATGTTGCATTTGAAAATTTTATTGGATATATGCCAGATTTTTGGCCATTTGTTTACGTCAACAATAATTTTAGTAGTAAACGCATATTGTTGCCAAAAGTCTACATACAACTTTTTTTCAAAATAAATGCTCAATATTATAACCTAGATTTTTTTATTTATTTTTTACGCAACCTATGACTACATTTCTATAAAAAACGACTTTTTAAAATTCAAAACAAAAAATCATGCATTTAAGGGTTAAGGTTTAGTTAGCGAAGATGGACCGCTAGAGTGTCGATGATGCATAAGAATTATTGTCATTAAGTAACAAGTAAATATTACGTACATTGTATTATCAATTTGACTATTATATCCGCTGAAAGTGGGGAACGGAATTATTTCCAAGATTTAAATTTTTTAAATCAAACAATCGTTTTTTATAGGAATGTAGTCATAGTAAAAAATAAATAAAAAAATCTAGGTTATAATATTGAGCATTTATTTTGAAAAAAAGTTGTATGCAGACTTTTGGCAACAATATGCGTTTATTACTAAAATTATTGTTGACGTAAACAAATGGCCAAAAATCTGGCATATATCCAATAAAATTTTCAAATGCAACATCAAACATTCATGGCTTACCTGACAACAGATGAGAAGTATTTTTATACTGAATTATACTGAATTATTCAGTGTACCAAATTTGATTAGTATTTGCAAAATGAATTATTTTGGTAAGTAAATTACTGCGATTATGTATGATTTGTGAGATTACTGGATTGCCAATCAAAGCGTCAAGGGGACGTCAACGTCGTTTTGTTTTAAAATCGGAAATGTGTACATAGTTATCGTTTGATCCACAATCAAAGAAATTATTTTGTGAGAAATTGATCTTTTCAGGTGGTCTTTTTCATGCAGATTTGTATGTTCAGTAACGCACAACCAGAGTTGCCAGGGAATTGATGGCGCGCGGAGTTTCCCTAACGTCGCATCCCCCGCAATCGTCCATAAATTTCTATCGTCCCTCAATCTTATCGGCGAGTCTCGGATAGGAGGACACAGAAGTGTCCTGGACAAAAAGCTAACTTACGCATCGTCACGTGACGATCTAGCGTTGCTACGTATCCCCTCTATTACACCAACTTTAGTCTATCGGCGATTGCGGGACATCGGGCAAGGGGCGGACAAAGAGATTCCTCGCGCGCTATCAATACCCTCGCAACACTGTGCACAATGAACAATTGAATCGTGCAAGGCACACAGAGCGCAAAAGGGCGCGTCCCCGAAATCCGTTAGACGCACAATTTAAATGCATAACATAATGTTTTTCTACGCTTCGCTCCTGCCGTTGCGCGTTCCTCTGATCGTTTATCGCAGCTAAAACGTAAAAGCACGTGTAACTTGTAACATCACGGTCGAACGAGTTTTTTTCATCGTACATTTAAGGTATTTTATAATCGATTATTTCGCTATAACAACCTGTCACGCGTGTAATAGAATATTCGCGTGGAGGATAGATAAAACGGATTCACGAAGTTTTAGCAACGAACATGTTCAATTGTATAAAGCGTTAATTATTTTAGGTCCTTTGGAGTTAATGAAATTTTAATTGAAAGCTGCACGAACCAGTCTGTATAGAAAGTGTTGCATTTTAATCTGTCGATACGTACATGTACAAGTATAACGTTATTGCGTGTTATAGTAAAATGAATAAGTGTACATACAATACAGAACAATACAATGAATTATTGCTATATTTCATTTGTAGCGAATTATATCTGCATAAAAATTTGTAATCTAAACAATTTATAAATGAAGCGCTTACTTGACACTGTCGACTTTTCGTCATTTTTCCCTGAACATCATCCTCAACGCGCCGATTAGAACTAATAATTCAGCTCTCGATTAGAGCGATTTTTCTCCAACCTATTCCATTATTCCAGGGAAGGATTTAATCTTCCGCGTCCCGTTTATTCAAACACTGTTCACTGGAAAGTGTGCAGAGTTTTAATTATCTCTTGAGAAGATTTGCATGGTCGTGCTGCAACAATTGCGCGCGATTCCCAGCGTTCGTTTAACATGGCCCATAACGGTACAGTTAACCAGAAATTATAAGCCATCAGATTTTGTTTCCGGTTTCCGTCTCGGCTACTGCATATTAATTGCTCTGTGCTCGTATATTTTTGGCCGAAATAGTTTCGGAGTATTCGTAACATTTGTTCGTGCACTTATCTCGCGTTTTCCATCTTGCGAGTGCAATTCAAAGTAAAAAATTTCTCAAGAGAAAAAGAACGCCGAATATTAATCGAAGCGAGACAGAAATTCATTTCACTTCTCAGGAAGGAACTTTCCATTGCTTTTAACGTAATCTCGCGAGTATGAGAACAGCAGTTTCTCTTGGAAATTGAAAAGCCGGACCTGTTTCGGAGTTCCCTTAGATCCTTGACACCATTATACAGTGAAACGAAAAGTTCTAGACAAGGGAATCCTGTTCAACCTTGATTAATTAACGGAATCATTTGCGTTTGTACGTTGCTGATTAGTCGTAACCTGTTCGCGTAGCAGCGCAAAAGATGTGTCAAATGAGATTCGATAAATTACTGTCTCTTTCTCTCACAGTCGCCGACAGCCACGAGGTTTCACGGAATTAAGATAATTATGGAAATGAATTCTTTTGAGGCGTCGACAGCTTACGGCTGCGGCGTCAGCTAGTTAGACGGCACATTGAGGCAGACTGCGAAGACGGAATAAAAATCGATCCTGTTTACATTTGCATGATTGCTCCGTCCGAGCACCTTCTGCTTTATATTTTCACTTTACGGAGCTGCAAATGTCGCTACCGCACTTCTCCCCTCGCAAACGATGAATCGTTGATTGATCGAACGTCGAAAGTTGGTTCGGTGGAGGTACGTTTTTTCGTAAATTCGCGAGACTGGAAATTAGTACGAGAAATGGCAACCTTCGACGAATCACAGTTGCAAATAAATTGAATTCTTTGCAGTCGAATATTCTGTTCGAATAACAATTATTTATTATTCGTAACAAATTGTTCTACCTATTTATTCGAATAATTCTTCATTTCTTATGCGACTAAATTATTCGAGTAAAGATCGTAAAATTAGTCGAATTTCTTTCTTTTTTGCGTAATTTTTTGATCATATACACAAAAAGTTTGGAATCACTACGAGTTTTAAGGAAAACAGTTTTACCGTACTCCGAAGCATTTCTTCAATTTGCTTGCAATATTCCGCAGAGAATAACCCTCTTCTCTAAATGTCACAACAGCAGATTAGAGCAATTGAATGCCTTTGTGAAAGAGAATAATAACAATGTATGACAAATGTGGCTTTTATACCTTTTTTCAAGTAATCTAATCATACAAGTAAATATCTTAAAATTAGTACATTCCTGTTAATACCTAGTATATTAGCAGTGCATCGGTGCAGCGTGTATAAGAATATTCGATTTCAATAAAAATCTGATTTCAAACTTTTGGCTGGCAGTGTCTGTCCTTCGTTTGCATTCGAAGAATGATTACTTCTTGATGCACTAATGATCAATCCCAAAAGTAACAAACCTTCGAAACATAAAAAGCCGAACACGTAACTTGCATACACCTAAACATGTGTATAACGAGTGTAGGGCGCAGAGTCCCCTAATTCCGGTCGCTGCGAGACCGAGAAACACGATTGAATTTAATAGCGGCTCCTGAGCTGATTCGAGCACGAGTCATCGGTGCATCGATAACCTCAATTAACATATCAACGTGACAATCCTAGATACGCGGTTCCCAGCGGTAATACCTTTAACCGTTCTGGGACCGTTCCCGTGTACCTGAGCTGGCTCATTCAAATCATGATAGAGCACGAGACCCGTACAAAGAGACACCGGCACGCTGTCGCGGCATTGTCGCGTCAAGTCTCGAATATGATACCACGGTGTCGCCATTGTATCGAGTGCACGGTTTTGAATTAATTGCCACGTGGCGTCGACGGCTCTCGCGGGTCGGTACCCGGTCCTTGCGCGACGTCGCATCGACGCGACAGCTCCAGGCTCCGTCGAATTCCCGATAGCAGACGTATTTCCCGACGCGTAATCCGGTCGGATAAAAGTTTTGATGGGAGTTACGGCCAGCACACAGCTGCGGATAGCCCAAATACGTGGCTTTTATCGGCGGCTGCGAAAAAATTGCTTTTTAGTTTCATCTAACCGGCCCGCAATCCGCTGCCTCGACGACATTTCCTAGCCGGCCAACGATTTGTTCGCGGACCAGTTTTCCCTCGAGATACGATAACGGAGGATTGCTTGCGGGATAAAGTCAATTAGATTGATTACGAATCGCGAATTTAGTTCAAACGCTTGTCTCCTCTATTGCACGGCTTAGAAATTCGATTCCCTTCTTATCTCAAATTTTCGAGTTTTATTTGCCCCTTTCGCGATAGTCTTTTCACCGTTCTTGCGAAAGTAATGAAAATTGTATCGCAGTTTACGAGAGAGAAGGTTCTCTTTTTTTAAATGACAGTTTTGTACGCCGCAACCACTACGAGGGTTATTAGCAGCGTTAATTAAGAGATTCTTAATTATAATTTTGTTGCGTGATGAGGTTATCTTTTAGTTGAGGGTCCAATTTGTGTTTACGGCGAAGGACATTGTATCTTGGGAAATCTAGAATTAGGTGGTCTGTTGTAATTAGTCTGTTACAATTGTTACATGTCGGAGCTTGTTCCTTCGTTATTGCAGTGGTGGGAATAATTGTAGACCTAAAGGAAGCCTTACGTTTTTAGTGATACTTAACACTTTATCGACCGCTAGCCTATTTATCGGCTTTTCGATTGCCAATGTTTATCGATCGCTATCCTATTAATCGGCTTTTCGATTGCCAATGCTTATCGACCGATAGCCTATTAATCGACTTTTAGCTATCGACGGTTTTCGCTTCTTTACTGTTTTGTTAGTAGCTGACCTCCTGTATGCTGACCTCCCCATATCCTTATGAATTATAATTATAATAATAATTATTATTTATTATTATTTTTAAAGGAATAAGCACAACACAATGAATAGCGAAAATTTAGCCGGTACTGGGAGCAAATGCGCGCGCGACTAAGCCAGTCCTTACTGAGTGGCAGCCTCAACCACGACCGGACGATAAAGTGTTAAACAAAAACTTAATAAAATATCACATTTGTATGTTTCTATGTTAGAAATAATAGGCGAGGACATTTGAATGGTTAATCGGTGTGTTCGCAACTTATTTTACAATCTGATCAGCTCCTTCGTTTTCTGGAGTGGCTGCGTGTCTCAGGATCCAGGCGAGTATTATTCTGTTTCCCATCTCGGTGGTTCCGTGGAACATTGAGAAAGGAGATTCTGCTCGTAATTTTAGCTGGAAAGTATATTAACACGGTCGCCACTAGTATTTTTCGGTAACAGCTTTCATTGTTATAATGGTGTATGCGCGAGTGTATTATATCCCCTTTGTGGGAGCACAAACTTTATCAAACAAAGGCTACAAATTCCCTGAATAACGCAGTGCGCTTTATAATTTTGAATATAACGCCGAGCATAAAATGAATTTAACCTTCCCTGCGCAAAATATGAAATCCAGGCAGTCCTGTAACGCTGCCAGCAAACACGTTGAATTAGCAAATTGAACAATAAAATATCGAATTCGCCATAAAGTGTTAGATCATCGAACAATTTGTCTCGTTTCGCATCGATCGAAATCACTGGCTAACGCTCAGCTTTATTTTCAATTTACTCAACGGGAAAACTGTTGAATAATTACGTTAGAACAATGGAACTGAATAATAATAACAAATAATATGGAAACGCAACATTGTGCAATATATGCGACGATCACTGGATTAAGCGGAAATAATGATTTCGAGCTAATTAACGTCATATAATTAATGTCATACGTATTCTTCCAGATATATCTCGACGGATATCTAAATGATTATGGAATAATTCAGTGGAAACAACGATCTAAATGCAAGCACAAGCGATCCTGTGTGCGGTACGTGCGTGCACTAGAAATGTAAACTCCATATCGCAAGTAGAGAACTAGTTGTGCTGCAACGCGAGTAGTTCGTAAATATTATTCGCGAGCGCTGGCTTGTACTGGCATTTGTTCGATAAAAACGTATACGGGAAATGATTAATTCTCGAATCTCATGCGAATCGTTTACGGGTTGCTACGCAGCCTTCGTAAAAAGGGGGGCACAAACATAACGGGGGACAAACGATAGAAATGACCCACAGTCACGTTGTTTGTTCGCTTAACACGTTTTATGTATATATTTTATTCACGATCCATTTTACGCAATTCCGGTCGCGCTGTTATCGATTCAGAACGTTAATTCTGTACACGCGTCACGTACGTCGCACGAGGAAAGAGTAAATGGACAAGTTTTAAAACTCATTGATGTAAAATGCAATAATACTGGTTTCACGTACACGTACGCGGCAATTTTGTCGTTACTCGCATTCATCGTGTGCCCTAACACCGACGCACAGAGAAGTATCTCGTCTCAAAAGATGGCCAAAATTATTTGATTCGTTTCTGTCAATACTTTGGCAATGAAATCTCACCATTATTTACTACAAGTCGCGACAAAATGCACAGGATAATAAATTAACGAATAAATTCAGAAGTGTTTATTAAAATTATGTTTGTTTATACTATTTTACTTTAATACAAATTTTCTTTTGTAATTATGGATTTAAACGAGTTACTCTCATTTTTCATCGAGCACATATCGTTCTGACTCGTCTGTGTTTCTATGTGTCTCACGTTCCTCTAAGTTTAATTTAATTAAAAACGATTAGAAATTCTTATATGCACGATTTGGCAGCTAATCCTTTTTATACTGTGAACGGAAAACTGTACTGATTTTAATGACATCAAAGCGAGCATTGAGACTCACTTAGAAGCAACAGTAAAATTCTAAATGAATTATACGCAAGTTAAAGTAGGCCGCTGAATTATTGGTCATTTTTTAACAGCTCTAATCGCAAAAGAGAGGTAGTGTAAAACATAATATTTAATGGAAAGTAATGTGCACACCTATTTAAACGACTTCTTCGACTTAAGGAACAAGTTTAATTAATGAGTGAGTACGAGAGAGAAATGAGTAATTCGCGGAAGCTAGTTATCGAAAAATCTCTTCAAATTTAATAAAACATAACGCTTCGCGAGTAGATCAAATAAAATAAGAAGTATTGGAATATTGTTTTTTATATATTCAACTATCGCAAACAGCAAATATTTTATATTTTATACAATATTTTTTAAATCAAACTTTGGTCAGCGTTTCTGGCCAAATACTGCACTGTGCGATATAACTATCGTTCCCGTTATGTTTTCTTCGATCATCTATTAGAATTCCTGAAAATGATATTTAAAACAGATACAATTTCACCCTTTCTTTCACCGTTTCGCCGTTATCGGTCACCATTTCTCATTGTCATTGCGCCGATATTACTTCAGAAGTGTTCCATGGAACAGTATAATCAATACACAAACGCGTTACGATACGAAACAAAAGAATCGACGTCCTAATAGACGAGAAGCCATTCACCCGAACGTACACAGAAATATCGCGGACAAGTGAAGCGTCAATTTATCATCGGTTCGTCATTGTTCGTTTTGCAAGATTGTAGATAGAAACTATGACGAAGAGGAAACACTTCTTCTTCTTTTTATTTAGTCAGCCAACCAGCAACCTTGATATCTCCAAATACGATATACAATACGCGCAATACTGTCTTTGCTATATTTTATAATTTAGAACATTTTTAGATTTGTTTTCTTACTAGTTTGTCATATTTTCATAGCATAGTGCTGCATACGTTCAACTAATTGAATCATAGATTTCAATATGTCTAAAATATAGTTATGACATAGTGAATCATAGACTAGTATTATAAGCTTCGTAATTTTGTATCCATGTTAGAGAAAGTGCTATAAATATTATTATTTATGTCCAAGATATATTTGTTTATACAATACTATTAATAATAGATCTAAATATCGATTAATTCACAGATAAAATATAGAAAATTGGATAAATAATTAATAAATATAAATATACGATAAATTAGCATTACTATACAGAGTGTCCCATAATTATGTTATCACCTGGAAAAGGGTGATTCCTGAGGTCATTTGAAGTAACTTTTTCCTTAGAGAAAACACAATCCGCGGTTTTGTTTACGAGTTATTTATGAAAAATGCTGGCCAATGAGATGCGAGCTCAGCTGGCGTTAAGCGGCCGAGCCAACAAGCGAAAATGAGCTTCGTGCGCTCATTGGCTAGGCGAGTTCGCCTCTTATTGGTCAGTGTTTTTCGTTAATAACTCGTAAACGAAGCCGCAGATTGCATTTTTGCTAAGGAAAAAGTTACTTTAAATGACCTCGGTAATCACGCCTTTTCGGCTGTTAACATAATTATGGGATACCCTGTATTTTCCAAGTATGTCCGTTAAGACTTGACTATCAATATTAATTTATATGATGACAATTTCGTACTAAATACAAGTATGTGCATGAATCACGATACACAGCAAATGGTTACTGGAAAATTCAATAGCATACTTTTAGTACCATATCTTCAGTACTATACTTTCGGTACTATGCTTTCAGTACGATATTTTTGATGCCACGACTTTCAAGAGAAACATGTTTTCTACTGCCAAATTTGTCCGGTGTGCCAAAATGCCAAAATATTCTGGAAGAGGACGTCGCCGAATTTTCCCAGAAATTGTTTTACGTTTCACAAGTTGCCCTTTCAAGCGCCCCCGCTAGAAGAGCCCCAGCTGCATTAGCGAAGGTGTTAAGCACATCACGTGGGTACCCGTGAACCCGGAAGATCCTCTGTATCAGCGGGGCCGATGTAGTCACGTACCGTTTAGGCGGCCAAGATTGCGGCTGGTAAAACGGGATCCAACATAAGAGAATCCGGCGAGCCGGAAAAGACGATGCGGGCGGAAATGGATGTCAGGGCCGGGGAAGAAAAAAACGTGTGAAACGACGAGGGCGTATTAGTGAAACGCGACCGTTGCCAGAGGAATGACATAAATAATTGAAACGCTCGGCGCATCGGTCCGATATCCGAAAACCGGAAGCTGTCGAGTCTCGTTCTTATCCGAGATGGTATGGGCCGCGCCACATCGCTGCGTACCTCGCAACGTTTCACTTTGCCGGCTGGATTTGGCATCGCGTGTCTAGCCGTAAAAGCGTGAACCGACTTCTCCTGCCTTTTCCTTTTATAACCATCAGGCTGGACGAGGCAACGGAAGAGAGGCGAGAGAAATGGGGAGAAGAACAGGAAAGAAGAGAAAAGCCGGAGAAGGAAGTCTGCCGAGGATCGGTGAGCTATCCCTAGGAAATTGGATGCTTTTATTTCGCGCGGTTTCTCCAGATGCATCGGGATGCAGTTCCGTCTATCCTGTGTTCTGCCCTTCGTTCCCGTTTCGGCGCGCATCGTCGTCCGTCAAACGAAGTTAGCCTGTGACCGAAAAATCCATTCGATTCCCTGTGTACACGGCCCGGTATTTGCACTTTCACGGTTCCGATGCATCGCGAAGAACGCAATTTTTCAGGCGCAGATCACGTTCTGGAAAATTAAATGAACCCGTTTGACATCCACGATATTGCCAAGCGACGGAGTTGTTTTCCCGTAAAGCGTCCGCGCACGTGTTCCTGCGATTTTTAAGTCGCGAGACAGCGAGCGGGTTTTGAGGTATGGAGAACTTCGCAATGCTAGGTCATGTTATTTGTATTTAATAGCTGGTACACTCCTGCAAAATAATTGTACGAATATGTTTAAAAGTGGTGAAATTATGTTCTAGGTTTGATAAGACCGTTATACGTTGAGCTGATATTCATATGTGTGTGAGAGAATTTTGAACAAAGAAAAATGATTGTACCCAACACTATTAAAAGTCGAAATATGTAAAATGAAAGACTGTTTCTACAGTGTACATTAATGTATTAATTGCCACGCTGCAACCTCAAGAATGTCACAAAATTGAAGTACCTTATTTAATCAAACTAAAATTAGGAAGTTAAATTGTATTACAACTATTAATTTTTCAGCGTTCTAACAATTTGCGGAAGATGTAATAGAAGATGTAGAAAGATGTAATAGGATGTAAGAAAGATGTAGTAGATTGCGTGAAAATTGATTTCCAAATCTGAGCAAATTATCACGCAGTAAAAAAGTGTTAAATGTATAACTCCAAGTTAAATATACAAATGTATATAGTTAAAGGTAACAAATAAATGAGTAAGGTGAACAGCACTCCACGTGCTCGCCCAAAAGTACACGACATTCCAACAGCCCCATTGAGAATCTCCTATTCGGTATGACATGATCGCGAAGAAATAAATTCTACGGTAAATAAATAATTGTGCCTGTTACTCCCTGTTAGCCTGTTAGTTAGGAGAAAGTTCAAATTGCTGATGCGACTTTGCCGATGCTCCCAACAATACAGTATTAGGAAAAGTATTATCTGACAAGAAGTTTCGTTGCGCGCTACCATAAGTACACTTCAAGCACTGAACGCCTAATACCCTTGAAATGTGTAATGCTTATGCACGGTATTAATTATAGCAATCTCATAGCACGTTAATCGTACACGCGTGCCTCGTAAACCATTAAACCCTGTGCCCGTGTGTACGGTATGCATCAGAATGTACCACGGCACACGCGTTCGGAAACAATCCCACGAATATTCAAATCATGTCGTGTATCAAGACTGTGGGATCAGTGGTAGGGGCGGGATATAGCGGGTTCGCGCCGCCAGTGAAAACAAAAGAACGGAAAGTTTGCTATTTCTGCACTAGGTATGGTTGGCACTACGCTTATAAATGTACAACTACGCTGAAATACAAAAATTATGCTCAAATGTACAACTACGCTAAAATACGAAAGTGTGTTTAAATAGAAATTACGCTGAAATATAGAACTATGCTGGACTATGAACTACGTCGAAATATAGTAAATGGGTTTTGTGTCACGCTTCAACGACCCACGTCGTCATCGAGTCATTAAGCCCGCTCAAACATCTACACATCAACACGCACGCGCATTGATACGTTTCGTTGGAACACGCGCGTGATCGCATTCCACAAGACTGTGATATCAAAAGTAGCATTAAATTAACACGTTCCGTGCCGAGCTTTTTTTACTCGAATCTTCACACTTTGATATTTTACTAAAACTTGATGTATTACGTGCAATTATTAATTCTCGTACACATAACAACGTAACAAAAACTTATCAACGCCCATTCTTGCGGTGGAAATTGATTCTTCGGTTCTAAATTTCTTGTAAACAATTTGTTCAGTTCACTAAGTAAACATGCAAGCGTGTACCATCGATGGTACACGTGGCACGGAACGTGTTAATTAGCTATTGCAATCTCTTCGAAAAGTGATATCTTGTTTAAATACAAAGAATATCGAAGTACACACAGGAGCAAAATTAAAGCATCGATAATTTATGGCTGAAAAATTATCAATCTTTGAACAGCCGTAACTCGGTTAAAAGCTATCATAAAATTGTGACTTTTTCTTTAAATTAAGTGTCTTTTTTCAAGTATCTATTTTACGATACCATATTCTAATTTTTAATATGATGCATCCCCATGACTTTAGTATTCTAAATCTGAGGGCATGTTCGCGATAACGAAAAAATGCAAAATTTAACATCCTCTATGGACTTGGAAAATTTGTTTTCAAGCATGGCCTTCGCAACGTCCTAAAGTTTGGACTTTCCCCTTTAATTTGATTGTAGTTTTAGCAAATTAAATCGCTACGACTTTTCCTTGCAAACTTCTAGCGCTTTAAATCATAAATGTGCCACCGACACTAGAATAACTCAAGGAATTAGAATAACCCCGAGGAGGTTGCACGGTCAGACTTGTACCTCATGTGTATATGTATCGTGTGTATTTAGCTTGTTTTTAGTGTATATTCAGTGTACGTCCAGTGTAAAGTAGTTATATGCTCTAAGTGCGCTTTGTCTATATATGTCGAGTGTATTACATTTAGTATTAGATCTACCGGAAAGCTTGCGAAGTGAAAGAAAATAATAAATTTTTCATACACTTAATAACATTTATTGTACAATATAATTTCCGTCGTTATTTACGACGATGGGGCAAGCGCGATGGCAATTTGTAAATACCATTTTTGAAAAATATATGTCTCAAATGAATATGTGCATACGCATTGAAACTTGAAGTGACATTATCGAACAGAACTTTTAGTTGATTTTTAATCAATCAGCTGTTTTCAACGAGTATACTCGTCATGAATAAATGGCAATATCTTGTGTTACGACGAGCATACTCAAAAACAGCTGACTGGTTAAGCAAAGGATATAACATATTTCTCTCCACCACGGATGAAAAATTGTTCTTCAAAACACGATCCGACACACAATTGGTGTATTCGTGTACAATTCGTCAATTGATTGGCGCCAATCGTGACAGAAAAGAGACCAACGAAAGACGGATCGGTATTCTGCTCGCAGCAATGATATTTTCGAGTCCATAAAGCGGCGAATAACTCCGAAATTCATCGTAGCCTATTCCTAGGCTTCTGACCTTCCAGTCGAGCTTCCAAACAGAGGGTTGCAAGGCCGACGTTTGCCAGTAAGTACTGGGCTTAATAATTCCGTGATTCTATGTCTCGCCAGCAGCACGTAGAGCCTCCTCCTTCACGTGCGGAAAAGTGGCACGTTTTTGAATAATACACACGGCGCGGAGATTCTTCGTGGCGCGATGCAACGAGGACCGGGTGGTCCCTCGAGAATATCGCCGTAGTTCCGCGAGTCGAGTTGTGAAACACTCCGCCGCAATTTGGCTGGTCTTGTCTCGGCGAGTCTCTAATAATCGCGCAGCTCTCGCTCTCTCTCCCAAAGACCCTGTCTTTGTCTGCCGAGTGCCGGATAGAGACCCGAAGACAGGCGTTCCTCGGCCGCAAGAGACGAATCGAGACAACAGCGCGTTGCCGAAAATTACCGGGGCGATAGCTCGGATTAATTACAATCGGAACTGTCCCGGGGAATCTCCAGAATCCGTGGTATCGGGGGCTGAACGATAACGAACCGATACAAAATCCAACGAGGAAACGTCCAGCCGCGGCGCATACCGGCCACCAAATTCGTCGGATAATTTATGAATTTCTCCTTGAACTAATGCGGACGAAGAGTTAGTTAGCGGAGGCACGGAACCGTCGAAATCTCGAACGGATTATTGAGATTGGGAACTAACTAGCTACTATTACGAGACCTAAATTTCTGATAATTCATCTTTATTTGGAGAGATGGATCATTGCTGACGAATTCTTCGGCTATCTTCGGTATGCACGTGAAATTCTTGATGAAGTAAGGCACTTGGATGAATCGTTACGCCAAAATGTTGAAAGGGTCTTCTTTACGGTTTAAATATTGCGATTATAAATAACATTCCATTTCTAGCATAATAGAAGATTGGTTAGGTATTGTATTGTCTGTAATTAGTATTTCGTTCCGCGGGATAACCAAATTAATGGTTCATTATATTTCCGATTTACGAACACATTTGTTTGCGAACTATTATATGTTCATTACTATTGTTATTGTAACTATTATCATCGAAATCGTAATTGGTGGCTGTATCAATCAATGTATCCTTTGTCCGAAGAATAGATTCAGATTGAAAAAAGGCTAATGCTTCGAATCGTGGATGTAATAATATTCAACAAAATCAGAGTCACATGTTCATATAGAGTCACATATTGGAATTTAATTATGCATTGCAACATAATTACGCAGCATAATTACTTCTAAAAGTAACAACAAGAGTGAATAAGAAAATCAGAGAATTTCTAATATAATATTTACGAATGTTTCGATTATATTCAATTAAGGTTCGGACTTTATAAGGCACTTATGGAGCGTTCGAAGCTACCTCGTAAAATGTCGAGTATACTTGCAATTTACTTAATCCCATCTCTGCTATTTATGCGTTAACTCCTTGCGGACCGAACTGTACGCGGGGAGTTCTTGAGAGTACTTGGGAGAAAGGTGGAATACGCTTGAAGATTATAACACCTATTGATTAACGCTCGCACGTTGGAGCCCACGATCGACCATTTGCACCCAGAGCGTAAATATTGTAATTTGACCATCTAGTTTCTGACGGTCAATTGAAATGTTCACATGTTTCATTAAAATCCCTTTGAAAATTAACATGGTTGGTTGCATATTCTAAAATATGTTGAAAAAATTTATAAATAAAATTATGAACGATCGTAAACATAATGAAGACCCGCTGTTGAGTATTAATTCATTATTCGAAGTACATATTCACTAATAAGTTTTTGTTGACAGTTGAAATTTGTGGTTTTTAGATATCTTGGAGTGTGATACTTTTCGAAACAGTCCTCTATGCTCATAAATAGCTTTTGGTTGACCAACATCGCAGAAATTTCAAACGCGACGCGGCTATTCGATTATTGTTCTAATCGGCGCATTCGTAGAATATTGTACACGATGCATCGAAATTCGTAGTTCAACTAAGCAGGTGCTTATTCTACCTGAAAAAGATAAGAGAAAAAGTTTGATGTCGAAAATTGACTTCAAAGTTTGCTCATCTTTGTGTAGAATTTCGTTGTCGTCTATTCTTCTATGACAGCTGTCTCCGCCCAAGACAGCGTTTACCAACATTGACATTGATGGAAACATTCCATTTACTACTGTCGGATGATTAGAAGAAGTCAATCATGTTGGTAGAAGAAGAGCAAGGGGGGGTATTCCGCTCGCTCCGCCTCAACTGCACGCCACTGCACGCCACTTTTTTCTATAACCCCCCGAAATCCGCTTCTATTGGGGGAACGGTCGCCCGCT
The DNA here is from genome assembly GCF_051020955.1 of Megalopta genalis. Lineage (NCBI taxonomy): Eukaryota > Metazoa > Arthropoda > Insecta > Hymenoptera > Halictidae > Megalopta > Megalopta genalis. The sequence continues at coordinate 11,014,145 of NC_135015.1, forward strand.
CCATCCAATCACGTCACTTGCTCAGCTCGTAACTTAGCCAATAATAATCAAAATTTTCCCCCAATTTTCGTTAAGGACAAAGCTATTCAAAACTAGCACATTTTTGCAAGTATTTCAAGGACTGAAGCCAGTAACCTCTCTTTTGCTAGAGCCTCGGCTCTAACGTGAATAATTACACAAAAGTCGTACAGCGAACATTACGGATTACTGTTCCCGCTGGGCAGTGTAATTAGAGGTGCTCCGGTGTAGAGCGATTATTCCCGGGGCATTTCCTCGGCGGTTGCAAAACGCAGGGGCTGCTGGATCCCGTCGGAGCTTGTTCGGGGAACCTCTGTTTGACGGGATCAGCGCCGGGCGAGGAAGATTGAAGCCGAATGCGGTGGAACCGCCTCTTCGGAATACGGCGCAATTTGCCGCGTCTTGTCGGGGAGTAGCTTAATCGCGGTGCGGACTCCGAGCGGAAAGCGGAGTCGCAGCTCAGCCAGGTACGTTTGTGTATCCAGCATCCAACGATCCTGGTGCGCGGCCACCTCGCGTCGAAGACACCATCGTAGAAGCGTCGGTACGTGGAACCTGCGAGCCCGGGTCCGTGTCGAAGCGAGGACCGAGGAGCGAGCGAGAGGGTAGTTCGAGTCGAAGTAAGGATAAGCAAGCGATGTCAGTCAGTCAACTGGAAATCGCTTACCGGCATCTCTCCATCCCACCCTCGGTGTCTAGCTGTCTGTCTTCCTCCGCTCCGAGCTTCGAGTATTTTACATTTCCTCCCCGAGCAGCTTGCACCTCCTCCATGCCCGATTCTCATCCTTCTTCCCGAGGAACCAACGCCCTTTCGCCTCTTCCCCGCGACCTCATGACGCGCAAGACCGAAGTTATACTGCGAATCAATTTGCCAGAGGCCATTCGGACGAAATCGCGTCGGGCGCAGATTATAAATTTAAATGTAAACCGACGTGTCTCTCCCTGCGGAGCTGCGACCGTCGCGACGACCGCGGTCCCCTTGTCTTTTGCCGTCCCTCTTACCGCTTCTTCTTCTTCTTCTTCTTCTTCGTCGCCTCCTTCTTCGTCTTCTTCCATCCGCACCCGCACGGTCTTCGTCTTGTCTGCCGCGAAGTGGAGCCCGCCCCGTCAAGTCCGATAGCAAGGCTAGGTTCCCTGAGTAATTGCCGGTTACCGATTTCTTGGGATTGTTTAAATGGCGACGATTTCGTGGGCGGGACCGACGCTTCCTGTTCCCACCGGTGTTTACCGGCGCTTTCTCTGCGAACGGTGCTTTTAACTGCCGTGTACCAGCCCAGCGATCCCGAAACGGCGTTCGAAAATTAGCTAGCCCGCCATTTTCACGCTTTACGGGAAACTTAAACCTGTACACCGGGGATTACATTTTATTCATCTCGTTTCACGATGGGAACTTTTTTTCTTCGCAATGGAAAGTTACATTATCACGGTTGAAGTATTTAGCAAAATGGCTTTTCAATTGTTCGTTGTTTATTTCGGCAAAATGTTTCACGATATATTTAGAAAATGTATGAATCAAATATTTCCAGTGTCTCTTATTGTTAGGTGAATCGTTATTAAATATATAGAGGGTATCTATGTGTAAATGTCCAAAACAAATATCTCGTAATGTACAAAAAAGTTTAATCGGAGAAATTAACACGGTTTTAAGTCAGGTACGAGATGCACGTGAATTATTTGTTTTATTTGTGATCTTTCCAAGTTATGAAGATCAACTTCGTCTTTGTGAATAGATACATATAATATTTTTGGCATATTAGTTAATAGAGATTATTTGCAATCAATGTGATATCTTGTTAAAAACCGTTGTTATGCATCGGATAGAAGGTAATCGGCATTTTAACAATATGTTTACAGAATCCGTCAAAATGACGGGTGACTAACTTTTTAATTTATGATTGTTCGAATAGTAATGATACATTTATAAGTTATTCATTTAATATGTGTTAGTTATGGTAGAGATTACGATAACATTTGTTAAAAATCATAATAAATGTCTCATTGTTATTTCTATAAACTAAACAGTTGCTTTAAGTGCTCCGGAAATCTCTAATAATCGGCATCTGAACATTGTCGCTTGCTATTTTAAGCCTTTAACACGTCCGTGCCACGTGTACCATCGATGGTACACGCTTGCATGTTTACTTAGTGAACTGAACAAATTGTTTACAAGAAATTTAGAACCGAAGAATCAATTTCCACCGCAAGAATTGGCGTTGATAAGTTTTTGTTACGTTGTTATGTGTACGAGAATTAATAATTGCACGTAATACATCAAGTTTTAGTAAAATATCAAAGTGTGAAGATTCGAGTAAAAATAGCTCGGCACGGAACGTGTTAAACGTGTATAGCAAAGATACAGTACAAATTACTACCTTATTGCGCTTTAAAATATGTGTACAAATACTTTTGTCCCCCGCTGTAAGTCTTCTGTCAATAAACAAAGGTGGTCCACGATATTTGAGCAGTCTCTGTAAGGTTCAGTAGACTGTTTCAAGCAAAACTGCCTCGGCATTAACTGGAAGAATTTGTAAGTTCAGAAAAATGTTCCACCGTAAACCCGAACGGTCTCCCATGTTTCAAGTTGCGATCGCTACAGAGTAAGTTCGCAAGTGTTGTTACGTTCACTGAAACTCCCTCAATCGTTTGCCTTCTCGAACGCATTAGTCGCGACGAAGTTAAGCACTCTGATTGTACCATTTTTAAATCGAGCAGTTCGACTGTAAGAATATCTCGTGGAAGTGGTACAAGGGAAAATTAGCCGGGCCGGTCGCGGAAAGTTAAGTAAAAATTGCTGCTGTTTTATAATAGGAAAATAAAAGTACGGGTCTTTAACCGTTCCGCGAAAGCAGTTAAGTTCGCGGGTAACTTGGCGAACCGCTGCTCCATGGTTTTGCGAACGTCTTCGTCGAGACTAGTTTACGATGCATTGAAAATTTCCGCGAGTTTGTTCCCGGAGTAGACGCATCGTGACATCGTGACCGGTCGCGAAATATAAGTTAAACCACGAGGTATAAATGGAAGGACATTTTGACGATATGCGGTAGATCCTTCAATTGCAATTTCCTCAGACAAAATTTTGTAAATTTTTGTGATATGCCTTTACGCTACATTTCAGTTGCTCTCGTCGGTAAAAAGATTTTATAAGCATCCTTTTGTGCAATTAACGATCTTCCATAAAATTATATACAGTAGAACCTCGATTATTTCTGTTATTTCATACTTCATCATGTCGTATCATATTTATGTAATTTGTTATAACATTTCCCATTTTCCTTTTTGTTTATACTTTTTTAAATTATCATTATTCCATTGTATTCTTGTATCGTATAATAAAGGGTACATCCCGGTAAACGAAGAGACATTATTATTAGTGTTATTAGTACACGGGTATCCAATATCAGAATTCCCTATTGTCCAAATACGTTCCATATTTAATCCGCTTAATCTAAGGCATCCATATGCAAAACGGTTTCCCGTATAGATCGACGTAGATTAAATCTACCACTGTAATCATTCTATTATCCGTACATTTGAGGGATTTTCATTTTGTATATCTCTAGCGTGAAAACACTGGTCGTTCGATCAAATGTATCACCATTTTGGAAACTGTAGAAGTTTTTACCTTTCATACATTTTTCTATAAATATTTCGTTGATTCGTGGACTCGTCTTTCGGTACGTCTATTCCGAACAACATCGTACCAATTAACCGTGCGGCTTAAGGTTGCCGGTAATAAATGAAACGTCATTTCCTGTACAAAACAACAGTATAGCTTTTTGTTCGGACGTCGGTTGAAAGGAAGAACTCCGGAAACCAGTAGCCAGCGGAAAGTTGGCGTTGCGATAAGGGACAGGAAAGAGAAAAGTTGAGTGGAAGTCAGGAACAGAATGGCCGGCAAAGAGAGGCGAAGGGAAAGAGAATGGTTGTTGCAAAACTTGTTCTCTTTCGAGGCCGTTTCCTTCGTCTCGCTGACTTTCTTTCTTGGAATTGATAATGACAGAGCACCCGTCCCGAAGATTTCAAATCTGCCTGCACTTTCATCGCTCTCCTCTCCACCGGCAGCGTTCTCCGAGAGTAGCTTCCGCCCGGCGCGAAGCGGATCGACGCGGCTTCGCGAGGGAACGCGTCAAACTTTCTTCGCATGCTCATGACATCTGACGTTTGCTTCGCGGCTAGGCCAGTTCTCGAAAAGTCAGACACCAGGGGATGACAGTTCCTGCAAAATCGTGTCTAATCCTTAGCCCTGTCGACCCGGTTCCGCATGATTCGGCATAATGACGACGTCGGCGCCCGGCGCGGCGCGACGCGGCGCGACGCGGAGAAAAGACACGGCCGCTCTCGCGAGTTCTTTTTCTTCCCGAAAGCTGGCAAAAAGAAAACCGCTTCGAAGGTAAATGCTCGTCACGTGATCCGGCTTCGTGGTCCCGCGCCGAACGACAAAGTATTTTCGATTTATCCCACGGAAAGTTGTTTCGGAGTTTTCTAGCCTACGCAGATCGCTTTCCCATACGGCAATTTTCGATATTGCTTTATCTAAACTTCCCTTAACTTTCTCTACCTACGCACATCGATCTTCGGAATAATAATTTTCAATTTCACTTTATACGACGACGCCTCCCAGCTGGAAGTTCTACGTATATTGCTTTTTCCAGAAACACTTTTCTATATTACTTTGCCGGAACTTCTTTCAAGTTTCGCGGCGACTGTGGACGTACTTCTCACCCGGATGGATCATCTTCGATTTTGGAATTCGGATCGCGTTAAGGTTTCATCAATTTACGGGTATCGTTGGCAATTATGTCGATGCCGAAGCTGATTTTAGGGACACCGATTTTGGAATTTTGAGACAATTTCATTGAAAGTTGCAAAGGTTTGCTTAGCGTATGTACGGAACCGGAGAAGTGTTATGAAATGTTTATGATGCAGAAACACGTAGTGAAAAGTAATAAAATATAATTAAAATTATATTTAAAGCATTAAAATCCATTCATGTTTCAATTATTAGTATAATTCAAAGACGAAACGTGTGCTGTCATAATATACACAAGCATAATGGATGTGTTTGTTGATTTTCATGCGCGACTTAATCCATGAAAATTCGTTTCACTACAATATAATCATGCTCGAGATGACTTCGACTAGATAATTAGCTTTCCCAAAATTAAGTCACAGAAATTGTATTCAAATTTAGTTAAAAGAAAATCTTGTAAGAAAAGTATCGTTAAAGTCTGTAGTAAATACCTCACGGCTTTCAAAAGATTTTTAGACACTAAATTTGCATTGTTTCATGCTAAATTTTGCTCGCAATTGCAACTACTTTACAAAATGCTACGAAGAAAATTGAATGAAATTAGTAACTACAATAAAATATACGGTCTGGTAATTTTTCAATTCTGATTCTACAAGACTCAAGTACTTCAATTCTTCGGTTTTTAGTTGGAAGCTATTTTTACTCCAGTGAATTCTTTTGGACTAGAAATATAGATCACGGTCTTTACATTATTATCTACATTTCTTGTTTTCCCGTTCAACTCAGTTAGTTTGTAAGTCAGTGATTCGCATATTTCATTTCCTTTTATATATTTACTAGGATAGTGGAACCAGTTATTGTGGGGTAGCCAATTACTGAACCGTTCGTTTATTTTCAAGCATAATTAACTTCATATTTATCGCATAAGACATATCAAATTTTTTCACTTAAATTCAATGAATCGTTTATTTGTTAAAATTAAGCATAAAATATTAAATGAATAAAAGGAAAGATTTGATGCTTGTGTCATAGGAAAATTTATACCTACAAAAGAAACTTTGAAATTTATTACCAAGTCCTTAAGAAATATGATTTAAATTGATGTGTTTTGTGTTTAGTAGCGAAAACTCCTGAAGGCTGTTGACAATGCACAATAATTGGCTCCTCTACCCCAGTATTACATAACAGGACTTTAACATAACCGTAATCCAAAACAATACTAACAATAACAATAAGAGAAATCAATATGAAAAAAACATAACAATCAATAACTAATATTTTTCATTGCTTCTGTATTTTTACTCCAGTGAAAACATCGAATATAACAGTAAACGTTGACTAACAGGAGAATGGAAGATCCAAAAACCAGATAGAACGACCAATCAACAAACGGCGAATTTATTGAACTGAATAGAGTCGAAAAATTACTTTTATTCAACATGCGTATCAATTTCGGATAATTGCCAACTAATTGCAGCGCAGTCGTGTCGAAGTTTTCATGGAGCTGAGAATGTCACTGTGTGCAAGGCTAGAAACTTTTGTTTGCGTGGATGGATGATTTTCTTCGCATCTCTTTCTCTCTCTCTCTTTCTTTCTTTCTTTCTCTCTTTTCTCTCTGCTCGAAATATAAAAGAGTCCGCGGGCGCTGGCACTGCAGGATATTCAGACGGGCGTCGCTGAGTTGAATAATTGGGTCTCGTCGGATTTTATTAAAACATTGCCAGCTCGACGGCCGGAATCGTGTGAAATGTGTGTATGCAGCCATCGGTGATTTATACGAGTTATTTCGCGCTGGCAGGGTGCTCGTTACGCGAGGTAGATACGAAAGCTTGTAACAGAAAATGAAAGGGCGGAGGGATGTCTGTGCGCCCGCGCGAGTATGGCTCGCAGAAAGTAATCACGATTTTTCCTTTGATTTACACTAAACAAATAGCCCGCCCTATGCGAGCCCGACGCATCCTTCTCAGTCACGGCTGGCTCTCAGACGGTCTTTCAGCTGCCAGCAAATATTCCAATCGTGATTAGAAGATTCCTGGGAGAAATGATAATCTTTGGATTTGCGGAAAGATTGTCGCTCCAAGATTTAAATTGGCTAACTCGTTAGCCTTCAGCTTCGTTCTTCGGCACTTTAATTATATTCGACGTTCATCATATTCCAGACAAAGTGGGAAAACTTTTTAAACCACGTTAAATTAAGACGCTTTCTACGATTCTCTTTTTGAAAATGATGGAGTGATTCGATTCGAATTCATGACAGATAATTGGACAGTTCGGAAACCAATCAGCGTAAGTCCACTTTTCTTTGAAAACGAGGAACGCGGAGCAACTCATTCTTATCGTAGGATCTTTCGGTCGATAAATCGATATAGTCGATTTCAAATAATAAAGTTAATAATAATAAGTTAATAAACAATAGATAGCAGTACTTACATTGACACCGGAATGACTGAACGAAATAAAAAAATTATAAAAGAATAAAAGTAAAGGATATTTATAATTAAATGGTTATACATTAATATTAATTTTCTCTTTATTTAATTGTAATAAAAATTGTGCCTTCTATTATTAGCGGCATTGCCATCTTTTTACAGCTAATTTGCAAGATCCTTATTTATCTCAATTTTAAAGTTAATGGATTGACATAGATTGGCTTCTGAGCCGTACAATTAATCAATTACGAAACAATAATTCGGGAAATATAACAGTCCGGAATTAGATCTAGAATTCAGTTCCAAGAATTTGAAATTCGCGGAGATATCTTCCTCGGTAAACAGTGCAGCAATGGTCATTGCAGAACTTTGTCTTCGTAAACATATTCAAAATAGTTGTCCCAGACAGGTGGGGCAGGTCTGAATTTAAATTTCGACATTTGAAATTCGAAATAACCCCAACCTTGAATACTACGTTGGAAAGGTGATCCCACTGTTCAAAATTCTAAGTAGCAGTAGGATTTTCGGCACAGAGAGGAATATTTGTGTTATGTCAGTTATTCTAGCTCTTCGCCGACACTTCTTCACCTTAATCTGGACGTACAAAATGTCGGCTGGCCGCAGGTAATGCTGCGATGGTTCGAAATCAATTTGAACAAGTGGACCAATGGCCTGGGACAATTATGCCGGTGAATTTTTAATTTTAAATCTTGCTTCTAGATTGTCCGCGGAATTTAAATTTAAATCTCACTTCTGAGGTCGTGGAGCGAAATTAAATTCAAATTGCGGAGTGAGGTATAATTTAAGCAGCGCGGGTCACGTTACTGCGGAAGCTATTAATTGAGTACACTTAAGAGAACGGATAATCATTGCATGGATTATATTTTAGCCTCTTTTCGTGGCTAGGATATGATCGGCGAACAATATTCTATTTCTGTTATAATTGTATTATCAATTAACTGTTCTTATTTTTCTGCTGTTCTTATTCATTATGCGTGTTTCAATTTTTCGTTTTCTCTTTTTTTGTCGCACATTGCGTTTGATTTTTACTGTCGCCAAGATATATACTGTTTATTGATTAAATAGTGCTAGAATACTTGCAAATATAAATGTCCAAACAGTTAGAAAAAGGATTCGTAATAACAAGATTGTGGATTTTACGCATTCATAATAAAAATAGAGAAGCGAAGTGTGCTGAATAGTGAAAGTGAAATATAAGAATATCTATACAATATTTTTAATTTGCTGAAGCCACTAACACAAAAGATATAGTTTTAATTAACTCTTGATTCTTGCAATCGATAGAGAAAATTTCGATTATTCACGAAGATTTACAGCACAGCGATAAAAGAGTAGACGGCTGAAGTACCTAATTCTCCTGTATCTGCACCACGATATGAACAAAGAAACCCGACGTCGACGATCATCCACCCTATATTTCGTCAAGACGAAGCTTTATAAGATTAAATGTAAACAACTGCCATCTTATGTGAGCCATCTCGTGCAGTTATTATGAGCATCAGCGAAAGTCATAAACTCTGGAGACTTAAGTGGGATTCTGACTATCTCTTAAGTCAGTATAAATGTCACCATGGAAAAACCCAATGAAAAACACTTTAACGGGTACCCGACGCGACGGTCTCTAGCATCAGGTTATTCCGTTATAAAATTCACGGCGAAAATTTGACTTTATAAAACCAGGTCAAAATAGATTCATACATTACTGAGTTGATTGATTTTGGTGTCGTAAAATTTAGTTCTCGTCTCTTAATTGACAATTATACATTGATGTTCACATTTTTACATTAATTATTATTCTTGATCATTTCGTGGCAATAATTTTCTTCTCCCGAGAGAAAATGAAAATTGATTGACAAATTACCAAGGAATCAATACGTACTAAAATGCACACGTGTTGAGTTTTTAATAAACAATTAATAACATCGGAATACCCTCAAAATTTATTAATTCCGTACTCGAATAGTTTCGAGTATAGAATTTTTTTTACTCTATTTAGTTGAGGGAAAAGTTAATTGTAAAAATTAGCATCGACGAAATTAATCAATAACTTATGGAAAAACATTATTATTATTATTCGTTAAAATTTTATTCGTTAAAACTTGTCTGCTATTCGTCATCCGAATAAAGTTTCGTTCAACTCTGTCGGAAATATCAGAAAAGGCGTCTTATAAGTAACACATAGTATAAGAACAACATAAACTCTACATTCCATAAAAGTCGATGCCCATAAAGGTGCTAGCATTTGTCATCTTCTTCGGAAAGGTGTTTAACCGTCTCTACTTCGAGACGGTCGCGAAATGGCCCGAGGTTATCGCAGATTTCGCGGTTCGCATTCCTCGAACGATAATAAAAGTCGATCAATATTTCAGGAAACACTCTCCAGGCAACGGGATTTACTGGATTCGCAGACAGGCAGGCAGACATAGAGCAGCTCCCCGATTCCATTTCCGTATTCCAGTGCTGCTATCTCATCTCTCGCTCGTGACGCCGCGTGGCAGCGATGCGACGCGACGCAACGCGACGCGCCGCGCCGCAATGCAAAGTCGGCATTAGCCGCGCGGCGAATCATTTCCGCGGCCACGAATGTACAATCCAATTTCTATGAAGCCGTGTATATCACCGTTACAGCCTACTAACTTCGATCAACTTACGAGCGAGCTCCGGTGATCATTTTCCGTCCTCGCACACAGACGGTGCCGCGGCGCGAATCGACTCGGCTTGGCTCGGTGCAGCACATTTTCTATTCTCGGCCCTGTTAGCGTTATGCTGTTGTGTGCACACCTGGGAAGAGAGAGAGAGAGAGAGAGAGAGAGAGAGAGAGAGAGAGAGGCAGAGAGGAGAGAGAGAGCAAGAGGATGTTATGGATGCGACGAGCGTGAAATCAAATTTCTAACGATCGGAACGATTCTGGGTGCAGCGACGCGGCTCGCTGCACTGGACCAAAGCGCGCATGTTCTCCTCTCCCGCAGCCCCCGGACCTCGCCCTATCTCTCTTCTCTCCATCAGCCCACGATAACCCTTCGAAGACCATGAAAATCGGGACAGCAGCCGACGCGACGGTCGGGTGGCCCGGCATCGATCCGGATCCATCGCCGCTTCGGCCGCGCTTCAGCCACGCTTCGATCCCGCAACGCAGAAATCGCGTCGCCGAAAAACAGCCGCGAACGCCCGGAAAGTTTGCCGTCTCCTGGCTCCCGCAATTCCACTTCTGGTTCCGGGTGTTTCACCGACGGACATTTTTTCCCGCGAACCCGACTGGATTCAGCTCGGTGAATTTGATTATTTTTTTCGGGATTGGCCTGCTTTCACGTCGGATTAACGGCCTGCGAGCCAGCTACCGGCAAATTGATCCTCCCCGGAGGATCTACGGCCGCGGAATGACTCGTTTGCCAGCCGTGGGCCGTTTTTCGAGGTAATTTACACTTCCCTCGAGCGCGTCCCTCCTTAATACACTTTTAATTGTCACCGAGCCCGGCGGCCGCGCCAGCCTCGACGGACGTCTTCTTTTCGGTAGCCGAGTCTACCGCGACTCGCAATTACGAATTTTAAAGTCGTCCCCGTAATTGCTGCCGGAGTGTCCCTGGATTGGCCGTTTCGCTGCTTCCGGTGGAAATGGTATACGCAGAAATGGTCGCGTTCGTTTTGCAGATGTTCAGTAATGCTGTGGAATCGTTTACGTGGCTGAGATCTATCTTTCACGCGGTAAAATATGAGTCGGCTAAAATCATAGTGGCGTAAGTCACATTTTCGAAAGCGATGACTCATGTTTTAAAATGTAATCTGCACGTGCCAAGATGTTAAGAAGACGAGTGAAATTAATTATAAAGTTACTATGAATTAATTTAGCTCTATGTTGTCTTAACAATAAATTTTGATCGTTGACAATACACATGGTGTTGAACAGCTATACTCCTTGTTCTCACAATGGGGAAAATGTGACTTACACCACTATCATTCTAATCCGCCCATATGTATGTAATAGAAATATCGTAAAAATGTCTACGATTTTTGTGGCACGCGCTTCCATCTATGGTTTTCATGTTGCGATATTAATTTCGCGTATCTTGCGAACATAAATTAATACTAACCGCATTGAGCGCTAGAAATGACTAGTGTGTACTGCCTTATAAGTAGACTGCGAATTTTATGCGTTTATAGCAAAAATAGGTTCGTAAGATTCAAAACAGCAGAGAGATTAAAAGCATTTAAGAGACTACCAATACATTATTAACAATTTATTAAAACTCGTAAATAAGAAACAAAATTATTATCTCGTGTCTGCTGGTTTCAATTTCTGAAGAGAATTTCTATTTTGCATAAATACTCGCAATTTACTTATTTAATTTACTTAGATATTTTACAACTGCTGTATTAACATGCTACTGGATGATGAAATTTATTTAAGGATGACCGATGAAAGTATTTTCATAATTGCAATACTTGTAGAATAAAAATTGTCAAACCGGTCATACTGTTACCTTGACAAAGATATCACTGAGTATGCTTGGAATCGTTCCTAATTTTATTTATTAATTTTTCCCAACTTTATTATGGTACTCCTTCTAGACACGTTAATTTTTCTATAAACTATGATGAAACGTGCGAAAATCGAAATTAATTGTCAGAAATTGGACAGTCGAATAATAATATTTATACTCTGGATCGAAAGGGATCTAGGATCCGAGGCGCAGAGGGTCTAGAGTCTGAGGGATAATTGAATGAGGCATTTTTTCGAGGTTTCTTTTTTTTGTGCTGGAAGATCGAACAGGACACAGATAATCCTCTTCTCCAATGAAATATGCACGCGAGCGTCCGATTCTTGCTCTGTGGAAATAGACCCCAGAAACTAATGGGACTCGCGGAAAAAATGAAAGCAAGTTGTCGCCGCACGTTTTCACTGGTTTCACACGCGCGGTCTTATCGCGAATGAGGAGTGCGGCGAAACGGTTCTCACGCAACGAAGAAATCCATCGTTTTGGCTTCTCCATATATATTCAGCCGTGCTGAAACTAGCTTCTCCGGTGCCGCGACAATGGTTGCGTTCGCTCGGTCGAATTTATTTTTGGCGAGACACGTCGTCAATTACGAGTCAGCTATAAATTCCGCAATCGCCGTGCGATTTTACCTTGCCGTTTGCTAGAAACGTTCGAAGCGCCGAAATTAAATTTGTGCTTCCGTTCCATTCTCGATATTAACACTTGATTAACACCTGTCATGGCCGGCGGTTGTATTCGTGGATGCCGACGATAACGCCGCCCGCGAATGTGCGTTTTATCGATAAAATTTCGGATTGCCCGGAATGCGCTCGGCCGCCACTGCGAAATTGATAAATTTATTCGCCTGGTGTAAATCGCGGGCCAACCACGATAAGCGAAAAGTTATGTAATTTTCTAGTCGTCGACGCTGCGATCTCGATACGGAAATACCGTTATCGAATGATGCCCGCGCGGAACAGTTTTTCTGGATGCTGCCCGTTAATTAACATAACCGTTAATCCCTCCGATATCGTGATCTCACTTTCGATTATCCGCTGGAAATTATTCCGGTCATTCTTCGGTATGGACTTAATTCTCTGCTTCGTCGAGAATTATGTATATTGCGGGCTGAATTTCAGATATAGATCTCTCGATTCCCGTTAATACAATCTATGCGGTTTTTATGCATTTGTATTCCAGTGATCGCAAAAACAACGGTTCTATTCGTCGTAAGCGATATTGAAACGCTTTCGAAATCGCCGAAATAAAGATGCCACATTCCGATAAGTATACCGCGATTCCGAATATAAAGAGCCGAAATGTATATACCATGCGCAGCATGGAACGCATAAATACTTCCCAAATATACAAGCCAGATTGGTCGATATTCAATATTTGCGACATTGATAAATGACAGTTGTTTATTGAGGCGAGCATGTTTGCGATGACTTTTGCTGTAGAACACAGTAAATTCTCCCCAATTGTTCTCCAGCTTGTAAACAAAAATGGACAATTTGGAAAGAGGAGATACGATTATTCGGGTCTCGAGGCTCGTTTTTATAGTTGCCGATTGTCAACAACTGTAAAAACGAGGCGCGAGGCTCGTGTAATCGTATCGCCTCTTCACAAATTGTTCATTTTTATTCACAAGCTGAAGGATAATCAAGGACAACTTTCTGTGTGTCGTCCACACACACACACACATTGTTATACACCGAAATACTAGCATTTTAACCCTAGAAAGATAACCATATGACAACGTACGTAAAAGATAACCATACGCTTCAGAGGCGCATGCTTTTCTAAGGCGTCAATTTTATACTAACAATGGATATTTATTTAAGTTAATCTAGTCATTTTAAAGGTTTGGCATTATTGTAAAAATAAAATGCATTTATATTATATTTTTTTTTATTTTAAGTAATTTTAAACTTAAATCACTAGACCTCTATGAAAAATTAACAAAAATCAACAGTCTTCGGTTTATGGGAACAAATCCCGTAAAATATCACAAAAAATAGTGTTTTATCCTTACAAACTAGTAGACTATAATATAATCAGTGTAAAAAAAACTATAATATTATAAAAAATTTCTTTAGAGACAGTCATGACAAACGTCTTTCTTGTGTTCACCACAAACTGTCTTTTTGCATTTGGCACAGGTCATCTTTGATATTCTTTTCTTTTTAGACGTGCAAAGACTGCAATAACGCCTTTTTTTGGCTGAGGGTTCTTCTTCATCATCTGTGCAAGCCTGTACAGCAGATTTTGGAAGAATATTTTCAATGTTGCTTCGCACATGCCTTGGCAAAGTGGGTGCTTCCAGTCTTTGCGTCATCCACGGTGCAGTCAGTTGTTTATTTCGCAGGCGCCTCTGCGACGTAGGTTATCTTTCTCGGGTTAAAATGCACAGTTCGAGATTAATATTTTTCTATGTCACAATGGTGTCACATATACATAATAAAAAGTAAACTCTGTATTGGCTTCTGTATGTAATTGGAAATCACGTAAATGATAATCTGAAGGTGCAGAAAAGTATGTGCAATAAATAAAAACAAAATTTATGTTATTACAAACTACAATGAATGTTCTATTATATTATAAAACAAGAACGGCAAATTTATTATTACAAACAATTGAATCCAGCAACAATTGTTTGAATAGCATGATGTCCGAATATTAATAAGAGTCACTGTACATACATTAGGTGTAGATATGAATTCAATATCCTAATATTAAATTATTTATAGCTCTGGCTTGAATGTAAACAATCGCCCGCCATTTAGTATCGACAGTATGATTATGAAACGTTTGACAACTGGTCAAAGCAAAAAGTAATAGTAAATATCAACTGTAAAACTACCGGTAAACTAAACTGGATGCCAACAAGCAGATGAGTCAACGAAAGATGCGAGTTATTGGGTCGTTCGGGAATTTGTTTCGTTCTTCAAAAAAATTTCGTTTTGTCAGCTCGTTAAAGAAGCATGTGATTCAGCATTTTAGGAATAAACGACGGGGCTTCTACGAGATAAGATCTTGAAAACAGCAGAAAAATGTGGGAAAGTTTTTTTTTAATTTAAAACGTTAAAAAACTGTCTTTTATTGTCTCGTGGAAGAACGAAACAACTTTCCGAACAACCCAATATAATACAAAGAAGTGTCGACGGGTCATCTATTGGGTTGGCAACTAAGTAATTGCCGATTTGTTCAATGAAATAAAAAATATTTTTTTACTTGGAACGAAGTTTAATCTGTAATGTATTTTCCATTCTGTTCGATGACCTTTTGCCATCTCTCTGACAACTTGAAAATTCCACGCTCGTAGAAAGTCTGATCCTTTTCGGCCAAAAACTGAGTTAAGTGAGATTATACAGCGTCATCATCGTTAAAAGTTTTACCACGAAGGGAGTTGTCCAGGGATCGAAATAAGTGGTAATCCGATGGCGCGAGATCAGGGCTATACGGTGGGTGTAACATCAATTCCCAACCAATATCGATGAATTTTTGCCGAGTGGACAAAGACGTGTGCGGCCTAGCATTGTCCTGGTGGAAAATGACACCTTTACGATTGACCAATTCTGCTCGCTTTTCCTTGACCGCTGCATTCAATTTGTCCAGTTGCTAACATTCACGGATAATAAAAAATAACATAATAATAATAATAATAATAATTTTATAATATAACATTTACGGATATCATAAAAATGGGAGTGAGAGACATCTATAACTGAAATCGGCAATTACTTAGTTGCCAACCCAATATAATGGAAATAAACTGGAGTCTCATGATAGGACAAGTCCTCGTGTTAGGCAATTTTATCCTATTTATCAGTCGAATGGAAAGACCCAAACGTTTCCAACCAAAATGCGTGCGACAAAATATTCGCGAGCCCGAATAATTTGTAAACTTCCTAAAATCAGAAAATTCGGGAAATCCGACCGGCACGATAATCGGAGACATGCCCGTGGCTGGCGCAACTTTTTGTCCGTGGGAAAACAGTAAATGGTCGGTCGAGCTATGTAGTTCGCGAACAGCACCAAACGATCCATTAACTAATTTATTTCTGCCGAGACAAATTTCGCTCAGTCGCGGAGCGTGTAATCAGCGGTAGAGCCGCGGCACCGGCGTCTCTGCCCTCTTTTCTAGCTGACCAGCCTCATTCTATGCCCATCCACCTCCTCCACGGGTCCTCTTTCATTTACTCCGGCGCGAGAGCGGCGCTGTCCGATGAATCCTCGAACTCGGACGGCGCGCGGCTGTCGTAATGCGGAAAGTTGGGGAATTGGATCTGAAGTTTTCTGAAAACAGTCGCATCCGCTCGCGCACCTATCCGGCCGAGTATACCGAAGTATACCGGCTCTACCTGCGAGCGGATCGGTCCCGTGAATCGGAAACAGCGGTGCACTCGATGTAACTCGCGACCCGCTGCTTCCGCGGTTCCCCGAACGTTCAACTCTGACCCTGGTAGGTGCTGCAGCCAGCTGATCGTCGCCAGAAGTTATCCTAAAAACGTCGGCCGGCTCGGGATAAATAAAATCAACGTCATCTGTTCGCGATCTTGGAGTTCTCCTTTCATCCAATATATCTTTCAATGAGCATATTCGATCCATTGTCGATAGAGCTTATAGGACGCTGGATTGTTTCTCAGAAATAGCAGAGAATTCAAGGAACATTGGAATATAGGAACGTATCGAATAAGATATGCATTATATGTGCGTTACATTTTTTTATAAAATATAAACAAAATGGAAAAAATGAATTTTGTACTAAAAATCAAACAAATTGGAAGAATTGATTATTTTATTCGAGAGTAAATAAAATGAGAGAATAAAATAACGAAAGAAAGAGAGAGGATGAAGGTAAGAGAATTTAGGTAACTCGACTAACGAACCTAACACGCGTTGTAATAGACAATGCGTGAATTTTCACGCACGTTGCAATTCTAGTCGCACGAGCGTGGCATTGGTTTCCACGTTCGTAATTTTCTAGGACGCAGTAGGGTGACCTGTCCAGTGAATGAACACTTAAGCTGCACAATTGCTAAAATGATTATTCACAAGTCGTTAATTAATCCCCTGAATGATATCGACTGCGAAGTTTACACATCCCTGGACGCGATTTTAGCACATTTTGATAACCACAATTTCTTTTTAAAGTACAGCACTCAAGTGTAATTCTGCATCGCAAAAACGTCTTTTTTATGAAAGCGCAGTAGGAGAAATTGATTATTATTATTATATTATTATATTATATTATGTAATATAAATTAATCAACACATTTGCAGCAAATATATCTATATTTATAGTACAAATCTACTCATCTTCTTTTCTCGGAGTATTTTCAATTAAATCTTGTTAGACCTCTAGACGTTTATACGAAAAATCTTTAACACGGTAATCTGATTTTTTAATGTGAGATGATGTTTTACACGAGATGATGTTCTACACGAGAAGAATTACTCTTCAAGAAGGATAACGTAACGCGCAAAGACGACCTCCGTGCACCATAAAATCATATCGCAATGTAATGGCAATCAAAAAATGGTCTTCTGTTCAGGTGAAATTGCTTCGAAGGCCATATAGGGAAGGGAGAGAATAAAAAACGATGACAATCGTAAAGTAGGCGGGCAATGGACAGCAAGCCAATTGATTACGTCAAACGGACTCCGGCGAAATGCTCGTCGACGGCGATCCGTCCGTTTGTCCGAGGAAATAATGCAGCTGCCCCGTGATTTCGGGATCGGCTGAAACGGACGAAACAATGGCCCCCATTATTTATTAGCTAGAATCTCCGTGCATTACGTGCGACGATTTTGTCCCAGCCCTTGTGCGCCGCCTGCGTTCGCCGGCCGATTTATCCGTAGTTTAGAATTCCGAGTCTAATTCTCGAGTTTTGCCTCTCCCGTTTTCACAGAACTGTCCGATCGTATTTTCTAGATCGTATCGCCACCTTGCTAATTATTAAGCGTGCCTAGGCGGTTTTTCGTTGCTCGTTAAACTGGTCAGTTGTTATTTTACTTTTTGCCGTCTTCCGTTCCGCAAACTTTGAGAAACTCGACCGGCTGGAACCGTCTGTTCGCTAAATTTACGCGACGCCGCGCCGTTGTATTGACCGAGCCCATAACTTAAAGCGGATTCTTATACAGCAACGAAACGAATATATTAATTTCGAGTTTACGCAGACTTTATCAATGAAGATTTAAATTTAGATTTAGCGAAAATTTTATTGCGATAGATGACAGTTTTTTTCTAGTATTCCAGTAATTCTAGTATTCACGAGTAAAGTTACCTAATACAACTAAAACTGCGGACATGTTAATTACAACTAATTAAAATTATTTAGGAGAGAAACAAGACTGTTAACCGATGACTTAAATTTCCACTCATTTAACATATGTTATATCGACACAATTTGATTTTCGACACAAAGTAGTCAACTTTGCGAAAAATCACCGCTTCAATCGATTGGTATCGAACGAGAAGAAAGAAAACACCAATTAAAAGATCTGTATTTTACAAAGAAATGCGAAATCAGCAATCCGATGATTTAAACTCCTACTGTTGCTTAATTTCTTTTCTTTTCCTGTAAACTTTGTTTCTTTATCGCAACTGAACAGATGTCTTCCTATATTGTATACTAATTGCGTTTTAACCGTATAACGAGTAAATAACTGAGTAAATAAATAAATATCACATCTCACCGAGACCAAAAGAAGCCCTTCATGTTGCATGTAAATGTTCACGTTCGATCCACCGACGACAAGATTTTCTACTCCGAGCGGATGATATGTAAATTTCGAATACTGGACTTCAACATTCGCTAATAAGGATGATCATGATGATTGAACGTAATTGGCAGCGATCTCGTAACCAATATAAGATCAAAGGAATTAGAATTTTTGAAGCAACCGGTACCTTAGTACTATCTGCGGAACAGGGTCTTGAGAATCCTCAGGCGCGCGCGTAATTGGTACCGTGTCGATGTCGAGGGCTTCTTCTGAGCCGAATATTAACGTGCCACCATTAAGGGGAATTCCGCGTATATCTCGGCTATGGAAAATTCTCTCTCGGGCGAGTAGAACGGAATCGATAAATCGCCGCGGAACATTTCACGGTCTTGCAAAAAGTACGAAATTATTTCCTTGGATGTTCGCCGTACCGAGAATATGAAATCATCCTGTGAACGCGCGTCTTTGAGGCAAAGCGCAACTATTTTGAAGAGCTAGAACCATTCTTGTATTATTCACGAAAGCGGGACATTATAGTCATCGTACGAACACCTGGTGAAATCTACAACAAAATTATTGTTAAAAACAGCTGGAGAGATGTGTACAATGAACACGAATGGCTGCGAATAAATATAAAAGCGGTGTAACTTTTTTTAAAACTGGTCTAAGCGATTTGAATTTTTTTGTATACGTTAGAGGGATTAGTTCACTACACAATTACTAAAATATTATATTTAATATATATTATATTATATATTATTATTATATATTTATTATATATTTATTATATATATTTATTATATATTTATTATATATATTTATTATATATTATTATTATATATTTATTATATATTTATTATATATATTTATTATATATTTATTATATATTATTATTATATATTTATTATATATTATTATTATATATTTATTATATATTATTATTATATATTTATTATATATTTATTATATATATTTATTATATATTTATTATATATTATTATTATATATTTATTATATATTATTATTATATATTTAATATTATATTTAATATACAATTACTAAAATATTTTAAATTTTACTGTTACTAGGAATGGAAAAAGGTAAAACTCTCGTTTTTTCACTTTTTCACGCGAGTATATAATGAAAATTTAAAAAATGCATTCGGTACTCCTCGATAACTTGTACGCGTGTTGAAAATTTCATTGAAATCGTTGATAAAAATGATCGATATAATTCAATTCGTGGGCAGAAAATGAGCCACAGACGACGGCAACGGTGTTAACAGTATGAAAATCTTTCCGAGTTAAAACGCCTTGGGATCGCTATTGGAGCGCAAAGCGTTGAATGCTGGCGGACCTTAGTTCCGCGAGCGGAGAGGTTCGGTAACGAGTGCGCATCAAAAATTTACAAAAACGGCCACGCAGCCTCGGAGTTCTCGTAAGAGTTTCGACGGTGCTCCGGCGGTCGTGCTTTTTGCCACGCAGAATAATTTACGAGGAGATAAATATTCAAGCCCCGTATAATCGAATTCACCGCGTCCTCGGCGCGATTAGGAATTTACGAGGACAAAAACACACGAAACATTTCACGGGACGAGTCCGGCGGACCCGAACGCTCTGGGACTCGTTAACTGTCCGGTCTCTTGATTGCAGGTTGGTCGGATCGAACCGGCAAAAATGATGTTCGCCGTTGGAAATCGTTTGATCCGAGGACGGCGCGCACTTTGTCGGACGTTGCACGGCCCCGCAACGACGCCACGCCATGAAACTCGCCTTTCAAGGGAGCCCAAAGCCATCTCTGCGCTGCGGATTAGGTAATCTCGCCGTAAAAGTGACGTAATTTATGAAGCTACTTAAATCCTGGCCCTGGGTATAATACTACCCCGCAACGAGCTGGCTTGCTCTTCCATACTCCTCGGACGAGATGAACTCTTCGAACGAGAATTATCGTTACGCAGCCGGGGCCGAGTTCACCTTTTTCCCTTCGGTCGGCCGCGTGTGAAACAAATGACCCGGCAAGCTGCTCATATTTCCAGCGGACCGAGATTTTTACTGTTAAAAAGCTAACTTTAGGAAGACTAAGCTCCGAGACGCTAAGCAACTTATCCGCCCACCGAGCCAGTCGCTTCACCTGTGCTCCTTTCCAAATATATTAGGCTGATAACTGAATTCCATGCAAAAATAGTTGCGGTTCCCGTAGCTTGGTACGCATGATTCTGCAGCCGTGGAAAACAGAAATGGTGTACACTTCGCTCATAACTCGTTGGACAGTTATCGTAGTAAAAATATGATAACTGTCCGATGACTTCTAAGCGAGAGTGTATGTCAAAAAAGTTAATTTGTGGCAATGAACGATGAATTATATAAGAGTTCTGTAAAATACATTCATATACAAAATTGTTATGACTCTTTTATGTAAACCACTTTCAAGCTTTTACTTAAAGTAATAGAAAGAAAGAAAATAAAATAATAAATAATAATAATAATATGGTTTAATGGTACTCAATAAAGCTAGCAAAAAATTCACTTACACCACTTTTGCTTTAAACTGCTGAAATGTGTGTCGACATCTTTTAAAACAGTAATGACTCTAAAATTGAAGGAAACAATTTGAATTTTTCTGCGATGATAAAACAGCTAGTTTGCTAGACAATTTATAAAAAAATATTTGCGAGTATTGCAGCTGGGTGGAATCACATAAGAAATAAAGGAATCGCGTTAGTCAACATTTTTACAGTACCGTACATCTCGGTAACTTGTATGCATGATGACAAAACGTCGTCGAAATTAATCTGCGATCAGAAATAACGTTGCTATAAGTTACAAACAATTAAATGGGTTAGAATCATAATCGTGTAAGACGCATTAATATAATTATGGGATACCCTTTAGATTACATTTTAAAACAAGTCAACATTTTCAAAAATTTTATTTACGCCACTATGATTCTAACCCACTCAATTAAAGATTCCAAAAATCGGAGTTTTTCACATAAAAAAAGTTGAACAACGTTGACATTTAAACCAATTGCTATTTTCGTAAAAATATTTTTGCACATTGTCCAGCTAACTAACCCCTTTATCATCTGAAAAATTTCAACCCGTTTGGCCCAATTTTAGAAACGTTATTCCGTTTTAAAACGTGCTGTGTGCCAATCGTAAAGCGCGAAGTACGCTCTAATAATTCGTGCAAATGGTTGTTGCATTTAGGTATTGCGTCCTTCACGTCGAGGAGAATCGATTTTGCTATTAAATACTAATGACCGGACTGCGGATTTTATGCATTTACGAGAAAAATGAGCGCAAGGTAATAAAAATATTGCATATGAATGGCTGCATTTAAAATAGTAATGTAACGGACATATTTTTCCACTGAAATTTAAATGGCTTTTATCGGAATCCTGACAGTTTGAAGCGATGGCATTTATATTGTCATCGATTAAAAAATTGCTAGAATACTCTCTTTTATAGTATGCAACGTAGTGAAAAAATTCGGAGACTTTATCGGGCTATATTACCTCGAAATAAGTTGAATGCTTTCTTAAATTAAAATGCGTCTTAAATATGCGATCAGATTCTGCCGTAGCAGCACGCTATTACAACGTAATTCGCTTCGTTTTCAGAAACGTCATTCGTGTTCGTTAATACACATGTTTTCCTGTATTTAGAAGCAGCAAAAAATCCGCGGTCTAATAATGAGTAATAGCCGCAGCAATTTTTCCCAGCGTGGAACTTTGGTAATCGTAGTTTTTGATCGCCGAAAGCATTAGTTATACGAAATGATTCAACTTTACCGCGGACTCTGGACAACGCGTATGCGGCAGAAAGACAAATAGGCGAATGCACGCCGAAACAAAAATATACATTTTAATGAATGTACTTCGCAACATTCCCCGGTAGAAAAATTGCGGTAAAATTAAAATGGCAGAACGTCACTTTATAAGGGTCGGGAAGTAATTTACTGCCGGCCTCTGTGCGAAACAACAACCGCATACAGAGATTCAAGACATTTGTATGCGTCACATTGACATTATCTTACTCTGTTTTATAACTCTTGCGGTACCGTTTTATTAACTGAATCCTAAAGATGACCGTTTGGAAAACGGTTTAACCGTTTCTGCTTTAACGCGTACTATAGTTTCATAATAAATAAAACGGGAATAATTTTGCATTTATCGATTTACACATGTATCTGACGGTTGAAAAAAAAATACTGAAAAGCAACTAAAATATATGTACGAGTGTGCTGCATTTGAGCGTATGCTCAGCTACAGCGAAAATTATATTCCGAAACAATTTTATTTAACTCTCATTCGTCCTTTATTTTTCCAATTTAATACGGTCTCTGTAAAAACCTGTTCGTACACCTTTTAAAACGGAATAATTTTTTTGTGATGTGAAATTTGATATTCTTGTATTCTTTCGTTTCTGAATAAACAAAACTTTTTCATTCCTTCGTTTTGATTATTTTTCAGTTTAAAAGTTCAATATTTCATATAAAGTTAAGTATACCCGGAAACAAATGAAAGACACGCCAATTTTATTCAAAATAAACAAAATAAAGGAATAAAATAGTTTAACATGTTCGACAAATATAAAGTTAATTATACCCGAACACGAACAAACGGTACAGCAATTTTATTCGAAAATAAACCAAATAAAAGAAATAATTAAATATGAATATGAAATAAAAAAATAATTGAATATGTCCCATTGGATAAATGTAAAGTTAATTGTGCCCGAAAACAAATTGAAAGCACGACAATTGATCAGTCCGCGGTAACCGTCTCCTAATTATCATTCAGAGACAGTTGAAGCTATGTGAAATTGATAAAACGAAGAATGAGATTCGATGAACTATATCATTTCACGCATGGAAGCTAGGAGAACCCAAGATTGTACTTGCGGCCGTTGAATAGCTGAGAAACAACGGGAGGTATAAAAAGCACTGTGCGAATAGGAGATGTAAGTGGATGTTTAATCCCGCATAAAAGGAAACATTTGAAACAAGTAGTACTTTCCTCCACACGCGCGAACGTTGCAGAACCATCTGGAGGAGGATATTTCGTAGGGTTACAACGTAATATAAAGAAACGCCTAGACGCGCTGAAACGGAACGGTTTTGCAATATTCGGAAGAGAATACGAACGGTCGGCGCAAAATAGCGAATTTAAGAATAACACGCGGCTACATTTCGCGCGGACCGTTAAAGCCGAACGAACATTCTGTACGGTCTCCGCGTTTTATCGCTCCAGAATGTCTACATCCTCGGAAGTGCACGTTATACTGGATCGCGGAGCACTGGCGCGCCATGGCGCCGCGTGCTCCTCAAGATTACCATCATAATGCAGCGTAGAAAGAACCGCGAGCCATTAGACGCCAATTTTTATGCGTGTCTGTTACATATAACCGGCCAGCTCCTTCGTCTTACCTTGTGCCCTGAAAGCCTGAGACAAGAGGATGCGAAAATTGATCAAATCGGAGGATGTAGGCCTAACACCTCGCTGTGTATAAAAATCGATGAACAGTTAGAAAAATTTCAAAAACGTCCAATACATTTTTTTCTCATTTAACAATTGATACTTCAGAGGAGGTTTCTTTCAGCTGAAACGGATATATCGTATTTGCTGATTTACTTTCGAATTACTCAAAGAAATATATTTATTATCCGTTCAAGAGTGGGCTTGTGAAAAGACGTAGATAAGTAGAATGGGATTGGTTATAGTCAGACGTGCACTGTGCTGTCGTTTCCCATTTAATTAGAGTTGTATCACATCTTAATTTTAATATTTAATCATTTTATTTAATCCTTTTTATTTCCATGCTGTTTCATATTTTTTTTGTATTTTGTTTAGACTGCTATCTACTGTTTATTTATGAATAAATCGATTATACTGATTTATCGATCGATGAATCCTATGATGAACATGTGTTTGCACTGCGTAATTCATTTTCAAGAATAAAAGTGGACTTAATTGGTTTCTGAACCGTCCGTATATGTTAATTGTACGCATATCTATGTGATTAAAATAACAAGGCGTACGTTGGAACAGCAGTTTTCCATGATATATCCAAAATTTGCGGTGTACCAGATTGTATACGCTGTATTGAAATTATTTAAAATTAATTAAAATTATTTACCACGTTGCTTCCGCCCGCTTTCACATTTGATCCCGGCCCCCGCTACGATTTGTCCACCGAAAACCGTGAATATCTGATATTATTTCCAAGTGGATCGCGTCTCGTTCCCACAACTGCGATTTCAATCCTTCGAATGGATATTAGTTGGCGATGAAAGATCACTGTTATCTCGGAAATTCCCCTTATCGAGGATCCCGTGACTTTTACGAGCGTCCATCAATGTCGCCAGCCTTTCGAGTCGGCAATCTCGAATTAACGAGGAAGCGGAACGATTAAAAAATACCCGGAAACCACGGATCCGAAGGAAAGAGGATGGACTGTCGCGCGGGGGTGGAAGGGGGTCGCAGTACGCAGCGCAGGATCATGAAAGAACCAGCCCTGAGCGATTTTCATAGAAATTCCCGAGCCACCGGTAATCATAGCAAAATTAAGGTCATCCATCACCCACAGGATCTATTCTATTCCGCTACCTCACTTAATAGTATTCTGCTGAGCGACGTAATTTCGCTCGGCGCGCCTCTCATCTGTCCGCGCGTATGTAAGGCGCGCCGTAGTCGGCAGACGGATGAAGAAAGATCGTGCAAGATGTCTCTCGTTCGCCGCGAACGAATTTTCGAGGCGCGACACCTGCCCGCGTAAATATTTAAACGTGCCGTTTCAACAGCTGTGTATACAAATAGACGGCATTCAAATAGTCGGCAACTAATAGAATTATCCGCGTAACCGAGGTCAAATGAGTTTTTAATGAGCCCACGTTTCTGTTTCGCCGGCGAAAGGTATTCTTCGCGGGGAGAGTTATACATGCAAAAACGAGCAAGCCAAGTTTACGTGGTCCGACACTCTTTGCGGAAGAACTTCAAAGCACAGCTAAGAACCGAAGAATTAATTTTTACGTTACTGCTTACTGCATGAAATACGGTAATTCAGGGAATGTGTGCATTACGCTCGGTATTAGTAAAGTGAACCGTATTATGGCAAAACGTAACCGAGGAATTAATTTTTACATTATTGTTTACTGCATGAAATACGATAATTCAGGGAATGCATTATGCTTGATATTAGCAAAGTGGGCCACATTATGGCAGGACGTAACATTATACACTTCGCCGACTGGTGGCACTAGGTTTCATAGACGCATTGAAATTCGTAGTATGGAAGTCTTATAGAAACATGAACGCATTATTTTCAAATTCTGAAAACGATTAAAGAGAGAAGGAAGCTATTTTGATCCCGTTAAGCAGACTGCGGTTCTTTATGCAAGATTGAAGTGATCTCCAGCAATTGCAGGACACAGGAGCTAAGTGCAATTGTCTACAATTCTTTAATATTTTTAATAAATTCAAATTAATGCATCGTCGTCCTTTTAAGTATTTTCATTGTTTTACTACACATTACATGAATAAATATTGCCTTTAAGAGGCAATGATTAAATAAAGAACAGAGCAGTGAAGAGCCGAGGACATTGTAAGAATACTGTCACATTACTTTCAGTTTTTCAATATTAGAGAGAGAGAGAGAGAGAGAGAGAGAGAGAGAGAGAGACCACAATGTTATCTAATTTCTTCGTTATACAATCCAGTTTAGCTACAATAGGTACATTTATTTTAATGTGAACTAATTTGATATAGTTTAGAACGTCCCGGAGCAGACAATTGTAACACGAATTTTCGTAAACTAGTCCAAAGCATTCTCCATTCATTTTTCTGTTAACCATTTCAAAGAGACTGAAATACTCTGTTACATATCCTGGCAGCACATACCCTAATAAGGATAGAGTTATTCAGTAATTGTATCTGAAACCGTGCGAAGCGGTGTGTTATTCATTAGTATCAGTGTTGCAGCATAGCATACCACAGCACAGTGTTAACAGGATTATGTTAGGTGTAGTATTGCAGGCTTAAACAGAAATACGAGCAGCGAGACAGGTAAGTAGCGTTGATCCGGGCAGGTCTAGACAGAAAGCCGGTAAGTAGCTTTTACTTTCAGTTTTACACCTGTAATCACCGCCAATTGGGGGAAGTCGATGCGGTGAACTTTTACTGCCACTCTAAAACCGCGCAACGCGTCAAACCGTTACCTCCGACGATACTCCTCTCACTTTAGAATGCTGCAACGATGCATAGTGCATTTTAATGGTAATTGAACGACTCACGTTGAATAATACAATTACGCAATGCCACGTAGGATTGTTGTTTCGAGAAAGAGAGCATCGAATTTCTGAAAGTATCGACAGATAAAGGGCTGTTGATCTCGGAGCGATGACAAGGACGAGAAACTAATTTGAATAATAATAATTCATTCGGAGATGTTACTGACTCGACCTCGAAGTGATCTTTCGCTTCAAAAGTTTAATATGATATCCAGTTCCAGCAAATTGCATAAAAACTATTCAAAATGTCATCACAGCCATCAATAATACAAACTGTCCAAACGTTCCTTGTTTCATTAATGCACCAATTAGCTAGGTGTTCAGGTACTTAACACTAAACCTACCACGCCAGTCAAAACGATCAAACAGTTCTCCGTTCAAAATTGTTCAAGTTGTGAAGTCTGTCTCCCAGGAAACGATTAAATGAATCTTTGAATTGCCACGCTGTATATTAACACATTGTTGACCAGCAATTTTACAACGTGATAATGTGAAAGTAACGTTTCGTCTTATTTATTACATTTTTCTATACTGCAAGTACATGGCTACTTTTCGTGATTCTAAATACAGACATTCCAATCACTATATTTAACTAGCTATAATTAAGAACTGTATGTTTCTACGATTATTGCCTTCATCGTAATATCAATTGGTCAAAGAAAATTAGAAACCAGTACATAATACATTACTATAGGGACTTCAAGTCCTAAAAGATATCAATTGGTCAAAGAAAATCAAAAACCAGTACATAATACATTACTATAGGGACTTCAAGTCCTAAAAGATATCAATTGGTCAAAGAAAATTAAAAACCAGTACATAATACATTACTCTCTCTATAGGGACTTCAAGTCCTAAAAGATATCAATTGGTCAAGGAAAATTAAAAACCAGTACATAATACATTACTCTATAGGGACTTCAAGTCCTAAAAGATATCAATTGGTCAAGGAAAATTAAAAACCAGTACATAATACATTACTCTATAGGGACTTCAAGTCCTAAAAGATATCAATTGGTCAAGGAAAATTAAAAACCAGTACATAATACATTACTCTATAGGGACTTCAAGTCCTAAAAGATATCAATTGGTCAAAGAAAATTAAAAACCAGTACATAATACATTACTCTCTCTCTCTCTCTCTCTCTCTCTCTCTCTCTCTCTCTCTCTCTCTCTCTATAGGGACTTCAAGTCCTAAAAGATTGTTTATATCTTATTTCCTGACTAGCGAACACCTAAATGATCCAAAATTGAGACATCAACCTTACGTTAGCAATGCTATAAGAAGCTCGTGCACGTCGTTCGAGAACGTTGTAAAATATAAAATATTTGCCGTTCGAGAAATTATGGGGCGAAACCGTGGTTCCGCCGCGTTCGTAAGATTCGTTCAGCCGCATCACCGGCGGTTGTCAGACCTTTCGCGATGCACGCGATAGAGTCAACAGGACATTAAGGTTTCACCGGGCCGCGCGATAGCGTTTCAAGGAAAACGGCGACCCCGTGGGCGAAACACGGCGTTTTGCAATTTCCCCGTGGCCGTACAGTTTCTCAAACGGCAGCGTTCAAGAAACAGGTGGGGTTGTATAGTGTACGTAGCCCTTGTACGCTCGTGTAACAATATTTTTCGCTTCATGCCCGCCGTCTGGCCGGCCTGCTTTAGTTAACGGGTAAACTTCAGGGCGAGCTTTTCTATTTTTTAGGAGTCTATTCACGGCGCTTTTAGTTAGAGCAAGGCCGGGCCGGCGGAGGCGGTGATAAATCGTTCAACTTTGAAAAATACAGTGGCGAGAAGCGAAAGAAGGATAGCCGTAATGAACGAGCTCGTGAATGCTGAATGTTTGTTGCTTTCGGACGAAGAAAGTTTTGCGAACGGCGAAACTTTACGTTCGTAGCTCGGCCGGCCGCTTTTTTTTCTTCTCTGTTCCGATGAGGAGACAGTACAAAGAATGGTGAACCGTGGCCGGGAATTAGCGAAGTTATCGATACTGCGAAACAGGCAAACTGACAGGCTAAGTGCTGCTCTCGTCGACGTCGCGTCGGCGCGATGCATTCACGGGTTACGTCGATGAACGTCGGATTTCAGTTATCTACGAGCAGTATCGCGGGTGAATCTATCGAAAGGCCATAATGTGTATTCCATTCTACACGCTCATCCGAAATTATTGCAGCTCGTGCATTATTTTTACCTTCGTCGAGCGTATTCTATTCCGCAATTCGTCTTGCGCAAACGCCGCTCGTATCGGGTTTTCGGGCGCGCGCTGAAATTTTGCGAGCGTGAAGAGAAATGAGAACGTCTATTTGTGACTTCGCGTGGAAAACATTTTGCCGTGCGAACAATTTCGCGACCTGTAGGCTAGATGAAATATAAACAGGACCAGAGAGTGCCGTAGGAGAAACTTTGCGTAACTGGTTATATCAAGACGCGGAAGAAAGGTATTCGCGAAATTCCTGCGATCAATTTTGTTGCATATATTGGATCATTCGGAAAATTTAATTATTATTAGTATGATTATTATTACTATCATTATTATTTCATAATAAACTTATAATAATCATAAGTTTATTTATTTTAGCGTGGTCGCATTAACAGCGACGTTATTGGCGACCGCATACTTTGCAATTAATTATACATAAAGACTTGTATTCTAGATTATAATTAAAATTTATGGATTAACGAGTCATATATCGATTTATGGATTTAAAGAAGAGACGGACGTTCCCTATTTTGTCATCGTTTAGGTTCGACTCGAGGTCTCACTTAATAGAAAATCTGTTGTTTCACGAGATAATGAAGGACGATTTTTTCACGTATGAAGCAAAAAAAAGGAAAACTTTTCGAGATTTTTCTGATAGCTTTGCAATCTTTTGCTCGTAGCAGTTCCGTTTCTCGTTGGTTAAGATACTGAATCAAACGCTTTTTTAATACGCGTACAAAACGAAATTTTTTTGAAAAACGGAACAACTTTCCGAACGATCCAATAGAAGCTTGAAGCGATGTTCTTGATTTATCCATTAGCGAGTTATGGATATTTCGATCGAAATAGCGTGGCACTAACAGAACACACTTCCAATTTCAATGGAAATTTAAATATGGACGCAATTAATGAAGTTCAAACAGAGCACTGCGAAAAGGTTGAATTTAAAAGAAGTATGACTCAATGAACAAAATGAAGCTCTTTGTATAATGACATTTGAATGGAACTCATGTTACTCTCGGTTTTCTCTTTCTCATAGTAAGTACATCGTACTGATTTACACGCGTTTGATTACATTTCATGATTGTACATTCTAATTTCGAGTTCATTTACCGAAGAAAAATGACAAAGACACTTTTAATAATTGTCGCGCTGCTGTGGTTTCAGCGAATTTTTATTCTTCGTGACGTTTATCTTTTCTCCCATTGTAGAACAACGGTCACGCTTTCTCCGCGGCGTATAACAAATGGCGCATTCTTCACAGCGAGAATCGTGTTAGAATTCACCACACAGATGAGATATTCCAATGTTACCGTTCCATCTAACTTTCACGCAGTTCTCTACTTTTTTAAAATCCACCGACGTACGTTGGATTATTATCGTTCCATCATACGACTCGTTCAAGCAATTCAAAAATTAAATCCATGAATATGTTTCAAAACAGTTAATTCCATTACAACTGTTTCTACCATCATTTCAAAACACTTGATTAACGTAGAGTTTAAACACAAAGTGAATGATTATCAAATTTATAGAGAAGAGACACAATATTTTATTTTGTTTAGGTTAGGTTGGTACTTGCATAAAAATCGTTTATATAATACTTTTAAAACACTACGTTAATATAGAGTCTTAAACTTTAAAATAGCAATCATCAAATTTATAGAGAAGGAAGACTGATCATTAATTATGTAATCGTTACTTTCTTTATTCTGAATAACTGAAAAATTTGGTATTATGATAGTCAATAATAATTCTGAACAGTTTTTAGAAAATCTGTATGTATTTCATGACTCGACGGAATATCTTTTTTATTTAGGACCCTCATCTGGATCCAATAACAAGTGACGAAGGAAGATAAATTAATCATTCGTCCAAGATTGCAGATTACTGATTGATGATTAACTGTTTTTCGTGACTAACTCGTAAACAAAGCCGCAGATTATATGTATATTCGATAAGGGAAAAGTTACTTGAAAAAACCTCAGGAACCTATCCAGGTGTTAACTTAATTATGGATCACTCTGTAGATTACCAAAAGTAATCATGATTACTGATTGATTGATAGAATGTGTTCAACTACAAATATGATCACAAAATAATCGGTTACTGTCCAACTCTGCTTTCGACCGTGTCTCCTATTCAATTATACCGATTCCGTCACCTGGAATTATCTCTGCACGGCTACCATTTTCTTGAGTAAGTCATACATTCAAGATTCCGAGAACTATTTCGTTTCCAACGTATTTGGACGACTGAAAACCCGAGAAGAGTAATCGAACACTGTAAATGCATTTCAAGCGCATTACTATGCACACCCTGTCCAATATGATGAAGGGAAGGAGCCGAAGTAACTGCGCCCGGGACGCCCCGTGCATTCACGTTCTAAGCTCTACTTAGGTTGCCCGAGGAGAAAAGGTCCGAGATGGAGGTCGGGGTCTTGTCGAAAAATTGTAAGAACTTTCGCAAGGCTTGTCGAAGGCCTTTCCCAGCCACTATGAACTTCGTTCGGTATCCTGGTCGAGCAGAGGCGAGAAGGGTGGCGGACGGGGAGACGATTCCAGAAACAGTAATTTTTCTTTCGAGACCTTCCCAGCCCGGGTCCCATACCACCGATCTACACACAGGTTGAAGAGCCAGGACTTAAGTGGCCCCGATGGCGGCGGTGGCCCCTGTAAAAGCGGAAGTATGACAAATTGAAACGGCCATCGACACAAGCGATCTCCAATCATATCCGCAGCCATAAGCCGCCGTTTAACTTCGCCTTCGAGTGTGAAAACCGGGGACACGTGCAACGACCTTGTCCGCGATCGCACGTAAAGTAACGCGATACGGCGAGCCACGCAATCGGGACAGCTAGGATTCGATTCGGGATAGAAAGAAAAATAATAGAATGACCTGTTCGATGAATGAATATCTAAGCTGCACGATATTGTTAAAACGATTGTGGCGTCGCATCCCTCTACCTGAGCGCGGCCGCTAGCAATAAAACAAGTACCGTTCCTAATCCTCAAAATTCCCTAAAAATCACGCACCCCTAATAAAACAATTCTTTCCTACGAAGATCCATCTATTCCTTTCTTCTTTTCCACTATAAAAGAGACAAACGCGCAACTCCAAAAGCTCAGTCTGTCCTAAGTTGCTAGTCCTACGACACCACGCTAGTCGCGCCCGCGCTCATCGATAACAATTCAATAAACTGCATTAACAGTAACCTTAAACACGCTCTCCGATTCGCTTACCTTCCCTTCAGTGCTAAACGATCATTCAGAAATCGCTATTTAAGCCCTTGAATGGCATTATCGTGAGTGGGCTGTTTTATTATTTGGTTCATACCAGAGTTGAGCATTACGCGAATAAATATTTATCTAAAATAATCATCCGAATGAATACTTTATAGTCGAACATTTTATTCGAATAACAATTATTTATTATTTGGCATACATTCAGTACGTTATTCGAATATAATATTCAACGGAAAGGTATTTGGATAAAGAATTATTCATGAACGTATTGATTCATTATAACGCATTCGAGGTGTAACACCTCGGATTTATACAATACGAAACAATAATAATCATATAATAAATCGATTTCCGATAATTATGCAGTTTTAGGTTAAGAAAGGTAAAAATAAAAGACGTGTCTTCAATAGTAGAACCTAACCTATGAATAAGACGGGAAGTATAAACTCTACATGATTTTTCATTCTTAATAACTTGATCCCTAAAAGTATTAATATCACTGACAACAGAAACAGAATGAAATTTTGTATCGATTTGAAACAAACAAATAACACTCATATTTAGTGGATTATATATGAATCTCTTTATATAACGAGCCCGACTCGTTATTACAGCACGAGAGATTAATTAATCCCATAAAAATCCTGATCACTGAAAATCTGTTTTTAATAAATTTCTATGTTATCCTTTCGGTTTACCGATTATAGTATTTCTATTAGAGAAGTGTCAAATGTTACGTACCGGTACCGGGTATTATTTGTTAACAACATCGGTTCATTAAAGGATTGATAATTTGCGTTCTCTGGATTTAGTAATTAATTTTGCTCGTCTCGCTTGCTCGTTAAATAAAATCGAACCCTTCGGAATGATGATGTTTCAACAGCCCGACCGTGGCCGTTGTTTTCGCTCCGCGATTTCCGTTTGAAGTGACACGCAGAATGTATCGTTCCGCGTATGAAAAATACACCGCGGAACAAATATCACGGCTCCGGATTTATTGTAATAACAATTTTCAGGCCGAGGAAACGCGCAGGTAATTCAATTAAAAGTATGGAATAAAATAGCAGTTGTCTGGCAGATGTGATTAAAAACACTTTTGATTAGTACCGCATCCCCAGCCAATCAATGTGGAATCTGCTTTTGTAGTGATGTGCGAGAAACGTTGAAACCTCGCCGCGGTATGACAATAACAAAACAATTATCAATGCGCGGCCGTATCAGCGATATGTTTTATAATACCGTTTGACCGTTACATGTTTCAATTGTTGTAGCCAATTAACTGAAATGTGACCAAATCCAATTCTTTCGACATAGGAACATGTCCCAATGGAGTACTGCATTATACGAGCGTTATCAGTGCGTTCGATTATTGATGTTGATGCTTCGGCAATAATTAAACATCGTTGGATCAGTTATGTTTCTGTAAAAGTGACATTTTTTAATATTCCGACGATTCACCGTTTCGATTACATTCTTTCATAATTGCGTATCTGCATGCCGATGTATTTACCGACTGAAAGATAAACCGTGTTTAAACAGCAATACTATAGAAATAATGCGGCAGTTAATTATGCATGAAATATTTAGACTTGTTCATGTTATCTCACATATTCAGGTGAATATTAAATACGCTTGTTATTTAACTCATGCGAACATTTTCATACAAACTCTCGGATATGTAAATAATTATTATTAACTCGCGAATCAACATGGATAAAAGTTTTCTGCACTAATTCCAAAAAGCAAAGTTCTTTTAATCTTGCTGCATGTATGCTTTAGACTGCATAAAATCCGCAGTCTATTTATTACAATAGAACTTCAACAAAGGAATTTATTCGATTGTTTCTTAAGATTGGGAATTCATAATTTCAACAATTTGAAAATAAAAAATAGGAGATCGCTCATTTTCATCGGCATGGTGAGTTTAGTTAACCATTTGCACTGTAACAGTGAGTTAGACTTGTGATAAACATTTCGTGTAAGATCTACTAAAAATGAAATTTGTTCTACATCGAAACAAATTGATTTTTCTGTTACAAAAATTCAGGAATGAAAGTAGATTGAAACATACAAGAAATAAATATTGTCTCGTTCTATTAGGAGCATCATTAATTTTTAACTATTACAACAGCGATCCCACAGACCGCTAATATTTATTAGACCGTTATTACTGACATAAAAATGGTAAAGAAAAAGACTATATACTATAATAATGATGGTGTCCAATTTGGACAGTTCGATTGAACAGAAGAAATTGAATTGAAAACGTTGCTTTTCCTACAATTTTTCTTGCAATTCTATTATCACCACAGATGAATAATTAATTAATTTACAGTCTCATAAACGGACAATAGTAGTTAATGGTTAAACAAGGGGTTAAGCATTTTATGGATCCGCAAAATCTACAGTTCGATGCACAGGTGGTTCCGAACGATCAACTCGATCAATAAACTAAATAGTCTGGGCACAGGCAAATACCTCAGAACACATACATAGTTCTCTCGAAGCCCGGTGACTCGGAGTGACCACAAGTGGAGAAGTAACACACAGTAGAACGGAAAAGCTACTTACGCTGTGCCGTTATGACGTCCGATGTTGATCAATCGATAGATTTGTAGCTCAACACGCTGACCAGTGTCCGGCACGAATCTGTATGTACATCTCGAGGGTCCTTCAAGTGCCGGCGACTTTATTTGCCCGAAGCCACGACCCGATTTGCTGATTAACTGCTCGCTGTCCAGCGTTATATTGCACACTGGAACAAAGAACGTGAAATCAATGAATACACGGTGAGTCGCTTCGTCGATGTTTTAGCTTTATTGCTCCTTAAAAAAAGAGTTAACGATATTTAATCTAATTTCACGCAATTTGTTTTTTTTTTTAAATATAGTTTTAAGTTTCACTTTTCACAAGTTTCATCGGTGCTTCAACAGCAGTGGTCAGCATCAACGTTGACCTATTAGCCGAGATATTATATTTATTAAAATTATTATATAGCAAAACTTGTTTCAATCTATGATTTATGAAGATTCGTGTAGACGTAAAGACGATTCTCTAATAGATATTTAAATAATAATAGATTTTAAATAGAATACCTAATTGTAATAGATTTTTTAATAGAAATTTTTTAATTGTAAATGATTCTTAGATAGAATTGTAATATGTTTTCAATAGAAATTTAAATTTTTTAATAGATTTTTAATAGAAACTTGAATTATATAATGTGTTTTTAATAGTAATCATAATTATAATTAAATTTAAGTAGACGTAAAATATAATTATAGACTTTTTAATCTAATTTATATCTTCAGATTGATATTTGCTGTTTTCAAATCATATAAAAATAACCACATATAAATCTCGAATCATGAAGGGTGAATTTTATTTATGTCGGTATCTATTGAAAAAATATTACGAAGAAAGCGGCAGTGTTTAGAATTTCACTTTCGAAAGAAATTCTATGATGGCTCATTGCATGAAAATATTTTGTAAGACGTTTCCGAATCCTTCATGTAAAAAACAAAATGTTTACAATTTTAAGTTTTCGACACTTCGATCGAGCAATCCTTTTCCTAACTAGGCAACGAATGCACCTGTTGCTCTTGGCAGCCGAATGTCCGTTCCAAATTATTCGATGTTTATCTTATATCGTCATTGAAATGTTAAATAAACCGTTTCTAAAATGCGTATTATTTCCATAATTTTCAACGATGATCATTTCAGTGTTCTAAACACTCTTCATAAATGCTCCGGCTGGAAAAACCTGATTTTATCTGTTCAATATTCAGATTTACGCTTCTGCGGGAAAATTTCTATGAAATTGTAAACGAAATGGTAACTATGACAGTTCATCAATTAAATCCTCTTTAAAAGTAAGACTGTCTAGGCGGTAAATCTTTCCATATATCTCGCCACTATTCGTGAAGAATCCAGGTCACTTGGAAGCGTGACACTACGGAGCGAAAGCACTGCGTCGCTTATAACGATTTTTCCTGCTTACAGTGGTTTGTCGTCGTGACAAAAGAGACCTTCGTCTCTCTGAGCAAGGCGACGAGTTGTCGCGACAGAGAACCTTGCGAGTCTGTCTCATATGGAGTCTGAATCGATTCCTAATTGCCTTCCGAAGGACGTCCTATCGGAAACTTCTGTGATTACGTTGTAGCATCGGGAAATATATTAGCGGGTTGGTCTGAACGGCAGATCCGGGAAAGATAACGTTGAGAGATTAGCTTCGGAGTTCCGCAGCAATTAAGAACTGCTAAAAAATATCTGACCGTTTGTCCGAGGATGAACCTTGAACGCTATATTTTACACGACACACGGTACCATAGAGTAGAGCAATAGTTCGTGCAGGGTTTCATTGGATCAAAATAATATTGTAGAATTATTTAAATTGATTGAAAAGTAGAATTGAACAATTGTTTCATCGTCGTGTAATTTAACCGTTTTTTTGCACTCGAAGCTACTATAACTCTAAATCCAAAACATTTCTTCCTCTCAATTTTACATGTTTAATACATAGTTTTAACAATGTTTTAATTATAACAAAATTAACTGGCGCACAAATTATTTAGAGAAATGATAATGTTTATCTTCAATGGTGTCGCAAAATTGCCGCCACACGAGAGCGAATGGTTAACATCGAATTACAAATGTACCTAATATTTCTCTTATATTTTTTTTTTAGTCGACAATTATTTTTAATAACTCTCGTATCCGCTTGTATTGCCTACATGTTTACTCGACCGTGCATTTCATTTGATATCGCACGTATGCAATTATTTTCAGCGCTGTTACAATATAATGAGGAAATCCGATATTCACTCGATGAAAATCATTTTTACTGAAATTCATATAGTTAACTATCTCGGTACGCTTGTGTTCTATAATAAAAATGAAATTTGTGTGTTATCAATTTCATAGGATTTCCGCAT
Organism: Megalopta genalis; assembly: GCF_051020955.1. Taxonomy (NCBI): domain Eukaryota; kingdom Metazoa; phylum Arthropoda; class Insecta; order Hymenoptera; family Halictidae; genus Megalopta; species Megalopta genalis. The sequence goes on from NC_135015.1 coordinate 11,051,229, forward strand.
GAACATCGCGATTTTATAAACGGAACGAAGTTTCAGCCACGAATAACCATTTATTCCAAGTTATTCCCACTTATTTCAATACCCACAATTCCTCGATAGCGATCAGATCATTTTTATTAGTAAACACTGGTTCGACCGATTTCCGCGTATTTATAAAATGGATTCCGAAATTTTGGTAATCGCGGCCACTTTTCACGTTAATTGACCACTAATTGAAATGATTATTCCATTCCGGATGAATGATCGCGGCCGATACACGGTGAAAATACAAGCAACGCGCCATTAGAGTGGCTACAATAATTAAGTGGCGACCGTGTGTTTTAGCTAGCTGTGACTGCGAGAGAAAAAAAAGGTTTGATTGATGAAACAAAAGGGCAATAATGTCGGAGGTAATTAACGAATGGGAGGGGATCGACGAGCGACGGGCAAAAAGAACCACGGAACGCAATCAGTTATGAGATAGTGGAAGAGGGTATAACAATTTCGGTGGCGGGATTTCCGCATTATCCCCGGGCACGGCAGCGTAAACATCCGAAAGAAGGTCCCGTCTTGATCGCTCTCGGGCATCCGCCGAAGCTGCTTTGAGAATTCACCCCTTTCTATGCGAGTCTATCTGTTCTCTTCTTACCATTCTAGCCTCGTTTACTCGATCTGCTCCCGCGTTACCTGAGCACAGTTTCTCTGTAGGGGTTGCTCAGCCGTTAGACTCCAAAGACGCTCTAATTTCCACTTCTTCCCGCGACACTGCTAACAGAGGCTGAGAGATACGCGGCGTAGCCGCTGCCGAAAGGGATGAATATAGCGGCTTAATGGCGTAAATCTTGTTTCTAATGACGATACGGATTCAAAGAGATAGCGGTTGCCTTTTCGAAGTGACGTAATTACGTCGCGCCTAGCATGCAAGTAAATACTCGAATTAGACGATTGGCCAGGTGGGCGCGCGTCGGAGGCAGACGGCAGTACTCTAACTGCTAGTTGGATTGCTAACGAGTTTAACAGTGAAAGGTCTAACTAGAAGTTGTAGTTCGTGGCGATGCCAAGAGATCCGAAAGAATCGGACCGCGAATCGAATCCGAAAACCTTTCGCTTGCCGCAGTACTTATTGCTTTGATCGTGAAATTACACGACGGGATTTTTTTTCTGAAATTCGTGTTACCTGTTTTTTCGAACTAGCCGTTTTTCTCTATTATAGTCGTGGAATGCAGCGAAGTATCCAACGATGAATGAATGCCACAGCGAACAGCTATTTTCATTAAATTAAAGTGTTACAACCAGGAATTACAGTAAAAATAGAATTTATTACTTCTCTTGTTAACTTTTATAAATTTACATATATGTCTAATACATAAAATTTAAATATAATAAATTAAATTCATGGTATGTATGTTTGCACTTGTAATTTTTTATTTCATATCATCCCATTTTGTGTGAAATCATTGTGTTCAGTAATAACTGTGCTGCATATTTGGTAGTAATATTCGGTAATATATATTATATGTGATATATTATATTATTATATACACAATGTCGCACGTAGAATTAAGTGCGCATCACTTTTAGCTACCGCCGTCAAAGGAGAGGAATTTAATATAAGTTATTTGAATGTAAGTTTCTAAGAGACTGCCTTTGACACGACATTATACGCGGAGAAACCATATTACTTGGTCATTTAAACTTCGATAGTTTCCGAGGTGACGATGGAGGCGCTAATTCGCGGAGAATGGTTTCGCCCTTTAAGCTTGAGTCTTCGCCAATAAAAAAATGTGTTCCCTGTTTCTGGCTCTTTTACAAATCTCCGAAGTTCCGTGAAAATCGTACGGGAACTTTCTAACAACTGTTTACTCTCCGCCACAAATTCAACCAGTGTTCGCGCAAACATTTCTGCTGTTCCGAAATCTTCCTCGCGAATTTTAGAAAAATCAGAACAAGATTTTTTCCGAGGATTTCTCGCGATGAATGGAATCAATTGTTGTTAACATCCTTGTTTCTTTGCATTTTACGAGCACAAGTGTATCACAAATGCACAATGTCTGCCGTGACAGTATTCGAAACTGGAAAAGTTCGTTCCAGCGTATCCGTGACGGTCATTGTCTGCGCAAGCGTGTACACGCGTTCAGCATTAGTTTGACCCGATGAATATTAAGATGAATGCTGATGGAAGGTAACGATAATGCTTACTGTTGGCGCAGTGTTCCTCCAGTCCGCACTGACCGCATCTGTCCGGCAACGCTGCACCACAGCTGCATCCTCCGGTCGGGACGCAACACGCGCATTCTTTGCTGGACGAATTAAAACTGCAGGCGCAGCCTGTCGTCGTTTCTGTCCAAAGATCCACTTGACCTGGAAAAGAAACACAGAACGGTTAGAAAATGAGTTTAAACAGTCGTGTCTAAAGCGGGTCATTAAGAGACGAAATACTCGATGCAAGTGTTTCATGAGGAAACCGTGGCACGAAGCTGCGAGAAATCTGGAACGTTCTCTGCACTCGAAGCGAGCCCAGTTTCTTTTGTCCCGCAAAATTCTCGGTTATTCGCTGATGTCCGTTGATGGACGAATTTAGTTTTTGACAAAGAACAAATCAGTGAACAAATTGTCAATAAACATTTGTCTTAAATAATTATCCAGAAAAATTTCTTTAAGACGAATATTTTATTACAATTACTCGTTATTCGAAACGAATTATTCTATGTATTTAACCCGAGAAAGATAACCTACGTCGCAGAGGCGCCTGCGAAATAAACAACTGACTGCACCGTTTTCATAGAGGTCTAGTGATTTAAGTTTAAAATTACTTAAAATATAAAAAAATATAATATAAATGCATTTTATTTTTACAATAATGCCAAACCTTTAAAATGACTAGATTAACTTAAATAAATATCCATTGTTAGTATAAAATTGACGCCTTAGAAAAGCATGCGCCTCTGAAGCGTATGGTTATCTTTTACGTACGTTGTCATATGGTTATCTTTCTAGGGTTAAATAATCCTTTATTCTTTATTCGACTAAATCATTCGTTGCGAGAGAGACAGTTTTTTATAAAAACAGAGCTATTTAAAATAAAAAATTCTATAACCGATTTTCCCATTCAAATCGGAAAGGAAAATCATATTATAGGTAAGTAAGGAAGTTAATCAATAAACTATGAAAAACATTTTTTATTCTATAATTTTCATTGAAATCGATTATATTTTGAATGGATTCTTATAGGAATAAATTCTTATTCGGATATATTGTTATCGTAATGTTAAAATGTTATTCCTTAGTTTTTATCTCTTATCGTCATCCGAATAAAATTTTGCCCAACTCAGACAATTGGTTGTCTGGTTTCTGCTAGGCCGATCGGAGACATGACTGTTCTACGTTTCTGATTAATTGTTGACTTATTCCACTTGTCTGATTAAGCATGGACCTTGTCTCATTTCTTTGGTCACACATAGTCTTAACAACATTTTTCTAAAGAATGAGATTCTGATTGCATTTTTTAACTATTTTATTGGCTTTATTTATCCAAATGAAAGTTTTGTTGCTACCTTATATTCAGTTTGTTAAACAGAATTCTTTGTCGAAATAGATTTTTCTTTCGAAGAAAGAAGGATCAATTTCAGCAAATTATTCGGATGACGGATAAAAGACAAAGACTAATAAATAAAATTTAATTCAACTAATTCGATAAATTTTTATTCAATCGAATTAAAATTTATCTATTAATTAGGTTTATCTATTAATTAAAATCTATTATCTATTAAATGAAAATTTTGTTAAAATGTGAAACATAAAAAGTGACTGAAATAGTTCTGCCTCAAATTGGTTTTAGAAACGATCTCGAAATCGTTTCATAAACATTGAAACCCTCTGTTCAATAAGACAACAGTGGTTGTTGACCTGAGAACCCTGCCCTTTGTAATATTCTCTGTTAAACCCAAGCGGCCAAACCATTGCAACAGTTTCAGGAATCAATGTGCATATAATGCTTCGTAAAATATTTGAAGAGACTTCAAAGTTCGGTCCAAAATATAATATTTCAGTTTAGTACACCTCGTCATACATTTTACGCCGCATACGTGATCAGTCGAATGTTGAATTTCGCGTTCAATATGTTCCTAAGTTCGCACATAAATATTGATATAGTCGAAAAGGTCGGCGACGTGGCGAATAATCTTTCATGGCTCGTTTGATAGGCTGTCATCTAGCAAGGTTACAACCAGCACCCATCGCGTCGTACATGGGAATGAAGGGTTACGAAATTGGCCGTCAGAAACTGCGTTATCAAAGGAAAGTCCTTGCAGTTAACCGCAACATTTCCTTAGCTTTATGACCTATGTCCACAGCTATTAAACAGTTCACCTTTGATGCTCAGAATGCGGGCGTTCAAAAGACAGTAACAAATTAATTTCAAGTTGACACAGAAATGTTGTATTCACTTTTTATTAGAAGCTTTATTAGAAGCTGTATTAGAAGAAGCTTTATTAGAAGCAGAAATCAGGACACGATTTTTGTATGATTATGAAGGACAAAGTTGACTAAAATTAGTTAACTCTCAACACGAAATAATACTCTTTAAACTTCGTTTGGGTAATACAAGTAAGCAAATTAATTTTCTGATTTTCCAAAAACTGTTCAACTATCATATTGCAGAATCAATATAAATTCTATAATTTTCCAGATTGCTCGACAATTAGGGTAAATTATTGTGCTACCTCATGGTTACTCTGCCTATATAATGATTTTATTTATATTTAAAAACTACATTTTTTATATAAGATCTATGCACTGTAACTGTTTTAATTTTCATGTCTTTTTCGATGCGGGCGTCGATTACCGAGCAAACTCTCATGGCGAACCACGTGTTACTTCTAACCTTACTTTCTTGATCGGTGAAATGCGTGTATTCTTTCCTTGTTCGAATAATATCGTAAGTATTGAAATATGTATAATAAATTATGTTAAATAATTTAGTAAGGAATATTTCACGTTTTTACATTTTTGTTATTATTTACCTAGAATTAATCACAGTAATCGAAGCACAGTAATTAGATCAGTGAAGAATAAAAAAGATGAATAATTGACACACACAGATTAACATTTCATTTTTTTAAGGGCACAGTAACTCGCTGAAAAATTGGTTTGTACATTTTATTAAATATTTTGTGTTCTTCATATATCACAATTATGTAAAAATTCGCACTTATAAAAAAAACATCAACATATAAATTAAATGTTTTAAGAAGTGCGAACCAAAACGTCGCTCTATTCCTCGCCAAGAAGCAGTATGTAGTTGAAAACAGCAGGCCCGTTTCGTCAGCGTGAAATTGGAAGGAAAAGTCCGTCCAATTCGATCAGCATAATTAAAAATAATTTGTTGCGAAAACAAACGATCGCTTACAATCTGTGTTTTTCTCCTATCATCCTGTGCATCGACAAATATCACGCCGGCACGGACAAAAGCGACCGGAGTAGCTTCAGGTGCACGGATCGGATTAAATTCTTTGTCGATTCATTGTGGAACGCGCGGACACACATGAAGGATTCCAATGACAAGCGAGCCTATTTATTTTACAGTACTCTGTCCGTCCGACTCCGCGATCGGCTGTGTCTGCGGACGATACTAAGCCGGTTAGAAAACGCAATTCTTCGTGTGCTGAGCCACACAAGTAACGGAACACGCGGTGTATCGTGTTTTCCGCGCATTTGGGCCTGATTGAAATTGCCGTTCAATCGAGCTCGTCTATTCGCGACCCTTTGTCGTGTGTGGCTATTCCACCTCCCTCCACCGGTGGCGTCCTGCCCCCCGCCGCCCCTCACGCCGTCGATTCCGTTCTCCGTTTAACATTTCGACTGTGATAATACGGTTTTTCCCCCTTTGCTTGTTTTCGGACGCGTTTCCCTTTGCTCCTCCGCGCGTCGCTGTTCACGCCACTCCGCTGTCCGTTTTTTCCCCTCATCCCTCTTACACCGACGTGTCCCAGGATACCGATAAATAGAAATGCACTGAAAAACGGAACCGGAGGCGGAATATAACCCCCGGACGACCGATTGCTCATTGTTTTTGCTCGTTCGCCGGGAAAACGCGTCCGTTTTTCTTTCGAACGTGCCACCCACCCTTCGTTGCCTCTGTCGACTTTGCGGCTGAAAACCCGCTACTAATCCGTCAATTAATAAACTGTCGTTTTGGCCGCACGCTCGACAAAGACTACGTACGTTCACGCGTATTTTTATGCGTTCTCTGTTTGGCAAACGCGATATTCAGGATTACAGTAGTATAACCGGAGAGCGTTGGTTTCTCTGAATCTCTGACTTGGAACACTTGTAGTATTATCTACTCTTAATCGTGGTTACGGAAATGTTTTGCTGTTTGCTATTCCGTCGTACTAAAACTATTCGGTCGGTTCATAAGTTCGTACGATTTTAATTGCGATATTTCCCGCATAGTAATTCGATAGCTTAGATTTTTCTCCTATCTTGCGATTGTTTACTTATTCGTCCCGCGTGAGTGATAAAGAAATTAAATTTTCGAAAGCTATAATTTTTTTAATTTTTAGGTGACGGAATATTGAGTTGTAGTTTCCATCACTTGAGTTTTTGACGAAGGTTTTAGCAAAGTTGTTGTCTCAAATACGAATGGCACTTTATTATATTCAATATTTCGAAGCTTTTAGTTCTCTCGAACATCGATTAAACAAATTTAAGGGTTCGCAACAATATATGAAAATACATTCTTGCACTTGGTAGAATCTACACATTTATTATACGTAAGAATCATAATCACAGCTTTCGCAGTCTGAACAAAGAGAATCCTCGAAGTTGAACTCCGACAGAGGAAAAAAGTCATTCGGAACCACAAAATTGGCATAAACCAGTAATAATAAATCTTTTTCACTGCTGCATAAAGCGGAGTGCACTTAGAACAGAAATTTATTCAGATTGCCGAGCAAACGCAGAAAGTCGCGGAAGACCAGCAAACAATTTTCTTCGCGGGTCCCGCAACTCGTGCGCCAGAAGGTCCAAAAAAACCCTCCGAGTCTGTGGAAAGTTCGGGCTACTGTTTCTGCAGTCAACGCGTTAATTAGTTTCGGCGAAGTCGGCAATAACTTCCTGTGGCGAAGATCGGAAGCGATCTACGTGGAAGCGAGGCTGTGTCTTGCCCGGAGCCGGACGGCAAACCGCCACGAACAACTTGTAACACCAACAATGGCGCGCGTTATCGGGACCGCGGGTCGATCGATCGGCTGGTAACGGAACGTTGCAGCGTAAAAAAGGTCCCAGCGAGCCAAGTCGACGCCTAATAGAGATTTCCGATTGATTCTGCAAACGTGGAGATACGCGCGCGTGATTGATTGTCTTCTTCTTAGCCGGTGGGATCGTCGAGGAGGAGGACCAACAGGACGAAGGACTCTGCGGAGAAGGAAGAGGACGGTTGGGCTCGGTTGACGCGAGATAAAGCAGGAGAACGGCGAGTTGCGAACGCGTTGGTTAAAGGAGGTAGGGGACAGGTAGAGCCGGAGAAAATGTAGATCGGAGCTAGAAGAAGGAAAAGAAGAGCGCGCGCGGATGGGGCTGGATCGTCGGAGAAAAGGACGCGCAGGAAGAAGACATAAATTCCGTGCCAGTGTAAAAAGGGCGTTAAGAGGAGAAGCCCCGGCACCCCCGATATGTCAATATCCCGAGGAAATACGGGGCGGTACTTGGCCAGAGGGGTAGTAAAAATAAAGCAAACTTTATTGCTGGTGCCGCCGCCGCTACCACCACCGGCACCACCACCACCACCATCACCGCCGACACCATTGAGGCTGCCTCTGGAAATGTATTTCAGAAAAACGTTCATGTAGGCGAACGCTTTAGGATCGTGAATGTGCTGGGTAGGTGGTTAAGAGGAATGCTGTTGGTGGAGCTCGGATTCAAGGGATTTCACGGTGGCGGGGACCGAGGACGGCTAGAGGGTGAATTAGGGAGAGGGCGGACATTTCCAATTGGATTCTTAATCCATCGATTTGGGCTCGATTACCGGGGTTTGTTTAACGTCCGTGGCGAGAGGATAAGGGTCTTGGCTGCCACGCTGAGCCACAGTCGAACCTGCGAATCGTTTTTAGAAAATGAAGACCCTGCGGGATTGGATTATAACATTCGGTGGCCTCATAAGTGCCGCGGTATGTTTCGTAAACGCAGAGCGATCAGTGACCGAATCGGAGGAGTTTAATCCTTTCAACAAAGATACATCGTTCTGGCTAAACTCGAGGAAACGCTGTTTTCTTAATATTTCTAATAAATAACAGTTTTATTACTTTCTCGCTTTTTGAATTTTCGAATTATCAGGTTTCACAAAATTGTTGTAATTTCATTCCTAAACTTTATCAAACTATGTCAAACAGGTTTCGTACATTTCGCTCAGGTACACACGACTCTTTTGGTCGGCACTAAGAAGGTTACGTCAGTTATTGTTTCAATAAATATTGCACATGTCCAAATTACTAAGTGGAAATAAATTTGCGTCGAAACATTGCAAACTTGATGAGTTGATAGAGGATTTTATGAACTTTGAAATAATCACATTAACGTTTGGAGTTGCGTGGAATCGCCGCGGTCTCCATAATCCGGTTAATGGTTAAACGATCGAATTTAATCTAGAGATGACATTGGATTGGAAACGTTAGCCAACGCTAAGTACTTCGTCTTTTACACAATATAAAATTAGAACTAATTTTGTACAAGTTTCACAATGGAAATACAGCAAAAGTTATCGCAAATAATAATTTTTCTCCGTTTGCGAAGAAGGTGTTTCATCGCCTCGCGAAGGAAATTTCGATTTTGAAGATCGCCCACGGTTTCGACGCACAACCGAATCAGACGAGGACAGAATTCGTAATCTACTGGATGAAACGCGAAATTTATCGGTTCAAGAGATATGTTTACTAGAGAGACTTTGAGACTTTGAAATCATCTGTCCACCGGTATTTCAAGAAAATGGAATCAGTAAACGGCACGAGCTTATGGGATTACGTATGTAATACGGGAAGGAACTTGGGCAGCCGGAAAAATCAGGTTCGACGGGAAAACGCGAAATTATAAATGGAAAGAACTTCAAACGAATTCCGACTGACCAACCTCTGCGGGGCTTTCGGTGATTTCACCGTCGCAGTCTATTTTTGTTGAAATGTCCACCCTATCCGGCATTTCTGCTCGACTCAGGAACATTAAGCTGTGTTCGCACCCCTGCGGCGCGCTTACCGTAATCCGTGCGGCGAGACCCATGGATCATACAATGGAAACGCGTGCTTTTATGTGCCGAAGCTTATGGAAGTGTCATTTTTCCGTGGTAGTTTCTTTCATAGCCGTAACTGGGATTTGTTGCCGTCGTCATTTGTTGCGTGGATACCGTGTCGGTTTACACGTAGTTTCCAATTCCGACCGCTTTTTTTCGTTCAGCTCCAGTTCTCCGGTATTGAATAATAGTTTATTGCTTTCTCCACGGATCATTTTATACGCCATTGCTGTAAAATAACGTCTTCGGAACGCCGTGGGTTACGACGTTCTCGTAACATCGCTGCGAACTGCTTCCGGATTTTCTCTTCAGTCACATCAGACATTATATGGGCAACAAAACTGTGTAAACCGCATTTTTATAATTAAGAATCATCATTGCAAAACGTTCGTTCTGCTCGCCATGCGTCTTCGAATGTGGTATCACCTCCATTACGTCATTCTAAATTTAGGACTTCCTTGCAATGATATTACTTCCGCATATTTGTTAACTTATTTGTGCAATCAAGCAGGTATCTTACTCGAAATGAAATAAAACGTCCCTAATTAATTATGTATGTATATTTTGTGAAAGATGGCGCGCCATTCGAATCCAAATGTTCAACTTCACTATCGTTTTGATTGCAGAGAAAACTTTAGTGTATTCTTCCTCTCGTTGAAGTTTATTGTTCATCTATGCGGTATTTCCGTTTTAATTATGTGCATAGCACGTTTTAGTAGTCAATAACTTCGACAATTATATGCGTTCTCACTTCAAACTTTAAGGGGACATTTTTCGAGAGTTAATCCCACTAAAAAAGTTTTTCGATCGCAATAATTTCTTCGAAGAAAACAAAAATTTATATTTATTCTATGCCTACGTTCGCTCGAATGTCTAATAGATAACAGAATAAAATAACATATTAAACAGATTATTACTAGAAATTAGCGTCACGAGTCTGATTCATCGAAATATGACAAGGAGACAGTGTACAGATTCCGCAGACAAACAATGACCTTTTGTATGGGATTAATAAAATTCACGTGTTGAACGAGGTACACGGGAAGCGTTGGTACAGGATAAAATTTCCACGGCGAAATTAGCGGGGGAATGGACGGGTTTTAGACGAGGACGAAGGAGGATGGAGAAGCGAAAAGATCCACTTAGCGTTCACTTTGGCCGACGTTAAATTCTAATGAACCGGACGCCGGTCAATTTCAGTTAGCTGCCTTCCGGTAGATCGTGATATTCCGATCCGACGGTGTGGCCGGTACGTAATGGCAGCCGATACAGTTCGGCCCGTGTGGTCAACCCTACGGAAGTGTCTAATAATTTTACGTTTAAACGCGGGCCGGCCAGTCGGCTCTTTCGCGCAGCTGCTCTCCGTCGACGAAAGCCACGCGCATTACCATGGTAATAGACGGAATAGTGGGCGTCGTTATAAGGGAGCCCGATTTTCGCAGACCGTTCATTATCGCCGATATTAGATCGAAAGCGACAGGTATCGGTGCGATCTATCGGTGCTATCGGTCCCGCCGGTCGAGCTTGTTCGCCGAAAGCTGTTGTCCTGTCGATCCCCGGACCTCGACAGACTGGACGATCACGGGCACTCGGAACGCGCTTCGCAGAGGCTGATCGGACGGGTAATCTGATTTCTCCTTGTCCCGGGAACGGAACTTTGGGTCGGCCATAAATTCCGGCAGCCAACGAGACGGCCGCTATTTCGCTGCGGAAAAATCGCAGTCCCGCGTCCTGACGGTCTTCGGTCGGCCGCGCGTCCTCGCGACGATATTTCACGCGACAGAGGAGCCGACCGACGCGACCCGACCAACGTTGGCCCGGCCGACGGCCAATCGTTGAATTTCGCCGCGCGGATGTAGCGCCACGTTTCCGCGAAATTTGTACAAAGTACAAACTTCAGCGGCCCGCCGGAATTTATTGGACGGTCCGCGACTGATACACGCGCGGTGCCGTTTCACACTTTTTTCCCCCAGCCCGTCCCTTCTATCCTGCACACCTCTGTCCAGGACTCGACATTTTTACCCCCTCGTGGTCCATCCGATCCATTCATCAACCACGCTGGAATCGGAGCAACTTTGATCACACACCGTTTACGCGTTCCTGCGATATCGATGATGATTCAATTTGTCGCGGTTTCATCTCGCTGTTTGCACTGTGCCCCTCCGGGCACTTGGGCTATTCAGGAAACTATTCTGGCGCGACACAATTTTTCGGCGACCGTGCTTTTTGCCCTATAATTGGAAATCTGTCCGGTTCCCGCGCGACCGTTGATCGCTGAGCCTTGTTTGGACCCGTTGGAAATTGTATCGAAGCCGCCGCAGCGTGAAAATGTTCCCAACCGGTGTTTTAAATGTTTCGATCGAATATTTTATACTCGTGCGCCTCCGGCGGAGTATGGTCTGCCTATGTAAATTAATTGCAATCCGTTGGAAACCGGAAATGTGTTGATAGGGGTGTTCGCATAATGGATACGATGGAAGAGTTCATGAAATTTCGCGGAAATTCGATTCGAAATGATGAATACGATTCTTCTTTCGTTAGATGCGTAACATTGCGCTTTTTATCGCTTTGTGAAAATTGTAAGCTGATTTCAGTTGTCGAAGAAGAGTGTACGCGTGGCTATTATAATGTAGAATTCAGTTGTAATGAAATGACCGTTTTAGTTTTTAATTTTATTTAGTTAGTTCAATTTATCAGCTAACCGATTAAAGACTGTATCTTGTAGAAAATGCGATGGAACGTTAATTTACAGTAGCGAGAACGTGACAATACCGAACAGTATTGATGAATTCATTGCGTATCGAACTGTATAAAACGGAAAGAGGAAACGCAGTTTGGCCAGTATTTGTATACCTCGAATTTCACTTTTTACTTGTTACTTTCGAATTTCATGCGCGCTACACACGTAACAATCTACAAATTCGCATTGTGCAGTTTCAAACGCGACTTTGTGAAGCGATAATATACCAACAACAGAAACGTCGCGTTTTTGAAATGCACCTAAAAATCTGGCATTCCAAACGGGAACGCGAATTCGGCTGTTCTTTGCACAATTTCTTTTTATAATATTCAGCACTGTAAAAAGTATAACACCGGAAAACAGTGCCATAAGAGGAAAGAAACGCGATGGGACGTGAATTTAGAGAGAACGTGGTGCTGTCAGTATTTGTGTTACTAGTTAAGCTAGTTTTTAAATTTCATCTATTTCTATATATTAAATATCATTTATTTTACATACATCTGTACATTTCTCGTCTACATTTATTTAAACTATCTTGTTCAGTTTTGCTATAGATATACTTGGTACGCATCTCGATCATCAGTCGATCGGCCACATTTTATGAATGCAAATCAGACGACATTTCCGAGAGGGATGAACAAATTTTGTACACTTTATACATCGTTATTAACCCTTTGCGCTCGAAGCTATTTCAACTGTAAATCTAAATTAACTTTTCAGTCTTATAGTATTTCCATTTTATATGACAAAGTGCATATCATGCGTATGAAATTGAGTCTTGTGACTCTCACACAGCAGTTCGATTTTTAACAACTTTTTATATCTAAGCTTTAATAGTATAAAAATTATCTTGGAACGTGATGTAACAATTTTTCAATGTACCTCAAAGTCACCACTCGAGTGCAAAGGGTTCAAGTTAATTATCCAGTGTAACTCGACTGATTTTACTTATATCACTCTCTCACTCAAGGTTAAATTCTCAACGTGGAGTTAAGGATCGCGTACACCCGTTGTTCGATCTCATTGTGTGTACGCGAAGAAACAATTCTGCATTGTAAAAAGAACAACGCCGAATAACACAGCGACGTAAGCGGAAAGAAATTTGTAAAAGAAAAAAGCTCGATGAATAGCTGAGCCAAGGTATCATCCTATGTTAATCCGTCGTCGCGTCGGTGCGGTAACGATTTCCAGCAGCCCGGGAGAATTTGTTTTTCTAGGCCGGCGTTCGCTTCACCAGATCGTTCTACATCCCCCGCCGAATCATTCGGCAATTCTCTCGGCCCAGCGAGTCCCAGCGGACCTAAATACACCCGGGGCCTCGGTATCCCGTCTCCTGGACCTCGACAGAGAATTCTCATCTCGCGCGCTGCATAGGATCCGCGGCCGAAGCGGCTCGAATCTATCACCCCCTTGCACCCGTTCCGCTCGGCTCGGAGTCCGCTCTTTTTCCTTCATCCGTATTCGCCTATCTTCCCCGTTGCGGTATGCTGGCGCGCCGCGCCGGTGTCGATTAGTTCGGCCCCGGGTTTCGGTTTTATGACGGTTTCCCGGTCACTGTGCTACTTGGAATTCCATCCACATCTCCATACATTTGCACTTTAATTGGCTTCGCGGTACCTCCGCCAATCCGCGTCCTATCCGCTCTATATCTCTTTGCTCGCCATAAATATGTATAATACGGTCCGGGGACGGGGCGGGCAGAGGGTGCAGTAAGGGGTCGTGTGCCGGGCCAGGGCGCAGACAACCGGGTTTCTCGCGTGTGTTCGCGCGCCGCACGCGACAATACGCCTCGCGGATCGCCGGCCGGCAGCCCGTGAACCCGCACGGCATCCAACGGTTCCGCGACCAACACCATTTTCCTCGTTAGGCAGTCATGAAACGCGCAACGTTTCGAAAACGGCCGCCCGATCCCGCGCGGACGTTGAGTGATAAATGCGCTGCCAAAGTGAATCAGTGCGCGCCCGCGCAAAACCCTCGCCGACGACCGTATCGCATTGTTCGTAATGATATAGTGGAGCCGCTCGAGTGTTAGAATTATCGGGCCGGTGTTACGCCGAGCTCCCGCTCTGAATCCAGTTGGATCCAGGATCCGATATGCGATGGACTGTCCCACGGTGTCGATCGATTCTTTGTTCGCGGAAATTGTAAGCTAACAACAATGAACATCTCCGGCATGTTTTGTTGTACGATTAAATCCTATATGTTCGTCCTTTCACGCGTCCCGTAGTTCTCAAAATTAAATCACGTAAGTGAGTAACCTTCAATTAAATGTTACGTAATTATGATACACTTATCATTAGCCAAAAATGAAGTGATTAATTTTTTTGAGAACTATGAAGCGCCAAGCTATGAGGAATCGACATCGACAACGTATTTTGCTGTACGATTAAATTCGCGAGGAAATAATTAATTTTGATAAAGACTGTAAAGTGTCAAAGTTGATAAGAGTGAATATCTTTGCTTTGCTGTATTATTGTAAAATAATATATCTTTGCTTCGCTGTATTATTGTAAAATAATACAGCAAAGCAAAGATATTCATTCTTATCAACTTTGACACTTTACAGTCTTTAACAAAATTAATTATTTCCTCGCGAATTTAATCGTACAGCAAAATACGTTGCCGATGTCGATTCTTCGTAGTTTTCAAAAAAGTTAATCACTTCATTTTTGGCTAATAATAAGTGTATTATAATTACGTAACATTCAATTGAAGGTTGAAAGAGCAAGCATAAAACCTTGTAAGTCCCAGAGAGGAATTTCACAAAATCAATCGTTACCAATTAAGATCTGTGTGAGATGATTTGAAGTAGACATTAAGTCCAACTATTCGTGGCACAATTCTAATGCTTTAATCTTCCTCGATTACATATGCATTCAATGTATGTATTGAGTATCGAATTTCCTATCGTCGAACACAGACGATCAGAATACCACGTTAAATCAGAAATAAACCATAGGATGTCGATGATTGAGCTTCAAAGAAGTTTTCCCATGAATGAAGTCCAAAAGGGTAAAACCGACTTCACTTTTGATCATACAGAACTGCGATCGCTTTGAGGGCAGAGAATTTCATAGATTGCGGAACAGGAAGTGAAGCGCTATAAGTAGATTTAGCCGAGTGCAATCGTATAGAAGCCTGTCTGCCGATCTCGAGTCATTGATCACTGTCTTCGAGATAACAAGATATATATAGAATGCGAGAGATAACGTGACGTACGATTCGAACAATCTATTGTCCTCTAACGAATAGGCTGGAATACAGAACCTGAGTTGCCGTCGTTAAACACGTGACTATCTTGACCGACGAAACATTTGATCGCTTCTGCAAATTTTCCGCGTATGATCTTCGCCCGTTTTAGCTGTTCCCATTAGCTCCCTAATCTAAGTAATTATTCGAACATCAGCGAATCTGTTGAAGCATTAAAACATTGTCCTATATACATATAGTCCGACAATTGATTCATAGTTGTGTACACATATTCGATATACTTGTCCGAGAAATTAGCCATCTGATTTCGTTGTTGATGAACAAAAATGCGTGATTTCATTTCAGTATCTCGTTGTATTATCTTATGCAAAGCTTGTACAGTGATACACGGATCGCTGACTGTTGCGTGAAAAATAGACCAAGAGAAAACTTTTGATTAAAAATTCTTTCATCTCACAGTGTTTTGAGTCCTGCAACAATCCCAAAATAACAAGACTCGGTTCAAACTAGTTTGCAGTATCGAAGTTCAGAAGCTTCTGATTAGGGTAGTGGAGTCAGTTATTGTGGGGTTAGCCAATTACTATGCCTTTCATTTGTTTTATGACATAATTAACTGTGGAGTTATGGAATAAGACATATTAAATTTTTCAATTTGAATTCAATTGATTATTTATTTGTCAAAATTAAACATTGCCAAGACGGAAGTTCTTAAAATACCAGAAAAATTATTTCGATTATTTGATACTAAATTCGCGAAATTTTCTGCAAAGCTTATGAAAGAGCTTATAAAAAAGCAGTCATCTTTAATGTGAATTTTTAAATGACTTATTATTGTATTAAATTTTTTTTGTAGAATATAAAATTTATGAAAGTATGTTAAGTATTAAATTTCTATTCAGAGAAGGTGCACGGTAACTGAAGTACACTATTTAGGCTGGGAGCGTAATAACTAGGGCACAGTAACTGATTTTTGTAAATTATAGGCACACAATAACTGACTCCAGAACTTTTTTTTATTTCTCCTAATATTCAAAGAAGATTTGATACTTGCGCCATGAGTGATTATTATTAGTAATCGCTAATTAGTATTGTCGTAGTGATGCTGGACGACCCTTTACGATGCTCAAATAATCATGATATCAAATGGCCGAGTTATCATAATCGACTTTGACCTAATGCCGAGCATCCCTTAAAACGAAAATCAGGAACAACTGCGAGGGAACCTAGTTCACGGTTTGATCACAAAAACGTATTTAACATTCGAACGGCAGACTCAGGGTCCATTCGGACCCAGACTGATGAACTTGCTATGTGAATTGCAAGTTTCTGATAATTTATTTCAATTTTCACATGTTTCGACAAAACCTATTGAAAAACTAACGCATCTAGACGCAATACCATAAAAAGTACGTCGAAAAAAATTGATAAATAAAACGATAAATAATCGTAAGTATATCCAGTTATATTTTATCGAAAAGGTCCGCCGTTCGAGGGTTAATCGTTACGTCCGAGAACAAGGAATCACGTACGTTGGCGGTGCCATTGTTTGCGATGTTAATATCGTCGTTCGGATATGTAAACAATAAAAATTTCGAAGCGACACAGCCACACGCGTTTCGTTTACTTTGAAACGAAAACACCGCAAACGAAACACGTTGTAGGAATCCACATGGAACGCGGAATTCCGACCATTCTACCAATTGAACGCTCCAGGGTAACGAAATATTCCGAGTGGAAGGGTCTTTAAAAGCTTTGTTGTTTAAAGAAATAACAGGATAACTGTTGTTTTCAATCATACGCGATCTGAGCGTTGGAAAAGAACGTGCGCCCGAACAGATTACACGGTCGAGCGGATACCACGCAGGGCAATAATCTAGCGAGAGTGTATCGCAGCTCTCCAGGAAATGCGTTCACGGGCATAGAATGCGCTGAAGATCGGCCAGCGAGAAAACGGAAGCAAGAAAAGTCTCTCGGTAAAAGGGAAGCAGGAGCCACTTATGGAATTTCTTTCGTTTATCTTCCGGTATTAAACGTTAAAGATCCCTCGCGTCTTTGCCCCTGCACTGTCAGAAACGCGAATCTGCTTTTATCAGTACAATGGAACATCCCTGAGGCAAAATTTATAGATTTTCATTCTTCCAGATTTCCTTAAAATAACAAAATTGTTTCCTTCGAATAGAGATTCGAAATTACTCTAACTGTTTCCTTTGACATTGTTGATGCCTTTCGAATGCGTAAAATAGTAATAAATAGACTGCGGGTCGTCGAACAGGAGTTATTATAAAAATTTATATAAAAAGATATATAAATATAATATTTATATATACAAACATAATTTATAATAAATAAGTATGTATAATATATAAATATAAATATATGAAATATAAAATAAGCATATAAATATGTATAAATAAATACATATTTATATAAATATAATTGATATATAAAAATTTATTCTCATTCGTAACATTTTCAATCAGTTGAAAACGATAGAACAACATTGTTAAATTTTTGTCTTGCATTTAACGTGTTGTATTCGACCCACTGGAAATGCACAAAAGCCGTAGTCTACTAATATAAGTTTACGAACGCATGGAATTCGTAAAACAATTCAACAACCGCGTCCGGGGCGAGTGGCACATTTATATTATGCACCTCCCAGTTTCTATAATCCACAGCGTGAGCCGTATAACTTGCATGCCTCGAATAACTTTTAAATTATGCATCTAATTAAAAATTGTTACATACAAAAGTTGTACAGTTTTGAGGGGAGGGGGGAGGTGACGATGTATTCACTTTTTTGTACGCAGCATAGTTTTCGAAACTTCGAGGTAAACTTCCTCTTTTTTAAATGGAGGAGAGTATACTTTTCTCATTCTAGACCGACGGAACGGTAATTTCAATTGCAGTAATTAACTTTTCATCCTTTTTGAGAGCACAGTAACTCGCTCAAAAACTCTTTCGTATATTTTATAAAATACTTTGTACTCTTTATGCATTTAAATTATACAAAAATTCGTACTTATATAAAATACATCGGTTGAAATGTCTGAACAATTGCGATATAAATGAAAGAAACTGTTTAATTTGTCGAAAGCTTCGGACGTCACTTTAATGGGCACAGTAATTGGCACACTTGCCTCGTCTCGTTAAATATCCTCGCAGCAGCGATCGCGCGGCCAAGAACAAGCCGCAGTCGTTCCCAAAGAAAGGACATCGCGCGGTTAACTGGGATCGGTAGTTGCGTGCGCGGGTCGCATCCCCAACAATTCACTCGGCCAGAAATCTTGAAAATACTCAACGGAACGCCGGGCCACGATCTCGGGCAACGAAAACGAAACTTGGTTCGACTGTCTGCGTGTGTGCTCGCGCGTATAATAACCACGAAACGGTCGAAAGTTCTCCGGGAGATGCCA
Source organism: Megalopta genalis (assembly GCF_051020955.1). Taxonomy (NCBI): domain Eukaryota; kingdom Metazoa; phylum Arthropoda; class Insecta; order Hymenoptera; family Halictidae; genus Megalopta; species Megalopta genalis. Next base: position 11,069,854 of record NC_135015.1, read on the forward strand.
TTAAGGGTACGATCCGTACTCTCGAAGGAGGTTCAGACGCAGCCCCGAAGTCACCGGAAAGTTGCTACGGGTCAGCGTGTTCAACGTGAAACCGCCTGGGAATCGCGGCTATAGCGATTGTTTTTAGACCATCCCAAACGGATTCGCCGCTAGCGGTTTTATAGAGCGAGAGAAGAGAAAAGGGGAGATGGGAACGGGCGTAGAGGAGAGGAGAGAAGCGGATAGGAATGCCTGCGGGACGAGGAAGCGAGACGCGCCTCTGTAACGGGCAATGCCGGGTCCAGACTTGAAATATCGCGTTCCTAATGCACTCGAGCAAAAACTGGACGGCCTTGTGCCTTCGGGGATGCCGAGCAACCCTGTGCGAGCCCGTACGGAGAGAAAGCTGAGCTCGCCTGCGCAACAATGCTCACCATATATCAGTCCGGCGTAAGCTGAACCCGGGCTATGAATCGCTAACTAACTAAATCAACTGGAACGACTTACCGGCCCGAGGAGATCCCACGAATCGAAGTGTCGATCGGCATTCGGAATCGTTTAAATCTGGCCCGACTTCATTTCGGATGCAACCCGACCGTGCTCGCTGGATCTTGTCGGACGATTAGGAGAGGATCAGGGTTAAAGTCCTGTCTAATAGTCCAAACTTCAACTCCTTATCGAGACATTGTCATTTACACCCGTCCCTCAATTCACGCGAGGCTCTTTTTTACGCGGCGAGTCAATAAGTCTTTGAATCGGTCGAAAAATTGGAAAGTGACATTTGTCAGAGATTTGTCCAAACATTCAACGAGCCTTCGAACGTCGAGAAAATTTAATGAAATGTTGCAGCGATATGAAAACAGGCAACAGAAAATATTTAGAAAAAATCAGCCAAAAATGTGACCTTTAAGATTAACAATGTAAAGGAAGTCGAACCTTCAAATATTTCAAGCGACGAATACGGCGAGTTTGTGCCGAATTAGAAGAAAAGGCTGGATTGTTTTAAATGACAGTAGCGACAGTGACACCGAATAAAATTTACTTCTTCTTTCCGAAATGTCATAATTATATGTTTTTGTTAAGATATCTGAAATAAGTATGCATTACTGCATTTTCATTATCCCGAATCCCGATGTGAGATGGTATCCAGTAGAATTTGTGTAAACTTCGGAAATTTCTCTTCTCATTTCTAGAATGTTAATGCAGATTTATACACAGATTTACGGAATATTTTACGGACAATTTTACGGAATTCTGAATCACAAGCCTATCCAGGTATTTGTGCATCTGCATCCGTATGCAGTTCCCTCCGAGTTGTTGCTTCTAGGAATATAAACATCGAATTTGTTCCGCTGGCTCGTTAAGTCGACCGATCCCGAAACTTGGCTAGCCGGGTCCGCCGTCGAAGTTTTCTTCGGAGATTTTTTCAACCGCTGATTGAAACGAAGTACAATCTTTGCTCGGAAATTTTCAGGCTTCTTCTCCCTCGGAAATCAGTTTCCCTAGCCGTTACCCGCAGCCTTTTGCTCCGCTTTTCGTTCCATCGGGGAACGAATACGTCGCAGTTCAGCCTTTAACTTTTGTGTGCTCTCGGGCAACATTAAATATGGATTGTTAAACAATAAACCATGTGTGCGCTCAGGCAAGAAAAAAACCTGCATGAAGAATATCCCGCGGTGAAATATTCCAGATAAGAGACATTACGCGAACAACGTATAATACCGTCGGCCGGAACAAGGTGGATAAACAGAATAAAATTAAGCTTCTATTTGAACTCTCGCATATCCATTTTCTGTTATACGCCCAAGCGGCGCCGGCTGTCCGCAACATTCACAATAATTACGAAACTGTTTTTCGACTGTTCCTCTTACCACCGGTCTAAGGAAAACACAAATATTATTTCCGTGAAAACACTGCGTGTGAAGCCGTCACGTAGGTAAAGTACGCGGAAGGACAATAACTTCATGAAGTTGAACATTTGCCGGAGAATCTCCGTAGCCGGATATTTTATTCATACGCCCCGACGCTTTTTTCGAGAGGCGTGATAGTGTATTCCGTTCCACGGAGTTCCATGAAATCCCGTAGCATTATTTCGCTTCCAATAATTCCGCTTCGTTGCTTGGACTACCATACTCTCGCTGGTGAATTTCATCCGCCTAATCCACAGCCGGATTATGGTAGCCGCGGTGGCCAAACGCAACTTTCAACAAATCAACGTTACACACGTGGAGACATAAGAGAATCAAACCAAATGTACTAATGACGGGCCAATAACTTCCAGAAGAAATCACAAGGGGAACAACAGAGGAACAAAGAAGACTGCTGAAAAAGTTATACTTGCTCATAATACTTCATATTATATCAAAATTACTGGAAGAACCTGCCGTAGTTGTAAATAATAAAAACGAAAAAATTAACGTGGGTTATAGTATAATTACTTAAAAATTCATATAATGCTGTATAAAATCATCAACTTTGCAATGTTTCTCAACGTTTAAATATACAATAATAATAATATACAATATTTACCGAAACAAAAAGTGATAGTAATTTATGATCCGGTTAAGGGTCATTACAAGTTAAAGTTTTGTATTCAAAAATAAGCTGAAAGAGTAATAAAAGTGTAACACGTTTTATTCGATAAATATAAAGTTAATTATGTCCGGAAACAAACCAACAGTACAACAACCGGTCACCCCACAGTAACTGGCTCACTACTCTACGTTACAGTACAAATGATGAAAAGTCTAAATATATTCAGTCTTGTCGTTGTTATAAAGTAACAGATGCCAGTTGCATTTAGTGATCGGTTGGATTAGTGTTAATAGATTGTCAATAACAATCTTCATCACGAGTCAGACTCGTCAAAGTATTGCAAAGAATTGATAGTTTCATGCGACGTGAAGAAACATTTGGTGGAAAACCGTGGTTAGCGTCCTCCCGCCGAACAGTTTCATTTTTCCCGCAAAAGTACCTGGTCCAGGTCCCCGGGAATCTTAGCCGAAACATTCCTAACGAGAAAACGGTTAACAGGAATGCGGTATTTTGGAAATGTGCAGAATCATGCTCGAGGCCTTGGGCGGCCGGCCGGAAAGAGGGCCCGACGAAAATCGGGAGAGCGACGATGTCGAAACCGGAGATTTACGTTCTCGCTGGTGTCGTGTCGTGCGTCAGTACCTCCGGCCAGAATCCTCCGCGCGACGTAACTAGATCGATAGTCTCGGATTCCGCTCGTTAGAGGACGAGCGAAGTCCTCGCGATGTCGTGTCACTGCAGGATCCACGTACAAAGGGGAACAGAGACGGTGACAGGGAACGAGAGAGAGAGAGAGCGAGGGAAAGAGAGAGAGAGAAAGAGAGTTAGCTGGTGATAGACAAGAGAGAAAGGGAGAGAGTCTACGCCGAGCAGAATGGGGCGGCAGAACGGAGAAGATGGGGTGAAGGAGAGCTAACACGGTTGAAAGTGGGATGGGCCTTTGGGATCGGAGCCAACTATTGCCATTATGTGCGGACCGAACCTGCATTATGTCCGTCGGCCACGGTGCATACCAGATATCCTTGAAACGAGCTGTAGGTACAGTTGCTGACGCCTCCTGGAACGTCCTTCGGTCGGCCATATTTGCTTGCCGAACGAATGGCAAACTTACAGCGCGGCCCAGACGCTCGCGGAATTCAAATCGTCCGTGGGCTCGTTTCTCTTTTTCGCTTTTGCCGACTGTCGAACCGGCGAGCCTCCCGAAGAAGGGAGCTGGAAACGCTGGAAATCGTTAGGGCGAAGTCGGAATTAGGTCCTGACTGTTACGGAATCTATGAAGCGAGCCGCGGGGTGGTCCTCCGTCGGTTGGGTCCGGGTTTACCCTCCCCGTACGGGACCTTTCACTCCAGCGAATATTAAATGTGCCGTGCGCTATCGTCGTCCGTGGAATTCAAATTGCCGGATCTTCCATTTCGAATGGAGCAGAGATTCTTTCTTTCCAGTTTTAGCTCCGGGTCTCTTCACGGTGGTACACGAGGGTCTCGGGACTATCAAAAATTTAACGGCGTGTCTTCTAACACCTTACCTACCGGTGGTACTTGCGTTTGAGATCGGCGATAGAAAGAATTCAATTACACGAATTTATGAGATTATTTAATGAGAGTTGATTTCATGAAATGTTTTTCGCTTTAGGGAAGATCTGACTCTGATTGTTACGTTTCCGATCATTAGAAATACGCTTCTTCTATTACATTAATTCGACACTTATTTAAGAAATAGTCAGAAATTAGGTTTTCCAACATTTGAAATGATTTCACTGTGAAAATCGCGTTCCAGCTCACAACAATTTTAATATTCCAATTAACACTATGCCGTCCTGTTGCATGCCGGTGGTGCCACTTTGGTGCCATTTTAAAAAACTGAAATAACATTTGAACTATATTTCTTGGGTGTTAAAAGGCAGCAAACTAACTATATAGCATTGTGCTTATTTAACTAAGAATTAAGTACGAAAATTCTTGGATAACATATATTAATTTTAGGAATTTATATTACCGCCATCTTCGAAATTTTTTTAAAATCTAAAATTTCCAATCTATTATGCCGTCAAACAAAAGAATCATGTCTAAGATCTGCGGACGGCATAGTGTTAATAGAAATAAATTTATTCCTTTTCATTACTTCAAGAGTCGTTTGTAAAGTGTCAACAATTTAGTTTTCTAACATTTGTAAAGATTTGATTGTAAAAGTCACGTTCCGGCACACAACGATTTTAATGTTCCAATTAGTAGAAATGAATTTCTTCTTTTCCATTAAGTCAAGAGTTGTTTAAAAGATATTGGATATCTAATTGCGCGATACAGAAAGCCATGAAACTTTTTCGTCGATTTGACGGTGGATTACCATTTTCATTTGGTGAACATCAAGAATAGCCGACTCGATAATTTGCCGAAGGAACGTAATCGAAATGGATAGTGGGAATGTCGTCGTGGGAACGTCAATTGGACTATCGTCGATTCCTGGCAACGTGAGCAGCGATGAATAATCATTGTTGATGTAGCTATAGGGAAATGATGGAAAGGCCAGAGGCGGCGGGTATTCCCCTGAGAATCGAGAAATGGATTCGCGCTCGCGTGATTTTGATGGATGCCGGACGAGCCACGGTTAGTGATCCATAAAGGATACGCCATTTGTAAAGATTAAGGAAACAAGAGCTGCTCGAAGCACGTATAACTGTCCGGTTATTGTGCAATTTGCGTTGCTCGTCCAATATTCTCCTCTTAATTCTTTTGTTCGGTGGTCTCCAGACACTTGTTCACGGCAATTTCAGTTATTTATGGAACGAATGGATTACGGCAATGGACGTGTACTACAAGCATTTCAGAAAATGGAAATACGGTTCAGGAAATGGTAAAATAGATAAAAAAGTAAATTCTCCTGTTACTAAAATGGGATTTTATTCGCGTTATTGGAAACTGTAAATAGACGTTCAACAAATGTATCCCGAACACTATAAATGCGTGCGTTACAGCGAGTTTATAAATGCATATAAACGTATCCATGTATTTTATAAATACGTGCATTTGAGCATTTTATAAATGCATAGAATACGTAGTTTGAATATAAACGAAAATCTCAGAGGCGGAATATGTCGAACTACAGTGGCCCACAAAAGGGTACGCACACTTTTTAAAATATAACTTTTTTAAAACTGGTCTAAGTAACTTAAATTTTTTTTAGATGATACAGGGACTATACTATACTAGACAATGATCAAGATGTCTTTTTTAAATTTTGCTATTATTTGGAATGACAGAAAAAAATAAAAAAACTCTCGTTCGTTAACTTTTTTCATCTGAGCTTGTAACAAAAATTAAAAAATGTCTCTCGTAGAACTCGGTCACTTATATGCGTGCTGAAAATTTGATCGAAATCGGTTAACCGAGAGTCGAGCTACACGCGTTGAAAGATCTAAAAAAAAAAGAATTTTTCTTACAGTTTTTGATCAAAATGATTAATTATTATTAACTGTTATTATTAGGCTACTATATATAGAACCTATCATAAAAGAGTACCTATGATTATGTTAAGCTCAGTCCAAAATAGCAGGATCATCGTAGACTGTAATAGTTCCAGGAGTTTGGTAAATATTCGAAGAAAATTACAATGCACGCAACAAAATTATATTTGCAATATTTTTGATAGCACAATGTTATTCAACACGAACTACGTAGACATAAAAACTAATCTTTAAGATAGCTCTACCGCTCCGAAACATACCTGAGTTACTGAATTGAATACTTCCAACAATTAATTCGATTACACCTTGCTCTGTGCATTCTTATAGCCCAACACGCGCCAAGCTCGCTTCGCCGGTTAATTTTTAATTACTTTCGCTCGCTCTATAATTCCCGGTTATCCCCCATCTCGTGGAACGAAGTTTATTTGAAGCGCGTTGCCGCGTGAAGCCGGTTCCGTAACGAAAATCAGCACCGGAAGCTACGCAAATTTCTCGCGGGAAATAAATGATCGTGACGAGCCGATAAGTTGAACGATTTTCATAAGGCGCTGGCGGCCGGATGAAAAATGTAAGGGGCAATAAGTCGAACACGAACTTCCGGCAGGAAACCGGATGCTGGGACTACAAAGTTGACGGCAATTGCCGGGCGACGGCGTCGTCGCCGTCACCGCGACGAGTTCTCTCGTCAACTCCATTCGAACCCTTAAATATGCTCCCTGGCCCCGGAGGAATTCAATTTTAATGATTCACCGATTTCACTCTTTCTCTGGATTGCCCGCGGTGCCGATCGATCTGCCCGGCTCTGGAAACGGAATCGGCCTCGTGCCTCTCGCCCGCTCTCTTGGAAATAGTTCCCGGATGCCTCCGCGTGGAAACTTGCTACGGAGCTTCTCACGATAGCGTGGTTTTCTTGAAGGTCGGCCTTTCGGCTGCACTCTTGAAATTCCGATGCTGGATGTTTTCGATCGCGCGATATCGTTAAATTTCGTGTGGATTGCCACGCAACAGGAATTTCAACAATACCGCGGCGTGGAAACAAGCTTCACCGGATGGGAAAGCTTTTTTAATAGGAACGATAGAGTTTGTGGAACGTCGATAACTCGCTGAAATGAAATTGTTTAGAGGCACTCTTTGTCGTATTTTCTTTAAAGGTATGTTGAAATTAATTATGGTAACTTTGAGTTTTCTGGCTAGTAGACTGCGGATCTTAACACATTGCGGACGGCTCACGAGATATCTCGTTTTTAGCAAATTGAACGTTGCGGACGGGTCACGAGATATCTCGTTTTCATGTTTTTTTTATTTAATCGGCAACAAGCAACCAGCCGCAAATATTTCTGTTACGTAACCATGGTAACGAAGCCTCCCGCATTCCTAAGTAATTTTAGCGAAACAAATGAATCATTCCAAGCATGTAGAAATGATCAGTCATTATAGCCACTCTAAATCAATATTCAAATTTGTATAATAAATAATAGTTAAAATGTAAAAAATCTTATATAATAAACAGATATATAAACTATGTATATATAGTATTATTTAAGAATACTAAATGCAAATTAGAAATGTGCGTATCCGCTTCCTGTTACTTGCCAAGCATGTTTTGGAGCGTTCGAAAATGTGCGGTCTTTGAGGGCGCGTTGAACGCGCAGAGCCCCGTCCGCAATGTGTTAAGATGAAATAGTTCTCTTTAATACTTTCAATGATTTCGTACATGACCTAGTCATTTTTACGAGAAATCGGGGATGGAAAAAGTTCTGGAACATTTTCATATTATATAATGAAATATAATGAATACAATATGCAACGAAACTATGTATTATATAATGAAATGTTCACATATTTATGTTCAAGTTATAAAAGAAAATGTAAATGTTATGTAAATGTTCATGTTTTCTTCGTTGGTAGCTCTGTTTATACTGCAAAACGTCGTCTAATGACTGTTCTAAAATAACTTCTTTTCATGGAACTTTTATTATATAAATTCTAGAATATCTGTTCCATAAGAACACTTTTACAGCGATTCTTCGCGATAAGAGGTAAAAAATCTGCACAGTAGATATTCTCTTAATTGAAAGATACAAGTAGTACTAATAGAATATTTTCAGAAACGATGGGTACGTCGCATGCATAATCTCTTACCATGCTGATAACAATTCCTACTTTATAATAAATTCCAAGACAGTGGAAGTTGAGTAAAATTTGTACTCCGTAGTTGCAGAAATATTACCCAGAATCGTATTACAGTATCTTGAGTATTGTTTCTTGAGTATCCCGACAAATGTATACAAATCCGCAATCTAGTTGATTTGCCTGTCGAATGATTTCGTTATTGTAGAATAAACCTCGACAGAGATTTGAATGAAGCTTCCGGTAGACCAACTTTAAATTCGATTGAACATTTCCAAGTCTAAACGAACGGACGATATTTATCTGAATTTCAGTTCGGTCAGCAATCCGCTCCCTTTCACTTTACGATTAGCATTAAGATAATAGTGCTTGTAAGATGAGTTTACAATAATCAGTTTCTTATTATCATACCATTAAATCAAACGTGAAAGTGTAAGTAACTGCGTAAACGTTTTCTTGGTCTCGTGTGTAACATTCCAAACGGAATTCTAGAGATAACCGACTGTACATAGATAAACAATTAAGTCGGGGATCTACCGGAATGCTAAACTATGCTGTCCTAAGGCAGTCTGTGCTATTCCATCGAATTGATGCATAACAGTCTATCTTAGCTTAGCATAACAGAGCGTGGCTTATCTTTCCGGCGGATCCCTGGCTTAAACAATATGACTGAAAAAATAGTAGAGTCACAAACGAGACAACAAAAACTGCTGCTTTTATTACTTCTTTCTTTAACAATGTTCTAGAAACAATTGAAACATGAATACATATTCATAACAAAAATTGTAAAATTACAATTTTTGGTTGAAATACGTGAAAAACTGCTGTATTCACGAACTTTAAACGTTAACAGCTCATAACAACGTCAATCGATTTCAATGAAATTTTCAGCCTGTATACAAGTCACCGAGATCTACAAAACGCATGTTTTAAATTTTCGTTACAGGTTCACATAAATAAATCGAAAAAACATCATTTTTAATCTTTTTATCATGCCAACCAATTAAAATTTGTGAAAATAATTGCACTTTGAAAACAACCAGTTTTTAGTGAACTAATCTCTCTAACATCCCAAAAGAATTTAGATCGTTTGGCCTAATCATGAAAAAGGAATACGAATACTTTGTATACCGATTGTATTTAGGTAGACCAGCCTGTACGTTCCATTGCAAGTTTAAAAAATCATTTAAAAAATGTCAGTTCGGTTTCGATCATTTCTTGTAGTATATTTGTCTCTCGGTGGGCTTATAGCTTAACCCCTTAACGCGCAGAAACGTATTAACACGGGCGTGCAAAACCGGCCAAAATGTGCAGACCCGTATATATACGGTCAGCGTCGCAACTTATGTTATGTTACCTATATTAATTGAAAAACAGTACGATGGGTACAAAATTCGATCTGCAATGCGATTCAATATTCACTATAATTATTTATCCACTATTTTTATTGAATTTTTAGTAATTTTTGCATTTTTTTTACATATTTATTGAAATTAAGGTCCAAATATGTATATTTTCTTAGATAAAAAAAATTGATTTTTTTTGGTCGGTTTTTTTTTTTAAATTGTGCATTAACACGTTCCGTGCCGAGCTTTTTTTACTCGAATCTTCACACTTTGATATTTTACTAAAACTTGATGTATTACGTGCAATTATTAATTCTCGTACACATAACAACGTAACAAAAACTTATCAAAGCCCATTCTTGCGGTGGAAATTGATTCTTCGGTTCTAAATTTCTTGTAAACAATTTGTTCAGTTCACTAAGTAAACATGCAAGCGTGTACCATCGATGGTACACGTGGCACGGAACGTGTTAATTAGCTATTGCAATCTCTTCGAAAAGTGATATCTTGTTTAAATACAAAGAATATCGAAGTACACACAGGAGCAAAATTAAAGCATCGATAATTTATGGCTGAAAAATTATCAATCTTTGAACAGCCGTAACTCGGTTAAAAGCTATCATAAAATTGTGACTTTTTCTTTAAATTAAGTGTCTTTTTTCAAGTATCTATTTTACGATACCATATTCTAATTTTTAATATGATGCATCCCCATAACTTTAGTATTCTAAATCTGAGGGCATGTTCGTGATAACGAAAAAATGCAAAATTTAACATCCTCTATGGACTTGGAAAATTTGTTTTCAAGCATGGCCTTCGCAACATCGTAAAGTTCGGACTTTCCCCTTTAATTTGATTGTAGGTTTAGCAAATTAAATCGCTACGACTTTTTCTTGCACAAACTTCTAGCGCTTTAAATCATAAATGTGCCACCGACACTAGAATAACTCAAGGAATTAGAATAATTGTACGGAACGTGAACATGGCACGGAACGTGTTAAGGGGTTAAACAACGGTGTCTTCGAGCAACGGAATTATCGTGACAACTTGATTTCGTTATCACGGAGATCAGATCGTAGCGCGGCACGATTAAATATTTGAACCCGACCCGCGAATACCACCGCGGAATTGGCTGAAAACGATTACGCGACCGTCGACTGTACGGATTGAAGCCGATTAGCAGCGACTGCAGGAGAGGCTGTCGTTGCCGCCGTTCCGTTCACGCGAGCCGCCATTTCGAAATATCGGGTAATAATGAGCTTCCGCATCCGGTGATTGTCGCTTAACAGAAACCCGATACGCTGTTTTTGGGAAAATCGCGACCAGATTCTCGGCTCGTTTAAAGTGCATCAATTATTCATTGACCGCTGCGCGTCGCGTATTTGCAAATCTGTTTTTGAGCGGAATAATGACGCGAATAATAACCGACCGATCTAGCACATTGTATTACGACCAATTCGCGGCTATAATTTAGCATTCTAATGTACAAGTAGCGATAGTTTTTTTCAAATCGGATCAAATGACTTGAATTTTTTCGAAATGTTACACCGACAAATTTGTTAGAGAATAAGTAAACAAAATCTTTTCTAGATTACAAATTGATTGGAATGATAAAGAGGTTAAAAAACCATGTTTTTCAACATTTTTATCCGAACCAGTGACAACAATTTAGTGGCTATTGAAATTTTTCGTATGCGTTTAAATCAGCGAAATCGACAAAACGCATTATTTACATTTTCGTTATAGGCTCAGAAAAATTGAAGACATCATTTTTTAATCTTTTTATCATCCCAACCAATCGCAATTTTTTAAAACAATTTCTAAGGCATTGTTTAGTGAACTAGTCCTTCTATCATTTAAAAAAATCCGAGTTATTTCGTTCGATACGAAAAAAGTTATTCTATTTTGAAAGGTGTCCGAATATGTCACATGTGTCTGTGATGCTTCAAGTGATCAAAATATATGTACAAAGAGTAACATAAGTGTAGCATAACTGATAGGAGCGGTGGCTAATAACTCCAATGTTTAAAAAAGAAAGTCTGGTAAGAGATATGAACAACATTTAAAAAATACTGAAAAAAAGAAAAAATTCTAGTGAAAAACATCTCGCAGAGAAACGATCTTTCTCCGTTCTAAAATCACAATGGGAAGATCTCGCAAAGAACTTTCGATTGCATCCGAAATTTTCGTGGCCTCGCAAACCCACGGTTTTACGTGTCCACGGAGCCAGTGTCGGTCGGTGTGCAGAAGAAAGAAGTGGTCTCGAGACGGATTCCTGGTTCCTCGAAAAAGTTGTTCTCGTCGACGACGAGATCCGCTTATACGGTGGCGCGGCAACGGTCGCGTTTTTGTTCCGTTCTGAGCGCGGATTCCGCAGGACGATGTACTAAAGCGGCGGGTATGAATGCGGTTCTTTTGTTTGGATTCTTCGACGGTGACGTTAACGAAGCGGCATCAGGAACGCGGGGCCATAAGGTGAACGACGCGACGCGACGTGGCCACGCCGCCGGATTATAAACGACGGAAGTCCGTCTAACGAACAGAGGATTCTTCGGTTTTATTCATCGGGTCGACGGAAACACAGCGCTATCGTGGTTTTATGTTTGATCTCGTTCAGGTTTACGCAAGCATTTATTGTCGTTTGACAGGCTAGTGGCCGAGTAACTTGATTCCCGTCTATAAACGGTGGCTGGCAATCCCGCGAACCCTCTGCAAATTCACGGCGGAACTTTCTTGTATGAAATTACGCGGAATAGAATGAAGCCACCGCCGAGACTGCGCCGTAAAGCTGTAAGATAAATAACCGACCACGTTTCACCGGAATAAGCCGATAAATTTTTCTCCTACCAGCTTATTTATGACCTCTTGAAACATGAATGCATCGAAATACATATCGGGCCGTGCCCGTGAATCTGGCTGCGTTCGACCGCATCGGTCAGACACGTACGACCAGGGATTATGTGTGTGCGTACCGTCGGAATAATTCAAGAATAGCGGGCTGGATTACGTTGTTGATTAAATGTACGATTAGCGTGCATTGTGTTTTCGTCGTGTTTACGGTCGTACGGATATTTGCATGGTTATTTGCATGTTTACTTTCTACGAATATCAAGGGATACTTTCCTGCTGTTTTATTAACCTGTTGACAGCATGTACCACAACTTTATCGAATCGATTTATTTTCAACGATATTAACCCTAGAAAGATAACCATATGACAACGTACGTAAAAGATAACCATACGCTTCAGAGGCGCATGCTTTTCTAAGGCGTCAATTTTATACTAACAATGGATATTTATTTAAGTTAATCTAGTCATTTTAAAGGTTTGGCATTATTGTAAAAATAAAATGCATTTATATTATATTTTTTTATATTTTAAGTAATTTTAAACTTAAATCACTAGACCTCTATGAAAAATTAACAAAAATCAACAGTCTTTCGCAGGCGCCTCTGCGACGTAGGTTATCTTTCTCGGGTTAACACGTTCGCAATGAATACGAGATCTCGAGGTATTGTCCTCGAATATTCTAAGGTTAATTGAGGTTCATAGAAAAATACCTAATTCGCATGTTATCTGTCCTAAAACCGTACTGAAATCGAAGATCATTTATGCGGATACGTGAATTCGTTTGCGCTAAATTATAAGAAAATATAAAATTGCAATAATTATCTAATATTGACAATTTAATGTAAATGTTTTAAGAAAATTAATCGGAGTGCGTTATGAATTATGCGTTTATGAATGGTAAATAATTCTTTACAGGATCACAGCATCCGATTCGCGATTAAACGCCGAAATGTGTCGTAAAGCAGGTATTAAAACACGAAAGCATAATTCTCGTCAGAAATTCAACGTGTATGAACGGTTAATGAAGTTCATACAGATGAACGTTAATTATCTGTTTACTTAGCGTGCAGCTATGTTTACAAACGAGACCAACACTTCAATCGCATCGGAGACTGTATATCATCTAACCTTGAACGATCAAATAATTTAAGCTAATGGATAGCTTGAAATAATCGTGAAATCTGATCAGATTTTGAAGCGATCGGCAAACAAAATGGCAATCAAATGCATGGAAGAAAAATTCGACTTTCATGAGATTCATGATGGGGTAGTTGCTGTTCGGAAGGAACGGTCAGCAAGGTCTCTCACGAGTCTCTCACCCTCATTGCATACCGAGCTAAGTAACTGTAAGAGGAAACGATTTGTCAGGTTTATGAGCCATCGAAGTGACTAACAACGCCATTGAATATATGGTTTTAAGACGACGGGGGTTGTGTGTGCGTTGCCCTCATAGAAATACGTTCTACGTACCCGGGCCGAGCAAATACGACACGATGTCCTGACAGCCATTCATTTCCCGCATAAAACGCGCTCCGTATTTTATATTTTCGGCTATCCATTAGTTCCTGAAGCGGCTTGCTGTATAGGTTGTTTACCTCTCCATTGGCTAACGTTTAGAACATACATTACTGCCTTTTACTAACTAATTTTGTGGCGTATATAAATTCCTTAGGTTTGCACAATATTTGTCACGAATAGATGTTATGTCATTTAACAGACACATAGTTTCAACAAATTAGGATGACCTGTCCAGTGAATGAACACTTAAGCTGCGCGTTCGTTAGAATGGTCATTATTTAATCCCCTGAATGATATTATGATATTCTGAATTTCACCGTCCTGAATTTCAATCGCTGCGAACTCTTCCTTCATTATTTCCAAAGCTCATACCCATCTTTTAGGCACTCTATTCTTATATATATATTACGGTTGCTGTTCTCCATCCTCCAACCTAATTTTTCACAATTTTTATTAATCTTTCTTTTACATTCCTTATTTTAACAACAGCACTACTTGTTTGTCTGATAATTTTACATTTATTATACTTTCTGTGTCTCGTTTTCCTTTCTCACTTTTTGTATTGTATTATTATTATTATTATATATATGTATAAATTATCGTATTATATATATTGTTATTTTACTCGTGTGGCGGCTACATAAAATCTTATACGAATAAAATTATATTATTATCGTAAGAGCGAACTGCTTTACCATTAAGTTCACCGATCTCTAAACGCAATTCCAGCATTGTTTAAAAATACGTTGAACTACAAAACAAAGGCTACTGAATTAAATCGACAGATTTTCACAAAATAACACCCGTAACATATTTGTTTAAAAATTTCGATTCTATCCCAAATAAAAAAATACCTCATTTCCACACCTGATACACTACCGAAGCAATATTTACGTTTCATTTTTTTTCTTCCAACTACTACGTATCGAACATGTATCACTTTATCACGGGGTAGCGTATCAACGTACGTTTATTAAATCACGACATCGTTATGCTGCTTCCGGGCATCCTGAACGCACGCGATTCGGTTTCGTTATTAATTTAACGAGCGCAACACGAAACAGGATTTAACGTCATTAATTATCTATTGGTTCTCTTTCCGCGAGTATTCTTGAGTAAAAACGTGCGGTAAGCCCGCGATTCCGGTCTGGCGGGCAGACTGTCACGACGGAACCGCCTTTAATAATTCATGCGGACGAAACGGGCCCGGTGAAACTAACGATGGAGTTTTCTGATACGTCGAGGCGGCGCGTCGCGACGCCGAACTCCAATTGCGACGGTATTTGAACGCTCTTCAAATCCACGATCCCGTATTCGGGGCCGCGAGCACGCGAAAGTTCGCCAGTTTCTCGTGTCCCCCGTGTTTATTTACGACGCCGCCGTACCGCGTCGCGCCGCGTCGCGTAGTCGTCACGTTTTTCCAAAGACGGCACACCGGCCTCGGTCGGTTGTCCTTCGTGCTCGTCCTTTTATCCTTTCCTGCTCGGAGTATTTATTTTCCGACGTTCCCCGAGTCAAAGTGTATTCACAGCAAACGTTTCCACCATGCAAAACAATTTTCCCGAATGCATTACCAACGACCGCCGAAGCCACGTACGCCGCTCGACAAAATGGTGCCAAGAAATTTACTTCTATTAATTGAAGTTTACTGTGGATTTGATGTCTCTCCGCTACATTGAGGAAAATACATGGAATAGCTTCGGCGAAATAATGGGACGTGTTGTAAATCATTTATTGGTTCGTTAAATATGTACAAGGATTCTTTAACCCTAGAAAGATAACCATATGACAACGTACGTAAAAGATAACCATACGCTTCAGAGGCGCATGCTTTTCTAAGGCGTCAATTTTATACTAACAATGGATATTTATTTAAGTTAATCTAGTCATTTTAAAGGTTTGGCATTATTGTAAAAATAAAATGCATTTATATTATATTTTTTTATATTTTAAGTAATTTTAAACTTAAATCACTAGACCTCTATGAAAAATTAACAAAAATCAACAGTCTTCGCAGGCGCCTCTGCGACGTAGGTTATCTTTCTCGGGTTAAACACGCCAGAAGATAATTCTGAACGCGACAAGATTCGCCGATTACTAAAAGCAGCTATTTACTTACCGATTACTAAAAACAACAAACATACAGTTGTTTAGATTTTTAGCCATTTGTTTTATTAGACTATGGATTATATGCATTTATAGCAAAAATGAGTAGAAATAATAATAATTAAAATTAATAAAAATAATTTAGAACAGTAGAAGGATTTAAAGAATAATAAAGCATTAATGTATTATTTTCGTCCTGCTAAAATGATTAAAGGAAGAAAAATATTCGAAAGTGGCTGCAGTTACTTGTAACCGACGCAGACAGCTCATATTTTGCATAAAAATTCGTCATTTGTTTATTATAATATATGTCCAATGAAGTAAATTTACTGAATAAATTTCCATAAATATATTTTTATGATTTAAATAATCGTAAATTAAGAGGTTCGGAACATGTCACAACAATATGCCAAGAAAAACTACACGATCAACCGCTACAGTTTCATTGAAATCGGATACGTACCAGTGGGAATTAAATAAATGAATCGTCGATGGTAAATAACGTGTGAACGAAAGTTAAGGTCGTAGAGTAATGAATATAGATGCCGAGATGAAGTTGTTTAAGCTACTTAGACAGTCGTGAAATATTCAACAAACGAGAAGTTTGAAAATGTAAATGCATCAGAATGATTGCAGAGCGTTGTCGAAGCTTTTAGAGTTGTTTGAAGTTGGAGGTTTCAATTTGTAACAGAGGATGTGCAGGAACATCCCGTGTGGTTATAAATTGATATGAATTCGCGACGGTGGATATAGCACACAGTGCATTCTGGTGTCAGCGATTTATAAATGCAATTTCTCTTCCGATTACCACGTAGGACGTATCGTAGTAAAATTTTTGACACGGAAAAAGGCACGTAGATCAGTGAATAACTCTTTTTACCATAAGGAATTTTCCAGCTGATGAATTGAATTTCTTCCTCATCCTGGTTTTTGCGAAATATTTTACGAAATATAGGTGCCGCATGAAGATCTCGGTAATTATGAATAAAAAGCTAGCGTATCTACAGTGATCCTGACGTTCAAAGTATGCGCATACATCTTTGAGAAATATGCTTCATGCCTTTCTATCTTTCTCCACGATTTATACTTAACGAGAGAAACGCTCAATTCAAGCTTGTCGTAAAGCATTTCGTCATTATTAAACGGCTCCTTAATCAAGGCATTCCGGGGAGGATGACTACAGAAAGACAATTTACTAGGGAAATGCCTAGCGCCGGCGTTCTCTCTATCTCTCTATGTCTCTCTGCTGCGCCGTCTTCTCAGTCAAGCGACTGAATTTACTATTCTGAATTTTCACATTGCGTATATCTATCGAATTAATTAGTAACCCGTTTTCCGCGATAGCGAAATTCGAGCGGCGCGGAAACGGAAAGCATACTCGTTTCATACTCGTCATCCAATTAAGGTGTCTGCTATAATTAATTTTAATATGATTTTTACGCTACTCGAAATAAACGGTTCCAGGAATCAATTAATTTTTCAAACGCTCTTACTACTATCGCTCCAACTTTTAACTATCACTGTTCCTCTTCAAATGCTAATCGATAAACATACCGAGTCTAGAAGTATAATTAGACTGCGGATTTTGTGTATTTATGGCAAAATTTAAAAGAATACAACAGTAGAAATACATCATCTTCCTTCTATCAAAGTGATTTATTTCGATGATACTTTCAGTACTTGTATAAGTTAGTAGGATGTAAATAATAATAGATAAAAAAGTTAAAGACCAGAGTTTTTCTTTTTCTTTTTGTCATTCCAAGTAATAGCAAAATTTAAAAAAAAAACCAAGCACTTTAGTCATCGTCTAATAGACTGGTCCGTCAATCGTCCATAAAAAATTCAAGTCATTCAGTGCAGTTTTAAAAAGTGCGAACACTTTTGTGGGCCACTGCGCTTCCCGCGGCGGGTGTTCATCCCCAACGTAGAGGGAAAGAATAACTGCCAGGTCCTTGCCGTTTAGCATGAATCTGCTTCCGGTCGTTCCGCAAGATTCCCGTTCCGCTATCCTTGGCTGGATCTGTTCTGGTCCGGTCAGGCTTGTGATAAATCTCGATCGCGATTGTCCCGGCTTATTATACCGGACTTCAATTACAGGCGAGGCAGTTGAGTCACGTGCACGCCCTGCGTTGCCAACGATGTCCCGGCCGTTCGAAACTTGTTCGGAGCGCAGAAGCAGTGCTAACCGGCGCGGTGGTTGAATTTTCATGACGGATCCTAACGTCGACAAACGGTAGGTGGCACGTGCTGATGGGCTCCTTAATAATCCGTATCGCTCCTCATTATCTCAGCGAGAGGGCAGAAACAGAGCCCATTATGTCTCCCGGCCAACGAGGTTATATCCTCGCGATCCTGCGACTCTCTCTCTCTCTCTCTCTCTCTTTCTCTCCCTCTGTCTCTCTCTCTCTCTTTCTCTCCCTCTCTCTCTCTCTCTCTCTCTTTCTCTCCCTCTGTCTCTCTCTCTCTCTCTTTCTCTCCCTCTGTCTCTCTCTCTCTCTTTCTCTCCCTCTGTCTCTCTCTCTCTTTCTCTCCCTCTGTCTCTCTCTCTCTCTTTCTCTCCCTCTGTCTCTCTCTCTCTTTCTCTCCCTCTGTCTCTCTCTCTCTTTCTCTCCCTCTGTCTCTCTCTCTCTCTCTCTCTTTCTCTCCCTCTGTCTCTCTCTCTCTCTTTCTCTCCCTCTGTCTCTCTCTCTCTCTCTTTCTCTCCCTCTGTCTCTCTCTCTCTCTTTCTCTCCCTCTGTCTCTCTCTCTCTTTCTCTCCCTCTGTCTCTCTCTCTCTTTCTCTCCCTCTGTCTCTCTCTCTCTCTCTCTCTTTCTCTCCCTCTGTCTCTCTCTCTCTCTCTTTCTCTCTCCCTCTCTCTCTCTTTCTCTCCCTCTGTCTCTCTCTCTCTCTCTTTCTCTCCCTCTGTCTCTCTCTCTCTCTTTCTCTCCTTCTGTCTCTCTCTCTCTCTCTCTTTCTCTCCCTCTGTCTCTCTCTCTTTCTCTCCCTCTCTCTCTCTCTTTCTCTCCCTCTGTCTCTCTCTCTCTCTCTTTCTCTCCCTCTGTCTCTTTCTCGCGCGCGGGCGCGCGCGTTTCTCTCTGTGTTGTTCTCCATCGGAATGGCCGCACTTTCGAGCCGCCGCAATATCTGCTAGACAACGCGCGTGGCAATGCAATACCGCGGTTTATGCATGAACGATGCAAACGTCGCCCGTTCCCGCAACGACACCACCTAAACAACCGAGACCATCGGCCCGGCGGAAGCGGTCCGATCGGCACCGTGCGTCTTCGCGGTCTCGCCGGGCGTTTCTTAGGACGGTTTTCAGCTCGATTACGCTGCACCGCGAGGAAACGAGTCCGCTAAGCGGAAACGCGCGCCCCGCGAAATTCCCCGTTTTTCTCCTGTTTTTCGACGCGTCGACCCGATAATTTTTGCATAACTGCCGTCGCTCGCGCGTACCGTTCACGTTTTCTACAGCGCCGCGGCGAGACGGTCGAACAATTTCGGTTCTGTTTGCATTTTTCGCCGTGCTCGCTGGATACGCTGAATAGCGAACCAAACTGTATAGCGATGTTAAACGGGATAACAGCGGCGAGGAAGGAAGAACGTACGGATCGTGGTGTCGTTCTGTTTTGCGCGAGCACGAATTTCTTTCCGGTTTAACGTAATCACGTAGCTTAGGGTCGTATCTGTATCGTTGAGTCCTGGAACAAATGCCGAGTGATTCCTTTATCAATTGGCGTCGCTAGACCGCAGATCTTTATGCGAGTTCCCAATATAGCAGGGAACGTGCGTGCTCGTGGAAATCATCGGATGAAAAGATCTTTTATTTATTCTAATTCTCGTAACGTCAACTATGTCAATTTTATATAAAAATCCGCATTCGCCGCAAGAGAACTTTCACATTTGACATCTTCCGTCTCGATGTTGTACTTTGTTTGAACAATGACAACGGAGATTTAACTCTTTATCGTTTTAAAAGTCCCAGTGACAAATAGTTTGTTCGAGTTTAGTGCAATCCTAGTTAACACTAAACCTACCGCGGTCGCAGTGACCGCTTTCTTATTTTGCAATTCTGAAAAGTTCCGAGACTCTTTCGTGGAAAACGCTTGAATAAGTTATATTATTGGAGCAGGTTTTATAATGAAAGCTTTACAAATTCTAAATAAATTCGGTCTTCTCACTTTTGCGAAGCAGTACCAACCAGTTAGTATTACTGCTTGGTAGGTTCAGTGTTAAAAATTCGCGTGACTCATATGTGACCGAAGCAGCACCCAGCGCGTTAACACTGGTAGTTTGTATGAGAATGCGCGAGGCGGTTTGCACATACGGTGTGTCTGACCAGCACTGGCTGTTTCTACTCGCGGTAACAATAGCATATGCTCTTTCTCTATCGATGGCCCCAATTTATGTGCTCTTTCTCTAGCAATAGCCTCCAGTGCCCGTATCGTCCGAACCTTTTCCATTAAATTAGAGATACAATGGCTTCACAGAAGTCCGTGGCAACGTTTTCCCAATAGAATCCGAGAATCGCAATTTCCCTAGTTACCCGCGGCCAATAAATCACACTCGGCAATGATGTAGTGGGCGGAGTAGCTATCTCTGGCTAGGTTACCGAGTTCTCCGCGCCTAAACACGTAGTTAGCCCCGAAATCGAGACTTTCCTGGATCCCCGGGTACTGCGCGATGCATCGTTCGGCTCGTAAATGCCGGACCGGCCGCAATTCCTACGGAATTGCAGTTCGACGGTGGTAGTACAAGCTGCCGTTACAGACCGAACAACTTGTCCGTCGTGCTCGTCCCACGGTGCCGGCGACGAGCGGATAATTTGAACGGGGCCGTGACAAGGGCGGCTGTGCACGCGCGTCGAGACGATTTCGCGCATCGTAAGGCCCTGTTCAGACGCAGCGTTACGACGAGACAAGCCGCTTTAATTGTTTCGCGATTCCCGGGCAAGATCGTTATTTCTGGCCCGTGCACGCGTCTTCGTCGCCGCTCCGCTCCGCGCACGCTCCGGGAAACCCGTAACAGGAGTAATCCCGGAACGGGAAACCGTGTATCGGGGATTAGAGTGCGTTCCGGCCCGGCGAAATTAACGCCGCCGCGCCGCCGTGTCGCCCGAATTATCCTAGCAAGCGTTTTCACGATGCACCGCAGCTTTTCGTAACGTCTGGCTATTCAATTACGGCCGCCATCACGGCGAATTGATAGCGCCATCTCGCCGGTATTAATACGCCTAAATGCGCCACGGCTCGCACGATTCCGCGCCAGGTTGTTCTGCTCCCATCGATTCATCGATAATCGCAGTCGTTCGTTTTTTAACATTAACGATCGCTTATTGGGCCCGTGTAGGCACACGCGATTTTTTCAAGCTGCGGCGACACCGCGATCGTTCCTGTTGCGTGCAATTTTTGCACAGTTCTTTAGGCGACACGCCTTTGCCACGATCGGGCTTCGAAATATTCTAGTTTAATTCTTGATTTAGGGAGTACTAAAAGTAGCCGTTTTATATTAGTTCATATAAAAGTAAAGATAAGATATTTATTGCGATTTTTCTCAAGTGTTATTGTCATATTTGCCGCAAGAATCACATATAGTGAATAAATAAGTGAAATCAAAAATTAGTAACTCATCATTTTATTGGATTCCGTAAACGTAGCGTTAAATTAGATGATGTACATTTGTTAAAAACACAGATTTGCAATTCCACAGGTTTCTTACAAAATCAATAGATCGGTACCTAGGATAACTGCGTCAATTACTGTGCCCAGGAAAGTAACATCTGAAGTTTTCGACAAATTAAATGATTTTTTTTACTTACACTGCACCTCTCTCTCTGTCTCTGTCTTTCTCTCTTTCTCTCTTAAAACATTTATATTATGTGATTTATATTATATTTACATTATATTTTGATGTTTTTTTATATAACTACGAATTTTTTCATAATTGAAATATATAAAAAAACACAAAATATTTAAGAAAATATACAAAAAATAGAACTGTAGAGAATCTTTACAACTTCGGCAGCTGTGAAATAAAATTTCAGCGTGCAGACATTTTGACTGGTGCTGGAACACTATTAATCTCTTTTTGGATGCGATATGACAAAACGATCGCGGAATATAAATTGGCTACGGTGGTGTCAGCAAGATTATGATTGATATTTTTTCCTGTTGACAGATTTAAAAATTCTCAAAATACTCTGAATTCGACTAGGATAGTGGAGCCGATTACTATGGAGTGATCAATTGTTGCGCCTTCGGTTTGTTTTCGGGCATAATTAACTTTATATTCATGGGGACTAAGACATATATTAAACTTTTTTATTCTCTTATTTTACTTATTTTTCAGTACAAAAACTTAATATGTTAAATTATTTTATTGTTTTATTCTGTTTCTTCATTGATACAAAAACTTAGTATTAAACTTAAATTTGTTTATTCTTTTATTCTGTTTCTTTTTCAATAGACAAAAAAACGAATAACAAAGGCACAGCAATTGGTCACCACATCAGCTCCACTACTTCAGTGTTCAGAAATGTTTTTATCTTTAAATGTCCTAGATTGCGTACTAAAATAAAAATAAATCGGTGTAACCGATTTTTTGAAGAGTCTGCAATACGAGAAACCGGTTGTTGCAGGTATAGCGTTTCCATTATATCACGTCCTCGAATGATATACTTTTGGAGGAACTAAAGTTGGCTAAAAGGATCAAGACGCGGCGTTCCCTCGGCCTCCGAATTTCTCGTGGAAGAATTTCTCCCAAACAAGTAGTATATCACCGTAGCCATGAAAGAGAAAGATCGAGGGTGGGTTTACGTTTTCTTCTCTCATTCTTTTCCCCTCCAGCTTTCGCTGAGCCTTCGCGTAAGGGAACGGTGCCATTTTTAACGCTTCTAATTAATCGTTTCACAAAAGCTGGACGAAAAACTGCCCATTCACGCTCGCTTTTCCTCGCCGCGGCCGGCATTAAATTAAAGTAAGGGTAAACACCCTCGAAGAAAAGGGTCAAAGGGATTTCCTTGCTTTGCTGTGGCCGAGTAATATATTTTCTGTTTGTCCCTCACGTCTTTCGATCCAGCGGGAGAAACGTTCTATCAAGTCAAATCACCTTTTGCTACACAATAGGTTGTGGAGATCAGGGTTATTCGAAGGTTCTGCTTATCCGAATGTATTTTTTGTTCCGAAAAGAAATATTCTTACTCGTATGTTATCAATGTAACATCTGGTGTCCATGAGGGTTCTTATCTCGGGGTCCACTTTTATTTATCCTTTTTATAAATGATATCGCCGAGTGTTTTCTTCACTGTTATTTTCTTCTCTACGCTGTCGATTTAAAATTCGACTATATAAAACTTATACAACAGAATTAAACGGTCATGTACCGCGCCTTCGTATAATTGTTGTATAATTTATACTTTTGTTACACAAAAGGATTTAGAATCCCAATATATGTAAATAAAGAAATAAAGAAATTCTCATCAGATACACATAGGTTTCTTTGTACCATTCACGTTACGTATACAAAAGAGGATCTCTTTGCATCGCCATAATTCCTAGAGATATTCGGACAACCTCTCTCCTGCTCGAAATAACAACCGGATAATTTACAGATCACGATTTGGATAACGAATTAAATATATTTCCTCTTCGTACCCACTGGAAAATCGCAGGTTTCAGCGGTCCGTCCTGTAAACCTCGGTGGAAAATTTCCTAAAGGGCGAGTATTCACGCCATAACAGTCGCCTAACGTCGTCTCGAGGTTTTCCAGCGACACTTTTAACAAGCTAAAACTGAGCTTCTTATCGGATGACGGCGAGGGAGAAGAAAAGCGCACGCAGCCCGAAGACGGGGACGATGGGCACGAGATATGCAGAACGAAGAGGGGGAGAAAACGAAGACTCGGGAGGGAAGGAAACAAGAGGATGGCTAGGACGGAGATAGAGGGTGCCCTTAGTTAGCGAAGTATGGGAACTCGGTTGAGTACGATGGGAGGTCAAAGTGTAGTTTAGTGAGACGGAACTTTTAATCTTCTCCGGAGATGATCATCGAACCGTATTCGTATTCTTTACGGAGTCTGACTGCTACTTTCCATCTTGATCTTCTTCCCGGTATCTATCCCGAGGATCGAGACGGTCGAACCAGTTATCTTGTCATTCTTCTGCCGACGGTACTCCCTGGTAATCTATTTCTTATCCGTCTTCGCTATCCGTCGAAGTTCATGCTTTAATAGACTGCCGATCAGGTTACGTCGACCTGTTTCGCGTTGATATTAATCGACTTCCGCCCAGTACGAAAGATCGCGCGACGTCATTGTTTATAGAATATTGCCGGAGATGAACTTCTGCGGAACAATAACTAATCTGGTGGTCCTTAATCATTGTTCGGTTTCTTCATTCGATCTTGATCGTGTGATCATTACGTAGAATTCGAATTATTTGTTCGGAAATTCGAGTGTAGGTATTTGTTGTTAACAATAGGTCTACGTACCGCGTTGAAATGATGCATTTCACGTTGCTTAATTTATGACTGTTGATACTGTAGACAGATTTATAAGAAATTAAATTAATGAACATTTTTAGTCGAATATTTTATTCGAATAACGATTATTCATTATTCGTCATAAATATTCTATCTATTTGTTCGTATAATTCCTAATTCGTCACAAATTATTCTCTCTATTTATTCAAATAAATTATTCGAACAGAGATTGCGAATAATTGTTGACTGTGTTTATTTATGACATGTTATATCTTTTATTATGTTGACATGTTATATTTATACAAATACATTCAGGGTCAGTGTTCAATTTCAACTATTATTTAGTTGTGCGTCAAGGATCAATCTACTCAAAAGTAACAAATTTTCGACGCGACATTTGAAAAAGAAAGTTAATCGCCAAAAGGAATATGGAAGAAATATAAAACAAAACGAAAATGTATGATAAAACTTTATCTAAAAGCTAAACCTATAGATTGTATAGACTTCTGTAGAAAGAAAAAGGAAGAAGAGAATTGTTCAGTTCTGCAGTAAACATTTAAGCCAAAAATGATGGAAATGTACGATTCCAAAAGCAGGATTGGGAACGAATAGGATTAAAGGATGAGCTTGTTCTACGTGAGAAAATGGAAGAGGAAAACGAACATCCGGCTCCGGCAGTTGTTCTCTAGAGCTTGCACGAAGACGAAAGGATCGAACACGATTTCTCGACTTCCGGTATGTCCCATTTCCACCGGCGTATCCGGATTCAGCAGGCTCTCCCTGTGTGTACATACCTGCGCATCGGTAACAGTGCACGTCGGAGCGCCACTTCGAAATAACCGTAAGTGCCGATCTTTTGGCGAAGAGAGAGGCAATGCCGGGTGCATTAGCCGAGTCCCATACGTATCCAACGGAAGTACTATCATTATTCTTCGGAAATGGCGACGGGACGACGCGCGACTTTCGCTAATAGACCCTTGAAAACGTCTTGAACCGGCAAGAAACGGCTGGAAAACATATAGCCCTGGACAAAATAATAATACGCTTTACATAGTTGTACAGGGTGCGCCAAATGAGGTGTCGCGAGCTGTTTTCTTATAATGAAATTATAATGACATCGACTTTATTTGTTTAAATCGAATGGTACTTTCGATAAATTCTTAAATCGATTTAAATTGTTATTTTGTTACAGCTAAACGATAAGCTAGCTGACGAATTAAAACTGATAAATTAAGAATGTTCATAAAAAAGATAAGTTCATCTTCGTTGCATGTGAAACACGAATGTTTCGACATTTCGACATTTTTAATCTTAATAAAACATACATAAAAATGTTGATAACCGTCTCGATCAGATATTTGTCAACGAAAAAATTAAAACATATTCCTCGCAGATGCGATAAATTATCCAAAAAGTTTCGACGACCCAAAATTTCACATATTTTGTTTCGAAGTGTTGCTGACATTATAAAGATTCGTTCATAGAAAATGATTGGATAAATTTGTTAATACATGCACACATTATAATAAAAATGGCGAAGGGTCTAAATAAACATAATTTTCTCATTGTTGCAAAATAACACACGTTCGTTATAACTCGGTAGGTTTAGTTGTTAAAGAAAATCAACATTAGTCTATTAATGGTTCTACTTTCTTTCGAGCTTGTGCATTTCAGTGTAAAAAGGATTTTCGTTTACAAGAAAGAAATGTAGTTACACGAGGCAGCTGCTGAGGCTACAGTCGTAGAAGCGAAAGAATGATTCTTAAACGTATGAAGCATTCCACGAGAAGTGCACAAAAGCGAACGAAACTTGGAAGACAGATATCTTTGAAACTTTAGCGGAATAGTGTTTTATGCTCGCAAGTACATGCAATCCCCTTGAGAACGACAAACACTCGGATGAAACCACTTTGAGCCTGAGGAAGTTTAAAAACTAACAGGCATAATATTGTACATGGTATATATAAATGTTGCATCACTGTTTCATTATTGATTTATTATTCAATCGGCGCAACGCTTTGAATAAATAATAATTACGCTGTAATTAATAATAATAATTGAATCTATTTATTTATTAGAATGGCATTCATAATTAATATAATTGGATTAATTAGTATGTCGTAATTATATTCCTGCTAAATTACGAATTATATCGTAATTTAATTGAATGCCGATCTGAATTACAAACTACAGAGTAATTGAATTTCTTCGTGATTTAATTCAACGGCGATCTAAATTACCAATTACAATGTAATTGAATTACTTTGTAATTATAATTTCTTGTTCAATTCAATTGTAATTCTGCGCAACTCTGCTTCTAGCCAGGGGTTGCACCTGTTGAAATTCTGCTACGAGCTCGCGGAACAACCCGATAGCAGGAAAATCACTTCTCACACCTGAACGGAGCGAGCGCGTCGAAGTTGAAGGTACGTACGAATTCGACTGTTTCGGTAATGAAAAGTCGGCGTGGATCTTGGAGGGCAATCGCAGTAAAACCGGCATAAATTAGCTCCGTCGAATCTCGTCGTTCCGAAGGCCCAATAATTGGCTCAGCCGAGGGACTCTCGACCAGACAATAGGGAGCGAGAGCGGGGGCAGCGAGGGATCCACCGGCGTGAAACTTCCACATCGTCGCGAGCTCATTCTCATTCATTGGTTTCCAATTAATTCCTACAAAGCGGTCGAGTTATTAACCCACTAATTGCGGCCCTCCGACGACCGAGATTCCAGATGCCGGCCGCGTACGCGCGCGCCCTTGCGTATTCATCGGATTGAAAAAGTGGGTTTCTTTCCTTCTTTCTTTCTTAATAAGCGCACCCGACTAGGGATCCATTGTCCCAGCTGCGCGATGAAATATTGAATTATATCGGGCGGAGAGCTCGCAAAGAAAACGAACCATTCCGACCCGGCGCGGCACCGGCCGCGGACGCGGGCTCGTGAAAAGAAAACGATGGTATCGTTCATGGAAATGAATCAACTTTTCACAAATAGCTTTCGCCGGAGATTTAACTGAAGTATTTCTATTGAACGTCGACCCGTATTAATGAAAGTAACCTCCGCCGAAGGAGATGGCGCTCGCTCCGGGAAACTTTTCTGTTCGAATGAAAGATGAAATTTTTTCGTTTCATTTCAAACTCATATTACAGTAGAACATTGAATATGTTTCGGGAAAAACGATCGAAATTCTGATGTGGCTCTAGCTTCGTATAACGCTATAAAAATCTCATCGAGTTCGCCAGCGACTTCGATTTAACACGAGGAGCCTCGAATAAATCGTTAAAATGAGGATGACTTTCGGCAATGTCTTTCATGACGTAAAACATTGATGAAACTTTTCGTCACTTCCCATACGTGCACCTCGATATCTCAAGATACGTACATTACTTTTACATACATTTCACAAATCGAAGAGAGTTTCTTTTAGAGAGTTTCTCTATGAACCTAAATCCTATTCAATAAAATGCAAAGAGAATTATTTTACAATAATAACAAACAAACAAGATTTAGACACATACGACGCGTAGTTCTATTATGAAAAATATTAGTTCTGCTTTTAAAGTTTATGTAAAAGAAATTTTTGCATCTTCAAATGTCAAAAAATGTACGTGGAAAGAGACGAAAATTTTCATTAAAGTTTCACGTTATAAAAAAATTGCTGAAAATCATCGTTATTTTAACGATTGACTTGAGGCTCCCCTTAAAAGAAAATGGCAAAGAATTGCTTGTTTCACTTGATCATGTTGCAACCAAATCGATGTTCTGGAATGAACTCGACCAGATATGACAAATTAGCTTTCCGATATCGTGTCTGAAGTGAACAGAATATTTAACTATTATCGAATTCTATTTTGAATAATTTTCGATACATTTTACACAGTTTTGCATGCTCTATCGAAATCTGAGAAGAAACATTCTGTACCAAGCTCGAGAAACTGAAGATGACCTCGGAATACTAATCAAAAAGTGGAACAGTATAGAACCGCGTCGTTTCAATATCATGGAACGTTCGACAGCTTTGTCCGCGAAGTTTGTACAGTGTTTTGCAGCGTCGCGAGGTATAACTCGTTTAAAACGCAAATTCGTTGGTACCACGCGAAAACACGGTAATCTCTAACCGTTGCTCGACGTTTAAACTACTTCTGCGGGCAAATGGTACTCGCGGGCGCAGGAACGCGCACAGTTATGTTAATGTTTCTCAAATCCCGGGTAATCCGGACACAATTAACCGTAGAAATCGTGTAATTTATATGAAACGCGATCGAGATACCGCGTCGCAACGCCGCGGCGCCCATCACAGTCGTTTGTGCCGGGGATTTCGAATAATTCTATTCATCTCGCGTCGAAGGGAGAATTTCCAATCCGGCTGCAATGGCGGCACAAGGATCTCGGAACGAAACATCGGACCGTCCGTAATTGTCGATGGTAATCTGTAATCCACAGGTTAATAAATTCCGACGACGGTCGTTCCGTTTCACCTGGATTTTGTGGACGAATCGGTCGTTTCATCTCCCCTTCTCGTACCTATCACGATCCTCGAGGATAATAGACATTATATTGAGTTCCCAAGTTGATCGACCGGATCCTACAACCTCGGTCAAGCGGCAACTAAACGCGCTCGATGTTACGCGCATATTGACCATCAGAAATTGCTACCGCTTTGTTTGACCAGATGCTGCGAGCATTATATGAGCCCCGCTTTTCGAGAGTTCGGGTTCGCGGGCCTGCGAATCGGGTTCGCTGCTCTGTTCTGATGCATACGGGCACAGGGCCGACGTACTAACCGTGCAACTTGCACAGCAGAGATTACGGTCCGGAAAATAAGGCGGGAAACAAGAAAGAAAGGAAATTAAGGTGGCGAGGCTGGAATATTTAGCGATCCGCGGGTCGGCGCTTCGTGTAAAATCTTCGAGCTGTTTTGTGCCCCCATACTGAAGGCAGCGTTGGGCGAATGGTATTCGGAGTAACGAATGAAATAATAACGAATAAGCTTAATTATATGTTATTCGCGAATACCGTTAATTAAGTTAATAAATTTAATTTATTCGTTATTCGAAAGAAATTCGACCGAAGGTATAACAGGCAGGACCATAATTTTTTATTACCTTTTTAATCCTGAACAACTAGTTCGTGCAATTGTAGATCGTTTGGAATTTTGAATGTCGATGCGAATTTTAACCCGAATCGTTAAAATTGGAACGAAAATTTTGCCCGAAGTCGACATGGATGTAAAACGAATTTATTTCCTTCCAGTATTGGGGATATTTTTTATGTGGGTTACGAGGGAAATTGCTTTAAGGTTTTATTGTAAATTTACGCGACTATAGCGTAGCGGAGATGATGATATAAAATTTAATGCGATATCGTTCGTATCCTACATATTTATGGTGAACAGTTTACGAGCGATTAACTTCTTTATGGAAGTTTTAGGGGCATTGACTGTACTCTTGCCAAGCTGTGTAAAGGATGTGGTGAGACAGGGGACGGAACAATGAAGATTCCTCAGGGACGCTATCAATTTTTTTCGTACATGTATGCCCTAACTTCCGCCTAAACATTGTTCTGTATTTTCATCGTAACTCTCGCGTAAATATTTTTCTGCAGTTCCAATCTCATTTTGTCGTAAATATTTTTGTGTACCTTCCGCATAGCGTTTCTATGTGTTCTCTGAAAAATGGATTATTTCATGCAAAAACAATCTTCGTCCGGTGATGTTTAACAACGATCGCTTCGGAAAAATATTGTAAAATAGTATACGGAACTCGTTCCACGTGTGCATACGTGCGAATTTAATTGTTTACTGCTATTACTTCCGATATGAAAACTCCATAGAAAATAGAATCGTTTTCGTGCCGATTCAAACAAGCAAAATACCTTGATATCACTTATTAGACAACCTCCAATTAAATCACGTAATTACTCTTTACAGTCTCTCTGTCATCGCACGATTTTATACAAAACAGCAGACAGTGTTTTACATTCATTCATTTCGGCGCCCAATGCAAGGCCGACTGTGCGTGAACAAATTCTATTCTTTCACTGTTTGGAAACATATTACCCAGAAAAACCTATCGCCGGCAAAGAATACTTCCGTGCTTCGCGTTTCTCATAGGAATCTTTCTCCGAAAAGCTCGCCTCGGGTAAGGGGCCTCACGCGAAACATCTATGCGAGGCGAAATTTACCGAAAATTGCGGCACGTTCGCTCACAGTGAGGTGGGCGGTATAAAATTCGCAGAGGTGAAACGCCGGTTTTAGCGAGTCAAGTCTCTTTCCGGCTGAAAGCCACGCGTGCTCGAGAAGAAGACACGTCAGTAAGAACGAATGCCGAGTTGCACTGCTGCAGAAATCTCGTTTCGTCTTCGGGACTCCAAGAAATCGACTAGAAAACGCGTTCGCATTCGTAGAACGCCGAATTGTCGGCCAATTCGTTTCACCGCCTGATTGCGAACATTTATCTCAACAATATAACAATTTCTTTGGCTAGGAAATTCGTTTCACCATTTTCAGCTTCAAGGAACTTTGACGTCGCATACTGATTTGTCATGTTTCTTAACACTTTAACTGCCGCGTCATCCATACATGGCTGACGGAATTATTTACTCAGATTTTAAAACTAATTTTTACGCTGATCTCTCTCTCTCTCTCTCTCTCTCTTTCATAGTATCTTTTTTTTCTTTTTCCTTTCTTTTGCGTAATCCTCAATGTGTAATACTAACCTTCCAATTTTATGTACTTCAAGTGCCTCGGCCCGTTTATTAGTAAAAGAAATAAATAAATAATTTCGCAACTTCATTAATATCCACCGAACATAATTCATGTAATACAATTTTACTTTGCAATGTCAACTTAATGGAATGTATTATTTTCGTTTGATGACATTTTCGAGGTTCTTAATGTAACAGTCAAGATTTTGTCGAAAGTTCAAAAAGATTGTATGTTGCGATTTTCAGCTCTTATACAGCTCATTGCAGTAAATTACATTTTTTCTAATTGCAGATTCATTGTTAATTTATATCTAGAGGTCGGTATTTGTTGGTTTCGATTCACATCAATTTGTTTACAACCATATAAAAAATTTGGATTATAGGTTAATAGTAAAATTAATACATACGTAATTTGTTTTAAACAGAGCTTTATAAACTTCTTGTGGATTGTTTAAAGATATTTCTATAGAATCCTACAGAAAGTTTAATTTTGAAATATCTGTTGTATTTGTGGTTTCATCATGAAAATTCCATTATATTTATCTAGCTAAAAATATCTTAGTTCGCGCGTCTGACCAATCCCGATTCGTTCTATTTGTTCAACTGTTTACTAGGTCCAAGCTCAAAATAGAAGCACATTATTACTTTATTCGTGACCCTTTCAACCTGATTAGTAGAATACAAATTTCCGTATTTATTGATAATTTTAAAAAGTTGGAATCAAGTAAAATTTCTACCACAGACAAGCTTTTAATAAACTTTGTTCTTTCCTTATTCCGGTTTTCTTTTTTAATACAGTTTACAAAAAACAGAAATTAGCATACTTACCAAAAGTGCATGGCGTCTACTAATTACTGTTACACAAGGCTGAGCACTACCTCAACTCTAGTACGCTCTAATTTAATTTAATTATTTCATTTGACGATAAATAAAATATCCACGTTTGTAGAATTCAGGTCAAGTTTTCTTTCATGCGTTTAGTAAATGAAATATTGTTAACGAATGGACTTTTTGTTGCCTGTTGTATCGTGTTTTACAAAATGTTTTAACGCCTCTTTTGAACGACGTACAAAGAGACGCACAATCAGTTACACGTTCCAAAGAAATCGTTTGTGTAGGAATTGCTGCTGAAAAACATTCGCCATTAGCACGAGTACTTCTCTGTTTTCTTCTGATTATACTGGTAAACGCGATTTTTGTTGCGAATAATATTTACGTCGACTCTTGCATGCCTTTTCTCGCTGAATCCGAATCCGTTTTCTCCTATAATGTGTATCTTTCATGTAATTCCGCTTTGAGTCACTGACACAACAATGTTCCAAGTGAAGTTTGATATTTTCGTTTGTAACACACGATTTTAAAGAAAATAAAAACCCAAGTCGCATAGAATATACCTTAATCACAACAACTTACTAATGCGTTTTGACTTGCGTAAATTTTTGTTTTCAGTTATTCACGAAAAAATTTTAAATAAAACGTTAAACTGTACGACTGTGAGTAACTTCAACTTTTACAGGTTGGCTAAAATATATCCCACCGCACATAAAAAGCTAAGCAAAAGGTGGAACAGTTTTTAACCCGCTGAACCCAAAAAAGTTAATGTGCTGGCTGATTACTGCTGGACACTCAAAGGGGATGTTTTAGAAGCCTAACATTCCAGAAGATCAACACAGTAGCACATGTTAGCAATTTTGTATGCCTTTAGTACTCTCTGGTAATAATTTTACTTCTGCATATTTGCTAAACTATTTTTGTAAACCAAAGGGTAAATAAAGAAATAATAATAGCGATACCTTGCAAATATATATTTGAATTCAGCGTAAAAAAAACCACTATGCAGATCACACGTTAAATCTTGCGTAACCAAAAATTAGTCAAATTTCGTAGACCATTGTTATTTTTACTGGGCATGAAGAGCATATTCCATCAATCGGGTAAGCCGTATCGCTACGGTACATCGGGCCATGGTAGATTTATTGTTAAGAAATAAAATTATTAGTCATTAAAAATATTAAGAAAACATTTTCTCAAGTGTTGTCCAGCTGCTACAAGGACTAAAATAAAATAATACACGTTAAATCTTGCGTAACCAAAAATTAGTCAAATTTCGTAGACCATTGTTATTTTTACTGGGCATAAAGAGCATATTCCATCAATCGGGTAAGCCGTATCGCTACGGTACATCGGGCCATGGTAGATTTATTGTTAAGAAATAAAATTATTAGTCATTAAAAATATTAAGAAAACATTTTCTCAAGTGTTGTCCAGCTGCTACAAGGACTAAAATAAAATAATACACGTTAAATCTTGCGTAACCAA
Source organism: Megalopta genalis (assembly GCF_051020955.1). Lineage (NCBI taxonomy): Eukaryota > Metazoa > Arthropoda > Insecta > Hymenoptera > Halictidae > Megalopta > Megalopta genalis. The sequence goes on from NC_135015.1 coordinate 11,103,256, forward strand.
AAATTAGTCAAATTTCGTAGACCATTGTTATTTTTACTGGGCATGAAGAGCATATTCCATCAATCGGGTAAGCCGTATCGCTACGGTACATCGGGCCATAACTCCTGCCGGCTCAACGCAGTCAAAGCTGCACCGTTCCATGCAGCAGTTGCGCAATTAGGACCGACCGGTCGGCGAACAGTAGCCGGGGTCGGTGGGATGAATAAAGTATCACGTGCAATTACACTGATCCGCGCGTAAAATCGACGAACGGTGCCGCGAGCGCGTAGAAGATTCGGCAATGATGAGGTCATCCGTGGGCGATGGGATCTATTTACCGCTGGAAAGGGAAAACACGGTAAACGACCCGAGACTCAATTTCGCGGTTTCATCGTGCCCGGGCCGGAGAGCACGTCGCCGCTGCAATGGCGGGGCACGATGACCGAAAAGGATCCCCGCAACGAGAAAGGCTATCCTGGCCAGGCTGGGATACGTTGTGGTGCCGAATCTCGTTCCCGTTTCACCGCGGTAAACACATTTTTCCCTCGTCAAAGTCTTCGTGCGGCTGATAGAAACCGAACTGGCCAGCCAAAATGGGGGCTCGCCGGGAAATAGGGACACGTTATCCCCGCAGCATCGATTCGGACCAAGTTCGGCAACAGAGCCGTTCGTCGAATTCGCTGGCTGCGTTGCAACGAGGGGAGGGAAAAAAACGGGAATATAACGTGACCAGAACGCGAGCGCTTTCACGACCGGGTAGATTTAAATATGCCGAGCAAATGCGCCACCGTGGAGAATCGCAGATCGAAGCTCGTCCGCTGAAAGGCAAACAAATTGCTGGACAATATGCGCGTGTCGGGTCCCGGCCCACCAGAGAATGTCTCACCTTCCATCTTTCGTCGCTTCTCGACGATCGCTGCTCGGTTCTATGGGATTTGCGGTGATTTCAACGTGTCGGTTTATAAACAATGTCGGTGAAATGCGGTGAAATCGATGAAAGCATTGACGGTGAAGTAATTGTCGGTGATTTCAAGGTAACCCGGAATTCTGTACCCTCGGTCATTTTACTGACAAGGGAAGATTGCCCCCTAGCCTGACACGCTGTACAATTGCTGTCGTGTGGCACTTTGGGGGCAAAGCAAACCACAAAACTCCTTACACGGACGCGGAGTTAAGACTGGGTCTTCCGTACCCAGCCTAATGAACGATGAGCGAAGGCGGCGATTTACCCACGTTCGGACCCCTCGTAGGTGTTCCGTCGGGGGGTAGGTACTAAATTTCTTGTGTATGCCAGATCTGGCGAGGAAACATATCTGCCACCTCCGCGGTGGCCAGATTCGCAATAAATGACAAGGGAAGATCGCCAGGGTTATTTACGGAAGCAGAGTTTATTTACAGAAAGAAAAATAAATACTACAAAGACGCGCCAATTCGAAACTGTAACATTCTCCTTGATCACGTAGCAACTGTCATGCGCGATTGTAATGTTTGGAAATATTCGTGCCGGATTGCTTTGCAACAATTTTCAATCAAACGACGGGTTCAATCGTCGATGCAGAAGCTACATTTCCATTCCAATGCAACGAATACACTTCATACTTTGCCCTACAATTTCGATTGCGAGTGCCGCGTTTACAGTTGCACTTACAATATTACAGGGAATACATCAACACTGACCCAGTCGTTTTGGCTCGGGTGCAACGTTATTGTACTCGCGAGAGCCACTAAAGCAACGTAATCGAACATGCCCCGTAGTCGTATCGCTTCGAAATGTTCAACTATGTTTGACGATACAATATTTGCATTGGTGTAGTCGGGAAGATATGTAGCGACCTCTCAAGGCTGAATACCAATTACTGGAGTCAAGATTAAAAGTTATAGTTCTCGTGTAAAGGAGCTTCGTAATTACGAATTCCTGCGAAGAGAGAAAGGACGGGGCTCGTGTGAACGCTTTAAGTACGATACAATTTAATTAAGTATATTCTGTTACAGCTGATACGTGATGGAAGAGGTTTGCACTCCGAGGATCTCGCTAAAATTTGGTGCACGAGGTATTAATTTTGCAACATTCATAATTTAAGTACACAACACGTTTCAGCCTAGAAATGGTCGGTCCATAAATTCCTGCGGTTGTAATCTCGATCTAGATTTCCCGCGCAATAATTGCCAAACAGTTGTTTCTCATACGTAATTCGATAGCTTTGGTTCATTCTTGTTGTGCGATTTATTCGATCCGTGTGAGCAATGAGGTGATTAATTTGTTGAAAACTGTGGAGTGTCAAGTTAACAAGGGTGAACTTCTCCGACATGTTAACTTGACGTCTCCAAAAAATGAATCACTTTATTACTCACACGGAACGAATAAATCGCACAACAGGAGACAATCAAAGCTATCCAATGACATATAAGACATAATTATTAGGCAATCTTCTTCTTCTTTTTTCTGGTTTATCGTCGTTATCTATGGTTATTAACGACATCGTGTTATTGCTCCATTATATTTGCTTCTATTATGTTGCGGGAAATTGAAATCGAAATTAAAACAGATCGATTGTACTCGAACAATGCTAAATAACCAACGTCCTCTGAGCTCCACGCGAGGATTATTTGGACGAACGAATGACGCGTCTGTTTAACCGTGCGAAAATCAAATGAACGAAAATATAAAGCGGGCGAATGAAGAATAGATTCGAATCGCTTCAGCAGATCCGTAAACCGTGAAATTCAATATCAGCTGTAATCAAACGAAACACGTCCCTTTTCATTCTCTAGCTACGGCGTTGTTCGAGTATTACGCCTGATTGTTCCCGCGCACAGTTTCTAATTATCGACTATTATTATCCTCCATTGAAGGGACCGCATACTTTGGTCACAGAGGATTTTTCACTGGAACGGGGTCATTCCGCGCGTCGATTGGCGTCTGCATTCGTATGCAACAGGCGGAACCACGTTCCGACGCGGTCGCATAATAAATTATTGACAGAATTCTACGGTTCCGCGGCCGGGAATTATGTATGCAAATGCGCGAGCCTTCGAGCACCTTGAATGCGAGCGTCGTTTCTCTAGCGGGAAGCGATTAAAAACCCTGGCGATCGAACGAGAGAACCGGGCCACGGGAGGAAAGGTCGATCGAATCGGCGCGATTCGAAGGAAACTCCTAATTATCAGACCCGCCGATATCGGAAAGCCATTCGACCTTCGCGATGGTCGGTCTATGGCGGCCACTTGGCTCCTTCCAGCCCAGCGAGCCCCCTTTTTCATTCCCTTCGAGGAACCATCCACATGGATATTAGCGAATCCCGCGGCCATATGTCTCCACTCCCATAAACTCTGGCCCGCTCGGTTTTACCACCTCCGGCCGCTGCACCGCGCCGTTCTGATACATCTGACGTTCCCAATTAATCCCAAAGTTCGATAGACGATCTTCTCGGTTCACATTTATCACCGAGATAAAACTTATTCGTTCCTCTCCCGGAAGATGCCGTGCGATTGCATTAGTTGCGAAGTTAGTCTGATGAAAAACTTGTTCGACATTGCTATCGAGATGCTTCGTGCTTGTTGTTTTACAAGAATGATAAGACTGAATTTATTAAGACTTTTCACAATTTTACTGCATTGCTTCCTAAACTGTGGCAAATATTACAATAATACTCGATGAAAATCAGACCAAATGTCTTATTGTCGCTTTTACAAACTCGTGCGAAATAGCTGCTTTTAGTGCTTCGTAAATCTAGTGTTAAGAAACAATCATTACACTTTCAGCAATCGAAAAATAATAGACACGGTAGGTTTAGTGTTAATTTCTGAAGATATTGGTGAATTACCGATGAAAAAACAATATACTTTTCTAAAGCCACGATCATTTTTTTCAAAGCTTTCAATTCTTTTCATAGAAAAGAATTAGTTTATTTGATTTATAACTACAAGATTTTCAAAAAAACTTGTCCAGATAAAATAATGCCTTTAAAATATTAATCTGCAGAGACATAGAAAAATTATTGTGTTCCTTAAACAGATTACGAATCGTCTATGAAAATACAAAACTTTATTATTACTAAATAAATCTCTTGAAATTCTGCCCGAAGAAAGAATGTTGACTCTTTCAATGAATACCAGAAAGGTCGCTCGATTTCGAATCTCCTTTACTTATGTCCTCGCTGTGGGGCTTTGAAAGGAGTCCACGAATTCGCCATCAATTCCGAGGCGAGCCACGTGACAACACTTCTCCCTTCGTCGGTCGACCCTTTTTCCGGGTCTTTTCGAAAAAAGCTTTCCGTGGAACAACCAATGCCTAGAGGAGCACTCAGGGTCCGCGCGCGGCTTGGTAACAGGTTCCGGCAAATGGTTCTATGCGAAACTGTCTGCTATCATACACACTTTCATCGGCGTGGCTTTCTCCGGCCGTCAGAGTCCGTCCCTCGCATGCTTTTTCGGCGACGAGACGCGACGCGAGTGGCCATCCACGAGACACGAATCCTTTCTGTATTTTTCGGAATGAAAGGGGAAAGTGGAGGGTAGATGAAAACGTCGAGGGGAAGGACAAGCCGAAAGCTTTGAGAAGGAGAGATACACTTCAGCTTCGATGGTCCGAAGGCGGCCAAGCACTTTGAAAAGCTATCAAAGCCAGCTTGTTGCCGGAACACTCGAGAACCATTGCTTATCCGAAGGTTGTTCCCGTTTCACGGAGCTTCCGCAACACAATAATGTAAATAAACCGTACGACACCGGTCCCCGCTGCATTCCTTTGATTACCTTTCGGTGAAAGGACCCGTGTCGCAGCCCCTCGACGACCCGAGATCTTCGAAACGTTCGATGGAATTCAGGCTGCTGTTCAATTTTTACCACTCTGTTCCGAATCCGAGTGGAAAGACAAGCGCGAGTCTCGGCTGAAAGGAAATTAGCATGTCAAGGGTTGAAACAGCGTTCATAAAAAGCCCACAAAACTGAAACGACTTGTTTAGCCCTTTTAGTGCCGATCAAATAAGTTGAGAGTACCTGAACGAAAAGTATCAGACCTGATCGATAGAAATAATACAATTATTGTTATTTTTATTATTATTATTATATTATTATTATTATTATTATTATTATTAAATTCAGTCTCATCATTCTTATAAAGCAGTACAAGTTTTGCAAGTTTAATGCTTGGTAGATTTATTGTTAAGAAATAAAATTATTAGTCATTAAAAATATTAAGAAAACATTTTCTCAAGTGTTGTCCAGCTGCTACAAGGACTAAAATAATACATGGGTAGAAAAGACAAGATTTCTTACAGCGACAGATGTCGTAACCCTCTGACATCTCGTGGATTCTGATCAAATTTGGCTTATTTAATAGGTTATAATAAAAATGATTACAATCGTGACACTCAAAGTGTCATAGAAAAGTTGCCTAATTTACTCTTGAGCCTTAATTAAAGAAAAATACACTAATGACGTTAGACTTTCATTAACAGACTACAGATCTTTGTGCAAAATAGAATTATTTTGTATCTGTTATAAGAAAAAAGCAAAAGCCACTTAAACGGTTCTTTACTCGTTCAATGATTTTAATAAGTAGCAAACAAAATTTTATGCTCTTCCATTTTTTAAACATTTTTACTGTATCAAATGGCAGCCAGTCATTTTCATCTGATAAATGTGTAAAATCTATTAGTCTATCTATATTAATCTATTAGTAATTAGTTATTGATAAATAATGCTGTAAGTAACTAGTTGTTAGTAAACTATCTGTTAGTCGATAGTGATTAAGTCAGAAATTGTCGCACGTAATTACCCTCGTGAAAGATTCAATCGGGCTAAAGAGACAAAGATAGCGAGGTTCATTTCCATAATTTCGGAAGTAACACGTTTACCACAAATGGAAACAGGATGACCGCTTTACTGTGTTCCAGCATGTGAGAAAACAATAGGGACGGGCGAGAGAGAATGGTAATAAGCATTTACAGTCACGATACATTTAAGCATTCAACTGTCCGCGAGAAAACACTTCCAAAAGGAATTTGCATAATTATGCGTCCCGTCTTAAGGTCTGCGCGGTTTCAAATCGCAATAAAAATCTGCAACAGCTGTGTCTCGAAAAGTATTCTCCAACAAATAAAAGTTGTTCGGAACACATTAACGGACGGTCCGGCGTTCATTAGCGCGCGGGAGAATCTTTAACGCGTTAGTAAGCAACGTTGGTAACGGCTTTAGCCGCATTACGGTTTTTCAGCGCCTGTCGCGACAACCATAAAGTGTCGGCGAAGTAATAATTCAAGTAAAATCGGATTTATTCGAGAGATTCGCCGAGAGTTAATCTAGCCTTCATTCGTTAAAGAATCATGAAACACGATACAAACACGGGAAAACTCGGACGAACGGAGAGAGATGGAAAGAAGATATTAAACAAAGGTTTTTCCCTCCTCCAATTTCGGTTCCTATTTCACCAGGATCTACAGTAAATACAAACGAAACGGTTTCGATGGTTGCAAAAAGGAACGGGGGGGAAAGGAACTCAAAGCGAATACGTGCGGAATCAGGAAACGTAAATGAAACCAATTCGGGGCGTAACAGCTGATCCAAGCAAAAATCAAATCGGGCTGACACAGTATATCGAATCGAAGCGTGTAGCACACTTTAGATGCTGATTTAGAGCATGGATTCAAGTTCCAAGCACACACAAATATCTTAAATATTAAATTTTTATTGTGCACGGTTATTGAGCCTCGGTATTCAGAGTGAGAGAGCACAGTAACTGAAACACTAATCTTTATAGATCATGGACACACAATAACTGGTTGCAGAATTTTCTTTTTCTTTTTCCTAATAGTCAAAGAAAGTTTGCCATTTGTATTATGGAAAAATTGATATAGATAAAAGTAACAACGAAATTTACCTCTCAGTTTTTTAGAAATGTCAATTAAATTGCTACATTTGTTTTTCATAGCGGAAACTCTTGAAGTTCGCAAACACAGCAGTAAGGGTCGATACACATCTACGTGTTAGACTCGGGTCGTGCTAGCAATGTGCTCGATTGATAGTGTCCACATTAGATGTACTAGCATGGTGCAGGCAGGACCGACATTCGGAGTTCAACTTCATCTTTTTCGGATTTTCGTACGTAGATGTGAATCGACCCTAATTGGCTCCTCTGCTTTATGTCCATTCCGAAGACTCAGACTCAAGTTTCAAACGTCTAAACATCCAGTTTGGAAAATCGTAGAGATACATAGTCCTTGGATGATGGCGTCCAGTCTTTGGCCCTCGGTGCATAGCGTACGAATGTACAGAATCCAGGATGTCGATCGTGAATACTTAGATTCGTGAATTCTATTATCTATTAAGATCCTTGACTTGCTAGAAATCTAGAGCTTAATTTCGAATAGTTATGTAAGTCTCAAAGGTCTTGACATAAACTTCTTACTACGGTGAATCCCTGAATTGGCTTATTGGATTCGATTGACGTATTTCAATCGAACCTCTGATTTCGGTATTGCTGTCCTAGACTGTTTCCAATCGACTCTGCAGACTCGAGTCTATTATCTCGATCTCAGGTCGGTGCACCACGAGTCCTTCGATCGAGGGCTGGCTCTATTCTAGATTCCCGGTCGTGAATGTTTCCGATTCGAATCTCTGCGCGATAGTTCGGTCTGAGTTGTATCCTCGATTGAAATTCCGGCGTCTTTCGGTTGGCTATTTTTGCATCCGGTCGTGGCTCGACTCGATCTATACCTTTTCGTTTCGAGTTAACCAATTTCTGCGAAGTAATCCTGGGTCGTTACTTCGATATTCCAATTTGTTCTAGTCCTTCTTCTAACGAATATTTATTACGCAGTCGTCACTTGGAATTTCTTCCGGTGGAACGACGCTCTTGATATCTTCGAGAACAGGGAAAACGTGGAATCGATAACATCTCACTTATCAGAACCGTGGGTTTATGTAGCCATCATAGGATTGGATGAGAACGGAATGGACTGGCATACGGAAAAGAGACGCTCCGATGTTATCCGTGAGAGACGCCTATTATATGCTTGGAAATTCTGATCGATCTTCGATCCTATTTTCCCTGATTTGAGAGCCCGTGAAAAATTTTACGAACTCGCGGGAATCTCCGTCGTGAAAGTTTGTCGACTACGATCTCGCTCATTTATATCGTTGAATTTTATGAAACGACCGTAGCCGGAACGCGTTCTAGCCATTCACGGGCCCAGCTTTCAGAATCGAGTTAACTGGTTGCGCCGAGATGGCGATATCGATGTCTGCTACGATGGCGGAAGCTTGTAACCGCTCGTAAACACCCGATTACAGTCTTCTTATGGAACGAACGAACGGCTTAGTTATCTAATGCGTCGAGAACATCGGTCACAACATTCCTAAGATTTGTATAATTTCATATCTGTTTAACACGTTCCGTGCCGAGCTTTTTTTACTCGAATCTTCACACTTTGATATTTTACTAAAACTTGATGTATTACGTGCAATTATTAATTCTCGTACACATAACAACGTAACAAAAACTTATCAACGCCCATTCTTGCGGTGGAAATTGATTCTTCGGTTCTAAATTTCTTGTAAACAATTTGTTCAGTTCACTAAGTAAACATGCAAGCGTGTACCATCGATGGTACACGTGGCACGGAACGTGTTAATACCTTAAATTGAGCAGATCATAACAAAGCAATAATCTTTCATCAAAAATGCGATTCCACAAAAATCTGCAAACGTTCTTGATATCATCAAGTTAACACAATCCGTTGATCAAATCATTTGAAGTAACATTATGTGAAACATTCTTTCAAAGAACAACACATTATTTTATTTCATAATTATTTCCATGTTTGCGTTCACTTTTAGAATAACGTCATTTAAAATATTATTTCAAGTAGCATGTTATTTTATTTTTTAATTATTTCAAATAATTATTTGAGATAATTGTGAAATTCTTATTGACACTTTAAACACATTTTTCTGAAAAATGACATCTCTCCTGCGTCTTCTGCGCCAGTGGAACGAGATAATCTTTGACGACAATATTATATCTAGCCCGATAAAAGTTTCTTAAAGATAAACTTTTTGAGAAAAGATTTCGCTGAAAGAAAATCAGTGTAAAGATTTCTTCAAATAAAATCTTCTTGAAGCAAATCGATGTAAAGATTTCTTACAGTAAAATATTTTCGTTGTATATTATTTTGAGGATTATTTCGTTTGTCATATTTGAAACAAAAGCATAACGAAATAATTCATTATTTGAAATTGCTATTACTTCACATGGATCTATATTATTTCTATCTTCAAATAAAGGCATTGAAAATAATATATTTCATTTCATCGAAATAATATATTTCAAATAAAATTCACTCAAGTCTTTTTTGTTAAAACAGTATATACTTTACGAAATTCTCTCTCGGCTATACAATACAATTTCACAATATACTCACCACTTATTCGAATAAAGAATTACGCGAATAATTTATGCCGAATAACGAATAATCGTTATTCGAATAAAATATTCAAATAAAATATCCTATCTTAGACAGATACTTATCCGAAACAATTCGAATAATGCCCAACTCTGCTTGTGGAACTTCGTTCGGCGCACATCGATTCCGCAAAGATTGAGCACGAAATTTCCCGGTTCATCGAAATGGGGCACGGCTTCGGTTCGGTAAAAATCGTTTAGCCCGGCCGGTTTGCTGTAAGAATAAACACGAGGCTTGAGTATATTTGCGGGTTCCATAAAAAGCGTAAGTAATCTCCTCTCGCCGCGGCTGAGTAAACTACAAACTTTTCGAATATCGCGAGCCCGGAGGATTCGAGAGGGTAACCCCTAGGAAAGAAGTAATCTCGCCCCCGTTAGCGCGCTCTTCCTTCTCTTATTGAACCATCGTTTCACGTGGAACGGTACGATACTCATCCCACCGTTGCGGCCGGCACCGCACCGACAGAATTAAAAATCGGACTTCCCCTCGCGATTTCATCAGTTCGAACCGGAACGCTTCGTCTCGGTGTAATTACGGGTCATCGAGCGCCATCGTACATATCGAGGTCCGCTAACATCGTCGCGCCTACCTAAATTATGCGACGATTTCCACAATTTCACACCATTCGTCCGGGAGCCATTCGGAAACTAGGAAACTAACGAGGAAAGTTCGGCCATTAGAAAATTTGAAAAAATGTCAAACTTTGCTCTAGTTCATGCGACGTTGATGCCGGAACAATTTTTTCCGAGCTACAAAATCGTTCTTGGGAGAAAATTATCTTCGTAAAGGAATCTGATCGCGATACGTGAATATTTTTAGAATAAATTAATTCGGCGTAACTCTGAAATCACATACGAATCTATTATGATTTTTAACCAGGATGTTTCGAAAATATCTTGTTCTATGCAGGCATTGGCATCTTTTTTCGGCCAAAATGTGACCATTAAGGAGACATTTCGGTGGTATTTTCATTTGCAAACAATCTTTTAGTGAATAATAAGATAAAAATTGGAAACGCGATTATAATATGCTTTTAAAATTTCAATGTAAAAATTCAAAATTCGAATTTTAATTATTATGAAGACGAATATAATCGTCAAATTATCAAACGAGTCACTTGGTGACTACGATCATGTGAATCATAATTTTCAACTCTTCCTACACACGTCAGAAAAAATTCGATCATTTTCAATTTGTTAATTCGTTGTTATGCATTATATATTGTTATATATTGTTAAATATTGTTATTATATTGTTATTCTGGATTATAGAAATTAGGACTACGCAAGTTTCAGAATAGCAGATCGCTGTCCGTAAGTTTCTGAACTTTTTCTCATTCAAGAACAGGAAAGTCGCGTATACAGTATTAACGACCGACAAGATTCAATTACACCTGCAATTACAGCGAGTTATAGAACGTCTTGGCCCTGCGTTTTCAATATTCAATCTAGTACCGAGCTTACCTTACATTTCAGCCGCGTGCCGAGCGATAGCGACGCGTAGTATACTCATTTAATGAAAATTAACCGACGTCGCCGCGTATCGCGGAATGTGCAACGAAGCAGTGAACTGTGCAACAGCGGGTTGAGATAAGGAGCGAGCAGGGAGCGACGTGGGTTATGCTTCAATTTCAGACCCGGCTGTGCACATGCCACGGATAAAGCGAATGCATTAGATCCGTCGGCGAGGAACAAGTTTAAAGCATCTTTTAATAAAACGATTTGAAAAATCTGACGCGATCGGGCGACGCACGACGTGCGACGTGCGCCGTTGCAAAAATCCTGGGGCCTGCGATAAAAAATACCGTCGACCGTGTCACGGATTAACGTGCACGGTTCCCAGTACTTTCTTTTTTCATTTTTATTTCCTTAGCTTCCTGCTTTTATTTTCCGTCGTGCCACGTCGAAAGCAACCGCAACGCAACAAAGCCATCTCGATTTAATTTGCCGTGCATATTTGCATCGTTGAATTTGTATTTTAATAACCGCCATAAAACGCGCAAGATTGCCGCACCGGCCCGGTTATGATATTCAAAGTGCGAAGGTAGGGTCGTCGGCGCGGCGGCGAAAAAAATCAAACTGAAAGTATAACGGGAGTCTTCCGACCCTCCCGCCCACTTCCAGTCACGCTGATTAAAACGTTTAAATCAGTTCGTTCAACTGCGTTCACAGGATTTTACTGCATAGGATGCATCTGCGCCAACCCCCGAGCCCATTCTACTTCCCCCTCGTTTTTTTTTCGAGACTTTTCTTTTCCCTTGCATGTTCTCGTTTTTCACACGAGAACGTCCGAGTGATAGATTCGCGCGCTCTAAGTAATCCATATCCACATTGGCTGGCGGTCGTGACGAATGTCTTCGCGCAGCTTCCGCGTAAATTATATCAAAAACACCTCGCGACGCGTGCGCGATCAACGCGAATGATTAACGACAGAGGAACTTTATCGCGCTCTGCCTTGCCTAATTTATCCAGGCCGCCGTAGTTTATGCTTGTAATAGTTTGTTTAATTTAGCAATCAATCTTGGAGAACGTTTCAACGATACTTTCTGACCGGGTATTTTAAAGAAGTTGCGAGTGTACTCGAGAGCCTTGAACGTCGAGTATAGCAAGACAATTTTTGACGTCAAGTTGTACAATTCTGCAGATTTCCCTCGAGATCGCAGCCGAGGTTCAAAATCCTAGATAAGTCTGAAAAGGTAAAACTAATGTAAAGCGAACTTTCGCGAAGATAATTTCGAGATTCCACTGTTTTACGCACGATTCGCTAATAGACGAATTACAGTCAGCCTAAAAAATATTCGTACGCTGAATTTCAGATTTTTAAAAAATCGTCGATATTTGAGCTGTTATAATTAAGCTCAGGATCTTTATGCAAAATAAAAATTGTTCAAGTTAATTATCTGTCTTTTTGCTATTCATAATCGTAAGAAGTTGGAAATAATGTAACAATATCTTAAAATCGTTCCAATATCATTACAGTTTTGTATTTGATCCATCAATGCCATAAGTCTAGTTATAATTTCGTAAAAAGGAGTCATACCATAATAAATGTGCATTCATTTACAGCTTGAAGCCTTTACCCTCGCAATTCATCGATCAGTTCTTCCTACCATGCTTTTACAGCTCGTAGCGAATGGTGGGCTGAAGATATAAATTTACTAAAAAATGTTGCGGATTGAAACGACGCCAAACCCGTTGAAAAATGTTTTTCACGAATAAACCGACCACGGATTCGGAGATTGAAGTTTCCCCTTCGCAGCGATCGCTCAAAACTTGATGTATGCCCTTTTTTACGCATTTTATGAAACAGAAACGAGGATCAAGTTCGGTCGTGCAGAATCCTCGTGAACCCCGTGTTACTGTAACGTACAGTAACATTATTTAGTTTCATTTTGAAAACATATCTTACTAGGTAGAGAAATAAAGTGAATAAATCTAATAAGTAAAACTCTCGCTTTCTAATTAATACCTAACGAATAATATAACCAGGTTCTTACGAATGGCTAATAACTATTATGACTAATACAATCATGTCCCACGAATGACTGTTGATTAAAATTCTGTAATCATAAGTCAGTATTACAGAAGCGATTGTAATCGTAATGATTAGTCGTTTCTTCCGATTACATTTTGCCGAATTCTGGTTCCAGGACTAAAGAGCTTGATGGATGTAATGGCCGAGTTTCCATCGATCGACACCATAATGCTCAATTATCCCGATTTTTCGATCGGTTATTCGATTTTCTTCGGCATTTCCCAAACTATTAGCCATGATTGTTCCACTCGTAGTCCCTAATTGCCGCAGCGTTCATGCATCAGGGCGTGCTGCGATGCATAAAGGGCGGGCGCTGTGTGCGTGAAGGGAAGAGGACCGAGAGCGGCACGCACATTCATGGCGTCACCAAGTGGCAGGATGCAGTTCCGGAGATTTCGAACAATATTACGCCGCTGGGCGTCGGACTAGAGTCGGCCGAAACTTGGTTCAGGAGTGGTGCGCAACTCGGTGCCCGTTTCGCTGCGAGCGGAGAATCGCGCGGGGCAGAAACGCGGGCGAAAAGGGACAACGAAGTTCGAAGGGAAAAGCGGCGCCGACGAATGGAGCTTGGATGACGGGCCTGGGCCAGGTACGAGTCAATTGTATCGTCCTTGCCAATCCCACGAGTCGGCGACTAATTGTTCTTGCCGAGTCGGTGGGCGGTGACCGATGACGGCCGGCCGAACTCGAAATTCTCCGCTTCGACTACGCCCGCTAACCGGCTTTGCCATTTTTTCCTCCTCTTTTGCAGTGAAATTGCTTTTACTCGTAAGGCTGTCCCGCCGAACTGACCTTCAAATAATCGTGACCGATGCGAGACAGAAAAAGCCATCGGAGGTGCGACAGTTCGGGATCACCGACGACTCACGCGCGAACATCCAGCTTACACGATAACGACATTTCGATTCTCCGCTACAATTCGTTAACAGTATTTCGGTGGCAGTGAACTTCGACCCCTCACACTGTTACAACGAGCCGAATTCGTCAGAAAGATTTCATACATGATCTGCTAAATATGTACGTTATTCATTTCTTCCGAATCGAAACAGAAATTGCGTACTCTGTCAGCAAAGTCTAAAAATGAAAGTGAAGACATACGAGAAACAGAAATTGTCTCACGTCTTTGCTCTTCAAATTGTTCTAATTCTAAGGATACTTTCACAGGAAATAATTGAATAAATATCTTAATTGAAGCATGGTAAAATCTTAATTGAAGCACTGGTTAAACGTCTGCATCAACAAATGTTCTTTATTCTTGTAAAGCAACGCAATTTTACATTACTGACATTTCCTACAATTTACTTCAAATTTTGAGATAATTAAAGTTTTCTAGAATTTTATATTGTTTAGTGAACGCTTGTTGCAGGTAAAGAGATTATTATTAACTGTATCTATAAGAAGCAACAACCAACGTAGTTGTGAAAGAGATCGTATTGCAAGGGGTAAAAGTTTCAGTTTCAAGCAGTGTGTAGTCGCGGAGACAATATTTTATGAGGTTGTAAAATCGGCTGGTTCGTAATGTAATCATGTTACGATTTTCCGGACAACGACTTTGGTTTGCAACCGGATTAAGTCTCGAAACTATGGTCATCAAAATTTCTCTTTGATGAAAGGGATACTGTGATGCACTGATCAAAATTTCTTGAATAAATGTACTGTTAACACTAAAACTTCAAATGATTGTTATAAATGATTCTGCTTATCATTTATAAGACCACTGCGATACAATATGATTGTTCCTCGACATATTTTCCTACGTACTCGTTGGACGAACATTACATCGCGAAAACACGATGACATCCGATCCAATTTATTTTGGCATTTCAAATAATCGTGGTGTTCTATGACCGGTCTACCCAGAATCTCTAGAATTACACGCGAATCATTCCGCAGAATGCAAATTGGGCCCGCGAGAATCTAATACTTCAAGAATTCTAGTTTATGATGCGTCTATCTCACGCTGTAAGGTAATAAAGTAATTTCTTCGCCTCCGTTGGTGAGTTCGTTAATCAACCTTCGCCGCGACGTATAACGCACTAATAACAAAATATAACCTGATAAACGAGGGTCTACGTGATATACGACAAGTTCTACGAAATAACCGAATAGCTCGATTTTACCGGCTACTTCGTCCGACGACCCTCTTGCAATCTTATTTCTGCTGGTGTCGTTTTCACACTGGGTTGTTTAAGTTTATGCAATTTTTTTTCGAGAATTTCTTTCTTCCCTCATATCTTAACGCAGTCTACTGTTATATAAAAAATAAATCAGTAAATGCAGGGGACAGATTTAACAACGCTGTTAGATTATTTTCAAGTTATTAAAAATGTTGAAAATGAAAACGAATTTTTATTTAAGTCCCGTATTGAAAAGTAAGGTGTACAATTACATTTTCAGCATTCGTACGTTTTGCGGATCCTAATAAAAGGATATAATATAGTATTTGTATAGTAGAGCAAACAATTCCGTCGCCCACATATGAGTGAAATGGCAGTCAAAGTATTAAAGAGAGAAAAACAATAAATTGTTTAATTTCGTGTAGCGAAGTGTGAAACTTTTATCGTGTCGCTGGTTGAATTCGAAGTAAGAGAATCTGATAGGACACGCGTGTCGTAAAACTATTATCATAAACTTTATTTGGGAGGTGAGCCAAGGTCTCGCTGCTTCCCAACCTTGGAGAAACTACGAAAGCAGGATCAATCTACAACGACTCGCATTGATATTCCGACATTTAAAAACAGAATAACTTTTTCAAAAATGGACGAAATGACCTGTATTTTTATTTTTTTTGAAACATTAGAGAGAACGAGCACAAAACGTAATGTTTGAACTTTCGTTTTGAATAAAACTGTTAAAAACCGAGAGATTTTTTTATACTTTTTGTGATTCCATGTAACAGCAAAATGAAAAAAAGAAGTATTTTAGTCATCGTACAGTAAACTAGTTGCTTTTGACATCTCCAAAACGGTGAACTCATTTCGTTCAGTTTGAAAAACGTTATTCTGTTTGAAAAAAAAAGGTGTCCAAATATTAATGCGAGTCGCAGATGTCTAAATATAGAACGTGATGCCGCCGGATCTCGAAATATTTACCGAATGTCTGAGACGATATAGACATCAAAGAAAGACGGATAATGTGTATGTATGGTTCATGCAAATGTATGCGCAGACTGTTCTGTGGATAGCGCGAGTATAGAATGTGGATTAGAGGACGCGGTAATTTGCCAGGTGACTGGCGGCAGTCCTTCGGTGAATCATATTACCATATGGTAATCATTGTAATTTCGTTATCATTCAACCCCCAATAGCGGCGAAATTATCTCCGAAATATAATATCCGGCCTCTGAACCGCCTCAGGAGCAATAACTACTCCGTAGCGCGTTGCGTCCTCGGCGCCGGCGTCGGCGTCGGCCTCGGCCGCGGCGTTGTCGGTGGCTTCCCGTTATAATTAACAAATCGCCCCGCGAAGAAATTACATTACTCAATTAAGTTTATTCGTTTGGCCGAGCCAGCCGACTTCGCTAATTTGTTCAACGATGTTAATTGCTATCCCGCGATAATACCTTCCAGATAACGCGAGCAATTATACGCGGAGTATAATTTGTCTTGTCCTGCGGTGCCAAGAGCTTTACGCCTTATAATAAATCGTCCTTAATCGTCCCCTGGTGTTAGCCAATCAACTATTTACGCGATCCGTTCCCGGTGTTTACCTAATCGTCCTCTCCATCTTCGGGAACACCGAAATTCCGACAAATTTAATCCGCTCTGTGTATAGATTCTTTTCTGCATGTATACACCGAGGATGGTTCTCAGCTTCAACTTTCTATTGTTTCCAATCTTACCACACAAAATTGTAACATTTGGGGAGAAGAAGGTGTGCGAATAATTTAGAAGCAAATTATCACTAGAAAATTATCACTTTGACATAACCTGTACGTGATCGATATAATAGTGATGACATTGGATTTATTTAAATTTCGTACGATTTCTATTATGATAAATGCTTGAATAAATAAACATTTTTCGTAGGAACATTTTTATAATATCAGGAATTGTAAACGAAAAAATTAGAAACCAGCCATTTTAACTTGTTTAGTAGTTCTAGTGTTAAAGGAATGATTTTATTTTATTGACGAATATAACTATATATGTAGATACTTTATACTCATGCTCAAGTATAAAACTCTTAGCATGGATGACAAATAAAATATTGTTATAGAGAATTTCCAATATTCTAACTTTATTCAAATCTTATTGATAGTAAAAAATATTTTAGAATTGACCTCGAACAAGAAGATAAAGATTTCCCTGTTCTATCAAAAAGCTATGATCTCATTCGCACTGCAATTTTGTTAAGGTGAAGTGACTTTTAGAAAAGCGATCCCCAAAATCTTACATTTTCGAATATCATTACGGTCAACAATATCCCCGTTATTACGAAAATTGCCGTTTCTAAATCCCCTAAAATGTTGATTCATTTTGCGCAGCAGATAATTAATTGTTGCATGCAGAAGATTAATATCGAAGCCGCGTGCCTGGATTTACGACTTGGTCGAGGTCCTACAATGCCGTTTTTGATGAAGTCATAAATTTTCCTGCTGGCCTCTTTTATTCAGATTTATTGCAACGACTGGCAATTGTCAACGAACAATGTCTGGAAAATGTCCAAGTCATATTGTTCTCGACGGCAATTGACGCCTCGCAACTCGAGTTCGAAAATTTATGAGATTTCTGGAGACGTTCTACGGAATGCAACACAACAGATTTTCGCGCATGCTAAAAATGTCTCATTAATCCCAGCAATACCTCAATGTTTACCAGCATTTTTTAGAACTTTCTCATCGCCTTCCGGAGAAATAATTATGAATTTTAAACACTTTTTACTCCTAGAGACTGCGATTTTCACCATTCTGAAACTTACATTTACATTATCCCATAAAGACTAAATCTTTCACTTAGCACTGATCTATAGAAGAATTCCTACACTTTACCTATTTATTAACGTCTCAGGGTGGTGTCCCTCCTTACCATGTTAAACGCCATGTCACTCGTAAATGTATGCTTACGATATGAATAATCGTAAAATAAAAAATTAACGACCAGTCATTTTTATGGGTTCCGTAAACCTAGCGTTAACATGTTAAAAGACGGGGGTCAGTTCGACACAGGCGTTTGCAGTTAGAGGAGCGCGGCGTGAAGATGTAGTGTAGTTTACAATGAAGTTCGATTGCTCACATAAATCTTCGTCAATAAATGTAAATCGTCATTGCCATTCGTATCTCTGTTCCAGTCTCATCCAAGTGTAATTAGTGAACATTAGCATAAAATCCTAGGAATGTTTCGGCATGCTAGTACGCGACCAAGGAATTTTGTCCGCAGAACTACCTCTCTCGGAATTACTCGAACAAATTAGAGTAGCGGTACAAATCGAAGGGATCGCGTCGTCTAACAGTGAGTCGCTTCGCCGCGGGAATAAAGGAGAAGGCTACAAAGATAGATAGACAGAGAGATGGAGCGAGAAAGAGAGAGAGAGAGAGAGAGAGAGAGAGAGAGAGAGAAAGAGAGACACAGCGGGTGAGAGAATGTAGCGAACCGCTAGCTGTGGAGACAAATTGTCGAACAGTGCTTGCGGTCGGACATACACATGTTCACGGAAGTTGGGCTACATTTAGAAAACAGGATTACAGTTCGCTTCACAGTGCTGGCCTGACCGGGCTCGCCGGACCCGAGACTATGAAACTGCCGTGCACCTGAACAGCGGACCCGAGCACAGGTGGCTTTTCTGGTTTGTCCGCTTTGTTTTCGCCGGCGCGGCGGTTTCGACCCGCGAAGTAACTTCCCAGCGAGCCGCGCGCGAAATCACCGGACCAAAGCTCCCGGTTTCCACAGCCGCAATACCCGCCCACGCCCCATCGAATATTCCTCCTTTTCTTCCGTGAACACCACCCCGTCCCGGCGAACTTTCCGAGGATTATGCCACCGGACCGGGAAAAAGTTTTCGCGCTGGAAGCGGATTTTCGAAATGGAAGCAAACAAACCGATTCGTGATTCACAATGCTTGAAATTTGTACCGCGCTACGACCTCTGTTTGCGGGAACGCCGGCCGAACACTCGAAGAAAGCGCAAGAGTTCATCCGCGTAATCGAATCGTCCGATCCGCAACTACGGGAAACTCCGCGCGTCGTCGTCGCGATGATTGCGGAATTACGAATATTCAACGTTCAGAACGTTCGATGTTGAATATCGATGTTGATCCGATGTTTGCAGTCGTTTGGGAAAGTTCTCTCCCATCGAGACCATGCTGTTTTACGGAATGTATGCGAACTTCGATTCTAAGGTCAACTTTGTAACTTTATTATTTTATTTTGTGATTGTACTTTATTCTTTTATTTTATTATTTTGTTTTATTACTTTATTTTATTATATTTCTTTTGTATTGTACTTATGTATTATTATATACACTTGAGTATAGTTCTTAAAATGATATTATCAAGACGTGCGCGTAAACAACGAATCAACAAAAATATTCTTACTTCAGAAAAATAAGATTTGATGGAATGATGGAAATGGCAGCTATGAAATATAGTAGACTAAAAAAGAAAAGTTTACTACAGAAGTCTTCCTGCAAATTAACTATATTAATTGTACCATAAACGATATCGTAATTATTAGGGAGTTTTTTCTATTTATTTAGAGAATTTTTTCTAGAGGTAAATGTAACTTCTAGAGCTTTTTAAGCGATGTAATATTTCAGAAGGTGAGACAAAATCCCCATGAGATGCTCTATTTATATTATAGCTACACCTCGTCTATCACATCACTCATTTTACATATTTCTAACAATTAAACTGATTGCACTTTGCTTGATCTCGGTAATACGCGTATTGTGTATGCAAGCCTATATATCCTATAGAACGGAATCTAGTTGTATTAGATTCCAATTTCAATTAGACGGGTAATGAAGTCGTGCAGCAACGCCTGTAATCGAGCACCATTTAGAGCGCGTACCTGTCCATTAGTAGTTAATTTGATTTTCGTTATCGCTAATAAGCGTTATGAATAGAATAATATTATCTGTTTTTTCTTCGGATTAACGTGGTTTGAGTTAATAGAGACTAGTATGGCTCATCGAATACAGGTAACACTACAGAATTAACTTGTTTCAAATACCAACAGTGCATATGTAACATTGACTATACTTGCGAAAACTAATGTGCTTTGAATTTTCAAAACAGCTAGAAAAATCCAATTATGCCTCACCGCTCGATCAAATTTAGGTAAACGTTCTCTGGAATTTCCAATTGAGCCGTTTATTTTGAAAGTGGCATAAGTCATATTTTACCGTAATGAAAAGTGGTGGTTTTTTAATGTTTATACGAAATTATTTATACTGAGAAAAATATCAGTATCCTGAGATAACAAATACAAGTAAATCTTCTCGAAAGTTAGCATCCATATTTTTAAACGTGTCCAAACGCAAACCCTTGAATATATCGACTTAAAAACAAAGTGACTTATGCCACTTTCAAAATAAACGGCTCAATTGTCCAGTGTCGATTGTTTAGGAAATAAGAAATACATTTGTCTGTTCGTCGCTTCGTGTTCCACGTGCAAACTTTCCCTAAAACAGGTGCTACGTGGTTTCTCTTCGAGTTCGCAAACACGTTTCATTACTGACGCAAGGCTGGCTCGGCTGGAATTGCTTATGGCGGCAAAGTTATCATCAATATTGGATTCTTTCATGCACAGAGACATCCACGGTAACACGGGGGAGGACGTCGTTTTCCTTTCCCACGTAGGCTATGTGCTGTTCCTTCGAGAAAGCAAACACAGCCCAACATGTTTGCCAGTCCGAGCTAAGCGCTTCTACACTCGTAAACTTCCTGCACGTACTTTCGCGCCTAGCACATCTTCCGGAATGGCAGAATTACGACAAATTTCGTTCGCAGTTTGAAATTATTTTGCGAGCAAACAGTGTTTTGCAGCCCGAACATTCGAATTCGGAGAGTCGCGAGCGAACGACAGTTTAGTGTCGTTACGGAGTTGGCAACTATCCTGCAATAAAAAAAAAACTAGCAAAAAATGTCTCACAATTTTGATGACGCGCGACGATGCATCTAAATCTCTCCGTTATTTACCAGTTCCTGAGACGTTTCAGTTGACGTTAGAAATTCTGCAATTTTTATTCTGACCAAGACAAATTACAATTATGAAAGAGAAAGTTAAAAATATCTCACTTAATAACAAAATTGAACAGAATGTTTTCAGTGAGATTTAAAGTATTCATGTCGTCGAATTATGTAATGCGACATTTTTGTGGCATGTATGCAACTTACATGCAAAATGTACACCAACTTCCCGTTTTATCGTTGACGTTACAGTTTCGTGCCTTCATCGTACGATCGATTGACACGTTGGTACTATTGTACGTCGCATACTATCTCACTTTTACAGCACACCTTGTTCGTGTTTCAAATCAATGGTTACCGACCAAAAATTTTTATTGATTAGGCAAATTGTGAGAAAAAACGGTCACGGCATTGTTAGGGAAGCGACGAACTAACATTTCCAGGAGGACTTCGGTACCTCGACTGTGAGAACTATACGCGTATCAAAACGCGTCAATATATATAATTGGAGTATCGATTCACCGAAGGCGGGCTTCTTGTTCCATTTTTTGCGAATTTTAACAAACTGTGGTCATTTCACGATGTATGAAATAGAAAATTCAGATAAATATTTTCAGAATGTATATATATCATTTATATAAAAAATCATTTTTTCAGATAATATTTGATCCATTTAATTTTGGTTACTAAATCTTTTTGTGAGTCGGATAAATCTGTATGCTTCTCCTGCTTTTTGTAATTGCTGCCGAATTGTTTGACTTTGCATCAAGATCTGCAGTTTCATCGTGAGAGTACAGACTATTAACACTTAACCTAATGATAGGATATTCGATGACTGTGATATATTTAAGAGGAACTAAAGCATCACCGTCTACCGCCTCATTTGCACATTGTGTCTTTAGACCTTCAAAACTTTGAATTTTTGAATGCTTGAATACTTGAATGCTTGAATGTTTGAATCTATGAATTTTTGAATGTTTGAATGTGTGAATATTTGAGTCTTTCAATTTTTAATCCGTGAACCTTCGCATTTTTTAGTTTTTTAATTCTTTAATTCTTGTATCTTTAATCCTTTGAATCTTGGAATCTTGGAATCTTGGAATCTTGGAATCTTGGAATCTTGGAATCTTGGAATCTTGGAATCTTGGAATCTTGGAATCTTGGAATCTTGGAATCTTGGAATCTTGGAATCTTGGAATCTTGGAATCTTGGAATCTTGGAATCTTGGAATCTTGGAATTTTGGAATCTTGGAATCTTGGAATCTTGGAATCTTGGAATCTCTGAATCTCTGAATCTCTGAATCTTCGGATCTTCGGATCTTCGAATCTTTGAATCTTTGAATCATTAAATCTTTGAATTTTGTATTCAAACGCAGTCGTATAATTTTTGTATTTATTAAGGTTGCAGATAGAGATTTAATCCTTTTATCCTCAAAACAACATAAATTACGTTACTGGAAATGATTTCTAAAGGATAATAAATATTTAGTTTCCCCATTTTGCATCCGATGGCTCAAACCTTTAATTCACACGAAGATCTGTGGTTTAGTTAATAATTTGCCAGCGTCGAACCTACCTGCCGATAAAGTGTCGCAAGAACCGTTACAAAGATCAAAGTTCGGTCCACGACGCGAGCGTTTTCAACGCCTCGGGAATCGAAAGGATCGCCTTCCCGTGGGAAAAGACGAAAAATGGGAAAGTGTAGGTGGGAGAAGACCACTTAGTCCAAAGGGCATGAGTAGAGGCGTGACGAAAGAGGGCCGTTCAGGTTCGTAAGAACTTACGAGCAGTCCGAAATGGCCGCAACATTCGGCCCTCATTCGTCTCGGCTGACTCTTGTTGCGGCTTTACGAGCGGCTCTCCGGCAACTTTCTTTTTCTTTTTTTTTTTACGGCCGACCTTCATTCGGTAAGGGAAACTTTCCGCAACGACAGAGTGAACGCAATTGCGACCGAACAGTCAGCCCCGTGGAATTCGACCACAAACTAACGCCCGATCCAGGACCAATGAAATCGAAGGGATCGATTCATCGGCTAGCTGCGATGGCTGAGATTGGGGACCGAATTTTATTTGCGTCTTAGAATGGCGCGTTCTAAAAAATTTTTTATTTTTCGTCCCATTCGAGGGAAACCCATTTGATATAGTTACGGCGGACTTCAGATTATACGCACTTATGAAAATGAATGAGTGAGAACGATAAAAACATCGGAAGAATATAAAGATGCTGTTAAGTTAGCTCCAACTTATTAAAATTGGGTTACCTTGAAATCACCAATAATTATTTCACCAACAATGTTTTCATCGCACGGTTTCAGCGACACCGCATTTCACCGACATTGTTTATATACCGACATCTTGAAAATATTAGAGAAATTTAAAAGCACCCCGTTGTAGTATTGTAGGTGGAAGGCTTATAATAATAATAATAATAATAATTATTATTATTATTATTAAAACGTTAGGCACTGTAAAAATATTAGAGAAATTTAAAAGCACCCCGTTGTAGTATTGTAGGTGGAAGGCTTATTATAATAATAATAATAATAATAATAATAATAATAATAATAATAATAATAATAATACAACGGGGTGCTTTTAAATTTCTCTAATATTTTTACAGTGCCTAACATTTTAGTTAGAAAATACATAAAATCCGAATCATAACTTTTAACAATCTGCATCTTCGTAGCGAAAATTTCCCCCAAAATACAACGACTGTCGATTATTTTTCTGTATCGTTCCAAAGTGGTTCCATGTAATAGATCAAGTTAAGGAACACACTATACATTTCCAATATCACCATAGAATATAATAAACGACTCTGTACATTTCCAACATCACCATGAAATATAGTAAACGATCGCGCGATTAGGAGGCGTCACGGAGGCAGATTTATAGTCGAGGTGGCGCGTTCCGGAGCGCAATCAGATTTCTGTCGATAACGAGTATGAAAAACGTGGACAGGAATTTCATTAGCGAGGTGGGCTTCGTCTGGGAAGATGACGTGATCGTTCGTCGAAGACGCGAGTCCCGTCGGAAATGAATCCGTGCCGCGAGGCGCGGGAGTGTCGCTCGTCACCATCGACCCGAATCACCGACGCCTGATTAAAACATGCTGACGCAGCTTTCCGATTTGTCAACGACACGTGTCGCCCGCGACTATTTGTTCGCCTCGTTCGCTCGTTCGTTCCTCGCGTCCGGTCGCGAAACTTCGACGGTTATTAGCGCAGCGGGCACGTTTGCAAGTCGACGGAAAATCCGAGATTCATCGGCGCCGCTGCAAATCACCACTCTGCCACCTAGCAGCCACTGGCTTGACCGTCCCCGTACAAATCGGATGCGGCATTAATTGTACTCGTTTGTGAACTTTCCGGGCGCGACAGGCCGCGTTAATTGATGCGATCGATCCCGGCACTTCGGCGACGATCCTGGCTGACGCGTGTCCACAATACAACTGATTGGCGAACTTTCGTCGGATTTCCGGCTCATCGGAAAAATCCGGTGAGCGGTCCAGTAACGATACGTGTTACTCTAATTAAGATTGAAAGAGGTAGACGCCGGTAACGGCGAAACGATGATCTCGAATTAATTATGCCTGGACTGCGGATGTTTATGCAAAATAAAAATTGTCCTCATTCATTGCAAGATGCAGAATCTAGATAAGCGTTTATTTCTTTTCTCGTTAAATGTGTAAATTGTTAATGCTACAATAATATTCTAGAATTGTTTAAATGTTCTTGTTATTTTGCATTCGATCTACTCTCATTTTTGTCATAAATGCATAAAATCCGGAGTGTAATTATGACGGTAGAATTTTGCAGTAATAAAGGAATCGAGAACTACCGCACTCCATTCGTTTTTTCACAATTATTACAATTATAAATATACTTTCGCTCCATACTTTTTAATTCAAGAATGTATTATCATAGAAATTGTACGAATAAACTCGGTCCCGTCATGGTTAAAAAATACATACCATGTGAACATAATTTATTTCATTCAATTAAAAGAATATACGAAATTGCGCAACTTTATTAAACACAAAAAGACAATCGTCGCGCAGCATGCACTGCATTCCATATAACCAACGAACGAACGTAGGTTAAATTAATACATGCCAGTAAAAAATAATGAATGGAAGATCGCACCATGACGGTTCACCTCTAAATTAATCTGCGAATTTTTATACAGTCCGATAAAAATGTCATTTTAATAAGTTGTACATATTAAATAAACATTGTCCGATTCTTCTAATATCTTCACAGTTTTTTATTTAACACAGTTATTTTAGACAAACATAAATCAAATCCGTTGTCTAGTCATGACTTAGAACACACAGCGATGTTCGCTTCGGTGTAACATAACACAGCCAAATACAGGATCATTAAAGACGGTTGTAAAACATTGTCCGATTCTTCTAATATCTTCACAGTTTTTTATTTAACATAGTTATTTTAGTCAAACATAAATCAAATCCATTGTCTAGTCATGACTTAGAACACACAGCGGTGTTCGCTTCGGTGTAACATAACAAAGCCAAATACAGGATCATTAAAGACGGTTGTAAAACATTGTCCGATTCTTCTAATATCTTCACAGTTTTTTATTTAACGTAGTTATTTTAGTCAAACATAAATCAAATCCATTGTCTAGTCATGACTTAGAACACACAGCGATGTTCGCTTCGGTGTAACATAACACAGCCAAATACAGGATCATTAAAGACGGTTGTAAAACATTGTCCGTTTCTTCTAATATCTTCACAGTTTTTTATTTAACACAGTTATTTTAGTCAAACATAAATCAAATCCGTTGACTAGTCATGACTTAGAACACAAGGCGATGTTCGCTTCGGTGTAACATAACACAGCCAAATACAGGATCATTAAAGACGGTTGTAAAACATTGTCCGATTCTTCTAATATCTTCACAGTTTTTTATTTAACACAGTTATTTTAGACAAACATAAATCAAATCCGTTGTCTAGTCATGAGTTAGAACACACAGCGATGTTCGCTTCGGTGTAACATAACACAGCCAAATACAGGATCATTAAAGACGCTTGTAAAATTGAGTAATCGCAGCATCGCTCAAGCTTCATACGTTGAATACGCGGAGCCAACAAGTAACGCAGCCGATACAAATTGTCGAGATAACTGATCGTTTTGATACGAACGTTATGAGCGCTGATAAATCGAACGTTTCCGCGTTTAGGTCTGTTAATCGCGTCACTTGGGCGCATTTAATGGTGCATCGAATAAACCGCGGGGGCTAGTAATTGTTTGGCTGATTTATCGTTTTGACGTTTATAATGCGCCCCGCTGTCGATTATCGAGTACTTTCATCATAATTGGATAATTGTATCCTCGGCCGTTTCACCGGTTCCAGCGATCTAATTTTCCCGTACACGGGCCGCGTGAAATTAGACCGGGGCAAAGATCTATATGAGAACTCGAGTCTGGCTCGATTACTCGTCGACGGAGAAGAATGTCCTCCGCCGAGAACGTGAGAAGTCTCGGGGTCTCCTAAATCAACGCATTTATTAGCGAGGAAAGACGATGGCGGCGATTCTTTTCCATTACGGCTTATAAAGGCGAGGCAGTTTCCGGTCAATAACAATGGATCACGCGCAGATCGAATTATCACACTCCAGGGACCGTGGGTTTTGCCATTTAAACGCGACGGGCATCGATGGCCATTCGATCTACGTTGATCGGACCGAAAAGCAATCATGACCCTGCTACCTGAAAAGGTGTACCAACGTCGCCATCTCGAAATCCATTCGATACGTGAGCCAGCTAACTCAATTCCCATCGAATACGTCTAAGATTACTGCCGCGAACTACCAACCGGCAGATACGGCCGCAGAAACGAACACTGAGTTACGAACTTCGACTTCGAACTATCGCCCAACAATTTGCACAGCAAGGTTTCGAAATTTCCCGAAGTTCCTCGATCTTCGGACCCCGCGAGTATGGTTTATGATAACTCGTGATTTCTTTTATTATTGCAGCATTGTCATGAATGGAGCACTGTTATTTGGGACAAAATAACAAAAAAAAAACAACTAAACAACCTAGCTAATTCTAGTTTGAAACATTCAAAAGATCGGTTCTTTTGCTATAAGAATCGTAGTGTCGAGTGAGTTTCTTCTACGTTTATCTGCTTTATTTTTAAGCTTTCTAAAAAGTGCATTTGGTCCCATTCATCGATTGGTTGCATTGAATGAGACAACTGTATTCGTGTTATAAAATAAAGTAATATTGGCATTAATCTTTTAAGTGCTTATATAATATTATTTATATATACTAATCTTAAATTACATAAATCTTCTTTACATCTTTGGGTTAATATCACATTTTAATATTTCATGATTCATAATTCTACCAATAGAAAGAAACTGAAAAATTAACAAAAATTTCGCAATTCCTTAATTTAAAAATTAACGAAATAATAAACAAAAAAAGTTTGGGACACTTTTTATGCCGCATGTCTCATTTATAAAATTCACTACAGACCTATAATATTCCGTGAGTTCCATTCATTAGCTTGACAACAACATCAAAGATTTAATTTGTTTAATCACTATGATAAAGAAGGCTTTCCGATGCTACGAGTCAAGATTCTTGAAATAATACCGATCTAATGCAATGAATAAAAACTCAATCAAATTACTACCTTTTCTTCTACTTTTAAAAATGAAAAGAAAATTTAGAATCAATTTTTTCTACCTCTCATACTCAACACGATTGTTCGATAATATCTCATTTTCCAACTCCATTCTATGAGTCGTTCGGTAAATGAATGTTTCTCATACAATAAATCTACTCATGCGCTTTGATTTCGACCTGCAGAAATGAACGTCCATTTCGCTGTGACTCAACTACGCTTTATCTATGCAGAAAGTAAACAATGTCTGCCGATGGTCAGACAGTCGAAACATTTAGTACGCGGTACTTTCATATTACCCCTTCAACGAACGGAACACGATTTAAACCTCCGCCGGTAACATGAGTCTTTAGGTACACCCAGACGAAATTATCATCTTTATATACACGTTGCTGCTATTTTGCATTTGATCTATTCGTTTTTGTCAACAATGCATAAAAGCCGCAGCCTATTTATAACGAACAGTTTAGTTTAATTTATAAACTTTTATAAATATATTTTTTGTATTCATAGATTTTGTACATAGATATATATATTTTTTATTAATTTTCCACAAGGCGGTTCAGACCCGTAAATAAATAAATAAATAAATAAGGCGTTTGCATAAAAACACTTCCCGAAAGCGACCAGATTTGTGCAAAGACGATTCATGGCCAAAAACCCAACGTACATTATCGAAAACTGAAATTATAATTATTAAAGTAAAATAATATATATAATAATATCTTAATAATAATATAATAGTATAATAATATAATAATATAATAATATAATAATATAGTGATATAATAATATAATAATATAATAATATAATAATATAATAATATAATAATATAATAATATAATAATATAATAATATAATAATATAATAATATAATAATATAATAATATAATAATATAACAATATATAAAATATAATAATATTATAATATAATATATATAATAATATATAAATAAAATAGTATAATAATAATTAATAAAAATCATCTCTTCGAGGAAGGCGTTTTGAGTCGATCGAAGAAAGAATTCGAGAATTCGCAGTCGTTGAAGGTTATACCTTCTTCAGCATTTGAAAAATGTTTTGAAAACTCGGAGAAACATTGGCGTACGTGTATCGCATCGGATGCGATCTATTTTGATGAATAAATAAGTAATATTTGTGTGCTCGATTTACAAATTCCGGATACACTTTTTACGCAATGCGAAAGGATTGAATGCGCGAGGAGTCGAAGGAAGACCTGGCAATTAGGCGAAGGCAGCACAGGCGTGAAGGTAATCGTTGCAGTCCTCAAAACTTGGCAACGATCCTGTGCGACGTTTCAAAGATGACCATTGGGGACATAAATTGTTCTGGCGTCTATATAACTCTGCAGGCTCCTTTGAAGGGCACTCACGGGTCGCGTGGAGATTCGCTGGAATAATTCAAGCCACAAACACAGCGTCGGAGTGCGGATCACTGGCGAGGGCAGCGCTAGCGCCTAGATGGGGAGGGGGAGGGGGGAGTCAGGACAGGCGACAAAGTGCTGGCGCGCAGAGGGGGCGTGCTGGTGAAGACTCTCCTTTGCAGTTGGTTGTCGTCAGTAGCAGACTGTACTTCTAATTAACGGTGGGTAACAAGAGTACCACAGAGAAATGGAGAGTCGTTCTAATAATTCGCCGGAGGAACGCATCTCCGTTTCGCGCATAACAGAAAGAGGTCGAAGAGTTTCTAAGCGGCGAGAGGGCTGCGCGAGAAAGACGTTCACGGTATCGACCTTGGCCCGCAGAGCTTTCATTAAATGTTTTTAATTACTGAGAAATTCGGAGAATCAACGTGTCTCAGAATTCCAGCAAGCCAACGTTGCCCAGAATATTAAAACGAATGCACAGCTCGTTCAGCTTCAAGCCGTACGTTCTCTAAATAAACTCTCGTAGCTTTCAATAGTACAAACCTTTTACCATTTAAGAAATGCTTGCAAACGATCGAGTTTTTTAGGTCAACATCGGGGAAACATCACTCCGACACCGCTTCCAAACGACAGAATTACAAGCGAAACGTACGTTACTTGAAATTTAGGTATTTCGTACGCTACCAGAAACAAATTCGCTCAATTTCAATCTTTCAACGATGTCGTTTCTGTTGCTTCGTGTTTCATTTTGAACGAGACACCTGACATCGACGAGCAAAGATGGTCGACCCAGATACGTTCGAAAATAGTATGCACATGTTACTTCAGCGTATGTAATTAATTCTCAATTATCGAAACTGCAACCTCATTTTATTTCTATTTTATTTTTATCTTCTCTAAGTTAACGACCACAGTCTCTGATTAAACCGAATAAGAAGCTACTTCCACAAGATAATTTCCGCTGTAAAAACTGTAATAGTTAATACGGATTAAAATTTTCCTATTAAGAGTTCCGAGAAATTCGAAATAAAGTGCACGATTTTTACGGCTATTCTGTCTCGATGTTTCTTTTGTTTTCCACGAAATAAACGATATTTTATCCTGGCGGGAGGCGAATATGCGTAAATCGAACGTAACGTGTCGATAAGGCTGTATCTGTAAGTGAAGCGGATACCAGCGTTGCTCCGAGATTAATCGAATCGGGGAAAAAATTGTCGGCGAGAAAAACTTTCCCTCCCCTATGTTCCCGCATCCTGGTAACGTAGATGATAGATACCAGTTGCGAACGAACGGCTCGTGCTTTGCGGAAATCCCCGAATTTTTTCCGAGTTACATAAATTTCCAACGCGTCGAGTTCAACGTAACGCTAGAATTTCCTAATTTAATGTGTTCCATGTCACCGGAGGCAATGTAAACGGCGAGTATTGCAGAAAAATGGCATGAACTAGTAGAATAACTTCCATGAAATGTTTCACGCCCGAGTGAATGCAAAGCATGTATCGCTTTAATTAAGCTCCGCGCGCTTCGAATTTGTTGAAGGTCTCCCGTTTTACGTCTACACCGGATTTACACAATAGGTTAGTATAAACCACAACACGGCCCACACAGACTAACGGACCGAAACCGGAATCCACGTATGGATGCATTAAAATCTGTTTCGTCGCAAGTCTCTCCTGTAATTTCAGCTATTTTACACTCCGGACATTTCTGAGGGAATATGTAATACCTAAAAATGTACATACGACTACTTTATATGAATATTTCATGTTTCGAATTCCGTATAATATTTGTCAGAAACCTGTATCATTCTGTCTCCCTATGTAATTCGCACGGCGTGAATTATTTACATTTTTACTCTACTATTCCGTAAAGCTCTACTGTCTCATAAAACGCGTGGCCGTTTCGAAAAATATGAAAGCTGTATAACGAAATCAAAATTTTCTAGTTGAAATTTAAGTTGAAATGGTCGCGTGCGCGCGATGCTGGAAATACAACTGTTAAATCTCGTCAAATAATTCAGTCTTACGC
Organism: Megalopta genalis; assembly: GCF_051020955.1. Classification (NCBI taxonomy): domain Eukaryota; kingdom Metazoa; phylum Arthropoda; class Insecta; order Hymenoptera; family Halictidae; genus Megalopta; species Megalopta genalis. The sequence goes on from NC_135015.1 coordinate 11,134,443, forward strand.
ATTAAAATAACTAATTATTTTTGAGTATTCGTATGCACCATTTTCTACCAGTACCTATGCAATAAAAATCGGTAAAATACTCATATTAGATGTATAGAGATACGAGTGAAACATCACTTTAACAGCTTGACTGCCACGCCAATCAGCCCAGAAATGTCGCAAAGTTAAATTATTTAATCGTATTAAACTTGAGAAGCTAAGTTGTATGTTATGAATTACGTTTCCAACATTCTCACGTTTATCGGATTGTAATCAAATTAAGAAGCTAAAATTAGCGTATAAGATCATTTTCAAATCCGAGCAAATAATTCCGTCACCCATATATGAGTGAAATGGTAGTCAAAGTGTTAAAGATTTTGACTTGCTCTTACGCATGCGATGTGTTTCGCACACGATGAACATTTGTGCGAAACAACTGGTTAAGCAGCTACAAGTAAATAAGCCATCAGGCTCACATGTACTCACTCGTCGTGCTCACGTAGATCGGTGTATATGGGACTTGCGCTTGGTCGAGGCTGGCAGCCACGAACAGAACAACGCCGAACCACACACTGAACCGCGTCGCACTCATTTCACTAACAACCCCGACAACCGCCATTTCCCTCGTTTCAATCAGTCCTCTGCCTTAATATCATCTTCACCGTTGTTGTCGTCCCTTCCCTCTCTCTTTCCCTCTACCTTTGTCTGGGTCCTCGGCTCGTTCGTATTCCCTTCAGCGTAATTAGTAATTACCGATAACATCCCATCGCGACTCAACAAAAATATATGACGCTAGTCGACCACGCTAAAAAAAACCTCCCCGCGGCGCGACGGCTCAATCAACTACCGAACCACTCGCGTCCCACGAACACATTTCCAAAGTTTCGCGGCCGAGACACCCGAGCAAGTCCTTTCAGCGCGACGGATCGTTTATAAGCAATTAACTCCGCAAGAAGCAGCCCCGCCGCGCGATAATTTCGCGCGGCCGCGACAGACGCGGCGGAAGGGTTAATGACCCGTGAACGAGCATCTGGTCTGATTCATTTCAACGGACGGAGTGAAATCGTCCGCGTTATTATCGGATACCCGCGAACGGAATGAAACTTTCAAATTAGCCCCCTATTTCTTTCATATGCTGTATCGCACGGCGGCCGAGCCACGGCGATCCATTATTCTTCGTCCTCCTTCGTCTGTACGCCAGGCTTGATTCCTTCGTTCCGTCTCTTACGTTCCCTTAATTTCGCCCGGAGAAAACGTGAGTGATATAACGTCGCTCTAGATCCGACAACCCAACGGGAAACGATTTTTCGTCCACCTCTTTGCGCAGATCGGCGAGGACGAGCGTGTCGCGATTCGACGAGATCCTTCGTCCACCCTCTTCAACCCTTTTCTCGCCCACGGATTTCTTTCGAGGACACTCCTGGCGGCGAGGTCCCTCTTTCTTCTGCTCCCGCAGCGACTTCGACTGTTTCTCGGTTTTTCCGGGCTCCGTCTGCAACAAAACAACGAACCATGACCGTTAGAACAGATCCTTCGGTTGTTCACAGTTAAAGCACCGTTCGAGTGCATCGGGGCAAATGCCGTTGCTTTCGATTCATGCGGAAGCTTATTTCTCTTTTATGATTAATGTTCAAAGAGGAAAGTTTCGGGTCAAATTACTGTTTAAGGGACACTACTCAGGTAGCCATGATCTTTCATGTACACATGCGGTCGTGGACAAATATGTCGACATATTTTTTAATGGTAGAAGAACCAATTTGCTAGATAATGCGAAAACAGTTATTTTTTGCCAACAAAGTAGACTCACAGTAGTTTTTATATTGTTACTGATATCTATACGAAAACTCACTAAAAATATCATATTTTTACATTTCTATTTTCCATTAATTCTAACACAGAAATATACAAATATGTTGTTTTGATAAATTTTCGTTTGAACATCGCGAAAAATGTAACATATAATTATAATTATTCACACCACTGTATTAGTCTTTCAGGTGTTCCTAATCTGACAACTATTTGTTTTATCCTATAACGATTAAAAGTATAGTGGGTGAAAACTATTTCCTACAAATGATGTAGAAAATTTTGATTTTATATAAAGACCTGCATAAGGATTCACAATTTGTTCCAGCGTTATCAAATAAATCGAACGGATCGTAAAACTAATTCTCCCACAACGAACCAGCCGGTCTTGGGTCTAACTGTGAGATGTCCATGTCAATGTGATGAAATAATAAGAAAACGCGGAAAACTCGTTGCTCGAAACATTCTTTGTCAGGAAGGACGTTGCAGTCTGCAGAGAACGAGAGAGAGAGAGAGAGAGAGAGAGAGAGCGTGATAGAAAGAGAGAGTGAGAGAGAGAGAGAGAGAGAGAGTGACAGTGAGGAAGAGAGAGAGAGAGAGAGAGAGAGAGAGAGTAAGTGAGTGACAGTGAGAGAGAGAAAGAGAGAAAGAGAGAAAGAGAGTGAGTGAGAGGATGTCTAGCCGTGAGATGTCCATGTTAATGTAATTAAATAATAAGAAAACGCGGAAAACTCGTTGCTCGAAACATTCTTTGCCAGCAAGGACGTTGCAGTCTACAGAGAACGATAGAGAGAGAGAGAGAGAGAGCGTGATAGAAAGAGAGAGTGAGAGAGAGAGAGAGTGAGAGTGACAGTGAGAAAGAGAGAGAGAGAGAGAGAGAGAGAGAGAAAGAAAGAGAGTGAGTGAGAGAGGGAGAGTCACTCTCTCTCTCCCTCGGAAAATGTCGCCGATGTCTCGTTAGCATATCTCCATCGGTAGCAGGGACGCGTAAGCAGCGCTTCAGCGATTCTTCCTCGGCAGCAACATGGTGACCCCGATGTTGTCTGAGCCGAGGGGTCGGTCATTACGAGATAGAGAGATGGGTAGTATCTTAGCGGTTCATAATATGACAAGCCGAAGTGTAGCCCACCCCTTGTCCCTTTCCCGTCCCATCTTGTTATTTACTCGTTATCTCTCTGCATTCGAGCCGAGCCGCTGCCACGGTCGGCAGTTATGAAAGGCATCGCTGCGGCAGACAGCTCCTGCGAGGAACTCGTACAACATTCTCTGCTGATCGCTTCCTTCGCGCCCGGCTCCCTTTCTCCACTTATCGTCCTGTCTGGCCATTCGCATCCCTATCTACTTAGACGTGATCGAGCTCTGTGTCGCGTCGCGCGTCGTGCATCATTCCCGCGATGCCTCTTCGAGCTTCCTATTAAAGGATCCCGTGATCCTTTCGTCCGTCAGCGGCGGATGATTGATACGAGGCTGCGCGCTCGAAGAAAGCGTCGACCGGCATTCTTGCTCCAGGATTTTGTTTATTAGCGGCGACGCCGCGCGACGTCGCTCGACCACGCTGCACACGTTGGCAATCTCGATCCGTTCAATAGGTTTCGTCGTCTCGGTTCCATTAACCCCTTGCCGGGTTATTCTATAGGTCAGTCGACCGTGCCCGTTCCGGATCCAATCGTCCAATTACAGGTCGCCGCGTCTATTCGAGCCCGGACCCGTTCCACGGTCCGGCCAAGTGTCTCTTTATAGGAAGAAGATTCCTTTCTTTAACTCTCCTCTCTTTTTCTCGCGGCGGAGCCCGATCCGCCGGCGAAAGAGGGCACCGGCAGCGAGTTCATCGAAGGCGGCCGCGGCGAACGAGCCCATTGAAAAGGCGCCGATGCAGTTAACTTAATCCAGGTGCTGATTGGACACGCTAACCGAGACCGACGGAATGCGCCAACCCGGCCGGAAGCGAAGGAAAAGTAAAGAGGATGCCGCTGGCTGCTCCCGGGGACCGGCAGAGGACTGCGGACTGACCTTAATTGTGCCGCGCAATTATGGCCACTTCCGTTTGATAGGAGTAATGTGCCGTTAGAAAAAGAAAGTTCCGATAAAGCCGGGGGAATCTGTGGTTATGAGAACGTCACCTGCACAAAGGCCGTCCTTCCTGCCTCTCGTTCGTTGAATAAAAATCTCCCGACACTCTTCTCTCGCTGTTCAGCCTCCTCTCGACAGCTTCTTCGACGACGGCGGTGCTCCACTGTCTATCGGCGATCCAGATTATACACAGGTATCGTCGTGCGCTCGGCGAAAATAAAAGGAAAATCTTGTCCGACGGAGTCCAACGTGTTCCGTCTTTTATGTCGGAACGGGAAGAAAGACGTTCAACGCTCTGCGTTGTTCGTTCGGTGGTCTCCCGATTGTGTGAACAACGAGGGATCAGCGGAAAGTGGTAAACAACGTTCCTCCTACCGGAACAATGATAATTAACTCGGTTCCATGTTCAACTATTTAAATTGCATTATCCTTCTCGGGTTTTTCCAACCCTGTTTCCATGATTACCTCTCCGCTGCCGTAGCCCGCGCAGACCAATTCGAGGGCGCAGGTAGAACGCCTCGCTTTTCGCAAACAATTCGGTGCAGGAGAATAAGGAGCAACGATATTTTGTCCGTTTCGTTTCGTCGATGGTAGTTTGCTACGTTGATTTTGGAAGCTAGTTTATTTTACGTAGTTCTCAGGATACTTTATTTTTTTCTCAAGTAGCTTTCGTTAAAGAGAAAATATGTTCACGAGTAGAGTGCGGATTTTGTGTACATATTTATGAGAAATGGAAGCAGATCAAATACAAAACAGTGAAAACGTTCAGAATGTGATGAATTTAAGTATGCTGTTGTTCATCAAAATCATTATTCCGATAGCTCCTATATAGTGTAACTAGTGCAGAGTATATATATTTTGCATAAAAGTGCATTATCGAGTTATGAGAGTTACGTCGAGGAAGTAAACCTATATCTTAGGCAATAATTTACCACTTTATCTAAAAAAACTAATAATTTTCATTCCATGAGATCCATTTAAGAGGTTAGTTCAATTTTATTTTTTAAACGATATATTTGTATATATCAATATTTTTGGTAAAAATATAATTGAGTATGCTTAGGATCATTTATCACTTTATTTATCAACTTTTTGAGACATAACTTTTAAGGTAACCCTTCTAGATACGATAGGTTTTCGATAGAGTTTAATAAAACGTGTGAAAATATAGTAGAAGAAACTCGATTTCGCAGTTCAAGCGTTAGTAGACTACGGACAGTTATGGAGAACAAAATTTGTTGAATGTTACAAAAATTGCAGTCGAACAGAAAATTTCCTGTGTCGAAGATTCTAAAGTTTTAGCATTGAATCGCAAACAACACAGCTGCATTGTATTTCTCGCATTCGGATGCACTGGAAATACATAAAAATTCGCAGTCTAGCAATTACTGTCAGAATCGATTCAATTTGTTATTTATGATCACTGGAACGATCTTCGAAACGTTCAACTTCATTTTCAATAGGTTTTGGAGTATTGTGCGATATACCAGTTTACGAAAGCCGTGGAATAGGTCGCATGGTAAGCGGAAGTATCAATAACAGTTTTGGTAGGATTTTCAAGTGTCGCGAGTAAAATATCGCTACTGGAAGCAGTTGGAAAACGTAGAACCTGCCAAACCTATGGGCAATCGATACTTCCTATTGGAGTAGGATTTGTTCTGTATCCTTGATAAATTTGTACGCGCGATATCTCAGACAACATTCTGAACGGGGCGTTTGCTCAGTAAATCGTTGTATTCGTGTTCACACGCGTATGATCCTCGTATCTCCTGAATTGATCAAGCCAAAAAAGATTCCTGTGCTGAGACAGAAACGTGGCTGACGGAGCCGCGCACACGACTTTCACATAAATTCTCATTTCTTCGTGCGGAACTCGTAGTTGAACGCTGACTCCTCTCGGTCTGTAGTCGCGACGTAACTATGTTATATTCCATTCAATTAGCAGCCATACCCGTTCTGCAAATTACACTCGGTCGTCAGACAAGCGACGGACCGTTGTAATTATTAATCGTGTCAAACATCAATTAGCCGGAATATCGATTAATTGTATATCCCAGATGTCTTGGCACCGCCGCAATCTCGATCGTCAAATGCTGTGATGACGATACGTTTCAACATTCGATTAATCGTACGTCAATGTCTTGACTGTTGGGCCTTGTAATATTAGATTCCGTTTATGCGTAGTACGGTCCATTCAGGAAATCTGTCTAAAAATAGCCAGACGCTGCGACGGTGTCCGACTAGCATTCGGTATTTCTACTTGTAGTAAGCATTATCAGAATTCCATTAACACGTTCCGTGCCGAGCTTTTTTTACTCGAATCTTCACACTTTGATATTTTACTAAAACTTCATGTATTACGTGCAATTATTAATTCTCGTACACATAACAACGTAACAAAAACTTATCAACGCCCATTCTTGCGGTGGAAATTGATTCTTCGGTTCTAAATTTCTTGTAAACAATTTGTTCAGTTCACTAAGTAAACATGCAAGCGTGTACCATCGATGGTACACGTGGCACGGAACGTGTTAATTATGAATTCATATGAAATGATTGTAAACTGTCGGAAGGCAATGTTGAATAAGTAGATCGTAGATATATTATGCATTTATGACAACGATGAGTGGGTAAGACGCAAAACAGTAAAAACACTGAAAGAATTTCAAATCAAGAGAATTTCTGAGAACAATAAACCTTCATAAATGAACGTTCAACGCAGGTAATTTCTATGCAATATTCATGTAATAATTTCTCGTACATTTCCAACTAAATTCGGTCTACAGATTCACCCAGTCTTCTACAGTAATTTAATAATTCAGCACGCGCGAGTCATTCCTGAAAGTACGCCGGAGTTGGATTCAGGTAGATTCCATCCAAAGTATCTTTTATTATAAATAAGAGTATCGTAGATAAAGAGTCTGGTCCCAGGAACTCACGTCCTTTGGTAAAGATCGTCTCGGTTTAGAAATCCCTTTTGTCAAACGTTTTATCTTTCGCGCAGGTCCACACTGGCACGTGATACGAATGAAGCGAATAGTAGAAGATGTTGAACGTCTGAAATTTAAAAAGCTCGCTAAATTGGACCTCCATCTCTTGTATGTCCATATCAAATGTCTGCTTTGGCCATTTTTCTTATTATTCCAAGACAGGCGTCCACGTAGAACATACGTCTTTCATTTTTAAATTCATGCCCGCCGCCCGAATTTGGAGATTTTTCCCTGCTTGGTGAAGGGAGCGGAATATATCAACTGGAATTTGTTACGTTAGTCGAGTTCGTTCTATACGAATTCTTCAAAATATTGCTAACGTTATTCATTACCTTATTAAAACATTATTTGATGCATGCATTTTTGAGTATTGCCATGTGACTCTAGAATTTCTAAGGGTACTCGAAATACTTGTGCGTAAGATGTAATTTCTCTTTGTCTTGTGAAAAATAGTATGACAATTCTTTTATTTTATCTTCATGTCACAAGCACGTACTTTTGCATATATATTTTCCTATTGTAGATATCGAATAAATTTTCAGAATAATGATATTTTGATCGATCGATATTGAAATTAACCCAGAAAATTCCCACAAAATCTAAGTAATTTGATTAATGAAGTTAAAACTGGAGAGTTACCATTCTTGACAGTAGATGGTATACACATTTTTTTTAAATATTATACAAATGAAAAAAGTCCATTTTGAATGAAAAAATAATTTTTATAGATGCAGTTTATAATATCTTTACTCGTAAGAAACGTTTATTAAATATTTTGATAAAGTATTAAATTATTTTGCATCCTAGAAGTATCGAATCCTTTCAGTTTATTCGAATGTATTACAATCAAAATAAAGTTTGGAAACTAGTGAAAAGTTAATGTCACGTATATGCGACCGTCGCAGCACTCAACATGTTAAAAGAAGTAGGCTATTGCTCCAAAGACTTTAGAAACGAAATTGCAGCAGAAGCACTAGCACCGGATTTCGTTCCTTCGCAGTACCTTAAATTTATAGAAGGAATCATTGGCATTGAGCTTTTCCGAAAGTCGGAAAGTCTCGATGAAAATTCCGGACCGCAGTTTTCAATGACCACGGAAATCGACGAGTCGAAGAAAATATTTGCAGTCGATGAAGAAATTAAATTACCGATCTGATCAGCGATTCGATTGCTGGACAAAACAGTTCCAATACCTCCATGAATCCCTAGTTCGAGTGTCACCACGAGAAAAGACGAATCCGTTTTCTTGTTTCCGACTGGCGACCAGAATCTCCGCGTCGACCGACACAGCGTCGAATATTTGCTGTAACCGGCGGAGGGAAAAACAAATATTGCCGGGTGGTCCGTTGAATGGTGCGACGTTTGCGACGACGTTTCGGGTCCTGCTCATCCCCGTGAAACGAACATGTCATTATCTCCCGTCGGGAAATAAATTAGAGACGAAATTCGCCGGTTTCCTGGTCCAAACATTGACCCTACCGCCCGGCAGGAGGATCTCTTTGATTACGCTCGCGCTGGAAATTCGCGCGAACTGACGTGTTTCACGGCGAACGAAAGACAAATGGGATGGCGAGAACGTTATAAACGGAGTTTTCGAAACTGAAACATCCGGGAGAATCGCGTTTGCTTAAGTTCATGGTATATTCATTAAGATTTCAGTCGCACTTCGGAAGAAGTCGTCCCCGCTAACTGTGTGAAGTTTCGAATCGCTTCCGAATCGTCAAGTAGGAATGTACTCGTTATGGCGACAACTTTCAGAAACAATAAGTAATTTAATTAATCTAAAGGGAATAGAAGGTTAAATGCGTTTAGGTAATGTATCTCGAGGAGTATGTGCTTAACAAATCAAAATATGTTTCATTTTTGTGGAGAAATAATGTTACAGGAAAACGTAATCGCTGATTATTGATCAGGTTTGACAGTTTTTGAACATTAGTAAACAAATTGTCAGTAATGACACATATCGAAGCTCTCAAATTAGCAACAAGGTACGAATTTACGATAAGAATGAGTATAAATGAAAGATAAAACAGTATCAAAATTAAAGGAATTCAAAAATGTCAACATATTATCTCAACTTATTAAAATTATTAAAGTAAGAAATTAATTTCTATCCAAATATTATTTGACTTCTTACAGCCGGAGAACTTCTTGCAACCTAGTTGAATAATATTTTGTATAAAAAACTTACGAGAAGATTGAGACGATATGAATTTATTTTTATTTAACCAATAATAAACCAATTGACATCGAGTTTAGACTTTAAATACATTTTAATTGGTACAATTTCATCAATTCATTACAATCGTCCGTGTCGAGAAAAATTAAATTATAACTACATTTAATTTTCATCTAATTATATTCAGTAAATAATTTGATTTTCTAAAAAGAATTTGTCAAGAATTTAGTTCCTGACAAACCTAACAAACTCCTTAGAGGAAATATATTTCGGAAAGTTCCGTAAAGTTCCGAATTCGAGTTTCGCGAATCTAAAAACCAGCTTTCAATCCATTTCTTATAAAAATGAATAGTGTTAAAATACCCCTTTCAAAATCCTGAATAATTTTGAAGTGTTGAGAAATTCAATCCCTGAGATATAATTTAAAGTCAAGGAAACTTTTTCTCATCCTTCGGAGCTTTTGGAGTACTTACAGCGTTTCCTATAAAAAATCTCCACCTAATTACGAACGAAAGTTACGGTGTAAATTGACGATTGTGTCGTCGCGATTTAAATTGACTCATGGCGTAGATACAACGGAGGGAACTTAACACGATCTGAAACGCGACAAAAAACTCCGTTAGTAATGCTATGTATTACGTCCTGACTCCGCGTAAGGTTTCCGGAACACGGTTGTGCTTCGTGATATCTGGAATTTCAGCCATTCGTGCCGAGAATATTAACTCGCGGCGCATTTACCTCTATCGCGCCGCTATATCGGGATGTATAAATTCAGATCGTCGCGTCGTGGCGGCACGGTGCGGCTCGGCTTCAACCGAAATAGGAACGATTCCGGTTCAAATGTTTTGACAAGAGGTAAGATGTATGTGCGGGAAATTGTTCGAACACGATCAAACAGACATTATGCGCCTGATGGAGAGAAAGCGAAACGGTTTCGACGTTTCGTACGTCTCGGCGCCGCGCGGATATCCGTCTATTGTTTCATACTTTCACGCCTGAACGAGTGTATAAATAAATTTCGAGCACCCGTCTGAAATCGTTCTGTCGCTTCCAAGCTCTTCGGTACGATGAAAGTTAGAATGCTCGAAATGCTCTTCTTAGTCTATTCCACAAGTTTTAATACGAATTCCAGTCAATAGATCAAGCATACAAAAATTAACACTAAAACCACCGTGTAGAAAACGTTACTAACGTACATTGTTTTGTAACAACAACAAAGTTACATTTACTCGAACTTTGTACAATTTCTATTATAATATATGTATGGTTCAGCGAAGAGGTTTATAAACACGTTTCTCAAGATTTTTATAATTTCAATAAATGTGAAAAGAAGAAAACCAGTAATTTTGACTGTGTTTTTCAGTGTTAATAAATTCACCCTTAAATACACAGCATTTTATAGCATAATAATATAATAATATAATATAATATAATATAATATAATATAATATAATATAATATAATATAATATAATATAATATAATATAATATAATATAATATAATATAATATAATATAATACAATATAATATAATATAATATAATATAATATAATATAAATACAGCTTAATATAGAATAAATATAATAAGTTGTATCTAAAATGTTTACAGTTTAAAGAGAAATGTAGATTTCGAATAATAATTTAGTTCAGACTGAGATTTCAACATTTGCGTAAGTTATATATTAATGCAACTATGAAATGAACTTCTAGGAAAAATGCGATCGTTTTATGGAATGTTGAGGAATTTCGGAAGCCTATTAATACTCTTCTGTTATCATTGATCTGCGCGAAAAAATAGCTCGATAACTTTCTTTTAAATAGCAATTCCAGAAGAATATGTTACATCACATGTATCCACATAATTCGTTGATTACGAATGAAATTGCTATCATCTTCGAACAGATATATAAGGAATTCTCAACTGCTCAAACTAGACCTTTGAGAAAACAATTAGAACACTGCCGTTACTAAAAGTGTTAATTACGCTTTATAATAACAATCTGTCTTTAAACGTCTCTGAAGCATAGTCGAGTAACGATCTGCTTAAGCTTAAAAAGCGTAGCGCGAACTTTCGAAGAAGCCCCGCCTAAGTGTCAAAAGCAATCCTATATGTAGAAGGAAATGACAAGAGGGTAGGAGCATCGTGGTAAGAAGCTCTAGAGCGGAAGGTAGAGTCACCGGTATTGTAGGGGCCAGTGCAAAACGAGGCTAACAATTTCCCGCTTCTTTCTCGGCCTGCTTCGCGACCCAATTCTTCTAACGGCGAGGAAAACGTTAATACGTCGAATTAACGAACTTTTTATTTTATTAAGCCGCGTCCGCGCGTCGCGAAGCTTTTCCCGTGGCACCAGCAGCTGTGATTTTCACGTTTCGCAATTATTTCGCAGTATAACAATAAACGCGCGCCATAGGTAATCATTCAAAATGCTCTCCTAAATAGAATATATTTCTTGATAACGCTATGAAAGTTTAAACACGTTTGGAAAAGAAACAAAATATTACATTTCAAGCACCAATTTCTCCAATTTCTTAATTTGTTTTAAAAATAATGATTACGTTTTGTTATATAGGTAGTATTATTCTCTTGAAGATCATTTTTCGAATTTTCAGGATCCGATTATAACTTGTATTTTCTATCAAAATAAATGTGTCATAAATGTATTTAATTTTTATTTTATTCAAGAAAATATCGCTGATTTTTAAATATCTTCGAAAATAAAATCGAACTAGAATTTCGCCATATTTACTCGATCGAGCGATATATAATTTTTCCCTTGAACGCTTTCTTTTATGTTCATATCCCGAGCTAAGATTTATGTGTTCCGCTCCACGTGGGTCACCTTGTATATCGACTGTATGTGGATATTTGCTGTAAAAGTTTAATATCCATTGATGCTAGATAATATTTACTTTCCGTTCATATGGATTCAAATATTTCTTTTCATTTCTTTCGCCATTTCTTTCTCATGACGAGTATACCCGTCAAAAACAGCTAACTGGTTAAAAAGGATACATAATGTAATACTAATTTATATATTTTCATTATATATTTTATTATATATAATGAAATATGAATATTTTATTATCATTATTATATTTCTATCAGAAAAGTGTTGTATTTAAAAAAAGTATGGAGAAAATTTACACATTTTTCAAAGAGGTTACATCAGCTAACTGGTTAAACAGTAGTTGAACGAAAAATCTTCTAAATATAAAACAATTTTACATGAAATTTTACACGAGAAAAGTTGAACGAACTCGTGCATCGTGGTTTCGCTCTGATTAATTCGCGCGCTTGTTGCTGGACTCTTAACGAAGCTATTATTCCCAAGTTTCGCGATGTATTCTAATTAAGTGACCCGCGATAGTATCTCCGACGCTGTTCGCCCGGCACTTTATTTTCTGTCCCCTTTAATGAGACCTCGTCTCATCCGCGGTCGTAGTTTAAGTTCAAGCGGCCGCCATTTATCGAATCGTAACCTCAATACTGTTCTCGGCGGGGTCCTCGACGGCCTATTCAGCCGCGAACGTTTTCAATGAACACTTTAATACGGGTTAAGTTCCTCGTTCAAATATTTCGCGTCGAGCCCGGAACGATACACGGCTTTTCGGGCCGATTTCGCAGGCCCGGATAACAATTCCGCGAAATTCGACTACGCAGATGTCGCACCGATCAGACGCACACCGGGCCACTGATGCGACGTCGCGATCTATGATACCGCGGGCAGATTTATCGTTGTGATTTACCGGCGCTTAATTAATTTACATCTAGGAAGAGACTTGCGCGCGACATTATCGTTATCGGAACGTTAACTGACGCGACCGAAATGCTCCGGTTACCGGACGCCCGGAGATACAGGCGGCCGCAGAAATACTCAGGCAATCGCTATAGTTCAGAACATTTCGTTTTTTAGGAAGTACAGTGAATTCGTCGAAATTATCCCTCAGCTTGTAAACGAAAATGGACAATTTGAGAAGAACTTATATGCATGCGGAAAATGTCAACGAAATCGGTTGACTCAGCGATCGAGATTTATTGTAATTGTCGATCGAAAGTCGAGGAAAACCTCGGTTATTGCCATCTGTAATTGTTTGTGCAATTGAGAGTTTGTACAATTTCTGAAAACAATTTTTTAGACGTTGTCTAGTTAGCTGGTCCCTTTGACATATCAAAAAAAAAATTACATCGTACATTGGTTCAATTGTAGAAACATTATTTCATATTAATTTTACAAGACGCGTTCGAATACTTTATTGTCTGACTGTAGGTCGTAAAAGTAAAACAATTTCTTTCGATATGCGGTAATTGGTGATTTTTCATCGTTAGCAAGGGCAATTGTTTCAAGTTATTGTAACTTTATTGGAAATTAGTAAAACTATGGTATGAGATACTGTAAGACAATACAAAAATGACGATAGATTTTATTTTGTTCGACAAATTAGACTCTTAGTGCTCGTGATGGATGCAATGTAATTAGAAAGGTTGGAAAGCATCTATAAAATAGTGCTTGTCGGACTTTTCTATGGAAAGCAAAATGGAAGAGGATATAGTTATTTCAACTAGGAAATTCTTTGCGACAGTAAAAAGAAAATGATATGTGTTAACATTAACGTTCTTCTATATTCACAAATTTTCTAATTGCCAAAACTGCATAAAAATCCGCAGTCTGTTTACAAAATCATAAAAATCTGGAATTTGGATGTGGCAAATGGTGCAATGTATCATCGGAGAGTATTTAGTAGAATCGAAACACGATTTATTGGGAACGTGTTCTATCTATTTATAATACTGCTATATAACATCACAGAACAGAACTATTATAAATCTCTTTGCGAACCATTTACACATCTTGCGTCACTGTGAATCCATGTTCCGTTATATTAAAATCGTTGAATTATTCATTTAGAAGGCTATTAAACTTAAAGCGCATTGCAGAATTAATATGATAAGTTGATAGCGCTATTATGCTTTAAGTATATTAGCAACAGTAGAGTACACATTGTCGAGCACGATGGACAGCTTAACCGTCCACGGACGACGCGATTGATCGAGTAGAATCAGCCTTTTCACGGTGCATCACTGAACAATAGTAGAAGAAAAGTGCGCAATACTCGTGCAGCATTATTTCAAGCAGCTTTTGAAAAATATAATAGGGAACTACCCATTGAAATTGCTTTGATAAACAGCGCGCCATTAAATTGCTTTTATACCAAGATTGATATACCTAATAAAGCTTGTTCCACGTTATCCTGTTTCCTGTTATGCAAATACAGCTTCTCGCGTTTCGATTGCATTTGATTTCCGTATCACTATCGAATGCGCAACTAATTGAAAATATTTCATCTCCAATTTCAAACATAATTTTACAAAAATCAAAATAGGGGTATATCGGAGGCTGTGCTTCTTCCTGGAAAAAAATTAAGTGAAAATGTAATTAATATTTGTTGATACAGCAATTGTTCACAAAATATGTATCAAAATTCAGAAGCCGCCAGTAACATCGCGCGTGAAACAAAATCCACGTTATAGTGTATTCAATTTGCAGACTTTCTAGTATCTTTCAATTTTTATGACAATCCACTAAAGATACGCGAAAACTTCAGATAAGAGACTAATTCGCAATGAAGTGATTAATTTTTTGGGAACTATGGAGTGTTAGGTTAACAATTACGAATTGTTAGCAATTATAATGAACAATTACGATTTAATCGTACAGCAAAACATGTCGGAACGAATAAGTAAACGATCGCACAACTGAAGTAAACCAAATCTATTAAATGCCAGATGAGATATAATTGTTAAGCAATTATTATGCCTGTTATTATGCCTGTTAAAGTATTGTTATACCTATTAGAAACGCCGAGTTAAAGATATTATCGAAGGTGCGTTCGAGTGGAAACGGTGATTGCACGCACATACCCGATGTGAAACGTCTCGGCGTCGACGCGCAAGAAACTATTTTCTGAAGGGGGTGTTACGTTCTGGGGAGCTATGGTAGGTGCGAGACTGGCGTTACTTTTATATCACGTTTCGTCATGCCGACGCGGCCCGCATAAAAATGGGTTACTCCGCGCTGGGTGTCTCGCGAAACTCACAACATTGCTCACCGGCCGTGTATGACAAAAGCGCAACACGCTATTCTACAAAATGCACACGTACTCTGCGGGTGCATCCAGTCAAGTGCTTGCTAGAGCACGGCTATCCCGAGCTTTAACCACGTACGAATGGTCGGAGACACGGCACTGAGATATACGATACCGGCGCGATTTATCATCGTGACAATTTCGAACGCGGCTCAGGCCGTTTTCATAGTTCGCTCTTACCGTCGAACCATTCGCGGCCGGCCATCGTGAACTGCGACAAAAGTTGCTTATATGATTAATCGAAGCTTTCCCGTAGGAACACCGGCGTCGTTCCAAGGATTAAGCTTCTTCCCCGGATGTAATATTTTAGGCAAACCGCATTGTCACTTCCGTCTCGCGGAATACTTCCGGTGCATTCTGATCACCGTACGATGAAGATGCTGAGGTAACCAACGATGGGAGAAATGGTAGAAGAAAATGCCTAAATATGTAATAGTATCATAATATTGAGTATTGAAACAGATGATCAGTTTTTGTCTTCTTTTCGTGCTTATGATGAACCGTAAATTAAGGGGGTATTTTAGTGTGAGTTTTTTGAGAAAATCAATTTGGACACAGGAAATAGAAAGGTTCCCAGATTAGCATTCGGCGTGAAATCTATGAGAACGGTTCACTGAAAGTTAGGGGTACAAGCAAGTATCCGGTCGAACGCATTCGTTTTGCGACTAACCGTCACACAGGACGAGTTTAGAAGTTGCAGCGGAGTCAACGCGCAAATGAAGGAAGCAGCCGGTTCGATTACATCACGGCTGACGGCTTAGTTTAATTAAATCCCAAGATGTTGATTAATTTCAAGACACTTTGGTCAACGCGTAGCGAAGAGTGGGAAGGTATATTCGCTTGGAGGAATCGTGTCCCTCCATAGTATTCGCGTTAACTGCTCAGGCGTTTTAATTACCCATCCCCAGTTCACCCTCGTTTCTACAGTAACACCAGTTACACGTATTATTTACGGGTAATCAGCCAGCACAGCACGTTAGAGGGTGATTCTTCAATTAAATTTGACTAAAGTCATTCGTGATGGTGCAAGCTCTTCCGTAGTGATTCGAGCTCTAGACAATAATATTTAATACTTTTCAGTAAAGTCGACTTTATGTAAGTATAGTTAAACAACATATTTGTCCGGAAAGAATGATTTTTAAGTTAAACACAGCAAGGGGTTAAATTCAGCTAACAAACCCTTCAAATGAATTTCCCTTCAAATGAAAACCCTTCGATTGTTTTCCTTTGTCACGAATAGTTAAAATCCACTGCCTAATTATTAGACGCAGAACAATGATGTCGCTTGACCAATTGCTAATTTCTGAAAGAGCCACGCACATTTCACGAAGAAACTTTGCAAATGCTGCGAGCTTTGGACCGAACTTGGTACAGTCTCGCGTATCCCTTGATTCATGATTCGAGAAACAAAGCAGCAACGCTGCAATATTACATGGCTTTTGTTTCTTCGAGAGTATCGAGGGAATAGAGGAGATCGTCAGGAGGAACAGGAGCGAAAAGGACAGTAGGAAGTTCCGAAATACAAACCAACGACCGAGTACATAGATTTTATCCATTCTCCTATCCGCGCGATGAAAACATAGATGTACATCGGATTTTTACTGGCAGTGAACTCTCTTTTATCGTAGCCGTGTAGTTTTACATTCGCATAAACTCGGTATATTCATTCCAGCATTTCGACGATTTAATAAATCATAGCGCATGCATCCGGCCGAATTTTCTTGGATCTTAAATAGCGTCCGCGTTATATAGTTCAGCGTTTTTATCCAACAGTTTGACGCACGACGTGCTCATACATTGTAAACGATCCTGTTTTTAGAACGGTTGCTTATTTCCAATTCAGCAGATTCTGGTCTAATTGCGGCATTGTCCAGATAGTGTTATTTATTCATGATCAGCCGCTCTCGGTACGGTTTAAGAACGATCTTCAATATAGCATCAGAATTTGGTACAAATTCATGGCATCAATTTATAAGGATGCAGATCTAAATTTGTTCGGTCTGATTTGGGAAACTGCAATTATTCAACGAAATATTTGTCTGCTCGGGTCTCATCTAAAATCGAATATATCATCAATGCGGTATATTAGCTGTAGTCCATCTATGCAGTCCATCAATCATAATATCGGCGATCTATTATGTGTGTAGTCTATCTAATATAATATCTGGGGTCTATTAGCTATTGCATATCCAGTATAATATCTGCAATCTATAAGATGTGGAAAAAAATTGTGTAATTTTCTATGGGGTAGACAGTAAATAAATTTTTTATAATTACCTACTACCAGCAGCAATTAAAAAAATAAGCGGTGAGAAGAATTTATCTAAACTGTGTGGACCTTCGAAATTCAATTGTATATGATAGATTTTTTTAATTACATATAATAATTTCTGTTGCTGATTAATAGATTTGTTCGAGCAAAACTGAACAAATAACATATGAAGGTCTGCAGTGTAATTACAATACTTGCAGTCAGAATATACATAGAAACAGTTTAGATACACATCAAGACTATGCAGTCAGATTCGAGCCAAGTTGCAAGGACACTTTATCTGACTTAATACTCTATTATCTCAGTCTAATTGCTGTAATGTGAGCAATAGAACCAATTCATTGACACGTATGCCAGCACATGTCAATTATGATACATCATATCATGGAATCAAACCAATATCCGAACAACACGTACATAGTATTATTGTAATCCATTTCATACCAGATCTCACTGTATCAGTATATAATTAGGAGGTAATCATCCTCCTAAGATGATGACTTTATGAAACTAAATTTACATAAATCAATATATGCTATACATATCGGAACAGGTCTTGTTTCAAAAAACGATGATACCTTGATACGTCTAAAGAAAAAAAATAATACAAAAACAACTATTTTCATGGTATCGTGTGAGCCGCATTGAACGATTCAACTTTGTTCTTAAGCATTCACGCGTATCATCAAAAATAACAAAGATACTTGGGAGTGTAAACATTAGGTGACTCACCGTGCATAATAAACTTGTGTGTACCTATCTATTGACGAGCGGCAGAGGTTGCTCATAGGAGGTTAGACATGAGCCGTTTATTTTGAAAGTGGCACAAGTCACTTTTCTTTTTTTTAACCCTAGAAAGATAACCATATGACAACGTACGTAAAAGATAACCATACGCTTCAGAGGCGCATGCTTTTCTAAGGCGTCAATTTTATACTAACAATGGATATTTATTTAAGTTAATCTAGTCATTTTAAAGGTTTGGCATTATTGTAAAAATAAAATGCATTTATATTATATTTTTTTATATTTTAAGTAATTTTAAACTTAAATCACTAGACCTCTATGAAAAATTAACAAAAATCAACAGTCTTCGCAGGCGCCTCTGCGACGTAGGTTATCTTTCTCGGGTTAATGAAAAGATACCGTTCAATTGTAATTAGTGTTACCATTAACTCGATTTTTTTGAAAAAGTGACTTATGCCACTTTCAAAATAAACGGCTCAAATAAATCGCCTGTACGAATTGACATCGTTTTCTTTTTCGAATCTTTTCCTTAATTTCTATTTCTTTTATTACATCGTTCTGCCTCGTCTACTTGCAATAATAAATGGTCTAACAAACACCCTCAATCGTTTGTTTCTTTTACGCGTTACATTATTTTTCACTGCGTGCCGGTTACACTCCCACTCATCTGTCTGACTCGCAATTCACACGCACTTCACTCTTTCTTTTTACTCACTTCGCACCTCGCGCACCTCGCGCGTAAATAAGGCAAACACCATAAATCAATGTACCCGTATGGGGCAATGTTGGCGGCTTACAATAGTCGTTGTTTTCACCACTATAATACCGTATTCTTATGGTTTCAGCACTAATGAGTAGATAAAATTCTAACATATAGAGACAGATGTTTTGTTATTTTTCTGACAACAAGGCACTCTCTAATTTATAGTTGCATTATCTTCGAATATATACATTATCTTCAAATTCCAACGAACAATACTCATATCAATACTTTTGCAGAAAACAGTGTCACTGCCTTTCCGATGCAACTATGTCGCCGCCATTGTACAAATTCGGCCCGATTCTTGAAGTTTTCAATTTGTTCGACAACGCCGAAGTTCACGGGGGTGATTTTAATTAAAACACCATCATGAGAAAACAGGCAGAAGTGCTGTTTCATGTTCGAGACCACTCACGATTCCCTCTCCATGGTAGAACGGCCGGCGGGCGTCCCGTTCTTTCAAAATCCGCGCCGCGGAGTTCATAATCTTCTGGTTGCGCTCGCGCAGCGTGATTCTGTCTCGTTCCGCGCAGCGTGATTCTGTCTCGTTCCGCGCAGCGTGATTCTGTCTCGTTCCGCGCAGCTTCCGAATAACGGAAATCCCAGGACGAGAACTTCCGGTCAAAGTTTTTCTAATTGATCGGAGTGAGACAGGTTGGGTAAGAGAGCCGTAGTGACCAGAGGGACGAGGACGGCCGATTTTCACCAGCTTTTACGGACAACGGGTGTGCCACGGGATGCTCGTGGAATCTTCCAATTCGACTAAGAAACTCGAACGACGTTGCTGGCAGTTTAATCGAATTCCACTGCGGAGACCGGAACTTGGATCTGCGGCTCAAAGCACAACACTTGGCCCTGTAAGTACATATGACCGGAAATACCGGGAGAAAGAAATGTGACTCTTTTCCGTGCAATAATATGTCAAGGTTATGATGCCGGTTTGTTAAAACGATTTTCGTTCTACAATATAGTTCTACAATATAGAACAATATAGTTCTACACACCAATATTATTTCACTTCCAATTAATTACATATGAGTCGTTCACAGGCCAAATCGGTTAACTCGACTTTTCTAATTTTTTAAGATCTAACCAGTGTCAAAATACTCGATCGACTCTGAGCTTTTTAAGCTTAAAATAGATTTCCTTCATGTAAAACTGAATGCAACGAAATAGCGAACATTTTTTAGTCATGGAATAATAGAGAATTTATCATTGTACCATGTATGTATGTATATTAGACAATTTATGATTCCATGTGTATATTAAACGATTTATGATTGTACATGTATATATTAAATAATTTATTATTTACATGTCTATTAGACAATCTATTATTATACATGTATGTTACAATACATGTAAATAGATTAAAGCTACAATCTTACTAGTTCATTCTATATTGTTTATTTAACTTTATATTTGAAAGGGAATTCGAGGAAGCAATGTATTATACTATTCTACCAGTTTTCCCGATCTTTATGTTTACTGACGTTTCGACAAATGGGGGGCTGCTCGCGTGCAGTCAGAGCTTTTGGTATAATTTAACCCTTAGCGGACGAGCTAAGATATTTGCTGAAATTAGATATTTGCAAAAATCGCCTCGTCCTGCTACCTGACTCTGCCGAAAAAGTCGTCGTCCGCTAAGGGTTGAATCACTCGTTATAGAAATCCTTTTACTGTCGAATTCTTATTTTCCGGCAGCCATAACTCAACACAGAATTGACTACGAAATGCAGAACATTATTTCTATGAATAAAAGGTACAACATAAATTGCGGTAACTTCTCCGCAGTAAATTTTTCGAGCAAATAAATAGCGGTAGCCATTGCACGTCCTCAATGGTACCGAGATATTACAATGCAAACAAAGCGCAAGTGCACGTTGCACCGCCACGTTTCCCGCGTTTAATATCAAACCTTGGTCAGCGGGGGTCTACCTCCTGAAGCCAGAAGACAAACGTTTCAATAGGTGGCCATGCAATTATGTAAATCTGACATTAATTTCGTTACTCAGCTATTATCGAGTTACGTCCGCTACCGCCCCGTTCAAAGCATCGGTTGATCTTGCCCGCCGTATTATATATTCGAGACTTGGCAACTTTGCCGGCCCCAGTTTCTATAAAGTGCCGCCCCGATCTATTAGAAAGTTCCACCATCGTCGTATTATCGCTATAATATATTTATCGTCGGCCGGATTTATACCGGTCAGAACTTCCGACGTCCAGCGCCAGTAGAACTACGCGAAGGATACTTACGTACCGAAGAAATGTTTCGAACGCATCGTTAATCATCCATTCGAATTCTCCATCCATTCTCATCCATTCGTTCTCCTAAGCTTTTTGACCCCTTGAAATGTATTCTTCTTATATCGCGTCATCTTCTTCTACAAATGTAGGTCGAGAAATACTTGATCTTTTCGTTTAATTTTTTAATGTCAAGATCAATGTTTAAGGGTCCCTGGTCTCAGGTATGTTTGCAAAATTTTGACTCGCTCGCCTTTAGGTAATTCGATACGAATGAGTGGCAATTATCGACCGTGCAACAGGATTGCGCGCCTCGATAATTGGCAATTTTCGTCTCCTTTTACGTATTTCGCGTTCCTTTGCCGCGCCGAGGATTTTCGCGACGCTATAGGATACCGGTTTGCATCTATAGAGTAACGTTCGGTGCAGGTAAATTTAAGATCACATAATAGGATCTTACGATACAGTTTTAGCTTCGTCAGTTTCCCCAACATCAAAGGTGTTGTCTGATGCGTGACTAAGCGGTCGTTAAGTCTATAAAGGTATTCACGCAGTACGTCTGTAACAAAGTTTGCAAAGGGACTAAGGAGAAAGGAGCCACGGGTGTTGGCGCGAGCGAAGTTAAACTTTAAAGCGGAAAAGTTAAGGGACGATATACCACGACGCGTTCAGAATAACGACGACAAAGCCGTAGGTTGATGCGGCGAGAGAGAAGAGGGAGTTCTAAGTAAACGAATTGCCTTCTTGATCGGGCCACGGGCTTTGAAGTTTCTGCGTGCACAGGTTTGTCCGAGTAAGGACTAGAGAGACTCTTCACGAAATTAGCAAAACTTCCGGAACTGGGCCTTCAACTTTCCATCCTTGAAATGTTCCATCGCATTCCTCTTCTGAAATCTTGATTAACTCGCGTTTACGGATCCAATTCGGTTCGCTTTGGTGTCCATCGATCGACATTATAAAGCGCGCCGGTAATTTCATCAGGAAAATTATAGTTAGTTGATAGCGTAAGCTTGATAGTATTGCAAGTTATTGAACATTCTATGACACTTGGGCATATTTCAAATAACGTTATTTGAAATATTATTTTCAAAAATCTATTATTTTATTTTAGGATTATTTGAGACAATCATTACAGATAATTGTGAATTGCTTTTTGGAAGTCGGGTTTGGAAGCAAGATAAATCTGGTGCTGTAAGATAAAAGGACCGATCTGACTACGTCAAATGATCAAACAAAAACTTTTGAAATTAAACGGTTTTTTAAAGTAAAATCTTATCGTTGCATGTTATTTGGAGGATTATTTCTTTAGTCATATTTGAAATAAAAGAATCAAGAAGTAATTAATTATTTGAAATTGTTATTATTTCAAATGGATCAATATTATTTGTATTTTCAAATAACAGCATTGAACATAACGGTTCGGAATGAATGATTTCAAACAGCTATTTCTCGTTTCCATTTGAAATAAAATTTGCTCAGATCTGCGCTCTACTAGGTCCACGTGTCGCTGTTTTTACTTCTGATGAAATCACTTTATCAAACTCGTTCGTATCATCTTCTTGTTCAGAGTCATAGTTACGAAAATTCTGAACAAGATTGTAGCTTAAACTGCTCAAGTTTTGTTGCTTTAGTTTACAACTCTCTGCGACAAGACTGCGGAAAATGTATGCTTCAAACGTCGACACTGTCTAATCCGCAGAACACAATAGAATAAGATTTTAAGACATTCGGGGGCTGTTGTTGCAAGAAATGACATTTCACTCAGATGTCACAGTAAAATTGGTTACTTTGTAAAATCGAAACTTTTTAAAAGCAAAATGGTACTCCATCTCGCTTTTGAATTCCGTCGTTTTCGCCCCGTTTGATTCCGGCTGAACATCCGATGACGCTAAACAAGGGAGCACATTAACCCGAGAAAGATAACCTACGTCGCAGAGGCGCCTGCGAAATAAACAACTGACTGCACCGTGGATGACGCAAAGACTGGAAGCACCCACTTTGCCAAGGCATGTGCGAAGCAACATTGAAAATATTCTTCCAAAATCTGCTGTACAGGCTTCCACAGATGATGAAAAAGAACCCTCAGCCAAAAAAAGGCGTTATTGCAGTCTTTGCACGTCTAAAAAGAAAAGAATGTCAAAGATGACCTGTGCCAAATGCAAAAAGACAGTTTGTGGTGAACACAAGAAAGACGTTTGTCATGACTGTCTCTAAAGAAATTTTTTATAATATTATAGTCTTTTTTACACTGATTATATTATAGTCTACTAGTTTGTAAGGATAAAACACTATTTTTTGTGATATTTTACGGGATTTGTTCCCATAAACCGAAGACTGTTGATTTTTGTTAATTTTTCATAGAGGTCTAGTGATTTAAGTTTAAAATTACTTAAAATATAAAAAAATATAATATAAATGCATTTTATTTTTACAATAATGCCAAACCTTTAAAATGACTAGATTAACTTAAATAAATATCCATTGTTAGTATAAAATTGACGCCTTAGAAAAGCATGCGCCTCTGAAGCGTATGGTTATCTTTTACGTACGTTGTCATATGGTTATCTTTCTAGGGTTAAACTCGTGAGATATAGCTAACGCATCGTCGAGGCGTTTAGAGTTGCCGGTTCGCCGACAGATAAACTTCGCCCCGACTGACCGTTATCCGTTAATTAGGCTAGCTTCTTGCGCGGTCGATTCCTCCCTTAAATTGCGCCGGTACGTGGCACACGGCTGGGCATTCCGAGGACGATTGCGCATATGCGTCGATGTGGAACCGCCCTCGCGGGCTCGTTTCAGCTCTCTGGTTCTCTAGCTCGCTCGCAGACTTCGCGTGTGTTAATATCTCTCTAATATAGTCCGACGGCCCGTGATCCTTTACACGGTTCCACCAGGGATTTCGAGTTCGGTCTGCGAGTCTCGCGCAGCATTCCGCCGATCCGCGGCAACCGAAGCTCAAATTATGCCAGGAGTATGCATTCTGTTTCGTGCACCAGTTTCTACCGACCGGGTCGCGGCGATTAAACGATTTCGCAACGCGATTGTGTTAAGATCCTTTGATACTCACTTAAAGCACATACGTGATCACGCGACAATTATTAACAGTTAATTACTTGCTGAAATTACGGAGACTCTTCTACAAAAAATGATTGAATAAATTTCTTAGTCCGGGTATATTTTACAATAGAAATGATGGAAGTTCTAAATAAGTACAGTCTTACCATCGTTCTAAAGCAACGCGCGTTAGTTACTTTTATGGCTTGATATGTTTGGTATGAACAGCCACGCCAACAACCTCAAAAATAGTTTAAAATTGAAGTATCTCATTCAATCAAATTAGAATTGAAAAGTTAAATTGTACGACATCTATTCGTGTGTGTTCTATTTATCGTAATAAACTTACTTCTCTTGGATTTATCATGAATTTTCCAGGCACTCATTTTATGTTTCAACTATACGCTTAAAAATAACTCACTATTATTGAAGAATCGTCGACGATATTCCCCGATATACGTTAATGTCGCTGTTTGGACCAGCGACAATATTAGACACCGACTAAACATAAACCCTCATATCCTATTAAAGACGCTCACGATTCCGACGTTTCGGGTCAGCGAGCAAGAACGTCACAGACCTGTTAAATATGGTCTTTGTTCCACCGAATCAGGCCGCGAGGTCATCATATTACTCGCGCACTTTAATTAAATCAGGATGCCGTCGAGAAGATTCGGCTTCTGAAGTTTAATTCAATGCCCGTCTTTCCTCGCCGCTACGTTTCACGTTGCCATTTAATCGCAATAGATATGAATTCCACGATGGTTCTTGACGACGAACGGGGCAACCCCGTGGCAAGTAACCCTCGCTCGAGAACACGCCTTTGCAGGCCGTTCTTCTGCACACGTGTCGCACGGAAACGCACACGTGCCGCACGGAAACGCACACGTGCTCCCGGCATAACGTTCTATATAGCAGCCGAAGTTTCGTACGTGCAATGACTTTGAAAAGCTCCGGCGTTCCGTGTCGATGGCAATTGTTTATCGATAATACAGCCACGGATCGTCTGCATAATCGACGTTCCTCGAAACTCCGCGAGCGTCGGCTCCGCTCGGCTCGCCTCAGCTCAGCTCGGCTCGGCTCCGCCGGCTTTTATCGCGATACGTACGCTTTCATCGCCACAGGGGCGGTATGTAGAACAGCATTTACAATACGTTCGCGTGAATCATAAATGTTGTTCTTCTTTTTTTTCTTTTTTCTTCGTCCGTTCGCGTGGATGTGGCCGTATGTGCGTGTGTGTGTGTGTTTTTTTTGCTTTATGGTCCTCGCGCGGCTGTTCCATTTATATCCACTTTATTTTACGTGCCCGTAAGCGATAAAACACTCGTTCGTCAGGAAACACTTAACTGCTCCCGGCGGGCACCGAACGTGAATCCCATTTGATCGCGTGTGCACGCGTTTTCGCGCTCACTTAGAAAATGAATTTTTCATAAATCTCCCGGTCGGACGTTAAATGCATCAATCAGCCGATGGAATCGGATTATACATATTTACATAACGCTGGTCGCGCTCTGGCCCGCCAATGTGTCAACTCCCACCGCTGGGAACGTAACGTTTCCGAAAGAAAGACGATCTTCTGGATGGTGCCTAATGAATCGAGCGAATATTTCGATATCTCGCTACTGGATTCAAGAGGGAAATTTCTTCTTCTCTTCGTAAGAAACAAAATAAATAAATAAATATTTTGTGAAAGATGACAAATGGAACTAACCAATCTGAAAGTCTCTATGTGGTTTTATTATACTTTTATCGTATTGTGCAGATTTTTTCCATTTTGTTTACTCAGAAATACTGTTCGTACGAAGTTTAGACTGGGATGTTGCGTGAACTTGCACATATGGTTATAGTTTTCTACAACCAACAAGAAAGATAATTCTTAGTGGAATATTAACACGTTCCGTGCCACGTGTACCATCGATGGTACACGCTTGCATGTTTACTTAGTGAACTGAACAAATTGTTTACAAGAAATTTAGAACCGAAGAATCAATTTCCACCGCAAGAATGGACGTTGATAAGTTTTTGTTACGTTGTTATGTGTACGAGAATTAATAATTGCACGTAATACATCAAGTTTTAGTAAAATATCAAAGTGTGAAGATTCGAGTAAAAAAAGCTCGGCACGGAACGTGTTAATAGTTTATGCCTGCATGTTCCATTGTAAATTTACCTAATTTTCAGCGAACATCTGGAAATATTCAAAATTTCGTTTAAATAATAAATTATTCATTTATCATGCAACGTATTTGTTCGTTTAAATAAATAATTTCGTTCAAAGTTTCGTTTAAAAATATTGAAAAATTATCGGTCATACGTAGACTTCTCTGATTGGTTATGTTTTGTGAAGTTACTAAAAACTTCGGTGAGTTTGAAGACGAAGTTCAGAATAAACATGTTCTCATACTGTTCTAGTAGACTACTGGGAGCAGCAGGGTAACAAAGTTCATTTTTTTACAGAAATGCTGCCACATTTCTGAAAACTGTATAATTTAAAGTAACATCTCTAGTTTGCATACCATCCGTTTCAGTCAACATTGCGTTCTCAAAAATGTAGCGACTTTCTCTATTTCTCACAGCTGCGATCGCATCACTCTTTTTATATTTCCACGAGGAAGCTGCAATTTTAAATATTCAATTTTGAAAACCGGTTAACATTTTCAGAGTTTGTCCAATTCATTTTTAAAGCACCCGGACATTTATCTGTTTATTTAACTTTTTCAGCGACGACCAAAAGAAATGTGTATTTCTGAGCGGAAAATACCAAATCTGTTTGATGTACATAGTTTGGTAATGTTTCGGAAAGCGATCATAAAAATTCAGTAAAAGCTGATAATTCGAAAATTTACAAAGGAAAATGAATTAAGAAATAAAACTGTTATTTCTGAAAAATACTAAGAAATCAACATTTTCACCAGTACAGCCAGCAAACTGAAAATCTGTGGCAAAATCAAACTAACCCAATTTTCTTTCTCCAGAAATTGCAAAAAACAGTTATAATATATATTCGTCAAACAAAATCAAACGCTACGAAACTGATGGTCGCGAAAAAAAAAGAAGTACGACCTCCAGATCGTGGCGCCTTTTTACGTGCGCACCTCGTGCAAACGCATAATTAAAATTACGACATCCGACAGCAATTTGAAACGCCCACAGATCTAATAATTTCGTTTCACGAATTCCCCGCTGCGAAGGAAGACAGAACAGGGTGAGCACATTTCTCACGTGGAAAAACATTTTCATAAGCGATCCCCTTTCGCGATCGACGTGGCTCCTCATAGATCAAGGGGGCGAACGTCGGAGTAATGATCGCGCGGTTGCCCCGCGGCGCGTTTATCGAGCGCTTAGTTTCCTCTTTTTCCAGGGCGCGCGGCAGACCGATACCGCGTCAAATATTTGCATCTTTCAGAACGGCTTTTATCGACTGGCTTGTCGAATCGCATCTCGCCCTCGCATACCACCCCCGCGTTCGGTTCTCGCGCTCCCGTGCCCCGTGTTCCCGCGGGCCCTGCGGACATAATCCGAGAGCTTTCGGTTCCGTAAACCAACCGCGCTATCCATCAGGAAGATGGTTCGTTCTCGGGCTAGAGACGAAGTCGCGCAACGTAATATGTGCCGTTGTAATGCATACAAACGAACGCGGGTCACGTACCTATGTGTAAACGGCGAGCCAGCCAGTGTTCGGTTTGAGAAATTACGTGTTACCTCGAAGATTCGTGGAAACTCGTAGGCGGCCAACGATATTAATCCCGGACACGTTATTAGAATTGTTTATCGCCGCAACGGATAATTCACGGCGCGGCAAGGCTCGCTGCGGAAAGAATGCCTGAGATGCTTCTTAACCCTAGAAAGATAACCATATGACAACGTACGTAAAAGATAACCATACGCTTCAGAGGCGCATGCTTTTCTAAGGCGTCAATTTTATACTAACAATGGATATTTATTTAAGTTAATCTAGTCATTTTAAAGGTTTGGCATTATTGTAAAAATAAAATGCATTTATATTATATTTTTTTTTATTTTAAGTAATTTTAAACTTAAATCACTAGACCTCTATGAAAAATTAACAAAAATCAACAGTCTTCGGTTTATGGGAACAAATCCCGTAAAATATCACAAAAAATAGTGTTTTATCCTTACAAACTAGTAGACTATAATATAATCAGTGTAAAAAAAACTATAATATTATAAAAAATTTCTTTAGAGACAGTCATGACAAACGTCTTTCTTGTGTTCACCACAAACTGTCTTTTTGCATTTGGCACAGGTCATCTTTGACATTCTTTTCTTTTTAGACGTGCAAAGACTGCAATAACGCCTTTTTTTGGCTGAGGGTTCTTCTTCATCATCTGTGGAAGCCTGTACAGCAGATTTTGGAAGAATATTTTCAATGTTGCTTCGCACATGCCTTGGCAAAGTGGGTGCTTCCAGTCTTTGCGTCATCCACGGTGCAGTCAGTTGTTTATTTCGCAGGCGCCTCTGCGACGTAGGTTATCTTTCTCGGGTTAATATCCTATCCTTTTTGTTGCAATGGAAGCACAGTGTTGCGAGTGGGCGTATGTGTGCTTGATACCGTGAGATACTACAGAGGGTCGGTACACTCTACTAACAATTTATTGTAGAAATTGTTCAATATTTAAACAATATAGAATATGTATTGATTAGGAAAGAACTAAACGTGATGAAAACAGGAAATATCGCGTACCGTATTTACAACGGTCGCTCTGCGGAAAGAATGCCTGAGATGCTTCTTAATATCCTATCCTTTTTGTTGCAATGGAAGCGCAGTGTTGCGAGTGGGCGTATGTGTGCTTGATACCGTGAGATACTACAGAGGGTCGGTACACTCTACTAACAATTTATTGTAGAAATTGTTCAATATTTAAACAATATAGAATATGTATTGATTAGGAAAGAACTAAACGTGATGAAAACAGGAAATATCGCGTACCGTATCTACAACTAGGATTATAACCACTTCACTTAATTCTACAACTCGCAACGCTCCTCACTCGATGACTCTCGAACACACTCTGTCCACTCCAAACACGTTCCTTCGACACACTGCCTGCCTTTTCCAAAAACGTGACAATCGCATCCGCCGGCTCTCCGTTGCCAAGGGCTTTTTCATGTAACCCGGCCTTCGCCAACGTTTCTCCTCTATTGCCTACCATAAATACAAAGTCTTAAAACTACGGTCTCCTCGTCCTAAACGTACCCACTAAATTACGATACTACATTATTGTTTACCTATTGTTTACTAACGAATTTATTGTCGAGATAATTTAGATTTAAGTTAGATTATAATAACATATCGTAATTTATTTCGCTTGCTTTTTTTCACATTTTGGCATGCACAGATCACGTTTTAAGACGTAAGTAAAAATGTTTGAAAATGCGACTTCCACCACTACGATCTCAACCCACTCACGTTACAATCGAAATCGTACGTAATTGAAATAAATCCAATTTCGTTATTGTCACGAGACAATAGACATTAGCCCTGCAAGGGCTCGGTAATTCCAGCGTGAATCCATCGGTCGCGCCGATAATCGTGGAAAAACCGATTCGAGTTTCGCGGCGGTCCATCGCGACCGTGTTGATTTACTGCTAGCGTGTAGATCGAGCAACTTTCCGCGAGCGTGCTCGACGAATCAGAAATTCGTGCGATCGTTCTTCCGACCTGTCGGGTGAATCGAAACTTCCTCGAGAAATATTTCTCCGCCGCTTTTCGTCCCAAAGACCGCCGCGCTTTGTCCGCGGTGGGCGTACGAGGAAATTCACCTGGAAAACATTTCTTCCCGGTTGTCGGCCGGGAGACAAAAAAAAAAGGAAGCGAAAAGAGAGGAAAAGAAAGGAAAGAAGGAGGAACCGCCGCGCCGCGGAATTGCGAGAGCATTCGCGGGCCAGAAAGTTTCCGAGAGGTCGAGTAAATCATGGGGAATCGCGAATACGGGGGAGACGCACACGTGATACCGAGCAGAGGCTGACGTCGCTGGCCCCGACGCGACTTTTGCATGTCAGGCTAAAGGGAACTGACCTGTGATGATAAACGACCGGCCGGATCGACCGGTCGAAAGTTCACCCGTGGCCTGCTTTTCCTTTCTTTGTTATCCCCCGCGCCCGGCAAGAAATTTTCTGCATTGTTCGCCGATTCTATCGCCGCCTGCATCATTAATAATATTTCTTTCCCGGCGATTTATTACTCTGAATAATTAACCGGCGGAATTACTTGTTACAGCCTGAAGAAACTCTGTACATACTTCTCCGATCTGGTTCTATTTCTCTTGTGACGTATTTTAATGCGTTCTTCATGCCCGTATATTAGGTGTGCAAATCGATTCTCGGCTTCTCTTCCTAAGATGAGCGTTTATTTATAAATAATCAAATTATGTTTCAATAGTCGAAATAATCCTCATCAATAATACATATCTGTCATTTTTCAGGCAGTTGACGATTCCCCTGTCCGAAGAAACATGGTGGTTTTGTTTTAATAAATATTGTTGATATAGAATAAGATAGTACACTTTATATCGTTCGATACAACAAAAATGGCTGATGCAGTTATCTTTTATACCACTGTGTCTTAGAAACATGTGTGAGTCGAATCGTTTTGTCGTTCAGTAACAAAATAATTCTGTGTCGTCGAAATGATCAGTCTCCTATCTTTTATCTCCAAATTGTTGAAATTACGAAAACTCTGTCTTAACCCCTTAACGTGCACGCTCGGGTTAACTCGAGCGCGCTAAACTGGCCAAACTGTGCACACTCGAGATAATTCGAGCGGCGTTGTACTTTATGTTGCTATAATTTTTCACACTCGAATGCAATCGAGAATTGAAAATAACAATGTGAAAGCAAAAAAAAAATAATCGTTTTATTTATATTTATCATTTACATGGGATTGTAAACTATAACACTTACTTATTCAAGTATAAAATATATCTTTTTTCTACTTATCACTTACGACTTATCTGTTCCTTGTGAGCCGCTCTCCGACAGCGTATTCATATTCAGATTCTGATTCGCTCATTTTTCAATATATATTTTACTAAAATATAATGTAAAGTAAAATATAATAACAATAATAATAATAATAATAACAACAATAATAATAATAATAGTAATATTCTGAAAATTATAATTGCAATAAAAATTTTGATTATTTTTGTATTTTTGTAATTTTCTTGCCAAGACAACGTTCTAAATTGTGTTTTTTTACATTTAAAAAAATTGATCTTTTTTGGCCGGCCTTTTTCAAAAAAACTGTGCATTAAGGGGTTAAAAAACGATCGAATAAAAGGAGGAACTATGCAATTTTCGTAACATCACGCGGTATCCACAAATTT
Source organism: Megalopta genalis (assembly GCF_051020955.1). NCBI lineage: Eukaryota > Metazoa > Arthropoda > Insecta > Hymenoptera > Halictidae > Megalopta > Megalopta genalis. The sequence goes on from NC_135015.1 coordinate 11,166,038, forward strand.
TTCCTGTACAGTTGAATATGATCCAAATGCCGAACGCTTGTTATTCCACAACGTGAATTAACTGATTAGTCGGAACAATAGAGATTCTATCGGAACAGTACAACTGGCAGAACATCGAGGAGATAATGGCGCAGGATGTATCCAAAAATACATTTCTGAGTGGTAAAACTAGAAATACAGGTAATGCTTTGAAATCCAAATACGTATAAGCTTAGAAGCTCGAGGCGAACCGATAATACAAATCAGCCGTAGACTCTCGTATCAGGAGGGCGAGTATGCTCGTGATATGTTATCGATCCAACACGCCGCGGCACCCCTGCTATTCGTGACTCGTGGTTCCTTTCGTAAAAATCCAAGGTACGAACTGCTGTCTCACGGGGAAAGACACTGCGCGAATATGAAACAAGCATACTTGCTGCGACTGAAATACTATGTGACTAAATTTTAGAAACGCGCTCTACTTGTTGCTGCTTTTCCTTTCTAAGATATTGATTTTTCGCTCGAAACGCGGTGCTGCGATAGAATATCTACGAAATACGGAATCGGAGGCTCTGATTATTTTCATTTTAAAACGGTGCTTCGTTCGATAAGAAAATTTCTTGAAAGCAATTTCTGTAGATTTTTACGTTCTCTTGTTCTTAACGACGGTCGTCTTTGAACGATATGCACTTTTAATCGATTTATATTGTTACATCGTTCTTCGTTAATTTTTAATGTTCCATTTTATCGATTTAGAATTACTTGTCGTTCATACGTTTCATCAGCTTACTTTCTCAAAGATCATGCAACGTACCCTGCACATTAGAAGAAGGTGTACCCAACAGTATAAAGTGTACTGTCTTTTCAGAATACGAGGTGTACTGCTGCAAATGATATCTTAGATCTGTTAGATACGGTCACATAATTATCAGAATCTTCGCGAATCTTTGCGAAGGCTCGCTGAATGTCGGTTCAATGTCTACGTCATTTTCCAATTTTTTAGTCAATCCACGAGCTCGGTTGATCAGATCGCGAAGATTGATATCGCGTAATAATAAATATCGCCTATAAAAAAATACCGCGCAAGTAGCGTTTATAATTCATCACGTAAGAAAGAACCTCGCGTTAGAAAGTGCCGCGTAAATTGAGGGACTATAATATAAGAAGATCTGCTTGGAATCTGTTTTACAACAAATGTTCGTCTAAAATAAAGAAATATTCGCAAAGCTTCGTTCAACTCTGTTATCATTTGTCACGGACGTCCGTTATTTGTATAATGAACGGCGACGCGAGACCCGCTCGATAACGGTATCCCTGTGGAAAATGCGCTCGCCCGTATTAATTCGATTGCAAAACCACCCCGTCGTATATCTTCATCCGTTTCTGCGTAGGTTATACTGTAAACAACGTCCTCGTGTGTGCAGCCATGGCGCCCGCCGCCGAAGAAGTCGCTGAAAGGAATTAAATAAAGTATGCTGCACGCTCCGCGATATTATGTATACATACATACCAACCGTGAAACACAAGGAGATTGTGCTGTCCTCGGTGTCGCCGAAGGATTTATACTGTTGTGGTTCACGTGGAATCGTAACGCACGAATAATCGTGATCCATGTTCGGGAAAATGGTGCACAGCTCTTACGTAAGTAATGAATATGAATTTTCTGTTGGTCGGGGTGAACGAAATTTTGAGACGCGCACGAATCGTCCCGGAAGCAGAGTTGAAACTTTGCTCGCTTGTTATTTTCCCACAATGGACTTCCTTCGCAAGAAAAAAAAAGATGCCGTCTTCCACTTTTTCTGAAAAGTAAGTCAGCTCTAGGTATGGTAATTTTTGTAGTAAAAATAAATAACAGCTTTAGCGGTTCGTTCACTGTAAGAAATTTTATCTCCATTTTAGCTTCAGTAAAATTAATTACGAGAGTGGCAATTTGCATAAGAGACCCCCCCGGTTTAATGGAGATCGCGGAATGCTTTCATAATTGAAGTTAAATGACGAACGTCAATTAATGTTCGTCACGACGACCTTTTCATAGGAAAATTAAATACTTGACAGACGTTGTTACGCCGCGAATGTTCGCACGTAAAATCGCGAAGTATGTACCTCGTACCGCATAATAGTTTATGCCAATGAAAACAGGACAACTAATTTCATTTCGCGTTTGCGCTCGCATTTCCCGCCGTTGTAATTGAATGATATTAACGCGTACAGTTTGTATACACCGTATTAAACTTGCATTCGTAATTGACAACGCGACGTACGGTTGTAAATATTTATGGAAAATTACGGTGTAACTTGCGCGCATTATTACGCGGGAAATTTTTGCCGTATCCCGGTTTTGTAAACCCACGGACGCCGACATTAAGCTCCGCGTCGCCGCGGGCAAAGTAAATTAATCGCCGCGGATTGTAGCATTTACATACTATATAATATTAAGCGCAGCGGCGTCGAGTCGAAAATTTGCCCGAACCTGTAGAATTCGCGAGCATTTAAATAAGCATCGGTGTTCGATGCGGCTTGTCGTTAACGCATCCGCCGCCGCCGAACGTATTTCTGACGGACTTTCAGCTCTCTCTACTTATATTACGTTATATTAAAATGAATAAGGGAATACCGAGTTAAATTGCAATGTTGACTCGTACAGAGATAATAAGCGCAGGTATTACTATATGAATTTAATTGTGTTTAATAGTTCTCTCATTCGCAGTTGTCTTCTCTATAGAGTGTGTATTACTGCGGATACAACAAATAATCTGCGGTATTTTATAAAAGTAATAAAATCTAACATTTCATAGTGTGTAATCTTTTAGAAATGAATCTCATAATTTTTTATATGTTTAATATTCATAATTTATGACATACTAGTAACAGCAATCGCAGTTTTAATTCATTTATTAACTTTTGATGTTCGGAAGTTTATGAAAACGTTGAGTCTTATGAAATACTCGTAATGGCAGTTGTGAACGCTATGCATTTTTTCAGCATCACTAGTTTTTTTTCGTATGGTCCCAGCGCGTTGAGAGTTCAAATTCTGCAGATCCAAACGTACTTACAATTACTGGGCTTCACTTTGGAATCTGATATAACAGTGAAAAAACTTGCAGCGTAGTAGTAATGCACAAAACAAGAGTTCGATTACTTAATAAAACGCGAAATTACTTACTTAAACGCGAAAACAGAGTTTCGAAGCCGCGAGACTCGCAAATAAACAATTTAGAAGCACCAATTATTTTTAAGGCTTCGTCCGGGAGAAGACCCGGGCCACGTCGCGCGTCTCGTCGTTCCAGAAACTTGAACTTCATTATCGCCTCTCGCCGATAGCAAATTTTACGACGCGTTAGCGATGCGAAGTAATTACGATGAATTTTCCACGATGTCTAATTATTCCTATCAGAAATTTTGATCCATAGATAAAATTATACGTGCCCGCAAGGCATGATTATAAATATAGGATACTTGATCGTTGCACAAGGGTACACAGGAGATTCTGCTTTAGTTGCGATATTAATTGAATGGTGCGGTGATTTAACAATATCATTAAAACAGCCCCCGTACGCGAATTCTTGAATTTCTGAATATTCATTATAATGTATTAAATATTTCAGTAGTACAAATGTTCGCCAGAATGTGTTGATCATTCTACTATTTTGAAAATCTTTGAAAATTATACCAGAATAATTATACGAGAAAAACGTGTTCAATGTTCAGTTCATTTCAAACAATAGTTTCGAACGAACACGGGATACTGTTAATAAAAATAAATAAATGTACAATCTTGAATTTATCCACTAATTTGGAATTACGAGTAAAATTTGTCATTTCTGTGCAAAAATGTCACTCGTCAAAGTGACGCAAAAGCGCTGTGCACTCGTCCGGACTCCGAACAATGAAATTCATGAGACAAATATACAGACAAATATAGTATATTACTGATTTACTATCAATCTATTTATTCGAATAATTATTGATTCTTTATTGCAATAAATTATTCGAATATAGATTGTAAAATTATTCGAATAATAATGCGATTAATCGTTGAGTAACTTTTTATTCGAATAAAAGTTAGAGAACACGAGTTTTTTATTTCTTTTTGTCACTCCAAATAATTAAAAAGAGCAAAATTAAGAAAGCTAGTGACTATATATAGTAAACTAGTGATTAGTCGCTCTAATATTTCCAAATCAATTAAAAAACAACAGAGGAAGAAAGGCGACATATAATAAATAAAAGTTGGACATAATAAATAAAAAGAAAGAAAAGAAAGATTTAGTCCAGTTTTAATAAAAGTTATTGTTTTTTAGAAGGTGCTCCAAATATACTATTCTATATAAATATCCTATATATAATATTCCAAAAATATTAAAATTCTACGCAAGCATAAAAATCAGCAGTAGCTACCCTAACAAGCATTCATTCGAATAACAGCGTTATCCACTGAAACTAAGAAACATTGGATCGTACTTCCAGATAGAATCGCCGGCGAATAAATTGCGTTGAGAGGAGCTAAGAAGATGTCGTGATTAAATTGGCCGTTTCGTAATCAAATGCCGCAGTAATGGTACGTAAACGTAGCGCGGCCGGTCACGAGACGGAAACGCGGCCAAATGTGCTTTTCGTGAGTGTTGCACGGCTTGCGCATAAATTTCTCGGCGTGGACGTTGGTCTCGATCTACGGGGATGACGGAGCCGACGGCGTACGTGAGCAAGCCACATTAGCGACAAACAGTTCGAGCGTGCTAATAGCGCCGAGAGAGACGCCATAGTTCCAGCAACGGTGGAAAACCGTGCGGAACGGCCAGCAGAATTTGTTTTTCTAGATAACAAGGTAGCAGAGCAGCGGCGCCAGTGGATCTGGATCGGGCAGCATATCGTATTAACCGTGGCGATCAAACGAGCTCGAATCAATCGGCCGCAATTGTAGCGGACGCGAACATGATCCGCTTGCGACAACGACACCGGTGCGGCCGCGAGATAAAAGTTAATGGACTATGCGGGAACGTTTCTATTAAATTAATTTCGGGCACCGACGGGTCGCCGCATTGTCCCGAGCGGCGCGGGACTCGTGGACCCCCGCGATATTTTTCTAATTATGAGACCCTGTCCATAGGAAATTGCGCAATTAATAGTCCCTGTTTCGCGAACGTATCGATCGATCGAGCGACCAGTCGCCGGCCCTGCGATGGCACGCGAAAAATATTACAATCGACCCCGGGCAGCGTATAAAGGAATTTTAGTGGGAATAAAACGGTTGCGCCGGGCGCAGCCATAAACTCGCCGCGTGAATAATATCGTTCGCCGGTAACTTGTATCGATCGACACACGTATCGGCTACTGATCGACGCGGAAATTAAATTAACCAGCGTTATGGAGCGCGAAATTCTGACGTCTTGAATGGCCCAGAAAATCGACGGCTTTCAGTCAGCAACAACGATTGCGATTTTCAACGCCGTATGCGGAACGATGGTGCGATCAACCAGATGGGAAGTTATTCTATGGCGATCCAACGAGGAGTGTTACGACGGAATTATTAGCAGTGGAGCACGTTTGTAACGTAAGAACTGCTGTTGCAATAATAAATTACAATAAGCACGGTAAAACCATGACTGATAAGAAGAAGACGTCTTTATACACCTTTGAAAATTTTGGAGGAACTGCGAAACGAATCGTTCTACCACGTCGCCAATATTTGTTCGGCTGACGAATTAGAATCTGTGGAATGTCGTAATGAGTGAGTGTAGTAATTTATAGTCACTTGGTAAATATCGATTTTCTTGATTCTTAGAATTTGGATATTTTTCCTTGTCAATTAACTGCTACTTTATGCGTTTATAGAATCGCACGAAGATAGCAATGAATAAAGAATTTTCAAGCACTGTTATATTTCTAGCAACTCATTGTAGCTGTTAGATCTTGCAATTAATGCAGATAGTTTTTATTTTGCATAAAAATCTGCGGTCTAGTAATAAATTAGTATCTGTGTAGGTAGGTTTAAGAAGTCAATGACTGTTCTGCGTAAAATAATCTCTTGAGAAATTATTATATTACACCATTGAGGGTGATCTAGTTATCAATATTTAATCTTTACCCTCCAAATAATCTTCAAAGCGATCAGTAAAAACATAAACATAATAATCGAAATTAACTTCTGTATTTAACATTTTTACCGAAAATGTGCTATTTTCGAGATATTTAGATTTGAAGTTTCCAAATGAACACGTTATATACAGAATGTACAGCAAAAATATAAGCAATACCATCTGTTTATAAACGTACAATCTCCGATTCCATGAATATTTGACAAGGGCGAAATTTCGATTGAAATAATCGAGAATAGTGAAGGAGAATGTAGAATAAAGTTCTCCGTATCGATAAACTCCGTTGAGGGAAAGAAATCGAATGGGTTATACGATTCAGGCTCTCCGGGGCGGCGCAGGAAAGTTAAGGAAAAGATAGTGGTTGACAGAAAAACGGGGGCGGCGTGGATTTCATTCGTTCAGGCACGGCAAACCGAAATGTCTAATGCGATTTTGATGCGAGTCCCCTCGAGGAAGATAGCGGGAGGCTCGAAACCGCGCCATATTAAAATTCTCGTTTGCCGTGAAATGTATTTAAACGATCCCGCGAATGAATTAATATTTTCTGCGGAGCGAACGACACACGGAATCGATAACGAGCAGCTGCGTGAAACGCTAAATTGAAAATAATATATTTCTTCGTGCTTCGGATTTCATCCCTCGCGCGTGATGGCATTGCGGTCACACGCACCGTTCCCAGCTGGTTCCCGCAGGAATACAGAAATAGAAAATTCATAATGCATTCGAGCATGTTAGCAAAACACCGGGGCACAATAATCGAGCGGCACTCGCGGTTCCTAGGCTCCGCGAAATTGCAATGTAAATTGATGGGTTCGCTACGGAAATGGTCACTGCTTTCGCCCGCAAAGGGCTAGGGTCTAGATTTCCAATAGGCTTCAAATTAACAATTTTTGTGAAAAATTATTTCGGTGAAGGTTTCACTAATATTAGATCAATTTTTTCTACGATCATTCTTATCTACAAGGGATATTATATTAATTATTTTCTACAAGGGATATTATATTAATTATTTTCTACAATGGATATATAATATTCATTATTTTCTACAAATTCTTACCATAATTGTTCAAACCATACATTTGATCTTCCGAAGAAAACTCAAGGTTTCTTTATCAATTTTATTGAGATTAAAAAATGTTTTTGATGACCGAAACTACCCTGACTCGATATCGCAAATTCTTTTTTTTTCCAACGAGCCTAGAATCGCCATCCTAAAACCTTATGGCACCAATGAATACATGAATAGCATGGTCGCAGCTGCCATGTTTGACTTTCTAAATTTTAGCTGTATTTGTAATTCCCTTTGGACCACTGCGATTGATTTCTAAATTTTTTGGTGCATTTACGATTGAATATTGAAAGGTCAGGATACAATCTGAATTTTTTTGTCAATTAAGAATGTTATAGTGTAAAAGTGTTCTAGTATTTGGTCAGAGAGGTTAACAGTGAACGCTCACTATGAGAACTGATCCAAGAAATACCTGGGGCTGCAGTTTTAATCATTCGATGGAAAGTGTTATTGGACGAGCCAATTAATTATATTAGTATTCTGTATAAATGCATAAGATCGTCCATCGACACTTCGGCAACATGCATATGCATATACTGTTATATTTGCAAAGCAAATTGGATAATTGATGAAATACGTTCGTTTATTGGTATTATTGGCTAATTACTAAACTGCGAACGTTCGTGAAAATCACGGCTTTCGGCAGCCAATTACTGCGAAAGGGGTTTCTACTTGCCACTACTTGTGCAAATATTTTCACCAGGTATTATAAAATTATTCAGTCAGTTACAATTTATTCGCGCAATATTATTTTTGATAAAAAAAAAGTTTTTATTCGCGGCATAACATGTAATAATTTTTTAAACAGGCTATTTATTTCACGTTAAAAACTGCTTTCATCCCCTCAAAAAGGATAACAGTGAGAGATATCGACACGGTATTTTATGACACATTATTTCTCGAAGACGAGATCGGATGCTATCAATTGTGTTCCTCGGAAGACACTTCCGTTGTCTTCTTGTTATCATGAACGCGACGCGTAACAATGTTATCCGACCAAGACACGACGCACCAGCAACGCGGTCGCTTTGTAACCTGTAAGTCAAAGCTTTGTCTTCGAGCCTGAGGTCAAAACCAAACACCTCCGCTGTGTTCGCCATTGGACTTCAAACTTGATACTCTATTTTCAATTAATCGATAATACTAACTGTCCCACTTTATATAATTGGTCATTTCGCAGACAATTAGCAAACTAATAATTTCCAAGAGGAGAAAGTCGTTTCAGCATTTACGTACATTTGTAATCTCGATCAAAAACCTTAATCTGTTCTTCACTTGCTTCACCATGTAAACCGCACGGTTTAAAAAAAAAACCGGGCAAAAAATCAATTTCTTTTAATGTAAGGTCCTTAAGGTTGTACGTTAACGTAGGCGTAAGATATCTGAAAAAATGAAAGTAATACTGCACGAGTAAAACATAATTACTTTCACTTATACTTCATAAAAAAATATTGACCAAATTTATTATTAAGATAATTTAGAGTCAAGTTAACTTTATAGTTTATTTCACTTGTCTTTTTAATATTTTGACGTTTGAACGTTTTAAGAGATAAGTGAAAGTTTTCGAAAATATAATTAAAAAATTTACGCCACACACACACACACACACACATTACGATTCTATACAAATTGTGGGATATCTATCAAAATTTTCACAAATTGTTAAAATGACTGTGTCGCACTTGTGCAAGTGAATGCATTTGAGAGAAGAAATGAGTCGAGGTTTACGGTTGCATGATTCTTTTTAAAAACATCATTGCTATCTAAACCGCACAAAAGTGATTAGCGTTTTCATTCTTGGTGATTTACTAATTCCCGAGAATTCTCCCCAAATGTAGAAAATGTTAAGTAGGGATAGAACGACATGCAAAAACAGTGATAATTATTGGATGCCATTGATGTTTATATTATCTCTGGTAATCCGTGTCTCCATTGAAAAAAAAATCAAGACGAGCAGATTCGAGGGCGAGTGTTTTCGAAGAGAGAAACAATATATCTTCGCACTTCACGTGTACGCGTTCACCTGCACTTTCGACGAGCTAGGAACAACGAGAGGTCAACGGGGTGCGGGGTTGGGTTGGTCGAGGGTGATATTCTCTTGCACCCTTCGTTTTCATCGACGTAGATACACGGTATAGGTGTATGGCAACACGGACGTACATTTGCAGCCCACTAGAGTATCATAGATCATTATTTAGCATACGTTCCTCGACGGTCGACGGCCGACGGTCGCTGGGGTTTGGGGAACAGAGGCGAGAGGAACATCCAGCGTGGCGCGACAGGTGACCGGTCGCAGGACTGTTGCAGGAAATGTAGATGAAACAGAGACGCATCCTTTTTATTTTTGTTCACCTGCCGCCGGCTGTCCTTCGGCTATGGCCGGTTTCGTCGTCTCGGTTCCACCGAACCGGCTTGACAGGGATTTATTATCATCGACGTGGCAGCGACACAAAACATGATGAATCGAGTGCGCTGCGCCCGTTGGCGCGTCGCACGATGCCGTGCCACTGTGACCCAGACTTATAATACATTTTAATTAATCGTTCCGGCCAGATTAATTTGTCATCGGCCGGTCTGACGAGATCCGGACCGCCGAGATTGCGGACTTTTTTCAGTCGTCGGGATACCGTCGTATTTTAGCTGCTCCGGGAGCGTTGGATTTCGCGGATATTCTGAGCCCGGGTGACAAATTAATAAACGAGAATTTGCGAAAATATTTCGAATTCCCGGCGTAGGTACAGAGTAGCGATCATAAATTGAATATAGTAATTAATCTCAAACGTAAGGCTGCGAAGTTTAAGCAAGACACTGTTGTTTTTATGTTGCTTGACAGCGAGAAACTTTTCCGAATTCGTTCGTTATATTAGTATACGATTATCAGAATTCGTATGCAGTCTCTGGTTGATTTAAATTCATTTACGAAGCATAAAAGTATGGATTAATTATCGAATTTATTACTTAACTCCTTGCACTATTTATTTCACGGCTACGTTGATTAGCGATATTTCGTCCTTAATAATTTCCTTACTGGAATGAAACGATTTCTGTTTGATGGTGCGGATGATTGATTAGTTATATTACCGTGTGTATGTGTGTGTGTGTTTGATCTAGTGATATTATAGCTAGTTTATTAAATATAAAGATGATATTTAATTTCTCTTATTATAAATCCAGCAGAATTAAAGAGAAGTCTCCGATTGGCTGACGTTATACACGCATTATGACGCATAATTTGTTTACAAAAATTTCCTGATAGATTGAAAAATTGATCTGCCGTCAAAATTAAAGCTCTGAAAAAGGGATATTTATCGGTCGCGCCATACGTCGTAGAACGGCTCGTGTAGGGACATATCCCCGATAAACGACTCGATTGTTTATGGGGACGCGTGAGCCGCTATTAAATATTTAATACTTTAATCGCAGGTTGCACGGGCGAACCTAGTAGCGGCGCGGTCATGCTGTATTGGCATGCACGGCCGCACATGCGAAATCTGCGACAGGATAAATCGCGAGTGGAACCGCGATATCGCTTCCGCCAGTTCTGCCTCATCCGAATCGAAATGCCGCTGCTAAATAATTCTTAATAACATCCCGATGCTATTTCCGTCATTTAACTTACCTAATGACTAATCAATGTACACCTTAAATAAGTGGCAGAATCGATGAAGATGTTCATTCCAGTGTAGACGATGATTCTTGTCTAGACGATATAGTATATAGTATATATAGTATAGTATATAGTATATAGTATAGTATAGTATAATATAGTATATAGTATAGTATAGTATAATATAGTATAGTATAATATAGTATATAGTATAGTATAGTATAATATAGTATATAGTATAGTATAGTATAATATAGTATATAGTATAGTATAGTATAATATAGTATATAGTATAGTATATTATAATATAGTATATAGTATAGTATAGTATAATATAGTATATAGTATAGTATAGTATAATATAGTATAACATTGCAAAGACAATCCCTGGAAAGAAATATACGAACACCTTTCAAAACGCAAGAACTTTTTCAAAAATGGACTAAATAACTTGAATTTCTTTGAAATGTTAAAGGCTCTGTGTAATGACTAGTATATCTAGAATAGAAATCTACAAAACGTATTTTTAAAATTTTTGCTTCAGGTTCAGATAAAACAATTAAAAAGCGAAAGTTTTCTCATCATTTTCGTCGTTCCAAGTAACAGCAAAATATGGAAAAAGTATCTCAGTCTTTGCACAGGAAACTAGTCTCTTTATCATTAAAAAGAGTACAAGTTATTTAGTCCTGTCTTTAAAAAGTTATTTTGTCTTAAAAGATGTTCGAATACTTTTTGTCAGGCGTAGCAGAAACTGAACAAAAATGTGTTTCTTCGTTTGACTCTGGAACAGCGAGCTCGAATCCAAATGAATCCGCAGTAGAATTATTGTGAATTGATTAATTATTGCGACTAAATGGAGCACCTTAACAAATAGATTGGGAAAAAATGATGAACGAAGTTACATTTTGTGAGGGTCAATAATTTTGATAAATCAAAGTGTAATGTGACAGTGTTCTTGAGACTAGTCACAAAATTCAGCATGAATAGTTTCGAAATGTTTGTAAATTAACGACATGTTTGCTTCAAGAACCAGATTCAGGAAACATTGTACCCACACTGCTTGAAGCCTAACGGATGTTTTTAATAATTTAACGAATACTTGGTAGTTTCAGCCTCTCAAAAAATTCCATCTTCATATAGACAGGTTCCAGAAGGTAATTTTGGAAAGTTCGCCGTGGATGCCCCCCGACTGCACGGACCGCTGTGAGAAAATACTTAACCGAATAAGGAGCCACGAGCGCTCTGCGACTATAATTCATGCTGGCAGTCATTTTTATTTCAGCCTGCTTATCCCTCGTGTTCGTGTACTACGTTGCTACCGTACGCTTTGTTCGTAGCCAAGATTTTCTATTCCCCGCGTTCATCCATCATCGTCTAGTAACCCGATCCATTTTGCTAAGGAGCTGGCAATGCTTTCGGGGTCAAGCTCCATGCAGCCAACAATGTGTTAAGCGCGAGCTGTGCGAAACAATGTCTATTCTTCTTTGTTGCACCCGCTATGAGAAGAGAGAATATTTTAATTGCGGATTAATTTATCTTCGACTGAGAGCGAAACAGGATTTCGATGGTTAAAGCAGCGTGACTAACCGATCCTGTAACATTTTATCAATTATTTACAATATTTATATCTTGAAACAGAGATTAAAAATAAAACAGTGTCTGCTTCGATATTAGTTCGATATTACAAGCTGTTGTGGAAACGCTAGATATTAATGATTTTTTACGTTTGAAAAAACGATGGAAGATTCATTGTATTTGATCAAATATCATCAGTACAGAAGAAAGGCTATTGCATATGAACAGGAGTGGCACGATTATGCAATTACAGAGATAGAATAGAAACACTTGTGTACCAGCAATACCATTTAATGCCCGGTCACCAGCCGTATATCTCAGGCAATGCGTTCAAAGCCGTCGTTAATGGAACGATTTAATGCTTCTTACTAGACGGATTGCACAAAAGGTATTTGCGCAATTAACCGTGCCGAGCAGGACAAGTTTAGTCGGAGGACGTGTAATTCGTGAACACAGCATGCCAGAATGCCGGGCCCAGCAAACACCAGGAAGCAGTGTCTACCCGGTTACGCTTCTGATCCCAAACAGAGGAGAGATCCGACCATTGTATTCTGAAAAGTGACATTATCGGCTCGCACCGGAGAACGGATGTTTACAGAACGCCGTAATGGATTTTACAATCTAATAGCTCTCCCAGTTCTTCCTTCTATCCTTCGACGAACCTAAGAAAACCAGCGATCGGTTTCACCTTAGAGATTTTCGATATCGAAAACTTGATCGCAAAACAATTTGTTTATCTGGCATCTCTTGGTTTCTCACGGAGACGATCGATTGCGAAAGTAAAAGGTAAAAGATTTCACGGTACTCTCCTGTGACTTTGCCAAAATTCTGCTCCATAAGTGAGCTGCTTTATTACTAACAAGGGATGATCCCCCCAACACGAAAATTCAAAAAATTCTGAAATTTTAGAGGATATGTAAAACATATGTAGATATGAATTGTGCATTTTTATTCTTGCGTAAATTCACTGTAATTCACTTTAATTGGAAAGTAATCCCGAAATATTCGACTATTTTTTATTTTATTGCTACAATTCGCGAACTGTACGAGATAGAAAAGATGTCTTCGAACAAAGATCACTTCTTTCGTCCAAATCTAATAAAAAAAGTAAAAATGAATATTAATTGTTTGTTTATAACTTTTTCCAATTGTTTAAATGATTTAAAAAATCAAATTTAGATTACTTAGTTATGTATCAATGACTAATCTACCCAAAAGTGACTTTCCGATACAGTAGTTGAAGAAAAGTTAGTTGTAACAATTAGCATGGAAACAATTAGTCAATAAATTATGAAAAAACACTGTATTCTATCATTTTTATTTAAATCGATCATTTTCCGAATTAATTCTTGTACAAATAAATTCTTATTCGTATAACAAACATTCAAGGAATTTCAAACATTCAAATGAATTTGTATTCGAATAAAATCTTATTCGGTGTTTGTTAAATTGTTAACTAGATACATTTTTATTCGATTGGATATTTATTCGCTAATATCGAATAAAATGTTATTCGTTAATCCCCATCTCTTACCCGTCGTCCGGATAAAATTTTGCCCAAATCTGATAGAGACATGCCTGATCTCTCTAGAAACAGTTTCAAAATGAATACACCGTATCCATTGAATTCACTTAATAAATGCTAGCTTATAATGCTAAGTTATCCTAAAAGTAGTTCACCCGAGAACTCAATCTCTTAAAAATGTAAAACTTTGATCAGTTTCGGGAAACTCGAAATTTACGATCGATCGGAGCCCACTGGCTGGACCATCGCACTCACTGTTCGGAACTGAGGTCACGTGAACCGATCCTTTCTCGGAATCTGAAAAGTTATTTGTTCGGCACGCCGATGTATCGAACCTACCGTTTCGATTAACTTCGATAGACCATAATCCAGGCGGGCGGGCATTTTAAAAGGATTCCGATAGATGAAATTTCCTCTTAATCCGCGCTAAATTCACGCGGGAACTTCGTATTTGCTGAAAGTGTGCGCTCTCCTTCGGAAATTTCAGTGTACACAGAGGTGCTGGACCACGCGGTAACTTCAGCAAATTATTGACCTCCCGAGTCTTTCCAGCTAGCAACGGGTTACCCTGCACCCTCGAGCCCGAATGGTCTAAGAATTTCACCGTCCAATTGCCGATCGATGTCTCGAATAAAATCGCTCAGGTGTTCAGGTCGATCGTGCGCCCGGTTCGTAAGTAACACTCGATCTGTTGAAAAATTCTGCTCGACTTTCCCGTGAGATGTTGTACACCGTTACGGCAATGCAATTTCCGTTATAGCACGCAACACTTTCGCAAACATTAAGTACATTTTAGACTCGTTAAGAAGTTCTTCGATCCGCGCATCGATAATCATGGTGCTCGATCTGATACTTGCACGAGTTTATAAAGTTTCCTGGAAGCAATATATGTTTTATCTCGTTCTAAGTTCTCGTTCATAGTCGAGCGAGGCAAGTTTGAAAAGACGAAACTGGTGCAGTTGTTTAAAAAGAAACACACTGCTGCAAGTTATCCGAACACAGTTCTTCTATAAAACGAGAAATTAGAAATAATTCTATCCTGTAAATTTAGAAGAATCTGCAATGTATAAAAGCTTTGTAAGTGCAATTAGATTGAAGAAATACATGCCTTTACGCTATCAATGTTCACAGAAGATGAAACGACTAGCAAAGAGTTACTCCAGCGCATTTACAACGTAACATAAATTTTCTAGACGTTATTTTCATGCAGAAAAGTTCTCAACAATTAATAAAACCCCAACACTTTCAAGAATTAACTCTTTGCACTCGAAGCTTTTTATGTTTCACGCTCAAATTCCTGAAAAACTGTTGTTTTCTTTATTATAAATGCTTTAGGCCAATGAAGCGATTTCTGGAAACTGATCTTATGTAAATAGTAATGTAATAATTGCTATAAATTGAGGTACAATAATTTGTGTAGTTCAGCGATACACAGAAACAATTGGTCGCGTTCATTAACGTTTAAGAAGTATGTAAATGTTTCGACCGCGTCAGAGTGTACTTTTAACGCTCCGCGTTCGCAATTCTCCCTAATCCGTCGAGATAGAATCTGCGGCCACAATCGATCCCGGACGAGCCAAGGTTCTCAATCAGACATACAAGCTGGATTACAATGTCAAGTCCCGCGCGTCCCGGCGATTCACTTGTTATCCCGACTCGCGTCGGAAGGGTGCATACGAAATTAATTTCTTGCGCTTGTATGCGTCGTCGGTACCGGTCGATAGTCGGCCCCGAAACGACGGCAAAGTATACTCGAAACGACGCGAATAACGCCGATAAATTATGGAGAACTCGCCGCGAACGGTGTCGGCCGCGAGCGGGACGGGGAACGCCGAAAGTATAACTTTCTAGGGGATGCGACGTCGGGGATGCTACACCCCTTTTACCATCGATGCGAAACAGAGTGCTGCAAGAAAAATATACGTCCATTTTTAACACACTAAATTCCCAGTTGTCGTGCACGTTTTGCGTGAGTCACGTCTTCAATTTATATTCCCGAGCACGCACGGTTCTTTTTCTTTTTTCAAAGAGAATCTAGCAAAATTACTACGAGACACAGGAACACTAATTACACGTTCTGTTCGCAGGAAATTCGATTAGCTAAACACAAGTACATAATATATGTGTGTATACGTATAATTTCAGGGCTGAAAGTACAATCGAACAGACTTTTCTCTTCGCTTCTGTGAACTGCAAAGTAGCATTATTTTTCACTTTCAGACTCTTTAGTATGTATTATTATGAAGCTTATTGAAATGATAAATTAAATGTGCTCGATCAAATGGAACGAGGAATACATTCAATGAAATAAAAATTAGAAAAGTAGAATGTGTGACACTGATTACGAGACTGTAGATTTGTATACTATATATATAGTATAGTATATAGTATACAAGTAGTATACTATAGTATAGTATAGTATATAGTATACAAGTAGTATACTATAGTATAGTATATAGTATACAAGTAGTATACTATAGTATAGTATAGTATATAGTATACAAGTAGTATACTATAGTATAGTATAGTATATAGTATACAAGTAGTATACTATAGTATAGTATAGTATATAGTATACAAGTAGTATACTATAGTATAGTATAGTATATAGTATACAAGTAGTATACTATAGTATAGTATAGTATATAGTATATATATACTATATATATAGTATATAGTATATAGTATAGTAATATAGTATAGTAGTATAGTATAGTATAATAGTGTAGTATAGTATATAGTATAGTATAGTATATAGTATACAAATCTACAGTCTCGTAATCAGTGTCACACATTCTACTTTTCTAATTTAGAACTTAATGTAATTTATAAAAATAGGAAATTTGTTCCTTTTCTTAAAAATAACGATGAGTTAAAACTGAGACAACAGTGCCTTTAAATCCTTCTGATATCTGTTCTGTTTTATGTTTCGTGCATTTGTATTTGTCATAAATGCTTGTAAATATCTCTCCTATAAGTTTTTCTTCTATAAGTGTTTCTTCGGAAAACCCTGATCAAAATTCGTCCCTACATCTGAACAATCAATTCCAACATCTGGATACGGATGACATGGCACTTAACGTGTGTAGGCGCTAAAACGATTCTTCAGTGGTAGCATCAGACCGTGAACAGTGCTCACTGAACACAGATATCCCACGCCGCTAATTCAGCGAGCCCGGAAACGTTGAAGATCCTCCTCGCAGATAAAGCATCTCCATTTGAGACATTTAACGAGTCAGAAACCGACGTGCATTCAATGGCTCCGTTATTGGACAGTTATATAGTAAATGCCAGTCGCTATGAAATATGGACGTTCAATGCTGTTGTGCGTTATTCTTTAATTAAAAGTCTTTCGGAGATCCTATCGGTGTACAGTATTTCGATTAACCGTAATTAGGTGGACAAAATTTGAGTATGCGAAAATGTGCGACAATATTAGTGTTTTTGACGACAGTGATCGCTGTTATACGAACGGAATTTTTCAACGTTTGGAACAAGTTCAAAAAAGACAATCGCCTTAATGGAATATATCAATATATGTATATGAAAATATATAAAATTCAAGAGTATATAAATTTGTTTTTATTCTTATATTGAAAGAAAATGAAAATACTGATGAAATACCATTTCATCTAATGAAGAAGAATCCAGTTCTGCAAATGATGATTTATGATACATTGATTTTTAATTTAATCTAATTTAATTTAACTTATTTTAATTTGATTTTACATTACTTTATTATATTAATGTATTTTCTTGTAAAAAAATGTTATATTGAGCAATTGTTAATTTGTTAGAGCAATGCTATAGAGGCACGTGACATACGATGAACATAAAAAGAGAGTTTTGTTCAATTGTCACCTCGAGTCACAACACTGTACGGTGGCTAACGACATCCTAAAAACCAGCATTTCGTTGCCGGTTCGTAACGAGGGGTTTGGGTAGTTGAATCCGTGGACTCGGACGGCTCTTGTACTTATCGTGAATCAAAGGTCGCGTCTTCGTTTCCAGGAAGAGGGGACGAGCCCCATCGAGTTACGGTCGCGGTGCTCCGCTACCGAGCGCCGTAAAAAAAATGACAATGAATATTTCAATAAACTGCGAGCACCCCGGGCTCCGTCGATGGAGATTACACGCAACGTAAGTTACGGTTTCCGGTTCTGCGCCATCTACCTCGGAAAGACGGGCGTATAAAATTTTTAGATGTAATCAGAGACGGAAATGAAATGGCAGTCCGGCATTTGAATTTAGTGCGTCCGGATTACACGACCGTGTACAAACGCGGGGGTCTACTTACTTGTACTCCGCTGCCATGCTTTTGATATTTCCTCGAGCACGATCATCTCCGACCGTATTCTATGGGGTTTTTCAGGAACACGAGCAAAATCTCGTGAAATTTTAATTTTCCACTGGCGATGCTCTGGGCGGTTTGGAATCTCTTGTCTAGCATATACCGAAGATATAAATTTCGAAAATTTCACTAGCTTCAGTGAGATGCATTGCCGAGGGCATTGTTCTATTGAAAAAGTAGTGCAATCGGGCAGAAGGAAAGCATCGAAATAATTATCAATTTAGATTAATTAATTATTATAATTATAATTATTATAAATTTACAATGCAAACATAGCAAAGGATGTGCGCATAAAACAGAAATATAATTAAATATAATTATAATTATAATTATTATATGCATTGTAAATTTTAAGCGAGTTCGTTATAAATAGATTGCGGATCTTTATGGGAACTTCTATTTTTATTCGTCAATTAAATGATTACTCGTTGCTAGGCTATGTTAATTTGTACTTCCTTTTGCATTTAAAAAATCTGTTCGTGTCATAAATGCATTAAAATTCGCAGTATAGATATGAGCGAAAGATTAATAACAACACATTTCTAAAAAAATATGCTTTTACAGCATTATGCTTTACACGAATGGAATTGTCATGCAAAACGGGAAAGAAACATAGCAAGTAATATAGCCTGCAGCTGATAACAACAGACATTTTGTGCCACGATATGTTGGGCACATGCATAATGAAGAAGCAGAGAACGAGACTTTAGGATAAGGGACATTCAAATAATTTTTCTATTGAATGATTTTTCGACCATGTATTGGTCGAGTATAATTCATATAATATATATATTTCACAGTATATAAAATTATAAAATTCATATATATAAAATTCACAGTATAGATATGTATATATATACATACTGTGAATTTTAATGCATTTATGACACAACAGATTTTTGAAATGCAATATATATATTGCATCTCTGTCGAAAAAACTCGATTATAGGAATTTACTAGTGCTCAACGATGTTGGAATATTTGGTCCAGTGGAATTCTGTGGATTATGTACGTTTCGATTGCTAGACGTTTACCTAGTAAAATGCACGTTGAATCATCAGATGGAGTAAAGTATTGTCGGGGCAAATACTTTTGCGTTTTTGAATCACGAACGTTGAAGAATATGCTATATATTATGCTATATATATATAGCATTTATATATTGACAAACGTTGAAGAATATGCTATATATAGCATAATATATAGCATAGTCTTCAACGTTTGTGATTCAAAAACGCAAAAGTATATTGACAAACGTTGAAGAATATGCTATATATAGCATAATATATAGCATATTCTTCAACGTTTGTGATTCAAAAACGCAAAAGTATTTGCCCCGACAATACTTTTCTCTATCCGATGATTCAACGTGCATTTTATTAGATAAACGTCTAGCAATCGAAACGTACACAATCCACAGAATTCCACTGGACCAAATATTCCAACATCGTTGAGCACTAGTAAATTCCTATAATCGAGTTTTTTTCGACAAGAGATTTTTGCCCAGTCTGCTCGTCTCACCGGGATAATATATAATGAGTAAAACTTGCCGGGCAGACTCGCCGGTACTTTATCCAGACCCCGCGCTCTTTACCCACGGCTAATATCTCGTTAATGTATCGCGTCCCGCTAATACCTTTTTAATGTACAAGTTCGCTGCAAGTTAGAGCGTAATTAAAATCGTCGGCATAGCAGAGATTCCTCTCGCGTACTATTGAACAGACGAAAGCGACAGGCCCTGTAGAAACCATCTCCACGATAATATAAACATCAACGCGTTGTTCCGAAAAGTTCTGCCTTTAAAATATTTACGAAGTTTCCGCTTCTATTAAGGTCTGAGTTGGAACAATAAACATAGAGGCTTTTACTTCAATTATGCATTTAATCTTAAAACAGTTTATTCAAAGAAGAATTCGTCCGATTATAAATGATAGAATATAATGCCCAACTCTGATTTGAACAATCATCGCAAGAGTGTCAAGATATAATTTGATTCTGGACGGGGCTTGAGATACTCTCTTTCACGAAGTATAAAGTTCAGATTGAAGCAAATGTTTTTTTCGCAATTTATTCCGCAAATAATTTAAAACTACAGTCGCGCGAACAAGCACGAGAGAGAGAGAGAGAGAGAGAGAGCGAGAGAAGGGAAGGTAGTGAGATTACGTTTCCGGTGCAGTGTGCGCAAACACCCCGTTAATATTAATATGACCATTAACATCGAGTGTATTCCTTCAGAGCCGTAGCGACGTTGAATCGTCGGCTCAATGAAAAATGAAATTCGCGCGTGCATCTAATCCAACGTCGCGCGATATCTTGTTCCACGTGAAGATTAAATGTTCAGGTCATGATGCAGGCCCAAGTTTCCCTGGGTTACACCTTTTGAGCTAATCCCCTTTTCCTAGTCATCCCGTTTGTAAACTCGGCCACGACGGTGCCAGCGCATAGTGCGGTTGTCAATGAACAAAATTTTAAAAAGTCACCGCTTCATATCAATTCAAAACTATCTGTACCATCTGTACAATGTCTAACTTATCATATTCAGCAACAGAATGTTCAAAAAATTGAGCAGGAGATTGCACAGAAATATGAATTATGATTGAACAGAAATTGAACAGAATGATTTTTTCGAATAAAAAATGAAGAATTGTTTGAATAAATGGATAGAATAATTTGTTGTGGATAGCGAATAATTATTATTCGAATAAAATATTCGAGACTAAAAAGAATTCGTACGAATAATTATTTCAGGTAAACGTTTATATTACAATTAAAATGCTGCCAGTAAAAATTTCATTTTTAAGATTCCTGGCTATGTCGGGACCATTATGCGACGGCGAGAAAAAGGCAGACGAAAGTAGAATCATGAGGATTCGAGTGAAATGGGGGTGGCGGTGGGTCGGAGAATTTTGGAATCGCGTGATCGCGGTCGGGTTTCCAATTTGCGAAATTGCCCGTGAAATCGTGCGTTTATGAGCCGAGATAAACGACCGACCAGTCGGCCTGATCCTCCTAGGTTCTCGTCCCCGGCTCTGCACCCTTCCCTTTACACCCTTCCCTGCACCTCGGTCGGTTTGCATCGCTTCTTCGTCCGGTCACCCCTTTTGTGCTTCCTGATTCCTGATCCCGTCAACGGTTGACCGGCCATCAATAGCATCGGCCACGCGCACGTGTCATATCGAACGTCAATCATCGATCTACTACACGTAACTCTTTCACCAGCCTTTTCATCATCGAGCTGCTCGATCCGGTTCGAGTGACCCTTAATTGCCCATTCGCGTTCCCTTCGGTTAAACCCCTACGGCGCTTTGTGTCGCGACACGGGATAGTGTTAAATAATCGTGTGAACACTCCCGATAACACGTTCATTATCATTGCGACATAAACGTTGTACAGGTGTTTTACAATCTGATCGTCAATCCGCGGAATTCGATAATTATAAATAAATATATAATAATAAATATAAATATATATATATATATATATATATATATATAATTATTATATTATAATATTTATAATATTTATTATAATATATATATATATATAATAAATAATAAATAATATAATAAATATTATTATAAATATAATATAATATAATAAATATTATAATAAATATAAATTCGAAATGTCATGCGCGTCGATGAATAGAATTTGATTTTCCTCTTTAATCAATTTGATCAGTCGAGAATCTTGAAATGCTCAATTTCAACGCACCAGCTCTCGGCAACTTAGAAAACATTCATCTCTTTTTTTATCAGAATTATATGAAACGCATTATGGATTCTTCTATAACCTAAATTGTTTACTTATTGTCTCCAACTGATATTGCGATCCACTAAACTTCTTTTGTAATTCCTGTACTTTATTCCAACATAATCTAACTTTTCATCCATTTTTCATTCTTCAGTTTGATATTTTTAGTTTTAAGTTTCTTGTATTTCGTCCCTCTTTGTGCGACTACTACATTATTGTTCTTTTGACTGTAACAAAGATTTATCCCGTCGGTCAATTAAGTTATTGCAATAGTAATGATAATAGTAAGTATATTGTTTTATGTTTGTCTTACTTTTGTCTTATTTTTGTAGCAAACGCATAAAGTTCCGCAATCTTCTAATGAAACTGAGACATATAATCCGACGCAACTCTGATGATATTAACTCTGTGCAGAGGAAATTTAATTAATTAAGGAATTTAATCCGAATTAAAAAATTATCGTAACGAAGGATTACCTTACTATTTCCGCTTGCTGCATTCGCAAATGGAAATGAACGAAGCACAGATTCGCTAACTCTATCGCAGGCTGGAGTCGTTAAGCCAATATTTTTAACGAAATTGACTTTACCATTTGTTCGTGCGTATCTAGAATTTATTGAGCATAATACAACGCAATTACGTTGTAATACTATAATACGTGAAGTTGCAGGTAATTACTTTCTGTAATACCATTTAAATATAACGCATTTGCAATGCCCGCGTGCAGATAATACTCTATCTGCAGTTTAATTATGCACGTGACTTTAACAAGATAAATGTACCAATTTCTACACAAATACAATAAAATTGTCGTATTTAGTGATGAATAGTGGGGTTAGATTTTGGACGCGTGAAATCGATTCTTTCATTCGTCGTTCGTTTCGTTTTCAGTCGTAGGTTCTTTTACATTGAACATTTTCCATAATTTATAGTATTATTTTAAACGAACGGCAATGAAACAAAAGCATTGTTAATATTTACTATCGAAAAAAGTATTTGCTTATGCCGTATCAAAACTTTCATCTGTTATAAATAGACCGCGGACAAAATGACCAGGTCAAATACAAAACTGTAAGAACATTTGACGAATTTGAGAACATTTTATATTATTTATGACTCTTCGAAGTTATTGAAAGATACAAGACATTTTCATCAGACTTACGTTCCTTACGATTAAGTTAAACAATTTTTATTTTGTATAAAGATCCGCGGTGTAGCCATAAGAGGACAAGTGAAGCTTCAATAATTCTAGATACAGCTCAAATTTTCAATTATTTCGCCGTACTAAGAAGGATCTGAACAATCTTCTTTCCACGTAATAATTCCAAACAAAATTATTAAATAACGTTACTGCGAACTTCTTGTTGGTATTCGATTGAAATAATCAGTGCCACTAAACAATTTATTAAGTAGTTTATAACTGTAAATTATACATTCGGAAATTATTATATTATTACAGCTAGATTCAATATCTTCAATTAAATAACGTTGTCTTTAAATATAAGTAAAAGTATTGTCAGGACACGGTGACTTACCCCTAATATGTTAAATGGTCAGAATTTTATATGGCACACGCACACATGTACATGACTACTCGATGAGCAAATGGTGGACCATTATGAAGACACGTGCTTGCCGTACGTAAAATGAACGAGTTGCAGCGAAACCTACAACGTGTGTCACCGTCATTGACCGACAATTGCGAACGAGCGTCGGGTACCCGTCAAGGGGACAATATCTTCCGTCCGGATATATGAACTTTCGAACTGGAATTATTATGCATTCCCTGTTATTTTAAGGATTAATACCGCGACGCGACGAATCGTTGAAATTGCCGTGGCAGTTTTTAATCCGCGGAGATCATCCATACGCGCGGTCAATACGGGCACAACAAGGCCGCGGGAATTGGATACGAACGGTGGTATGATAAATTAATAAATTCGAAAAAGTAACCCCCTCTGGTAGTTTCATCGGTCCCACGTCGCATCGGGTCGACGCCACAAATGGAATTAACGATTAATACCATCAAGCCGATTAAAAGAATTTCACGTGGATCGATCCGCGCGGAGGCATTCAATTTTCGAAGGAACCTGTTTCCAATATGTTCCCGTATGATGCTGAACATTTTCAAATAAATAGAATTATTGACAATCTGCTGGCCGGATGTTTCTTAATGAATATCATTTTTATCATTTTTGATAACAATTTGAGCAAACGTCGGGTGCAACTGAATTTACATTTAAATCTTTGTTCATTTAGTATTCGTTCGTAATTATTTGTTATATATCCTCGACGGAATCCACCAATGTTTACAGTCTTCATAGAAAAATTATTTCTAAACGTTTGAGTACTTTTGTCATCAAATCCACGTCAAATTTGTGAAGAAGATTGAATATTTTTTTAATCCAAAGAAACTTGAATATTTTCAACTAAATATTTCATCACTGTTTTTAACGCTTTACTTACCGGCGGCCTATATAATAATGTTCCTATAGGTAACATCCCCCGAAGTCGTTAAATAATATGAATCCAATTAATTTATTGATTTATAGAAGAAATTGCAGTCACTTTCTGCTGTCATTTTCTGAGACTTTCATCTATTGATCTTCTAGATCAGAGCTGTTTAAAATGCCTCGCGGTAGACAAGGAAAAAGCCTCAGGCTAAGGGCAAAGCTACGGGCAAGCGTCTTAGCGGAGTGGGGACGTGAGAAAGAAAAGAGCAAAGTGTTTATGTTTTAATGCTATCCTTCTCCTCTCGCTCGCAACCATTGCGTTATATGAGCCGTTTATTTTGAAAGTGGCATAAGTCACTTTGTTTTTAAGTCGATATATTTAAGGGTTTGCGTTTTAACACGTTTAACCCTAGAAAGATAACCATATGACAACGTACGTAAAAGATAACCATACGCTTCAGAGGCGCATGCTTTTCTAAGGCGTCAATTTTATACTAACAATGGATATTTATTTAAGTTAATGTAGTCATTTTAAAGGTTTGGCATTACTGTAAAAATAAAATGCATTTATATTATATTTTTTTATATTTTAAGTAATTTTAAACTTAAATCACTAGACCTCTATGAAAACGGTGCAGTAAGTTGTTTATTTCGCAGGCGCCTCTGCGACGTAGGTTATCTTTCTCGGGTTAAAAATATGGATGCTAACTTTCGGGAAGATTTACTTGTATTTGTTATCTCAGGATGCTGATATTTTTCTCAGTATAAATAATTTCGTATAAACATTAAAAAATCACCACTTTTCATTACGGTAAAGTGACTCATGCCACTTTCAAAATGAACGGCTCATATGTCGATCGTCTGATGCTCTACAGTGACTCCCGTTAATATTCGGACACTTTACAAGACGCAGTAACATTTTTTTAGAATTGAACTAAACAACTTGAATTTTTTTAGACGATAGAGGGACCAGTCTATTAGACCATAACGGCAATGCTTTTTTCAAATTTTGTTATTACTTAGAATGACAAAAGAAAATAAAAACTCTTCTTTTAACTTTTTTATCCGAGCCTATAACGAAAATTTGAAAAATGTGTTCTGTAGTTATAGTTTGTAATATACTTTTGAAGTTATATGCACCCTGAAAATTTCACCGAAATCCGTTGACATCGGTATGAGCTGTAAACAATTAAGGAACGCAAAAATCGTAGCTTTGCCCCGATCTGCATTGAACTGTTAATGTACATACTAAAAATTTAACATTAACAGGCGTTTCTCTTGTCAGTAGACCCAATTGAAAGAAATTGTAGATTAAGCGCCTATAGGCGCCTACAGCATCATAAGCGCAAGTTTTCTAAGCGCCTTTAGGCGCCAACAGCAGTCCATGTGTTAACCAAAGTTGATCTCTCTTCTGATGTAAACATTCGTAAACTTACGTTTTGGAAACACCAGGATTCGAAAGCACGTTCGGATATTGCATAAATGCTTAACCCTTAAATGCATATTGTTGCCAATTGTCTACATTCCAGTTCCACTTAATTTTATTCAAAAACCTGAGTATGTGCGTTTCCGAACACACGTTGATAACAATAGACAATATACCATGTGCGAAATAAAACACTTGACATTACTTTTGGCGAGTAAGTTATATGTTTTTTGACATTTGAATGTGGTGGGTGATAACCTCCAATGTGTTACTTGGAGAG
This sequence comes from Megalopta genalis, assembly GCF_051020955.1. NCBI lineage: Eukaryota > Metazoa > Arthropoda > Insecta > Hymenoptera > Halictidae > Megalopta > Megalopta genalis. Next base: position 11,192,151 of record NC_135015.1, read on the forward strand.
ATATTTTCTTTTTTAGAGTTTCCTATAAAGGAGTGATTTATCTAATTGGAAAAAGAAAATAACTTCTCATCTGTTGTCAGGTAAGCTATGAATGTTTGATGTTGCATTTGAAAATTTTATTGGATATATGCCAGATTTTTGGGTATATTTTAGTAATAAACACATATTGTTACCAAAAGTCTACATACAACTTTTTTTCAAAATAAATACTCAATATTATTACTTAGATTTTTTTATTTATTTTTTACGTAACCTATGACTACATTCCCGTAAAAAACGATTTTTTAAAATTCAAAACAAAAAATCATGCATTTAAGGGTTAAGCTAACCGCGGAATCTCAGGTTGCGCAGTGCGAAATTTCGTCCGGCTATCGCAATCGATTAATTTCAGCCGACCGAGTCTATGCCGTTAATAAGTTCGGACTTCGTAATTGTCTGCAGAGCCAGCAGTCATTGCGAGATAAAAATTGTAGTCCTGCGGGAGCGGTGCTCGCGTCACGTCACAAGGAAAAACACGAGGCTCGCGAATTGCCCACCGAGAACAACGGGCGCGAAGAAAAGTTTATCCTCGCGTCGAGGATGGAATAAAGAAAACGTCTGTACCTTTGACGCGCCCCTGCAGCCTCGGCCGCTGTTCGGATAATTGGCCCACCAATTAAAAGTTTCATTCTGCACAGAGAGCACCGGATTTACCTTTCCGTTTCTGTAAAGATATTTCTTTATCGCCAAACGTATTTCGTCCTTCTTCGCGCCCCGACGCCTCCGAGTTTTCTTTCGAAAATTGTACTTCGTGCCCACCCTCTCCCTCTCCTTCTCTCTGTTTTGTCTTCCGTTAGCTTTCGGTCAGGCCGGCTTTGATCGAATCGACAATTACCGGGCCTGCCCGGCGAAAGTTCTCTCATTAACCGAACCGGCACAAAACGTTTAACGGTCGCTACATCTGGAATCGAGTATCACCGTGACTTGTGCATTTGATTTCTATCGCAACGCTCAGATCGGGGCTTGAATTTAACTGTAATTTAACTGTAAACTTTTACAAATACAAGTTATTTAGTAATTATTTCAGAATTGTTTCATTTCTTGTTTTAAGTTAACTGTTACATTACCCGCTTTAATTTTCTTATGAAGGTTCAATTTTAACAGTTATTTTATATCCGGTTGATGAAAATTCTAAAGGAACATTTAACTTTTAACAGATAATTTAAAGTAGAATATATAAGTTTATGCTTCGTTATGTGCTATCAAGTATGATAATTGCATTCTGGTGAACTTTTTGGAAAACGGAACCACCCAGTGTCATCGGCTACTGTCACAAGAAAACCAGTTCTAAAGATGTCTCAGAAACTTCAGCACGATAGCCAAATATTAATGATTCAAAGCTTAAATTTAAAAAGTGTTATTCTTTTTTTCGACTTATTTTTGTGTATAGAATCTCTTCCAGGCCTGTTGTAATATAATTTTGGGGACGCCCTATATAGTTTTTGTGTCTTTTTAAACATCGTTTTTTATGTATAGGGTTCACTTGAGGCCCATGGTTCCTTTCAAACCTTTGTTCCGTCTCGATGTATACTGTACGTTCCAATAAAAATGTTTGACCCTTTGACCTCGATTCTTCGAGGCCGAGAACGATTCTACGATCCATTTTGTAAGCAGATGTCCGTCGATTCAGAGGTGTAAAATCTCGCTATGGTGGTCGTGACATATAATTTGTATACATATAATTTGTATATATATCCTGCACATAAGTATTTGCCATTCGAACAGAGTATCACAGTTTCAATTGAACGCGACTTCCGCAAACGTACCTGCAGGATGGTGAAGTATTTTTCTGCTGGCCGCCATTGAAATTAAGCAAATCTGCAGGAAAGGCGGCCTCCCTTGGTAGACAAAGGATGCTTTTCAAACAGAAATCATGATTTCGCTAACCCTGCGTGGAGTGGCACGGCAGAGAGGGTTGACAGTGGAAGCGTGCGCGTAGGGTGTGTACAAAGGAGAACAGGTGGGGTCGGCTAATGGAAGCCAAGAAAGTTCGGGGTTCAAACTCGTTTCGTTCCCTCCCTCGGCCGGACATGCAGACAACAAAGCGCCCTCGGCGTTCTCTCGCCACGTTTCTCTTTTTTTTCGCCCTGGCCTCTCCTCCACTGTCGAATTTCCAATCCCTTCAAGGGGGGGAGAACGAGTGGAAACTTGAGAATAGAAGTTACCCGGGGATGCAGACTCGGTTAGAACTTTCGCGAGAGAGACCACTGGAAATGACGTTTCAGCAAAGGTGACGACCGAGCAAAGTTCATCGTTGCACCTGCTACGGTTGTATACTTTCGCGCCGTGGCTGACTGATTAAATTGTTTGTCCATTCGTTTCCGCGGAGCTGACCGAGCGTGCCGTTCGTCTGGTTCGCCGGGATCTCGTGGAACAAACGATCACGAAGGTAATCGTGAAAAAAGAAAGGAACGCTCGCTGTTGCATTTTTAAAAGATGAAACGTACTGGACTCTTTCGACAGAATAACGTTGTGACTATCATAGCACGCGAGTATGGAGATTGTGATAAATAAAACATTATATACTGTATTTCCGGGGATTATTATTTACTGCATTTCCGAGAGAAATGACTGTACTTGCTTTTACTGTACTTGTTCAATAGTGTTGCATACGTATTCTCTTAGATCGAGATACTCATGTGTCAGATAATCGAAGTTTTACACGTATAGTCTACAAAAAAGCTAGGGTGTCAATGATGTACTACTCGAGATAATATTGTATCCAGCTCCGTGATCAGTGAATGAACTCTTGCGACCCCGATCACGAAACGAATGAGAAAACGAGGTATCAAAGAGACAATTAGAACGAGAATAATAATAGTTTACAATCGAGTAGCGTGCAAATCGAGGGAAATATCAAGAGAAACGACCCATTGTCACTTGCCGTTAGTTATTAGCGGTGGTAGTCGAGATGGTTCAGATGATTGTTAGTCCCGACATATCGTTTCGATCTGGTAAACTCATTTGAGAGCAGAGACCGCGATGCACCAGTTCGATACTCCGATTTCATGTTAACGAACTATCAGTCAGCAGGATACCAATGAGCTCGTGATTGAACCGCAACGATGCACAACGCCGCTGGTAATCGATACAGCGAACCGGTTTTAAAATGATTAATTTCGTGGACAGAAATTTTCGGGATTGCTTTCGAAACTGCGACCGGAAGTGATAAGGAACTTCGCAGCAAATCGCGACCGATTTAAACAGATCCTGGAGATTCGTCGGCATGCTTAGTTTGGTCGAGAAAAAATTCGGGGCGCGTAAACTCAACTCTCGGCCGGCGTGGGGATACGCAAAAAAAAAGTTTTGCAAGTTATTATATCTTACGGCGCACAATTTGCCTGCGTTCGTAAGCAAAAACAGAGGCGGTCGTAAACGCCCGGAACGAGGGAAGATGAGGCTGGGCTTAATATGAACGAGTGATGCACAGAAACGGCAAAGGAAAAACAACGCTCGTGAAAAACATTCGCGCGAGAGCCAACGGAACGAAAAACCGTGTAAGTCACTTCGCGTGCGTCATATGAGAGTTGTCACTGAGAAATAGTGGGATATCGGTGTGTGCATTTCATTTAGTTTCTTATTCTATTATACAATGTTGTTTTGTATCCAATTTTCGAAAAAGGTATTCAACGTGTTGCGATAAGTGTTCTAATAAGCGCATTTAAATTAACGAAACCGGTGGCACTTTTATTTGTACAGTAAAGAATCTTTTAATTGACGAAACATTTCAGATTTTCTATAAAGTAACGTATGAGAATTTGAATTTGCATAAAGCAGTTCCACCGCGAGAAATTTATAATTCTCGACTGTAAGAGAACGTTACCGTTGATTTCTATTTAAAAATCATTATTCCGCAAATTGTAGTGCGCGGAGATTATTACTGATGCAATTACAATAAGAAGACTTTGCCGACTTGAAGACCGTACCGTGTGCGTTACACATTTCACCCCGAGAAACTTCTCTCTAGACTTATTAAATTTAATTATCTCTAACTTCACGAGTTTCTACGCCGTTCACCGAACTGCCGGAGTTTTAAGATAATTATCAGGGAATTGGTGAATCGTGACTTCCTGTAAATGTAATTCGCGCGAACCAAGAACAAAATAATACGGTGCTGACGGTGCAGAAATGCTGCGATTTCTTTAATAGCCAATTATTCATTAAGTTTCCGTTTTTATACATTTAAAATGTAAGTATTAAAATGGTTCACATACTTTCGTTGCAATGCACACCGTTGAATAATATTTACGCAACATTAATAATATTCGCTTATACGTAGATATACTTTGATATTATCATTACTACGACATTAACTTTCACTAATTTGTACTCCAGTTCCGGTGTTTTTGGGTCTCTTAGCCACTAGAATCTGAGGAGTGCCAATTAGAGTACAACAGACCTCGTGAACCACATTACGTTTCGTGTTACATGAATTCGTGAGGCACATATCTTTACCAAGTATACAAACACCGGAAGTTACTTCATGAATATTAACTCCTGAAGCATCGGGAAACTTGTGAAGAGCTTACGAAGATCAAGAAACACCAAACATCAGACGATGTTAGCAAGTTACTTCTTAATATTATTTTATTCTTTTTATTAGCCTCTTTGAAGGAGACACACGTTTGTAAAACAATTAAATGGTACCAGCAAACGATTTTTTCACGGAGAACGATTGTTTTCAAATACTGTTTGATTGAAAAAGCCGCTGTTTAAAAATCTTTTATGAAAATGACAAAAACGAAGCAATTGTTTTGATTATTTCTCTACAAAAGTATGAAACGAGTCCTTTTGAAATATTTATCACAATTTAACTCGTATTTTTTCTCATCGAAAAGTATGTCATAGGAAAGGACATACGTATGTGTATATATAGGATGAGTTATTTACCTCTGAATTACCTACGAGTTATTTCTTGTGAACTACATGTTGTTTAAAAATATGTATCGAACAAAAGTTGTTCAGTATAAAGAGGCACATACGCGACAATTGTGTGCAAAAATGATTGAGCTGCAAGGATTCAGAAATTAATGTTTACAGAGATATTTTCTCGCTGGTCGAAAAAACGCTACTGAAGTTACATGATTCCCGGATGTCAAAGCGACAATAGTATCAGAATTATGAATACAAAATTACGCGTCGGATAGCAGTCTATTCCACGAAGGTCTTCGAGTGCTAAACGAAATGTTTGCGCTTGGCGGCGGCATAAATATTCGCCCCGGCTTTATTTTCGATGTTCCCGCGGCTCTCCATTAGCCGAGGAAATAGGAGTCATCGCGGGTGTCCCTCGTTGAGCGAACGAAACCACTTCTCAGTTCGGTGATAGGTGATTCGAAGACGCCAGGGCGCGCGGCGTCGCAGCAAATTGCTCAGCGGCGTCGCGGCACTTCCGCCGGGCTTATTAAATCTAATCACCAGCAATTTTGCTCGCGCCTTCCCGTTTCGTAAAACGTTAACTCCTGGTCCTCCGTCGCCTTACTTTGTTCAAGCTTCGAGGCGATTACACCTACCGAGCCTTATAAGAGACTGACGAATCGCCTCGAGGAGTTTCTACACCCCTTTTGTCGCTCGTGTCCTTTCTCACGTTAGGGTGCATTTTGCGGTTCGTAACTATCAGCAAATCGATAACGAGCGGCAGTCTCCGCGTAAGAATGCCGTGCCGTTTCTCCGAACAGTTTCATGTATAATTTCGAGCTCGGCAGCTTGTTATTTCATGTTTCTCAACGCGAACCATCGACAATGAATTATCATACCATCGATGACTTATTACTATGCTATCGTATAGCGCGCAATCAATTATTACTCGTACCATTCTTTTACAACTAACCTATCTGTATCCAGATTGATTTTTATGAAATTCATGCGACACATGGTTTCGGGAAAAATACAGCAATTTCTCCCTAATTCGCGCTCAGATTCCGCACAAAAATGACAATTTGGGAAGAAGAGATACGATTATTCGAGCCTTGCGTCTCGTTTTCATAGTTGTTGACAATCGGTAACTATAAAAGCCGCGTGGTGTATTTTGGTGTCACTTCTTAAAGTCGCATTAAAGTTCATAAATAAAAAAACATAAAAATTAGTATAAATTATTAAATATTGTAAAGAACTATTTAGCATCTTCAAAAATACTACACAGTAAACACACCTCACAAACGTGAAAATCACACAACAATTCTGGCAACGGCAAGTATTTAACGAAATGCACGGACACTTGAAATAAATTAGTGTAATCCCTGATAATACGATAAAGATTGAAAGACGATAAATAACATTAAACGCTCTGTGTACATTTATTAATATCTTTTGATAGAAATATTTACGGTTTAAATAGTTTGGGTTTATCAGTTTTGCCCATCGCACCGCACAAACGTTGTAGCGGCGAAGAACTTTAATAATCGGAGCACGCAACAGCAACGCAGATCGACTTTCCCAATTTGGTAGTTGCTCGTAGGAACGAGGAGCGACAGAATCTCGAAGCAGTGCATTTGAAACGCTTTGAATAATTCCGTCCTGTACCCGAGTTCTCGGAAACGCAACGTTTTCCTTCCTGGGAAATACAGCGCACGCGGAATAGAGATAAACGCCCTCGCGAATCCTTCTTCGGGGTCGGCGATTTAATCGCGATGGTTTAATGGGGATACAAATCTGAGTTAGAGAGGACGATTAAAAATCCCGCATAGTTCGTCCTCGTAAACCATTCCCCATCCGCCGATAAAAGTCAGTAGGCACGTGCCAGCTAGGGATAGAATGAAACGATCTAAGAGATTTATGAGCACTAAATATCTTCGCTCCGTCTCGTAGGGCCAAGAGAAAACTTTCGTATTATCTCGCTAAGAAAGTCTCGACTCTATCGCGCAAATTACGTAGTGTATTAAGGATTAGCCTCTACTCACGAAAATTATTACCGCGGTAAATACGTACGAGACTGTTAGTATACTGAATTGAACGGGAGTTCTGTCGCAGGATCGATTTTCAAACGTGCCTGCAAAGGGATTCATCCCGATTCGTAAAAATCACGATATTGTAGATCTTCCTTACTAGCATGTTCGTGTTAATGAATTAGCTATTTCATGAAGAAAAATCTAGTAAATAAACAACTTCCATTGGCGCAATGGCGTAAAATATCGTGAGAACATCGTAGATGCGTTCGTTAATTTGTAGTTCCAAAAAGCAGAGCTTTTTGCTTAACCTTTATCCGTTCCTAATTTCTACAACATAATCTGTCCTTTGATATCAAATTGACACAGTGGTAAAAAATGAATAAGTTGGGAAATAATTGATTACCATAAATTCCTTGTTTAACAGTGAAAATCTACGATAATGTGGGACAAGTTTTAACGTAGATTTTCGACGTTGTTCAGACCGAATAAAACGATTTATAAAACCGATCACTTATTCGGTATCCGCGAAAACTATGTCATATTGACACGAAAGACGGAGAAGGGTTTGAATCATCACGAAGAATCAGGTAGCAAAACATTAGCGAAGAGCAGGCAGAAACGTTTCACGCGAACTGTTAATCCATTTAAAACGCCGGACGAAGTAACATCTTTCGGAAGTGTAAAAAAAAAACGGCAGAAAGAATGAAACATTTCAGAGGCCGCTGAGCAGAATTTCATAAATATTTGACCGGACGTTCGAAATTTTACGAGCGTTCTCCCGCGTTGAAACGACCGTCGAACATATCTCTCTCGGAAGCAGCAGCCGACAAATGTATTCGAAACACGAGTGTCGAATTGAAATGGACCTGTAGCCGGTAACGTCACTACATTATGCAAATACTTGGTCGGGAATTATTACCCGATACGGTGGCAACAGTGTCGCGCTGTATATTATTTGGTGTTTGGCCTATCGGAAGGAAAACGCAGTTGTTGGTGCCCTCGACGGGTTTAATAGAAGTCTCGTAGGACGCGTCGGTACCCTTCAAAATTGATTCCCGAAGACGAACGTTTCGAACGTCTCGGCGCCGCGCGGCGCCGCGTTTTCTGGACCATAAATCTTTCATGAGCTCGCGCATACACGAGTGCGCGGCATATTTCGCGTGTGTCGCATGAAATAGGCATTCGCGGAAAGTTCAACGTACATCTTCCTCTACGCGGACAAGATATCGAAATCTAAATCCTCGCAGCTCCCTATGAAAATTGGTAAGTTCCGAGATATGTCTTATTCAACGATCGTCTTCGACGGCCGTCACTACGACGTCTACCTGCCGGAGTCTCGAGAAAATATTTTCAAACATCGTTCTTGCCTCCTCGATCATTGCGAATTCGTATGCCGAATTTAGCGGGCTCTTAACCTTAGAATGGTGACGTGCGTCAAATTCACTCCTAACGGTGATCTGCGTACGCTACCGTGCATAAGTATTTGGAAACTTGCACATTATTGTAGAAATATGAGTTATATCATAAGTGCAACCCTCTATTACGAAATTTGATTCACGATTTCATCTTAAACGGTCATATAATGTCTATAAACAGCAACGAAGAGATTTAACACATATGTACATTTGTTGAAAGGAAAAAACATTAATTGAAATCGATGCGTAATTCTCCTCAACTGCTTTTATTAATGTTTGGACTTCTGCGTTGATTTGCGCAACGTTTTTAATTGTCACAATTTGTCGCTCTCAGGGATGCCAGAAAAGATGCCGCGAACCATGTGTGACGCAAAGTTATAAAACTTTAAATCATATCTTACTCCAGTGTTCAAATACTTATGCACGGTAGCGTACGTCGAATCGACTCTGTAGTAATTAATGATGACTTGACATCAAATCGACTCCGTGTCGCTAGTGATACCGCTATTTATGCGGAATCAATTTGACATGAAACCATCAGTGATATCAAAACAGTAGTCAGCAAATGAACGTTAACCCCTGCACGGCGAACCGTTTATGACCGCGAGGGGTAGACCCAAGTCTGGATTTCATTACTTAATATTTGAATATATAGGGTTTGAAGATTTGCTTTATAGTATTTGGAAATTATTTATTATTCTTCCTTATTATAATATTACATCAATCTTATTACAATTGTATATATTTCATATACAGGGTGTTCCAAAAATGTCTCGCAATCCGATAGTAGGGGATTCCTGAGGTCATTTGAAGCAATTTTTTCCTTAGCGAAAATGCAATCCGCGGCTTCGTTTACGAGTTATTAACGAAAAGCAGTGACCAATCAGAGGTGAGATCATTTAGCGCGAGACGGCCGAGACAATGAGCGGAACTGGGCTTCGTGCACTCGTTGGCTGGGCCGCCGCGCGCCAGCCGAGATGGCCTCTTATTGGTCAGTGTCTTTCGTTAATAACTCGTAAACGAAGCCACGGAGAAAATTTTCACAAAGGAAAAAATTGCTTCAAATGACCTCAGGAACCTCCCATTTCCGGATTGCGAAACATTTTCGGGGCACCCTGTATATGTACTCAGCAGTCTTCGCATTTCTGCTTATATTTATAATCATTATCGATACACAGGCCGTATCTTCCACGTTCCAATATAAGTCCACCACGATACTAGCCGTAACTAGATTTCACGGCATACGTAAACATAAACATTGTATGGGTCAGCATGGATCCTGAGTCCACCAGACGTGGGTTAAGTTTCGCTTCGCTTGCTTGCAACAACATCTTGTTTCTGAATATTTGTTAGCTTCTGTAGATAGAATATTCCTTGGAAATTTCTTCACTTAATGTAACAAAAATGTGCTACAGATTCACGTTTGATCGCGATGTTTCCGAGTTCTCTTCGCTCTCGCTATTCATAATGTTCTAGTTTTTGTTATATTCGTCATAATTTCGATTCTATCATGATCGATTATCTACGAAGTTGAATGATAGTCGTCAAAAGTTCTAACTGATTCGTAGGTGTGCCCAAAATTATTTTAGTTTGACGAATGGGAAACGGCCAGTGCAAGTCGCGTCTTATCGCCTCGCGCGTTGTCAATGTCGCAATTTATTCGTCAGAGGTTTTCTGTCGCGCGTGATGTCCATATGTTTACAGTGAACGTTTGTCCAGATTTCTGTCAGTTCGAACTGAAACACCGACACTTGACTCGCCGAGTCTGATTGAAAGGTACGGGAATAAAAATCGCGAGATTATTACGGACGAATAACTGTTGAACACACAACGAAAAGAATCGCCGAAAACGGAGATCGTTGGAGTTTAAACGTGGTATTGAAATAATTGGGGAAAACTCGATACGCCGGCGGGCGTATTGCGGATTCATGGGAGCTGAAAGTTTCAGACAGTTTTTCAATTTTTTCCGCCGGCGAGTTATCGCGTACATCAATGACTCCTCCACGCGCGTAGATCTCCTTCAACCGGTCGAACACTTCGAAAACGCGAGCGGACGAAGAAAAAACAACCACGGTCGAATGAAATACTCGAAAGAAACGGGCGAAGCAATTTAAAAAGTTCTTTCAGCTCGTTTAACTTCCCTCCAGTTTCCAATTTATTGCGGCTCGTAATTCTATTTCGCCGGATGATGAAGCGGCTGCACGCGTATTCCACGAATCTCGCGCGCCTCGCTTCGATGACAAACGCTACTTTCGCGATTATTATGCAGCTTACACACGTACCCATCGCCGTTCGCAGGAAAGAAACTGAATGCTGCCGTCCTTGAAAACGGAAGCCTTTTGTCCGAGGAACCGGGAATGTTTTCGCGAACCGGACTTGTTACGCTTGTTAGACTCTTTCGGAGGTCTGACTGGCGCGTCGCGCCTAATCGACAAGGCTGACGCCATTGTGAACGCGACCATAAACCCGCTCTGCAATTCCCGTTCGTGAGATAGGTTTTGTACGGATTCTGCAGCGGCTAAATCACATTAAGCGGTACGCGTAGATTCTGAAAGGAATGTGATTTTTAGAAACGTTTTCGACCAAAATGAATTTTCCAGCTCTTTCTCAGCCAATGTCTTCCTCAGCTTTTGTTTGACCATTTAGCTGTTGCAATCTCTTTGAAACGTGTGCGAGTTACTGCAATTGTATCGTATATGTCTGATTTTCTTCAAATTTTATTTAAATACAACTATTTTATAAAATACATAATTTAATCAAAAATATTAGAAAAAAATATACATATTTATGGTTATTATTATTATATATTTATAATATTATAATATTATATATTATATATTATATATTATATATTATATATTATATATTATATATTATATATTATATATTATATATTATATATTATATATTATATATTATATATTATATATTATATATTATATATTATATATTATATATTATATATTATACATTATACATTATACATTATACATTATACATTATACATTATACATTATACATTATACATTATATATTATATATTATATATTATATATTATATATTATATATTATATATTATATATTATACATTATACATTATATATTATATATTATATATTATTATATATTTAAATGGCTAATAATATATGCCATAATATATGCTAATATATATGGCTTGGTGTTAAGGCGTTGTAGCTAAATGTGTAGAATCGTCCCGATATCAATTTGTGGCACATTATCGTAAATTCGCACTCATTTTACGCTTACTATCCGCATCACTTTCCGCCGCGACGCAACGTTTCGAATCGCTTGCGATGTGCACGCGACACGCGCGAACGTTCTCCTCGACGCTCAGCGCCGCGACGCCGTGCTGATCGTACACGAAACCAGCATCACGGCCGCGCATCCTGCCTAGAATATTCAACTGTATTTTACTATTTTTACAATATCCGTTGCGGAGAGTCGGGCTACCCACGGTAGAGTAAGAAATATATATTCCTGGCGAGACGCGGCGTTACTTCACTTTCCCGCGGCGCGACTGCGACTTTTTTTCGCGAACCGCGCGACGGCGACGCTTTCCCGGAGACGCGGCGAGTTCATTTTCATTACAATTACCCTCTTACAACGTTACGAGGTCGAGCCGGCTTTCCTTTGATCCGCGCGGCGGTTTAAAGAAATCTTAATGGAGCTGTATGCGATACTTGGGAACGAGTCGAGGACGAATGCGATATAACAGCGGCGAATTGTGGCTCGTAACGAGACATGCTAATGGAATGACGACAAGGAACTTGACTCGCGAGTTACCTCGTCGGACCTCGCTAGCTTTTCATTTATAGGATCTATAGTAATGTCTCTCTGATTGACGTAATTTTGGTCTACCATCACTGACGCCGTGACATCGCCACGGCGCTGTATTTTATCGATTTTCTCGCTACGCCGATGCTAAGGTTCGACGAAGTCGGTGAACATGTGTGCTGCTGCATGTGCCGTGGCTCCTTTCACTCAAATTCCCGGAAGACAACTGATAATACAAATGTCATAACTTTTTTAATTTTAACATTTTAAAACTGATTCTTTTTTAACATATTGCTGATAGTTTTCTAATTAAAATGAGACCAAACATGATTTAGTTTGAACAAATATTTCTGATTAAAATAAAATCAAACACGATATAATTTCGATTACATTTATTTACTTAATATTTAATCTGTAATTTTGCTAAATAGAGTCATCGAGACAAACTGATTTTTACTTTAGTAATTGTTTCATTGCTTCATGAATATTGCCGTTGTTACGCCGTAGCGTAATTTTGAGACATTCTGCATAGACTTCACGAAATTAGACATAGAAATCAGTACTCGCACGAAGATGGATAGATGTATTCGTTAGTAGCGAGCTAAGATGTGTAGGATGTAAAGGGATGAAAAAAGTACCATTATGTTACAGTTTCGCTTCTGAACTTCGATTTCGTTAACTAAATTCTTTTGTTGTATTTTTCCGGCTCCTGGTAGATTGGCAGTCGACATGTGAAGGAAAACACATGAATAGTTGATGAAAAGATATTGAAGCAAAAAGGGGTGTAAAAAAAGTACTACAGAAAAATATTGAGGCTCTTTGGCAGCCGAGACTTACGTGACTGCAAAGCGCAACAGTGATGGTGTTTTAGGGTCGAGGTTCCTTCGATAAAAGTTTCCACCACAGCCCAGCTATGTAAAGGGAGAAAGTTGGTGACACTGAATAGTTTCAAACCACAAAATCTAAATACCTAGCGACGAAAGTACCCCAGGTCGTTCTGATGTGTCCGAAAGAAGTACCTTAAAAAATGTGCTGAAAAATTTCTTAAAATAAATTGTAAACGATCTTACCAACTGCGAACGCGAAGTTTTCAACAAATTAAATAGTATAGTAACTCGAAACACTTAAATTGTATGTGTTGATATCTTTTGTATAAATACGAATTTTTTCAGAATTAAAATATATAAAGAACACAAAATATTTAACAAAATATACGAAACAGTTTCTGAGCGAGTTATTGTGTCCTTAGAAAGATGAAATGTTAATTACTGTGTATCACTTACTGAGCCTTTTCTAGTTACTCAGAGAAAGAAAAAGCCCATTATATTATTTATTATTATTTATTATATTATATATTATTATATTATTATTATATTATTTATATATTTATATATATATATTATTATATTATTTATTATATATTATTATTATTTAGTTTTTCTGTAATTTATTCTTTTGTTTCCGGAAGCATCATTTTTGTATTTTTTTCATCTTTATTTGCAACGTATTTCTTAAGTATTGTAATTTCACACGACCAAGGCAAAAGCACATCAAACCTCATAACAGAAATTTAAAAAATTAGTTCCCGCATTTTATAGGTCTTAAGAAATTAAAGTTTTGATTCGGCTATGAAAATTACTGATCAAATTTTATTGAAGAAAATCAGTATCTTTAATTTAATAATGTTGTTTTTAAATATAAGTAAAATTATTATAAGGACACAGTAACCAGGTGGTGGCACAGTAATTGACACACAATTCCCTATTGGTCGAAAAGATCCGTTGTCCAAGTGTTAAAGAAACAAATATGACCGTAACCCACGATCCCTAATGAAACTCGTATTTCTTGGCGCACCGTTATCCTGTTTTTGCGACTCGCTTGTCGGCCACGATGATTAAGACTTACGTCCGTCCATTTGGAGTCGTAATTCTTTCATTAAAGCTCCGGCCGTCTCGCGCGTCCGTAAAATTTTCGATAGCCCTGTAGAGCCAGGGCGCGGCGTTCGACTTACACTCGTTTCGGGAAAATTTTGGCAAGCCTCCGCGCAGTTAGGCGTCGCGCAATTACAATATGTTCGGGCTGTGATCGTAAATTGTACGGGTACCGTCGCTGGTGCCGTAATTAATTGCACCAGCACGTGAAATTTATTGGAAGATGTAATTTATTTACTCGCGACTACATTAGCGCAGGCTCCTTCGACAGTGCGTTTAATTCGGAATCGCATTGCGATCCGCACGGCCACGGCATTCAATGATGCAAGGCAACGTTTCCGCAACATTTGCACAGTGGAAATGATCGTCTTCGTACCACGATCGTTCAGCTTCCCCAGCGTTTGCTCGGTCCTTTTCCAGCGATTATTTGACGCGAGCACGAAATTCTCTGTGCAATCATGTCATGACACAAAAATGTCAGTTTTATAATTATTCGAAAGGTAAGTACGTTTTCATTTAGCTTCTGCTTCCTGCAGTCGGTTGGGAACATTTTTATTCAGCATACAAATCCACGGTCTAGTTACGACGCAAAGCTGGGTAAAATAGTAATTTAAATGGCTAATAGTAAATAGATATTTTATTTTACATCAAGCGTGTATTTTTGAAAATATAATATTTTGATTGTTCGAAAGAATGAACTTTTAAAAAGATAAAATATTTTATTCCTGAAAAAATATATATATATATTTATGCCGTAGTTCGGAGTATTCTATTTATTTAATTTGATATAAATTATAGCGTAGAATATAATTATTTCGGTAATTTGAAATGCACGCAGTACTTTTTTTCTGTATTATAAACAACAAAAAGACAATAAATTTCATTTACAAATATTATGATTTCTTGTATCATCTAATTTTATATTACATTAATCAATTTCACAATTTATTTTCAATTTAGGAACTATGGGAAATATTCTATTTTGTACTTTACGTTATTGAAATAAAAAGTATTTTATTTCATGTTTTAGATTATCAAAATAAAATATTTATTTCATGCTAAAGCTCGAAATACTATTTCATTCGAATTGTAAAGAATCTATTATTTGAAATAGTATTTCAACTATTTTTTTTTTTCTCTAGAAACATTAAGCAGCTCTGATCGGACGCTCCACATTTAAAACTGTCAGGTTAACTTTCTAAAATTGCGGTGAATCGGTGAATAGCGCTCTGAAATGACTAAAAATCGCGATTGGTACACAGTATCCATGCACACTGCTTTTATTCGAACGCGAACCCGCGGCGTAATGACTAGTCTGTGCGGCCTGCAAGATGATATTCATACGAGTTCCCGTTATGATATCCCTCTGTGATTATCGCGGACTCATGTTCAATTAATTTCCTATGCGACCGGGCAAAAGGGGCCTCCTTTATTCGGTAGCGTTCCCGGCCGTACTCCGCGTCGTGTTATTGGCTGCCGGTCCGAACCCTCTAAACTTTAATTGACGCGGACGCGTGTGAGTATTAAACCGCAGGGCGTCAATCACAAAGACCACCTCGACTAGTTACAGCCTCGGTGACACGAACTAGGATCCAATAGGTGGTTACCTGGCAGGCTGTACTTCCCCAAAAGTGGCCCACCTACTGTATACTCTTGGTCGCATTGATATTCACAAAGTGGACGTTGTTCAAGCTTAACGTCGGCTTCACGCCTATCCCTCGCAACCCGCTCGGCTCCTCCACGCGGAAGATTCATCTACCCTAATCGGCCCCGTGATATTTCTCACGCCTCTCTGCCGATCGAGGCTCTCCCGACAGGCATACTAAGTGAACGAAATTCATAGATCGCTTTATGTTCGTAAGATATCGAAATATTATCAGAAACACAGCAGAGAATGCCAACAATCCTATATAATGTTATATCTTCACCAGAGATGGGTTGGAGCCCGATTTTTAGACTCGCGAAACCCGAATCCGAAACTTTGTGTGACGTCTCGAAACTCTTGAAACTCGAAACTTTCGAAATCCGGAATACTTGTTCTTTACCTTTTATCCCCTAAGGAGTATCTATCTCGCGCGTCGGGAATTAAAATCTTGACAAATTATTTCCAGAAAATCAGATTATTTGTTGAACATAATTACGATGAAAATTAAATGTAGCTATAATTTAATTTATTTTCAATAGAAACGATTGTATTTGTTTGGTGAAAACATGATAATACCAATTAAGATGTGTCTAAAGTCTACATATATAAACTTAATTAGATCATTATTAGTTAAATAAAACTAAATTTATATCGTCACAATATTCTCGTAAATTGTTGGTACAAATTATTATTTACCTTGGTTTCGAGAGTTTCGAATTTCGTCACACAGTTTCGAGTTTCGGGAACTTGAAACTTTTTGAATTTCGAGGGGTTTCGATGTTTCCATATTTTCAATGTTCCATCTCTAATCTTTACAATACGGTTGTTCACTTTCACGTTAAAAATGAAAAAAGCTAAAGAGCGGGTTACAATTATTGAATAGCACACGGAAAGAATGTAGAACTTAGACATCGTTATGACTACCGAATAAATATGTAAGTTGATCTTATAATCACTTAGGGTAGAAAGTTCATCAAAATTTAAAGAGAACTATGAAATTGAACGAATGAATGTTTAGTGACAGATGTATCGGTTTGACTACGAATGAGTTGAACTGTGCAACCGATATTTTGACATCATTAATAATGTGATTTGTTCTCGCGTTATTATTGAAGTAAATCCGTTTGGCTTAAATGTTCATTTGTCATCAATCGAATTGTCGGGTCACGCAGCGGTGACAGATTAATACGCTCCTATCCATCGGCTGACAAATGCGACAATGATATTCCTTACATTTATCTACCCAAATGAATCAATCACACATAATCATGAGCTTCGATGTACGATCGAAAGAAGCACGCCAGACTTTAACAACAGTAGCCATGAGCATACTCACAATACCGTTCATTTTGTTACGGAATAATTACGTTATTAGTAATATTAGTAATATTGATAATATTAATAATATTAATAATATTAGTAATATTATTTAGTTAGTAATATTAGTAATATTAGTAATATTAGTAATATTATTTAGTTAGTAATATTAGTAATATTAGTAATATTAGTAATATTAGTAATATTATTTAGTTAGTAATATTAGTAATAGTTAATAATATTAGTAATATTAGTAATATTAGTAATATTATTTAGTTAGTAATATTAGTAATAGTTAGTAATATTAGTAATATTAGTAATATTAGTAATATCGATAATATTAGTAATATTAGTAATATCGATAATATTATTAATATTGGTGATATTAGTAATATTAGTAATATTAGTAATATCGATAATATTAGTAATATTGGTAATATTAGTAATATCGATAATATTAATAATATTGGTAATATTAGTAATATTATTTCAGCTTATAAATCACTAGGTTTTATTCACCGTCATACAAAAAATTTGCATGACCTCGACAGTGTCATTTGGTCAGCAGGTAACCCTGCAACCCTCCATTGAACGAGCTTATCACAAGTTTCTAAGCCTTGTTTCACTTAGAGGTCTTCTTATCTTAAGCAGCCTAAATATGTTAACTTCGCAGGAACGTAGGTCAATAGCTAATCTGATTTTTCTTTATAATAATCATTAATAACCAGTTCACAATCCTCTCCATTCTTTCAAACGTTTATTCCAATGTAACACCTAAAACATTACGAAAATTTCCTATTTCTAGGATTATCCTTTTTAGAATAAATTTTGCACAGTATAAACCAATTCCTTGGATCTGCACCCTTGCGAATTCTGTATCGCACTTTGTTGACTTTTCCTCTATCTCCATAGTTGCCTTCAAACGCTCCACTATTTTGATTATTAAAAGTAATTAAAAATCTTAACTCAATCAGTATATTCGAAATCATTATTTTGTCTTCCCCTTCCTTATTTTCCTGCACTTCTTTTTTTCTTTACTTTATCATCTTATAAAGAGCTCGTTATAATATTTCTACTTATTAGAAATAATTATTAATATTTTTAATTATTAGAATATTTCTAATAATTATAAACACGTTAAAAAAATTTAATGACATTGCTATCTTGTCTTTATTAAAATTATTAAAAGAAGACATGCATTTTCATTTCATTTCCAAATTTTACAATTGATTTAAAAAGTTTTTATTTTGCATCAAGATCCGCAATCTACTAATTATACTCGTGCCGGAAACATTTTTTCTCCTGCATTAAATAGTTTAAATTAAATTATTTGAACATTGATATTAACTTTCCAAGGTGTCCGATTACGTTTAAAGGTGTATACATTAAAGAACGAGATACAATTTGTAAACGCGGAGAAGTTCGCGTAGCTGGTCTTGTTTCTCACGGTCTATTTTTGTTATTTCATCAAACCACGGACTAAGCCGACAATTAAATCCTGCACGCACGTCCGTGAATGAAGCGTGAAACACGAATAGTCCCCTAAACTTAAACGAGCTAAGTTTAATAGCGAAATAGAGGCCGCCACTTCGGTCCAACCTTTTAGCCAAGTTTCCATGGTATCTCGGGAACATTAAAGCGGCTGTAAATACGGAAAAAAGTTAGGGAAACAAGAAAGAGTCTACACAAGATTACCCGGAAGATATTTATTTCTCGAGTTTAATTTCACTTAATCAGCATCTCGAGGAACTACGTCTTTTCCGAGGCAACGGATGTGTTTTATGACGGACCGAGATTCTGACAAGTACAATAAATTATCTCCAATTGTTCTTCAGCCTGTAAACAAAAATGGACAATTTGGGAAGAGGAGATACGATTAATTTCAGATTCTCCTGACGAACACATGATCATTTGTATTTGCTAATTACCAATTAGCATCATGATTAATTTTTCATCGCATTTTGCAGCAAACGTGCTGTACTGTACACATTTTTTATATTTATGTTGTGTATCATATGATTTTTTTTAAACAGTCATCATACACGTCTTAAACATGCGTTTAATGTTTATGAAGTATAAGTGAAAATAATCATGTTTTGCTCGTGGAGTATTTACTCTCATGTTCGCAGGCTTGCAATATATTATTCGAGTATTGGAATTTTTTACGAACATGTTACGCCTACGTTAAGAAACTGAAGGTAATATCGGGAAACGAGAAAATGAAACACTACGCATAAACTAAATGACGCAAGGGACAAGAGGCCAGGGGAGTCGGTCGACTGCTCCACCAATGCTCTTCCAATTTTCAGACTTTTGATTATTATTGGCTAAGTTACGCGCTGAGCAAGAGACGTGATTGGATGGAGCGGGCGACCGATTCCCCAATAGAAATGGGTTTCGAGAGGTCATAGAAAAGTGGTTATACGGGGCTGCAGGTGAGGTGGAGCGGGCGGAATACCCCCTTGCCCCTCTGTCGAAATACTGACTTCTTCTGAGCACCGGATAGTAGTAAACGGAATGTTTCCATTATTGTCAATATTTTTAACACGTTGACTGCCACGCGTATTTACAACAAAATCTCCTACAGGCCACCCGTGCCGCTATAGGAAGCGTGCGCTGTTAATTCATGTCTGTTTCTGTTCCTGCATGAACAGTTGGAATCTTTGCCGAGTACCGAATGGTATGTGGGTGCGTGCTTGATTGATGCTGAGGTTCAGTAAATAGTTGTGCAGCGTTGTGGTGTGAACGTGGATTTTATTACCGTAGGCGAAGAGTGTGACGAGCCGATGGTAAGAGTCGCGATTCGGGACAGCGAGACGATGGAAGAGAAAAACTAAGAAGTACCGACCGACCGACTGACTGACTGACTGACTGACTGGTGTCGCTGTGTCTTGGCTCTGTTATTTATATTACGTCCCCCAAAAAGGCCACGCCTTTTTTTGGGAGACTCGCTGTCTTCTTTTACCCCCGTTTAGTTTGGCGGGGGGAGACAGCCATCATTGAACCCTCGCTGTAGGGGCGCGCTGGCCGTTCGGCCAGGTAGCGGTACGCGGCCGGCGGCTTTCTCCGCGACCAGGCATGCAATACATCTGGTAGTGATAAAAAATAAAGAGACAAAGGAATTTCCGGTTCTTGCAAACGTCAAAGACGTTTTCTCTCCGTCGAACCCTTGACATCTGCAAGCGGACAGTTTTATGGTTATTACGATCGCCGACCGTGTGCCGCTACAGGTATAACTTAAAATCTCTGCCCTTATTTTTTTCAATAATGAAAAGAGATCTGATTGCCCGGAAGGAGAAGCATAAATAAAATTACATCGTCAGATTCTGATTCGGATACTGATAAATACAATCTTAGTGATAATGAATGTTATGAAGATACTATTGACGAGATTTTACGAGAATTGGTCATGGAAGAAGAAAGAAATGTCGATGATACTGAGGAAGCTACAGTTCAAATAAAAGATACGAAATGGACCGATCAGAGGCACAAGCATATCTGAAAAAACAAACAACTTTTTGTCCAAGCTGTCCTGATCAACCTCAACTTTGCAGAGAATGTTTTAATGTTATACATTGCGAATAATTTTTTTAATAAACCATTTTTATAAGAATTCAATAGTTTCATTACCTCCTGTAGAATATTTGTCGAAATACTTTCGGAAATCCTTTGTAAGTAGTCAAATCAGCGTCACCCGAATTACGGGTGACGTGGCCGGATGAGAACTTTTGCTGTCACCCGAATACGGGTGACGCGGCAGTCAACGTTTTTAAACACTATCTTGAACGGAGACAACTGTAAACACAACAAAAGAAAATTTTGAATAGCGTTACATTCTTTTCGATTTATAAAAGTTATTCGGACATGAAATGTGTTTGAATTTAAATTTCCGTCTTTTGCATTCGATTTCGTGTAACGTTTTGTTTGACGTCTACGGTCTTTTGGTATGTAGATTCAGTTCGTTAGAGCACGCATCCACCCCAACCGCAGCCTAAGTCGCCGAGAGTGTTTAAACGACGTTTGCAACATCGTGTCAAACAACTATTGGACACTATATTGGTTTCTATCGGGCGCTGCGTTGCCCTTCCCGGAGGGCCGTTTGCGAAATTATCGAGGGCCCTTTGAGTTTTACCATCGATTTCCATCGCAAAGACTGCGATCGAGTGTTCTGTCACGCATGCAAAGCCGCTGATATCCGCGCGGCGGTCTTTGTGACCGTTGCCCCATTGACAGCTGTTATAAAGTGCTGCTTCGCTTTACGGATAAACGTTTATTGCATGTCAAGTACCGGCGTATCAGACTTCGAAATATCGTTGAGAAACCGCATCCGCAAGGATGATTAATCTTTCAAACTCCACGATCCACGATTTTTGCAGTTTCTCGAACATTCCTGAGCTTTGCTGCTGCAAATAATACAAAACGGGCCGAGATTAACACAAAATGAGATCATGATTAATGTTTGCACGCCATTGAAAAGCATCATGTACAAGTCTCACTTTTAAATAAATCCAGCTGCGATATTTGAATCGTACAGTAAACAGTAAGAAAACTTTTTTCAATCCAATTTCATTGCATTCTCAAAATTTGACGAATTCGCTTTACAATTGTTTCAAATTTTGGTGTCTACATCGTACATTGTTTTTATCAAACGTTTATTGTAAACGTTAACCGGATCTCTCCGACTACAAATTTTCCCGGTGTAAACAGGGACAATTGTATCGACTGGTGAATTGTATTCAAATAATTATGAATATATTAAAACAGTACCGGCGGACGTGATTCTCGAGCTTTAATATTTGGGGATAGATGGAATTTATTTATCACTTTATTCAGTGAGCAATCAACATGATCGAGGTGTATGCTCGGCGTCCAATGACTAACGGTCCTCAATATTGAAAGGCAGAATAAAACGAGGAAGGATCTCCGATGAAGAAAAAAAAAACGCGAGGACTCGGTAAAGTTAAATGACATTCATGGTTTGCACAATGGAACACGGCAAGGAAAACCATCTTATCGATTGGATTAAATCGTCCAGAAAAATGAAGTGAACATTTCTGCCAGAGGAAGTTGATTTTTCATTTACCCGTTCAAAGAAGATTTATAGTTAAAATCAGAATAGCCTCGTTGATTTTCACCGGACGGTTTAAATCGATTCGTTACAAAGTGGTGACGGTCGGTAGAAAATTAAGCGAAATCAATTTCCTCTTTCGCAAACGAGTAAACTTGGCTTTTGCCGGAGTTCTCGAGCGAAATCTAGTTACCACTAATTAATGTTTAATTAGCAATTATCGCAAGACAGTCTTGACCTTTGTACCCTTTGACGGTTATTTCGCTGGAGCTGCGATCCTCGGATGCAAATAAAGTATATTCTACCTAATTGACGCTCAGATTGTACACAAAAATAAATGGACTATTTTGAAAGAGGATATACAATTATTCGAGGCTTGCGACTTGTTTTTATAGTTGCCGATTGTGAACAATTATATTATATATTACATCAGTTGATGCATCTTGATATTCTTTAAGTATTAATCTATTAATATTATATATATATATATATATATATATATATATATATATATATATAATATTAAGTATTAATTCATTATACTTAATATTAATTGTTTACTTTACTTAATACTAATTAAGTAACTAATTAAGTTAACTTACTTAATACTAATTATTAACTTTATTATTATAATATTAAGTATTAATCTATTAATCTATTTATGTTAAAAAAATCTGTCTGCGACCTGTATAGGTCGCCATGTTTTGTTTTCGAAGTGATCTGATACGAATTCACAGCAAATACATACATATGACTAGTAAACATAACAGAAATAGTTTTCATACTTAAGAATGAAGTCATAATTCTTGATATTTTTTATTCTCGTCTTATTTTTCTCTAAGGACAAAGGGCTCTGATTTTCTAATCGATGTAAACTGACGGATTCATCCCGTTTACGAATAAATAAATAGATAAATAAAATATTTGATCTACACAGAAATCGTACCGAGTACATATGAATACAAAACAATACAAAATTGGTTAACTAGTAAATCAATAAAAAAACTTACACATAAATCTATTTACTTTAAAATATGATAAAACAATTTTGAAAACCGATGGACCATGGATCAAACTCTATCACGTATTAATTACCTTGGAATACCTCAAAAACAAAAGAACAGTTATATATTAATAAAAGTCAGCAAAACGACTCTATTACTTTTGCCATCGGGAGTTTTTCATTTACCAAGGTAAATATTCTCGTCTTAGTTTCTTAAAAAGCAGAAGTTTGCTGAGAGACTCGCAATTTAACACTAAATCGACCGCGGTAGAATGACCCGTTTCCCATATTGTAATCATAAAAATTATAAATTCACCTTCATGGAAATTGACTGAATAAATTACATTATTGAGCAACTGCTCTGATAAAAACTGATCTAAATAAATTGGATTTTGTAAGCTTAAACTGAGCAACGCGCACAGTGAATTTTATTGCTCGGTACGTTTAATGTCACTCAAATTCTAATAAATATATTTAACAGAAACATCACCATTAACGATGCTGGTATATTAAATTGACTGTAATCCAATAAATATGTTCTACAACCTAATACGTGAAAATATTGTTCACACCAATTTCAATTGTGCGAAATATTTCCATCTTTATGTTGATTTTGTACTGTGACAGTTTCTCACCGATTATGGTGCAATTTAGAAGCTGCAAGTCGAAACGATCGAGACAATAACGATTAACAGAAAATCAGAGGAACCTTCGAGTAACCGGCGACCCGGCGCAAACTTCGCGACAGGTGTGTGCGTTCCCGAAAGTGGTATGGATAGGAAGTTGTAGAATGTTCCGAAACTCGGTTGCTGCTTACCGCGGAGAATTGACCGCAGTTATGGCGTACGCAGATGAACACGTAAAATTACGATATTCGATATCGCGTGCAGGTGTGCTACCTGCCCGCTTCCATCCTCTTTCGTGAAACCCACCACCGATGCAGGTTTGCACGCGATGGCGAGCGAGTGTCGCATCGACTGCAACGCTATGTTATGAAAAAAGTTCAGTTACGTTCAACCCTCGTGCACGATTCGCGTCGACTCGACCCCAAATGCGCAACTTTGTTCTTAATTGCTGGCTTCGCTGCAAAAGTAATAGACCAGCCTAACGTCATCGGGTCATTATCGAAGGAAAAGTTATTATCGATATCATTAAGCTCTTTTTCGTTCTTGGTTTAAAAACTAAACCTACCGAGCTCTAATAATCGCTAACATGTGTTGTTTCCTAAAAATAACAAACCTCAATATTTAGATTTTTATTTAGACTCCATGTTTTCTCCAACTTTATAATACAAAATTTAGATTTATTGTTAAATTAATTTATATGAAGGTCGCATAGATCGAAATTGCGATTTAACAGATCATGGAACCACTATGTACGTACTTATCAAAGTTTTCAAGAAATGATAAAACGAGAGCTTCGTTTAAAACGAATAAAAGTTGATGCATTTCATAAAAACTTTTGTCAAGTTACCCAAGAATTTTACCAACAATTCAATTGCCTTTTAAAAATAATACATTTGGAGTCACCAACTTCGTTACATTAATTTAGGACACGAATTCCTGTGAATTTAATTGAGGCCACCAACGAGGGAAGGAAACAGAGTAACTTTTGCAGAAACCCCCGGCAGTCTAATTATATCACGTACACGAGGAAAGCAATTCTACCGGTTGAGCAACGCTGCAATAATTGCTCGAAGATCGAGTTAAAATAAATTGGCAATTTATTGGTAGACGAAGTTATTGTTTCTGGTGAATTTGTTAACGTAGATTTTGTCAATTTTGCGCAATGTGTATGTAATACCGGTCACATAACCGCGCAAATTGGTTCTCGGTTACACGGCGATGGCTGCCGCGAAAGCCTTACAAAATTACTTCGGCGAAAAGTTCGTTAATTGCAAGATCACGCAAGCCCGTCAGAATTTCCCGTGCAGCCGAAGAACTTCTGGATCCGATCCGATCCGATTCGATTCGTCGATCATAATCGCGGAAGTCGTTGCGCGCTCGGATCCGAAAGTTGCCCGAAATTCGAACTGCTGGGAAACTGTTACGGTATGAGGCTCGCACGAAGAAACACACGGTGAATAAATGAAACGGTGCCGGGACGCGAAATTGGAAAAAAATTTGTTAATCAGCTCCGAGCCCGAGGAAATAGGTCAACGAAATAAAAATGCGATCTCCTCGTCCCCCTCCCTCTATTTCTCCAACCGCCGCTAACGAACCTTTTAATCATTTCGTTTCATGTCAAACTGCTCGAGAAAGCTTTGAAGATTTTCTGCTTCCGATCGCGCGCGAGCGCGCGGCCGACACTCGGCGAGTGTATATTATTTCGAGTGGATCGAAGTGGAATTATCTTGAATGAATCCGGTTAATACTTCAGTAAACTTTATAAGCACGATTGCTTTATGCGAAATCTTATAAAACGTGCACGGATGCGGACCGAATAAATTAAGCCGTAAGACTTTCTGCTTCTCTCAGAATGCGTTTTCAATGCGGCAACGGCGGACCAGACGCGTTTATAACGAGAAAGAGTCGGTGAAGTTTCAAACAGCAGAAAGTTAATTTTCGCACATTGTTATCAGATTGTGAAAACATGATTCCTATTGTTGGCAATATTTCGCCACGATTTCGCGGACACGTTGTAGAATCTCGTCGCAGCTAGAAAATTCTTGCTAACGGAACAACACTTATTTGCTTACTGGAGCAGACGAGTTTAATTCATTTTCGCCAATTAACAGATTGGCTACACAAAAGGAGCCTGAAAAATGAAATATCAAGTGATATCGTAATGCAAGATGACCCGGAAACGGTAATAACAATTCTCAATTTAATCGAACTCGCACAGTTTCGATCATATTAAATGTAACATTTTCGAATTAACGTTTGCCGAACCTCTGTACAGTGCAAATATCGATCCCATTTCAAACAATGATTGATTCGTCTAACACGACAAAAGGCTAATAGTGTATAATAATTAATTGGAAGTTTAAAAGTATGAACCAACGGCAAAACGAAATTATTAATACTCTGTCGGTAGATTTTACGAAGTTGTCACCGTCCACTGATCTCATTATTACCACATTTGAGCAAATGTTTATTCGAGGACAATAACGCACATTATCTGGCACAATCGAGGACAATGACGCACATTATCGGACGCAATCGGGAACAATAACGCACGGGCTACAGGCATTGAAAGATGATAGAATTTCCAGTTATTGGCCGAAAATCGTGAAAAACTGCTGTTTTCGCGATCGTTAATTGTTTACAATTAATATGTGTATATGATGTGTGACCGATATGTGATAAGAACATTGAGCAATTATAAGAGGGTACCTAGAATTATTAAACGCATTGCTTAAATTTTCGTTATGGTCACAGATAAAAACGTCACTTTTCTATATTTATATTTTGGAATTCGAATCAATTACGATTCTAAAGAACTGTTTCAGACGTCGTGTAATAAACCAGACATCTCCCAAAAAAATTTAAGTCACCTGCTTCAATTCGAAAAAAGTTGTTCCGCTTTAAAGGGTATGTTCTCACTTTCGCACATCACTGTACAGGAAACGGAAGTGTGAACATTCAGCAGGCCGATTCAGGGAGTTCTTTTTGTACGGACCTTCGGTCGGAATTTCGTCGTTTTTCGCCACGGCGGGGCAATATTTTATTTCGGCCCGTAAACGCGTATCTTTAAACTATTGCACGGATCGGCTATTGATTCGCGATTGGTCCCGAACGGCTAATGCGTCCCGGGAGTTTACGCGAATGCCTCGAATCGATGTCTCATCTAGCCGCGTTCATCACGCGCTGCCAGAAAGGGGCGAGGGGCGGGGCGAGAAGAGCGACGGCCAAGGAGGGTTGTTGCGGACCCCCGTTTTTCCGACAGTTTTTAATCGATGCACCCAATTACACCCGGTGCGCTGCTGTGTTTCGCAACTAATTTCTCGTTATCGTGCCGGATAAAAGCGGCCGGGGCTTGTCCGGGCCCGATTAACGCACGGAATTGCACGGATAGAAGCATTAACCCGCGCGCGACTGTATAAACTGCATTTATTTGCGTCGTTATAGCCCGCGGAGATTAAGAACTTATGATCGACGCCCGCACAGGGTTCGTTAACCCCGTCCGCCACTCCGCATCCAACCGATGCGTTGTTTTCGTTTATTTCGCCAGTTTTCTGCAACCACCGGACCACGGTTACAGGAATGTTTTGCGGAAATGTTTTGCGATCTATGCACGAACAGACGTGACAAACCTGACACAACCGATCCATTGAATCGCAACGACGTGGAACAACGTAGTCGGAATTATAAATAGACTACGGATCTTGGGGTAAATTCAGATATTCTCGCCATTTTTGCCCGCATTTGAAACCAATTGCGCACAGATGATTTCCATTTAGGAAGTCTCCCTAGAAATGAGTTCGTTTTAATGTACAGAATGTCCTAAAATTATGGTATTTCCGGGAAATGAGGAGTTCCTGAGGTTATTTGAAATAACTTTTTCCTTAGCGAAAATACAATCCGCGGCTTTGTTTACGAGTTATTAACGAAAAACGCTGACCAATGAGAGGCGAGCTCGCCTAGCGCGAAGCGGCCGAGCCAATCAACGGAACTGGGCTTCCACCGCTCGTTGCCTCGGCTTGCACAGCTGAGCTCGTCTCTCATTGGTCACTGTTTTTCGTTAATAACTCGCAAACGAAGCAAGGGATTGTAATTTCGCTAAGGAAAAAGTGACTTCGAATGATCTCAGGAGCCCCTCATTTCCCGGAAGTACCATAATTTTATGACACCCTGTAGACTGGTTTTTATTTGAATGCGATAACTATAGGCCTGCAGACGCGAGTTGCCGCTGTATTTGATTTCGTTAGGCTACGTACAGAAACACGTCTACTTTGATTGACTTATAATAGAATACTGTCAGGTATTCTGCGTGATGGTGTTTTCCTATAGTCGTCCATTTTGCCTGCATTTTCTCTTTCAATCGTGCCTCTTTATAATTCTACACATCTGACCTACTTAGAGAACTATTGAAACTGGCTATCGAGCATTGACATTTTGCTGCGTGAAGTCCATTGACACGCTGGACATCGAACTGGTGACCACAAAAACACCGCAAAATCAAAGCGAGTTACTCCAAAAAAAAAAAAAAATCAAAATAGAAAACCGAGAATTCTGTATAAATAAACACTAAAAGTTTAAATACATCTGATAGATACACATGTGTCTTAACACTGGGTTTAAGAAACCCGTCAAAATGGCGGATGACTAATCTTTTTTAATTTACAACTATTCAGATTATAAAAATACATTTAGGAGCTATTTATTCAATATATGTGTTGCCTGCAGTAAATATTGCAATAACACTTGTTAAAAATCAGAATAAATGTCTTATAGTTACTTTTATGAACTAGTATAAAACAAATGCTTTTAGTGTTCTGTAAATCTAGTGTTAACGATGAATGATCTTGTCTTATTTATTTGAAAGTATCATCTAGCTGATGAAGGACAATTTTCAAGATTTATGTTAAATACAATAGTTACATGAATTTGATGCGTCAATATCTCGCTGTCTTTCCCTAGTTTTAGCATATTCCGTTTGGCTTTAAAAATCTACTCAGCCCCGGCTAAGCGGAAAATCAAACTGTTTCTTATCGAAGACAATGGCAGCATATATGCAGATAATGCAAGAAATCGTCCGCGGCAAGAATTTGCAGAACTTCAGCAAATAGAGGGGTATATGGCAACGATTTATTGGGCGGAACGGATTTTATTGGCTCTTGGAATCCTCTTAAACGCGTGTAATCCCACGTGTAAACGGGCGCGAACTTTTTACGGCTGGTTGCGACTGTTTTCCATCAATAACCGTGGAACTTTAATCCTTCGCGAAGTTCATACGTCGTCTCTATTTATTTCGCTCGGATACAGGCTCTGCTCGTTGTATCTGCAATTAACTATTGCTTTTTCTGGAGAAGCATATACCGTCGACCAGAGTATTTCAAAATCCTGCAGAAATCTTTTGTTGTCTTAACGACCGTATCGCCATCCGATTTCGCATGAAAAACGTTCACACATTTTCAGCTGATAGCGTAGCGTGCCGTGCGCAGAATAGTTTGATTTACAGAGAAACAAAAACAGTGAACGGTTCGATCTACATGAGCCGAGCGCGGATCTCAATGGATTTATGGTATTTATTGATTTACAAAATACGAAACACTGCGATGGCTTTGAAACAGTTGCATTCATACTCCAAATGCTTAACAAACTCAAAATGATAGCCGAACGCTGAAACTTTTAAATGCCCGCATACGTTTGGAAAATTTCAGAGCGGCTAACGCGCTTATTGCGATTCTATCCTACGCGATACCGGCACAGTAAAACGTGCCTCGATTCAAAAGCTGCTATTCTAAAGGAAAACCTGCGCAAAATGTTTATCTCTAAACAACCGACCTTTCTGCATTCGTTACGAATACCATTGAAAAGTAACAGATTTCAGTCGAGGGAATAAATATTTCTACCGAATTGAACGAATATGCTTTTAAATAAATATTACTAGCACTTCTTATCACGAGTTGAACTCGACAAGGACGACAAAAGGGTTAAGTGACTTAGTTACGTTTTATCTGAACATTTGTGACAGAAAATGTAGGAAAACTAGTCTTTTCAGTTACTGAATTACTTTAAATAAATAAACATATTTAAGAAATCGATTATATTATTGTTTCTCTGCAATTTAGACGAGTTTTATGAGTATAATGGTTTATTATTTTGTTTTGGAAAGCATCAACTTTTGCAACATGTTTCTTAAGTGTTTTCACAAGATCGAGCCAACAACGCGTCAAACCTTATATAAAAAATTTAAATTATTATTAAATTATTATTAAATTATTATCATTATTATAGTATTACTATTAAATTATTACTTATTAAAAAATTAGTCCCCGCAGTCCTAAGAAGCTAAAGCATAATTCGGCTATGGAAATTGCAAATCAAATTGTACTTAAAAATTTCACTATCTTGAACGTAATAATGCTACTTTCAAATATAAGTAAAATTATTGTAAGAGCACAGTGAGCAGGAGGTGGCACAGTAATTGACACTCTTACCCTACTTCCGATTTTTTATGGAAACTAGTGTGAACAAATCCTCCGCAAGTAATTTCCCTATCATTACCATATTCGCAGATTGTTCAACAAACGAAAGTTCACGCGATGGTAAATGTTGAATAACGACAGCAGCGACACCGGATGGTAAAAATGATTCGTATCCATTCGCGAACGAGGTGACCGCGCGTAATTAACGAGCGAACCTTAGCGCCGTTCGAGGCGCGCTAGGTCGCATTGATCAAGCTAATCGGATCAATACGGCAGATTATTATCGTTCGAAATGAACGCGGGCAGGAATTGTCCCATCCTTCTGCACCGTTCCCCCCGCCTCTCTATCAGCCCGTTACATCGTTCTCCGTCTGCTCGGGCCGTTTTATTAATTATTCTTCGTCGCGTTGCCAGAAATCGGCCGATTCCTGTTTCTCCCGTGAAACTTTTAAACTAGTCACACGGAGATAAGAGCTTACGACGCCTGCTTGCCCGCAGAAAATTCCGTTAAAAACCCCCGGAGATCGTCGACAGGGAACCGTTGAAATCTTACGGACAATTTGCCCGCGCTGGCGATGCGGTCGCCTAACTGAATCAAATACGAACGCGAATTACCGCGTTAAATTAAGACGGCGAAGGAAAATTAAAGCCGCCGCCGCCGCGTGACGGTCCGCGCTATGTATGCATTTCGCGTTAATCGGACCGACTCTTCAATGCTCTCCCTATCTGTGCTATACTCGCGGATCCGACTTTAAATCCTGTGACGCATGACGATACTCTCCCGTAATCCTCGCGTTCCGTTCGTGAAATGTCGGTCCATAAAATAAGTTTTTCGGAGTTTTCGTCATATTTCTTGTTTCGAGGAGAAGCATGCGGAACGCATGAAAAATCACCGTAGAACAAATTTGTTACGCTGCTGCGCGGACTGCAGCGTTCCAAGCTTATTACGTGTACTAGACGAAATACGAGACAGTTCGTAATCACCAGATTGCGGATTTTTATGCTTCCGCATCAAAACTGCGGTAAAACTGAAATTCTTCTTTTAATAGTTTATAGGCTCTTTCCACGTTTTCGCTATATTTCCGCCAAAAGTGCACAACATCCACATTGTAGTAACTGCTTGACATCTATTTTTAAATGTAAAAAGTAACAGTTCTGTTTTCTCCACTTTTTCGTTTTGTTCGAAAACAACTGTGTGTCATTTGTTCGTACATCAGCAGAGTTGGGCAAAAAGTAATCTTATTCATCATTAACAATTATAACTCGTTTATAATAATTGGCCAAAAAGTAATCCGATTAACGAATAACGTTTATAACTCGATAGTTGGACTCTTCTAGACTCTTTCCACGTTTTCACTACATTTCTGCCAAAAGTGCACAACATCCACATTGTAGTAACTGCTTGACATCTATTTTTAAATGTAAAAAGTAACAGTTCTGTTTTTTCCACTTTTTCGTTTTGTTCGAAAACAACTGTGTGTCATTTGTTCGTACACCAGCAGAGTTGGGCAAAAAGTAATCTTATTAATCATTAACAATTATAACTCGTTCACAATAATTGACCAAAAAGTAATCCGACTAACGAATAACGTTTATAACTCGATAGTTACTTTAAATGATCATCAATTAGTTGCTAACGGGTTAAAATCGTCGATCATCAATTAGATTACTTTTTGCCCAACTCCGTCTACCAGTTTGTCCTACTTGCGTTGACGTGAAACGAATATTATTCTTTAGGTTCGTTTCTATATAAATAAATATTGCTTTCCGTAAACGTAACAAACAAGTGCTGCCATGCAATGTTGCGCGACGTCGCTTATTTAAACGATGCATTCATGTCGTATTCACTTTTCCATTTTGAACAAAGACAACTGTTGTTTCCTATTTGTGCTGAAATGCGGCGAATATTTTTCTCTGGCTCTATTTCTTTATAAATCAACTGTGAATATTGCTTCTCGCGAACGTAACAAACAAGGACTGCAATGCAATGTTGCGCGACGTCGCTGATTTTAAACGACGTATACATGTGCACAGAGTAGGGCGGAGCTGTTCAACAGGCCCCGAGGGCGGGCAAGGGCGAAGCTACGGGCAAGGTCAAAGCTACGGGCAAGGGCAAAGTTATGGGGCAAAGCTACGGGCAAGCGCCTTAACACGTTGACTGCCGCGTCACCCGTATTCGGGTGACAGCAAAAGTTCTCATTCGGCCACGTCACCCTTAATTCGGGTGACGCTGATTTGACTACTTACAAAGGATTTCCGAAAATATTTCGACAAATATTCTACAGGAGGTAATGAAACGATTGAATTCTTATAAAAATGGTTTATTAACACGTTCCGTGCCGAGCTTTTTTTACTCGAATCTTCATACTTTGATATTTTACTAAAACTTGATGTTTTACGTGCAATTATTAATTCTCGTACACATAACAACATAACAAAAACTTATCAACGCCCATTCTTGCGGTGGAAATTGATTCTTCGGTTCTAAATTTCTTGTAAACAATTTGTTCAGTTCACTAAGTAAACATGCAAGCGTGTACCATCGATGGTACACGTGGCACGGAACGTGTTAAAAAAATTATTCGCAGTGTATAACATTAAAACATTCTCTGCAACGTTGAGGTTGATCAGGACAGCTTGAACAAAAAGTTGTTGGTTTTTTCAGATTTGCTCGTGCCTCTGATCGGCCCATTTCGTATCTTTTATTTGAGCTTTTATTTGAACTGTGGCTTCCTCGGTATCATCAACATTTCTTTCTTCTTCCATGACCAATTCTCGTAAAATCTCGTCGATAGTATCTTCATAACATTCATTATCACTAAGATTATATTTATCAGTATCCAAATCAGAATCTGACGATGTAATTTTATTTATACTTCTCCTTCCGGGCAATCAGATCTCTTTTCATTATTGAAAAAAAATAAGGGCAGAGATTTTAAGTTATACCATTCGGTACTCGGCAAAGATTCCAACTGTTCATGCAGGAACAGAAACAAACATGAATTAACAGCGCACGCTTCCTATAGCGGCACGGGTGGCCCGTAGGAGATTTTGTTGTAAATACGCGTGGCAGTCAACGTGTTAACGGAGTGGGGACGTGAAGAAAGAAAGAACGAAGTGTTTACATTTTCATGCCATTCTTCCTCTCTCGCTCGCACGCATTGGCGTTATTGTATGTGAATCGTGCGATGATTCCATTTCAATCACGTAAACTACAGTCGATCTCTGTCGTCGTCTTCAACCAAATAACGCATCGTTACTGGTGGGTGGTCCAACGACGAGCTAAGGGGAGGACACCGTTGACCCGCCGGTCGGTATTTGCTCTGGACTGAAAATCGCTGCCCGTACGGGCGAGATGTTGAACAGCTCTTGGCGTAGGGTAATTAGGTATGCAGTCGCGATGGCGTTCAAATTGTGACCCACTTGTCGTCATAAATCTCTAACGAGGCTTTTTAATGTCGCCAGCTTCCCTTGTTCTTGGAAAGTTCCCGCGGAGCATACTTTTCAGGCATTTCGGCATTTTCAAACATCCCGAAAAGCCAGCAAACTGCCACAATACCGGACTAAGTTATTCAGCAAGTTCCATGACAGTTTGACGGGAATCTGCCTACAAGCTCGTAATACCGCCGCAAGGTGTCCTCCAGTAAGTAAAGGCATAGCAATTTACAGTTGCCGTTGCGGACACGTTGGCACAACATGTATAACCGGACGCGGTACCCAGTCGAAGCGTTCGCTCGCTGTAACGGAGGAACACCGCCGCGAATTTCAATGTTGACGTAAGAAATGTTATTCCAACTTTTATTTCGGATGAATGTCCGTCGCCTCTCGTTGAGACAATATTTTCTGTCATATGCCAGCCAACTCGAAATTCCACGGAAACGCAAGCGATATTTGGGTGTCGAAACTCTAGTCTGCACCTGATGTAGCTTATTTTACGCGCAAGTCAAACATTGGAATTTTCAACGCGCGCTCGAAATTTTCATATAACGCGTTGCGAATGCAGCTGCAGTGATGAAAAGAATAATCTGCACGGACGCGGGATTTTCTTTCATATTCAGAATTTGATGTCGTTCGTTAAAACAGTATGCGAGTTGTTCTCAATAATCTAACAAAAAAGTTGTTTCAGACAAAAGTGCACTAATCCGGGATTTAGTGCGCTGCGCGTTGTATTCGCTGGACACATTTTACAATTATTTGACAATTGCACATGTTACAGCGGGGCCGTGCGTGTTTGCACGGTTTGAGATCATAGGTTGCGATCGAAATTGGAGGTCGGTCAACATGATCGTGAACAAACACCCTCGCGATGACCAGAATCTGCAAGTCAGCAGGCAACGAAGACCCAAGGTGTCTCTTCCAATTACGGATACAGCGAGCAGTAAATCATATTAGGCTATTTCTGTCGATCGTACAGTCTCGTGTAATTATACCGTATAAATTCCACTCAATTGATACGTTTAAGATGACTAAAAGTCGCCGTAAACAGACATCGTTTGTCCCTTGTCACGCGTTTGGAAAATGTCACGACTACTCGGAATCGATGGAAATCTTGGGAAACTCGTAGGGCACTGCTGTAGCCCATGGTGCAAACCAACTGACAAATTGTTCAGAGTACTCACCTAGACGCTGTCCGTTAGTGTAACCAATCAGATAGCCGGCACGTGACGTTAACGAGAGTTTCCACACATTATCTAATCACGCCGAGGACGTTCGGGAAACACACATTCCCCCGGCGTAGTATCAACGTCCTGGCGGTTTGTTTTCACAGGACACTGGCAGGTTCGGGAACGAGAACGTCGCGTTCCGGTCCTCTAAACAAAGTTGCAGCAAACGAGAATTCAAATATGCTGATACCGTTCTCCGTGGTTCGATACTTTTCTGATCGTAGGCGATTTTAACGACCGCGCCGGCGGACTGCGAAGTTCTCGATTAGGTCCATTGTCGGGCCGGATAATTATTGTTAATTATTCGATCGTTACACAGTTTACTTACGCAAATTATCTACTATTATGCGGATATTTAATATGCGATTTTCATTCCGCGGGTGCCAACGAATCACTTGGAACGCAATTTCGGGTCGCCCGGGTCGGGCGTAAATATTCATGTAATTTTGATGCACTCGATTTAATGTCGCGCGATTAAAAATCATTTAACGAGGCAGATTTTCAACGTCGCAATTATGTGCCGGCCACCCTTCCCCGCTCTGCTCGAACCGCCGAATAAACCGCCGAAAAACCCGCCGGCCACCCCCGGTGAAATAAATATCGTACCGAAACGGCGCGAACGTTTCATAATTAGCGCGCCCTTCGCGCGTCGAACACTGCCCAACGGTTTTCGGAAAGGATCGAAATTTTGTGTGGGACGCGAGCCGAAGGCTGACTTTTATTTTCGGTTTTGTTTCGTGCAAAAACTTTCGATCGTTATTATTGCCTGGCCAGGATCCGCCTGCGATCAGCATTTCGGAACTTGGAGCCGAGAGAGGGAACTTGCGATAAAATCAACAAAACCGATAGAACACGGTCGAACAAGCAACAGCAAATAAAAGAACGAACCGGTAAAATGGGATAGAAACGAACGGTGACCGAGTATGTTTGCTTTTTGCGACAAATATCCCCGGAGTCGCCGATATGGAGCGAAATCAGGGAATCATAATGGCACACCTTTAATTCGTAAGATCGCGTGGCAAGAGGGAAGTTAATGACATAAAATCATATTAAAAATTATCAAAAGAATTTGCTAGACTTGCTTGGCAATCGCTCGCAGGCATTAACAACGTTCGCGAATGAATCCCTCCATAAATGTTGAAATATTAAAGACATATTACAAAAACACGTTAGAAGTTCACGAGACGATCATCAGAAGTTGATAAAAGACGGTATAAACAGCTATAACATAACTCGTATACGAAGAAAAATTGCACTAGAAATTATTGCACGAGGTTGCTCAAATTATCCAGCGATAATTTCCACTGGCATTCGAGTCCGCAAGAAAGGTGTAAAAGATTCGAAAACTTATACCGTACAGAAAGAAACCGGATCGTGTTGGACGGAGCAGTAAAAATTGACAAGGTTTGCCGACGCTTTTCCAATGGCAATGACCTTCGTGAGAGAATCCACAGAGGACCGGTGCCATTGTGGCAAAGCGTGGCAGCGAGCCGCCACCATGAGAGCGACATAAGCATAATATTTAATTTTCGAGTAGGTACCCTGGGGTGTGTAGGGCGCGCCGGGTCCACGCCGAAAATGCAGGTGATTGCGAAAAAAAATGTAACGACCTCGGCTCGTGTTCGGAACGATCGATGAAAGTACCGAGGCAAAAGTCAACGTGACGAAGCGTTGCTCTTCGCCCTTATCTATCTAAGAAACACTCACAATCGGCGCAGTTCGGTGAAGGGAACAGGAAAGAACATTCGTTAAAATTCGAGAAAAATGTACGTCACGCTGGTCGAACTGTGATTCACGAGTTTGGGTTTCGTCGACGGTCGGGGCCCGCGAGGCACACGAGGGTCGCTCGTAATTCGCGGGAACTACCACCGGATGAACTGTGAACCGGTAAACTGTGCACACGGGAACGTGGTCGTCGCACAGAAAAAGTCTCGACGAAGATCTCTGATAATTTTTCTGTTCGGCGTTTCTTTCGTTCCTTTCGAAGAGACGTCACGCACTGGAGTAGGAGATCGCGAGAGGTCCGTGCCACGTGAATGATCGAGCGGCAACACAAGGATCTCGTCCTGGATCGTCCCGTGACTCGTGCGCCCTCGATCCACCGTTAAGTGCGGACCGTGAGAACGAAGGGCGTCGCGACGCGGATTGCACTGACTCCCGCAGATTCTCCGTTTCCCGCAGAAGCTTCGAACAACCCCTTCTCCCCGCAGCCCTCCCGCGCCGCGCCGCGCCGGTTGGCCTTGCTCAGCGGAGCTTCTACCCCTCTTTCGACGACCGCTACACCATCGTCGGGCACCCCTTCTCTCGTCGCGTAGCGTCGCGTCGCACGGTTTCGGCGCAAGCGCCTCGGCTTTTGTGCGGATTCTGTCCTAGCCTAATTCATATCCGCGTAAGTACGGTTACGTCCAGCCGGCAGGACAACGAACATTTCTCGTTTTACCACATCGTCTTGCGGTTTTCACGGATTACGGGCCGGTCCGGGCCATTTTCTCCCTTCCATTTTTTCATGGTGCAAAACGCCCGGCGTTTTTCAACCCCATCGTCCCGGAGACAACTGCCGGCGATCCATTGTCTCTGTCCACTAGCCACCCATCCCGACTCCTTTCTACACCGGGTCCGTGACTCGACGACGATTCCTTCACGCATCAGATACCAGCGCCCATTCACGGCGCTCGTCTTTTCAGGAAAAATTAGGACGCGCTCGGACCGTCGCCGATGCCGATTCCGAAGAAATCAAGTATCCGGGCTCGTTAAGTTTCGTCGCTCGCTTGGAAATGGCTAGCCGGCCGGCACCGTCTATGGTCGAAACGTGTTTTATGTTACCCGGAAAAGTAATTTCGCGAATCTTTGCAGCCCCGTACGAGATTGTATCGTAAAAACGCAATTTATTCGAACCGCTGCAATTTTCGTGATAGCGCTCAGTTTGCCGAACGTGCTGCAGAATTCTTATTGTACGGGCCAAGGTCACGCGACGTTTCGCTTATGCGAATTCGGGCTTTCGCGTACCGATAAATATTGAAACGAAAAGTATTCGGACATCACTTTTTTTTTATTATGATGTATAGATACATTGATGGATACATTGATACGAAGTGAAACAACTGGTGTTTTCTAAGAAATCTCTTTTTATTGTTATTATTATAAGTTTATTTATTTTAGCGTGGTCGTATTAATTGCGAGACCATTAGTTACCACGTGTTTTACAATTAACTACACATGAAGATTTATATTCTAGATCAAAATTCACATTTATGTTGACATATGCAGCTATAATAAAAGACTACAATGAGTCATATAGATTTATAGATGCTTAATAGTGATGTAATAAGTTACCGAATAATTGTGTAGGTAATTTCAATTTTACAGAGTCCCGCAATTCCATTACCAATTTTTGTGCGTCAATTGCATCGAGCTGGAGAAACACAGAATTGTATTTCTCGACTTAGTCATTTTAATAAGTTGAAAAGAAAATTTGCTTTCATTACATTCGTAAAATATTATAACAAATTCTCGGATAAAATTTACAGTAATCATAGTGACATGAAACTACGACATTTTTGTTTCCATCTGTGTATGCTGCAAATATTAAGCAAATAGAAATTTAAAAAAAAAAGTCAAGCTCACAGAGGATCGGATAATTAAATGCACAAATTTGTGTTGCACACGTTCAATATTTACATTCAAGTATCGATTAAAAATTCACGACTGGCATCGAAACGATTCTCACAATTTACGATTCGAAATCGAACAATCACAGCAAGAACATTTCAAAACTGGCAGCGATCATCTTCCTTCCAGTGTATGAATCGAAGAAACGAAAACTCGCGACGCTTTTGCGCTCAGGAGCGAGCCTGAAAAATCAGGTCGTTAAATTGATAAATCGGGCATAGCTCGTGCAGCAGCCGCGTCTTGTAAACAGGCGCGTTAATGAAGCATCCCTTCGAGACCGGGGCGGCGCGCGCTACATTTTTCGCTTATCGACGACGAAGGATGATCAAAACTCCGGTTCGCCGGGAGTAATGCCGGCAATATGAATGCGCCGGCGGTAGTAACCTGCTCGGGAATTAAAATTACCCTGGAGAATGCTCGCGCCGCGGCTTAACTAGGCCTCCTCTTCCTACCCCCATTATTTGCCGGCCCGAAGTAAACCACTTTCCTCTGTGCATTCGCGCATTTACATACCCGGCCGTCTCTCTATCAACACGTTATCGCGTCTTTTTTCCGTGCATACACAGTGCCGAACGCAATGTGTTTGTACCGCTGTGCAGCGCGGTCTCTTTCCTTTGCAGCGCCGTATCCTCCGGTTTCCCCAGCCTTTATTCACTGTCCAGACTTTGTTTTATCTCGCTGCCCGGATGCATCCAGCCCGCGGCTGATAAACCTCACCAGAGCCGCCCGGGGACCCTGCCGAATTGCACAAGTTTTAATTTCCTCGAGCGATGCGCGCCACATCGGCACAATCGTCGTACTTATTGCGACGCGAACGGGTTTAGAACCTTCCCGCTACAGAATGTCCCGCAAATATCAGACCGGTGCTTGCATAATTCCTGACACGGGCGCAAATGGGAAAGTCCTTTATCATTTCGCGAATCCTGGCTTCGTTTCGGCGATATCGATCCTTCGCGCATGAATGCCGGTTATGTGCCAGCACAAAAACTTGTCGTACCGTAATTCAATTTTTACATTTTTGTTCGGTCGTAACGTGAACTAGTTCGATCGTATTCGGTAGCTGTGGGCGTTTATTAACGTGCTGTAGGATTAACTCGAGTGCCGACACTGAGACACCGTTAAGAATGGTTATGTCACATTTCGAAATAATTTGTAGATTATCAGATTTGTTTATATTCTAAAAACCTGTTGAAATATTTCATGTGCATGGAATGCAATAAGATTTAGAGTTGAAATAGCTTCAAGTGCAAAGGGTTTTTGGACCCTTCCCTCCCCCCCCCCCTGGAAGACATGGCAGTCCATGTGTTCAAATGTTAGTGAAAGTCACTGCATAAATAAATTTTGATTATTAATGGATTTTGAACTTCGAAGTGTACATACTTTCAGATAGTGTGAGATTATTTCTCCTTTTGAATTGGATATTTATTAGGTCATTAGGTATCCTTTATGATGAGATCTGATGTTATTTGAAATATTATTTCAAATAAGATGTTCTATACTTATTTGAAATAATTATTTGAGATAATTGTCGAATTCTCCTTTGAAATTATATGGTGATTTAATTATTACCCCTGAGTTTATACTCAAATCTTCTTTTCTGCAATACAGAAAGATCAATCTGACGAATAATCCATTTTCCATCTCCCGGACCAGAGGTTATCGCGACCAGAGGTTATTTGTTATCGCGACAATACTAGATTAACAGACTAAAATTTCTTAAGGAATTTTTTGAAGAATGAGTTTGCTCAAAGCAAAATTGCTGGACAGATTCCCTGAAATCAAATATTCTCGTTGCATATTCTTTTGAGAATTGTTTCGTTTGTCCCATTTGAAATAAACAAATTACGAGATAATTACTTGAAGTTGCTATTATTTAAAATTGATCAATAGTATTTTTAGTTTCAAATGGTTATTTCTTATTTTCATCTTAAATAGAATTTATCCAGGTCTGTTTATGATTACCTTTCACCAGGAAGACTGGAAGAAGATCACGGCCATCAGATTCAATTAACAAAGTCATGGTTTCACTATGTTGAGAATAGAATAGTCGCGCCAACAGCAAAATTAGCACGTGTGCCAAATCAAATTTGGAACGTACATACGCGTGATAAGTCGTACGAACTATGAGAAATGTACAACAAGTATGACATAAGGAGACAATTTCGCAGAAACAAGCCTGTGTACAAGATGGCGCGTGTCGCTGATGGTCCCATAACTTTGAGACAGCCAATATCGCGGGTCTGGGTGCGAGTGGTATAGTAAGCGGTCGCCTGATATGGTCCAGCCATGACTGTGCTTCTCCGGCGATCCTGATCGGCCAACGAAATTAGCTCCGACCGGCGCGGCGCGGTGTGCTACGCGGAAACTTCCGTCGTCAGTTCGGCGCACTGTTTTGTGACAAATGTGCAACGGTGCCGAAACGAGCGCCGATTCCCCGAGCGCTGCACCGGCCCCGAGAATGCGTTCGCTCGCGGCGGCGCTAGCGCGAGAACAGTCTGAATAATGCAACAGTTACGTTTCTTCGGAAGCAATTTCGAAGTAACGGCCCTTAACAATCTCGAAATAATGGCCGGGGCCGAAATAAATGTTCGAACGGCTCGGCGGCTCGAACTCGAGCACGCGATCGGCGAAAGGATATGATTGCGATATAGCTCGATACAGCGAGAAACGGATGGAACGGAATGCTGAAATAAAAAGAATCTTTCGGTTTCTTGAGCGACGAATAGCGCCGGTGCAATTGAATTTATTTCGGGCCCGGATTCTCGCGGCGACGACGCTGCGAATTAAATCTGGATAAGCCGTTCGGTAGCTTCGCCGAAAGTTCAATTTTTCTGAGAGGAAACTTTGGTAATTAGACGGCGGTAATTGCGTGCAGCATTTTTTCGGGGCGTGGAAAAAGTAATCGGGCGAAATTTCCGCTCGTTCTTTCCTGGGATCCGCTGCATTTGTTCGAGAAAGACGGGGTTGAGGAAAATTATAATAATGTCACGATTTCTCGTAACTCTGCGGAGGCGTCCGGCCCTCCTCGTCAACACATTTGTTTATTAACTAATTGAACTGAATCATTTATTTGCAATTATATTTAGGTTTTGTACGTCTATTTTCCTTGACGTTTTCCATCGATCTGCTGATTCTCTTGTCATCAACTAGGTACTGCTAACCGGAAACCATAATATCGATTCGGAAAGTCAACTTAAAATGTTTCATTTCAGTCGCACTGAGCATCATAGCAATACGATGAAACGAATGAAGACGTGATTAACAATTTTGCTTCTATTTAATGAGTCGTTGCAAACGTGATTTTGATTTATTTGTAAGATATCTTATTCGAAAACGGAAATCACTTTTGCAACGTACATTACAGTAGAACAAGAAAAACTTGTTTCATGCTTTATTTTCGAATATGCTGGAGAAGTGCGAGAACTTATGTTCTCGAGCACTGCACTCTGTCGGTGTCTGCTTGTTGGTAACAATTCAATTCTCGTCCGACGATCTTCTAAATCAAACGGCTGCTGAACCGTTCAACGCCGCCATCTGCGAGTGACGAAAAAGTGAATTCCACCGGGGAGAAAGCAATTACACAGTTCCGAATGAGTGTAATAATCAATCGGGACGTATTCGGGCGACCACGCATACCAGGCTGGAATAGTACGTTCGGTAAGCATACCTCGATAAAAGTTTCCTTCGCGTTTCCGACATTATTGCACGGCGAATGTACTGATGCGATTGTAATGAAACTATTTCTAGTGGTGGTACTTTAATTGTGCGCTGAGAGGAGTTCCGAATTTCCAAATTGGGTACTATGACTGAATTTCTCGAGCTGATTGAACAGCAATTTTCCATTCCACGGAAGCTAACTAGTTCGGCAAACGTTTCTAGAAAAAGTCCCCCGCGTTCGCGTCGATGGTCAAGCGGAAGAAAATCGTTGAAACGCAGAACATGTCGATCGCGGAACGTTCACGGTTAATCGAAGAATAAAATATTTAACCCTCGGGTGATTTCTCCCAACTGTACTATTGACGATGTTTGTAAGAATTCTGAGCTTTATTCAGCAACTTTTCAAAATATATTCTCGAAAATAATTTCTTACAGACTTATTAGTCCCTCTGTTGTTTCTAATGTAACAGCAATTTATTTTATTTAACTGCCGAAAATTGAGTGATCGATTAAATACTCTGGGTAAAAATTGACACAGCCACCGCCTCGCAAGGGTTGAATAACAAAGAAAACGTGGCGAACGGTCGTGTCGCAATATCGGGTTGCTATTCCGCGAAAATATGGAGCCTGGGAAACCGGACCGTATTTGATCTGCGGATCTGAAATTGTGCCAGCTGGATGAACTTACGCCGAAATGAATTGGAGATTGAGTATGCTTTGAGAGGAAGTTCAGTACCATAGACCAGAAACGTTCCCGGTCCTTCATGAAATTCATCAGTATCTTACGAGCTTCATAAATCCCCAAACAGCCTCTAAATCGTTCCTGAACTTCTCGTTATTTGTTTCAAAACTTCACGGTCGGACCGCCGTATCCGCCACGATTTCCCTTTTATTCGGCAATAATCGGAAAAATTATTTGTTTCCCTTCCGAAACTCTGCTCGTTGCTTACCGGGCTTGCCCGTCGAATGTTTTCTATCGGGCCGCGGTCCATGATTTCTCTATCGATTTCGACATAATCGTATAGAAGCTGTGATTACTCAGTCTCTATCGGTCGGGAACATGGAAACTATATTTCGAATCCGATTCGACTCGCGGCACAATTACCGGTTCTGGACGTTCCTTTTCTGCGCACCGGCACAACGAAAGGATCTGTAGATAACAGCTCTACAACTGGATTATGGATTCTGTTGCCTCGGCTACGCGCTCTGCGCTAATTATTCTCCACTCATTTCATCGCGACAGGATTTATTCCTTTTTGGTTTTCATTTTATACGTAAGATTTCTGCGAATATCATTCTTGATGGCGAATTAGAAAATTCAATGGAAGTTGCGAGAATAATTAACTCTTTGAAAATAAATGTTGACTTTTAGCGGCAACATTAGGTTTGTACGCCTTATTCCGCAAGTTATAAGCACGTGACGATATGGGTAACAAAAGATCAAGATGTATTATTCATTTTTGTCAAGGTTGAGTCTCTAATAGACGACGGCCATTAATTTTAAAACAATTATGTGAATAAGGATTTTGCAAATTAGCTGCAAGAAAATAACAATGTCACTCGCAATGCAAGACACAATTTTTACTATAGGATGACATACATATGAACTTAACCAGAAGAGGAAAAATGTCAATGTTTTTGTAGAAGAAACAATATGCCCTGCGAATAATATTCTTTCTTTTTCCCCGTGTACTTAACGTCGCATCAGCTGCTTGTTCTGCCATCTGTCTATTGTTTATTTACTATACTGACGTATCGACGACCGGAAGATCCTATAACAAAGATGTGTTTGCACCACGTAATTTAACCCGAGAAAGATAACCTACGTCGCAGAGGCGCCTGCGAAGACTGTTGATTTTTGTTAATTTTTCATAGAGGTCTAGTGATTTAAGTTTAAAATTACTTAAAATATAAAAAAATATAATATAAATGCATTTTATTTTTACAATAATGCCAAACCTTTAAAATGACTAGATTAACTTAAATAAATATCCATTGTTAGTATAAAATTGACGCCTTAGAAAAGCATGCGCCTCTGAAGCGTATGGTTATCTCTTACGTACGTTGTCATATGGTTATCTTTCTAGGGTTAAGGAAATCCACGTCCGCAAAGAAATAAAACGCTCCACGAAACACTTTCGCGTTATTACGTTGATGGAATTAACAGGATGATCTTCGTAAGCTGAGATGAATTTGTGCGACACGCTATTTCCAGTAGCTTGAGGTAATTAAATTGGGAAAGCGCGCGTTTATTTCGGCGACCGGCACGATGTACAATGACCCGATCTAATACCAGGCGACAAAAAGCGTTTGAAACTAGTTAAACTCGTTCTCCGTGAGCTGACCGAGGAAATTTATGCTGCCCACGTGCTTGATTCATCCCTAAAGTTACTGGCCCCGCGTCAGTTAATTCCACTCAACGACGAAAGGGGAACACGGACCGAAGGAGAGACACAAGAATGAGAATGTGCGGGAAAGCGAATCAGAAGCTAGCCGAACGTACA
This sequence comes from Megalopta genalis, assembly GCF_051020955.1. Classification (NCBI taxonomy): domain Eukaryota; kingdom Metazoa; phylum Arthropoda; class Insecta; order Hymenoptera; family Halictidae; genus Megalopta; species Megalopta genalis. Next base: position 11,236,836 of record NC_135015.1, read on the forward strand.
CACCGTATCACCATCCGGAGCTGGTGAATATTCTGGTATTGACTGTATCGATAAAAGAAACTCGTGACTAGTTCGAACGATCCGACTTCCCAGATCTTTTTATGAGATCTGTCCCATTACTCGTCCTTTGTTACTTCCTTCCTGCGGAACAAGAATAGGAGAATCATTAAAGAAGACTACGATGGAAAGTACGCGGAGCACTGAATGGAAAGATTGCCGTGCGATCGAGCTGCCTGAATGATCTCTGCATCAATTGTAGTCGCAGGTTTCTACAGCGTCCGTCCATTTGTGCAGCAAACTTTGAAGCCAAGATCGGCGATAGGTACATTGTGAGCCAAAGTGTAGCAGTGAATTGTAAAACGTACAATTATTTCGATACAGTTAAATTAACGGATAAGATACATTTTGATTATTCTGCTCTGCGCTAAGAAGTTCGTATTCCTCGTCTTAGGGCGTTCAGCGTGGGAAATCAACCCCCAAAAATTCCCTCTAAATCTAACATAAGTACAGTAAATTCTGCCCAATTGTCATTCAGCTTGGAGATACGAATGGACAATTCGGGAATAGTCGATACGATTTTTGGATAAAGCTCGGATAATCGTATCCCCTCTTCTCAAGTTGTCCATTTTTGTTACCAAACTGAGGGCAATTGGGGAGAATTTACTGTATTATAATTTGGTTAACCCGAGAAAGATAACCTACGTCGCAGAGGCGCCTGCGAAAGACTGTTGATTTTTGTTAATTTTTCATAGAGGTCTAGTGATTTAAGTTTAAAATTACTTAAAATATAAAAAAATATAATATAAATGCATTTTATTTTTACAATAATGCCAAACCTTTAAAATGACTAGATTAACTTAAATAAATATCCATTGTTAGTATAAAATTGACGCCTTAGAAAAGCATGCGCCTCTGAAGCGTATGGTTATCTTTTACGTACGTTGTCATATGGTTATCTTTCTAGGGTTAATGAAACTGAAACTAGGAAATTGAAGTTTATCACAATAGATGCTATTTTAACCCTTTTGTGTCCCAGACAGTCCAATGAAATTCAGTTTGTTCGAATATGTTACAGTAAAAATGGATTTTTGAAACTAGTAAAAATTAGCGTCATGGCGTCATCCATGTTCGATCCACGCGGCACTCAACGTGTTAAAGGCTATTCCAATTCAAAATTCAAAAGTATATTTGATTATGTATGAAGTTGAGAGGTGGTTGCGAATATTCCAATCGATTTGTAGATATGACTGAGATCATCTTAGTTGGAGGAGTGGAAGACAGTCGGTGAAAGTAGCGATTCATCGTCTCGCGTAGACAATGTCATGATCTGTTCGTGAAGGATATTGATTTAGGTCAATCGCACGTGTTTTCCGGATGATTTCGGTCATGATTGCTGCGGTTGTAAACGGTTTGCCGATGTTGAAGCATTCTTGGACTTCAACGTTCATCGTTAGACTGCGGATTTTATGAATTTATAACAAAAATAAGTAGATCGAATGCAAAACGTTAAAAGCATTTAAAGAATTTAAAAATTTTTAAAAATAATTAGAAAAGGAAATAGTTGTCCACATAGCCCTCTTACAATTAACACAGACAATTTTGATTCTACATAAAACTCCGCAATCTACTCATTATACAATTACTAACCCCGATCTAGAAGAGTTAATAAACTAATATAGAATGACTGACTAATTTGATCCCTTGGAACTTCTACACGATTCTTCGGTGATCAACGTGTCTGCTGAAGAGACAGCAGAAAGTGACAGTTTCGAGTTCGATCTGATAGTCACGGTGGATCATTCCGCGAATTACCGGAATCTGTGCGACGACTTTGCGACCAGCTTTACCATCGCGGAAACGATGGAATCAGCACTGTCGTGAACCGTCCCTGCGCGATCCCTTTAATCAGGTGGGTGCGTTTTTCTTCCGGTAAGTGGCGATTCCCTTATCTGGTCCCTCTCCACTGATTTTGCCCGTTGTCCGCCCACGCTCGGGCTTTGCAGCATCGGTGCCAAGCAACGTAACTACTGCTGCGATTCGCCGCGATTGTTCTGTCGTAGTTGGGCGCTTTCGTGGGCGAAACGGAGAAAGCCAGCGCCGGCCAAGAGCGAGATGAAGAGATAGAGGATTGGACAGTCGCCCCTGAACAACGGTAGAAGAGAGAGCCCGGAGTTCCGAAGTGGCAGAAGCAAAGGGAAGCGAGAGAGACCTACGGATAGCGACTTTATTTAGCCGGGCATGTAAACTTTCCTCTGCCGGGAAAAAAATGTTACGAGCGTTTAGCGTTTGCACGTACATCAGCAGAAGTACAAACGTGTAACCGGAGCAAAAAAGAAATCGCCCGCTGCTCCGCCGACGAAGAGCGCAACGAAATTACTAGGAACTTTGCATTTAAATGAGGACGCCAGATATACTCGCCGATATTAAGCAGCATGCTTATTCATCGGCGGGCTAAAGCCCGTTCCGAAACACTTAGCGTTAAGGAGTCTGTAAACCATTGCTTAACGTTGGCGAAATTCGCAAGCGTGAACACCAAGGTACGAACAAAATCGCTGCGAATGGTGGAGATTTTATTTCTTACACGTTCTACGTAAAAGATGCCCGAAATTTCCGAAATAAAACGCAAATTATTTATTCGTTCGTCGAAATTTATATCGTCGTTTTCAACATTCCATATATTTAAAAAAAACCACTTGAAAAATGGTTTTAAACTAAATCTAAACGACTCGAATTTTTTTATGACATATTTCATCCCCTTTCGATGAAATTGCTGCTAAGCCTGATTTTCAATATATTTGTTGTTAAAAGTGGCATATTAATATATTAATATAAAAAAAATATATTAAAAATATAGTGGCATATTAATAAATAATATATTAAAAAGTGGCACTTCTTTCTCCATTTTTCCATTGAAATGTTGATCCATTTTCTTGAATATTTGTGTGCGAAAAGCGTGTACTCAACTGCAAGATAAATAGAATTTTAATTTCTGCATTGTACAAATTGTTATTAGTGATGCCTATTTGCGTGCAAAAAATTGTTTCAATACATGCGCCGCGAGATTTTAAAATGAGAAATTGCAGCTGGTTTTTTTACACAATATACGAGAATATGTTAGATGTACAGTAGAATCTTCATTATACGAATACTCGTTATATGAACGTATCGTTGTACGAACGTTTGTTATTTGCACATTCTATAGTACGAACTACTTTCTAATACAATACGAAAAAATGGGGGAGAATTTATTTTTCGTGAAAGAGAAATTTCGTCTAGATCGGAATTTTTATTCTATGAATACATACATCTTCGGCAGCAGCGTAAAATTTATGTAAATGCATTTTCGATATCTTTTGTAGTTTTCGAGTTACGAGCATGTGAATGAAAGGAGCGACTCGGCTGAAAAGGGCGGTTCCCATCTGAAAATCCAGCAGAAAATATTGGATTTCTAATTCTTCGGCAAACTATCTTAATAAATATCTGTTGGATATGTTTTAAATATCTTTCGTTGCCTCTATTTGAAATGATCGAACACTTTGTAATGCATTAAATAAGAGTGTATTTGAAACTAAAAAAGAAAACGTTTCGCCGTGAGGTGATCGTGCATGTTTTATCGAGTTCTACTGTGTTTCGTATCGAGATCTATTCCGGTCTGTCCTATATCGCGTCGCGACGTGTTCTCTTCTGCTGACAAAGTTAAATATTTTTCGCGTTGTATGAATTATTCTGACGCTGAATCGATTTTTGTCGGGTCTATGGTAGGTATCGGAACGAAGGGTGCTTCCCAAGAACCGTGCAATTCGCAGGATTCGTTCGATGCGATCTCGATGCTGCGCACACTCTAACTCAGGAGCCCGGACCCGTCGTAAAACTGACGATGTTGGAAAACACGCTAACCAGCCGTGAATCTCGCATCTGTATGTTTACAGAGCGCTCGGAACGCGAGCCACGGTCCGCGCGAAACCTCGCCCGGAATGCTTCGGACAGGGCGGGCCCGATTTATTGCAAGAACTATGAACTTTGACAGGCGTTCCTGTTTCGTCGTCCGGAGCGAATGTTTGCGTGTGTCCTTCGCCCGCGATGGTAATTCGCGAGCGTGCTCCGCGACGATGGACAGCGAGAGCGGCGGAAAATAAACGAGAAACGAGGCGTAATTGCCGGAGCGGATCGGAGCGGGCACGAAGTCGAACGGCGAAGCCTCGAGCGGAGCTTTTATGAAACTAGTCGCATACCCGTTTCGCTCGTGCGAGAGCGAGAGAGAGAGGAAGCTGCGCGATGCGTTCGAAAGTTCCTCTGAAGAGACACGCTGGCCAGTCATTCAGCTTGCACGCTGCACAGTGGCCCGAATCGAAGAATTTCGCGGCGTTTTGAGAGAACTTTTGGAACTGCGAGGAACGTCGAAATGGAAGTCTCCCGGAGGACTTTGCAAAGGATTATACAGGGTGTTCCGCCTAACTCGACCATCTTGAATATCTCGCTTTTTTTACGATGGGGAGAAATGTCAGAGGGAAACATTGTTTTGTTCGAAGAGGCGAGTACTGCGAGGGGTAGAAATTTCTCTTAAGATCGTATCTTTCGAGATTTCAAGATCATCGGAGTCTTGACATCGCGATGCAATAGCTGTGGTAAAAAAAAACTCTGACGGAAGGATAAATGAAGGAAATTTTATTTTAACAGATACTTAAAATAATGTTCATCAATTTCGATATGAATATTTAGAAAGATTTTCTAGAGGATGATTGTCGACATCTATGAAAACGAGACGCAAGGCTCGGATAATCGTATCTCCTCTTCCCAAATTGTCCATTTTTGTGCGTAATCTGAGCACGAATTTGGGAGAAATTACTGTATTTCGTTTTGAAGATGATTTATGTAGGATTCGTATGGTACCAATTGGCGTTGAGTTGGTTAATCGCGATGGGTAACATTTGATCCTGCATGTTTGCAGAACAACTTCCGGGCGAGTGTGGTGGGTGCAATAAATTTTCAAACTGTTCTGCGAGTTAGTGCAGCACTCGTACATCCAGTCGCTGCGCCATTTCGAGTTCCCTTAAATACCAATAGACGGTTGATTTTGAATTATTCAAGAGGTCCGACATCGCCTGCACCAATAAACTCGTTGCTTTGGCCATTACCGACATAGATTTTGTCTTTAGCCACGAGAGGAGGAGATTCGGTACACTGCTAATTTTCGGTATCGAACTTTCACGTTCAAAAAGGATCACTATACTATTTTGCGGCATTGTTTTCGAAAACCAATGTCGCGAATGTTTTATGAAAATATAATATTCGACATTGCAAACGAGCGAACATTTCATTCAGAATTTGTCAAAATTGTTTATCGTACGCTGATCTTTTCATCTCAAATGCCTTTTTTATGCTTATAAGAATATAAAGAATATAAAAGAATATAAAAGAATACAAAGAATATAAAAGAATATAAAAGAATACAAAGAATATAAAAGAATATAAAAGAATACAAAGAATATAAAAGAATACAAAGAATATAAAAGAATATAAAAGAATATAAAGAATATAAAAAATAGGAATATAAGCACATTATGGCACGAATTTACGGGTAAATCCAATTACAGTAGAAGCTTGATTTTCCAAACGAATTACGTTGGTTTAGAATAATCGGATGATCGAACGAATCACATTGTAACTGCGCGTCACTGGCAAAATTATAATCCATTACGAACAATATGTATTTCCGTAAACTGAGGGAACATTCGCAAGAGTTTGTAACGTTGATTAATGCAATACAAAAATTGTAATATCCGTATCCGCTTTAAATATCGTACTATACTATTTGAATAATTTGTCATTTTACTTCAAAGCGAGGTTATTACCTATAGGCAATTAAAAGTGTACGCGCAATGTATATCCTGCAGTATTATTTAGATTGATGCATTAATATGTACGTTAAATTACAATGTGTAAAATTACGCCAAAATCGATCTGAAATATTTTATAGGCAATATGAAATATTCCGATAACGACAGTATATTGATTACCACACCGCGTGTTAATGTTACAAAGGATTTGCAGCCTTGCTATTTAAATACAAATGCTTAAATAATTTATGCTTTTATTGGCTAGCACATAGAAATGCTACAATTATGGCAAGTCTGATCATGTTGGAGCAATCGGATCATGGCTATTGACTCTTGGCTGTTTGCGTCGACTCTGCGCGGACTTCGAATTGGCTGTTTATCGATTGATTACCGGTTGTCGCTTAAATTAAAGACGAAAAAACTGGCGACACCGTAACGGGAGATAATTCGACGAGATAAAGAAAGCGGAGCAAAGTTAACGCAATCTCGGAACGTACTAGCAAGATCCCGCTAAAAAACGGTCAAGTTTCCTCGGAAACTTTTCGATGGCGGATTTCGAGCACTCTCGTCCCTGAGAAAACTTATGGTCTTAGAGCGCGTGCTGTCCGAGGGATCACGAGGAATCGTTGTTCTATAGGGGATGCAATAGTAACGGAGTTTTCGGGATTAGCCGGCGAAAAAGGATGTTAAACAGAGTTGAAAGCGGTTTCGAAGAATCCCGGGCAAAGTTTCAAGCTGCCACGTAATTAATTATTTCGCTATCCGTCTTATCCTTCGGGCCACTGATAATTAATGGAATCGCACCGTGGAGATAGAGAACCGGAAGTCCGACTGACGTGGAACGAACAATTTGTATCGGGCTTAATAACCCATGACGTCAGCCGCGTTTTAGTACACGCCCCCGAAATAGACGGATACAATATCCATCGCGGAACAGATAAAGAAGGTTGCGCCGTGAATACGCTTCGCGGTTGCCGTTCGCGAAATAGGGGCAGCCCAAATGACGAAACAGCGATAGCAATAATCGTTACGTGCGGGCTATTCTGATAAGAGCTACCAACAGAAACGTTCGAAAAACCGGGCTAGTTAAAAACGTGCGGGGCGATCGTGGCACGGCTAGTTCACACCAGGAGCTTCAATGATGCGCATTGGGCAGCATGGCGCTATCGCGAAAACTGTAGCGGCTTCGAAAGCTTTTTTTCTTTGTAACTCTTTTATCGACACCGAACCTACCGACATTTTCTATACACCGATTTCTGTCATCGCCGCTTTCTAAATAAACGTTACACGAGTAATAAACAATTTATCACGAGCGATAAAACACGAGATAACTTTTACGAAATAATTGGGAAAGACTGGTTTTCTGCATTTTAGACTTATTCATTCTTTAGAAACTGTAACTGAGGATAATTTAGATTCAATAATTTAGATGTTGTTATTCCGATTGAAATAAAATTTATTATATGCCGTATTATTTACAGGTTGCGAATTTTCCAGAAAACATTCTCCACGAACATATTCGTTGTATTTCAACAACCCCCTAAAACATGATGGACGACGGAGGTGTATTGCCAACTATAATAATAGAAGGTACATCGTACGAACTTTGCACGACCGAAACCTTTTGTTCGATAAAACAATAAAAATGCCCGCACGTTTTGGGTCGTTGTAAAGGAAACTATTGAGTCTTCCTCTTATAGCATCTTCAAGAACAAACGTGGTTTCAGTTTTCCACCTGCTGTCTGACAAAAAAAGAAATTGAAAAAGATGGATTTTGAAGGTAGAAGGCTCAGTTTTAAAATAAATATTTTTGTTTAGAAAATTATAGGAGATTGCTCATTTTTCGAAAATCTAATATCTAAACGCATTTTGGGGATCACTGGTTGTGCGAGCGATATAAAATATAAGATAGAATGGGCTCTGATCGTTGTGTGGCACAGTGTCTTGCTTGTCTCGTCTCCGTGAGTTCCGTTACGTTCGAAGTTATAAGATTGGAAAACTCGGTGGTACCATTCTTCCTTCGACGTCGTCCAGTTCGTCTATCTTGTTCGGGCGCAGTATTTCGATTTTGCCCTTCGTTAACGCTTCTCTTGCGATTCTTCGAGTTTCTTCGTGCTTCCTGCCACAAATTTTTCTACAATACTGACTGCTCGTGGACGACTATATATATTTTTGAGCACCTTCGTCAGACACTACTGTTCGCGATAACTAGATATGGATTTCTCTCCAGATCCATTGTCCTTTATTACTCTATCCGTGACCCATCTAACTTCAATTTAAGTTTGATCGTTTTATCTGCCATATTAAGCATTGACAGTGTCTACCCACAAAATGAGAACACAATTAGGAAATTGTGTTAGTTATAGAAAATGCATAATATCTGCATTGACCACAAACATCGAAAGCTACGTAGAAACTGATTTAAAAATGCTAATTTTTATTTTAAATGCGTAAAATCCACGTAAACTCCACATCATCTTGCACTTTTCTCAAGCTTGAACATTCACTCGATGATCGAAATGAGATGAAAACAAGATTAAAAGGTTAATACGCCGAGTTAATTCAAATCTTTTAATTATGTTTTGAAATTCATTTTCATTGTGATATATTGAACGAACTGAATGTTATTAGGACCTTTAGAATAAAAGAAAGAATAAGACCTTTAATATGAAAAAGAGTTAAACTGGTATCTCATATGTCCAACAATATAAAATGTACTATATCCTTTTGTTAACTACAGTCGAATTTAAAATATTTCCAAACTAAGAGGTATACTGTGGATGTATAGTGTAGAGGTATACTGTTAGATGTAGTCATATTTTAACAGAATCTTCATGAATCTTTCATTTCACTGATCCAAGAAACAGATATTACGAGACAGAAGCGTAACTCAGACATTTTTTAAAATTCTGCAGTCAATGATTCTGTTGCACGATACGTGTATTGTTAAACAACGTATTTCTTTAACCAGTTAACAGTCTTCGACGAGTATACTAGTCCTTTACTTTGATAAATTCTTTACTTTATTAAATTATATATTTCATAAAAGTATTCTATTTAAACAAAATATGAAGAAGATCGAACATATACAGTATAACTACAGTAAGTTAGACACTTTTCATAGAGACTGTTTAAGAAGAAAGTCCAGTAATTTGTCTACAAAAAATGCTTGAAGATGATGTTTCACCTAGCTCAGCCTTTAACGTGTTAAGTTCGACTTTCATTCGAGATCGTCGCTGCAATTACGTTCGCCAAATTCTCGCGATCCTATGTCTCACGGTATGGCAAGTGTGACCGCTGTGCTCGAAATCCCCGAGTAGTCCAGCCCCGTGGAGACGTTCAAAGGAACGAACTCGGGAACTTTACGAAATAATAGGATTTTAAATTAACTGCGACACGCTGTTGCTCGGTGAACATCCGGCCCGGCCGTCCCGCGTGAATTCCGGCAAACTTCCCCGAACTAACCCCCTTCGAACATTTAAAATATGCATATCGAATCGCTGAATCACTGGAGCCGAGCACCCATATTGTTACATACTGGTTCCCGGTTCGCTTATCGCAGTTTTCCCAAGCATTTATTAGAACTTGCAGTTACGTTTTCTTTCCCGTCGCATGCCGATTCCTTGCCGGTTCGTCCCGGTGTTTGCCGAAGGAAACCTTTGCATCGGGGAAATCTCACGGGTTCATTTAGCAGTCTGGCTCTGTTGTGTAAACAGAAGCCAGAAACGTCAAGGACGAACGAGGACGGTGCACGGGTGGGTGCACGCCCTATGCGCTCTATCCAACCTCTGCGGCACTTTGTGCATCCGTGGAAGGAAGAACGATTGTACAGCTTCGAAAAACAGTGGCATCAGCTCTCGACCCGACGAACTGTTGAATATTTAATCTGCAGAAACAGAGACAGGCCGTTCTGCGTGAACTGCCCGATTCCGCGGCGGACGGATTTACTCGGAGCCTTAAAAATGCAATTCCCCGGTAAATATGCATATACCCGCTGACAAGTATACCCGTGTTATTTTCGTGCGATTCCGATCGATCCGCCATCGGCTCGCGTCCGCGCGAACTCTTCTACAGTAGATGTCCCAGTTTCCGTGTCTATTACAAAATTCCGTGCCCCCGCATTAAAAATGTATAGAAACAGAAAAGTTCTACATATAAATTGATGATCTGTATTTTTTTATGTTTACCTATCAACGTGCAAGATTCAGGTAGAGCTATCGATTTATATATAAAACTTCTCTTTTTCTATACATTTTCGATCCGAGGGCGTGGAAATTGGTAATAGGCACGGAAACTGGGACATCTACCCTAGAAGGACGCCGAACCGAAACTCAGCAAATCGAGACGAAACGACAAACCGTGATCTAATCCGAGAACGTTTGACATCTTGCATTGGAACTTTCTGGAATCGAATTGAAACTGGTGAGCGTACGATAAGCACACGATTTATGCAGCGTTGCTCATTTTCGGAAGCATGCTTCGCACTGTTGTTCGATTGATATTTGCTATTCTGAGAAAAATGCGTGTGTCCGTTCTTTAACAGTATGTTTATGGAATACCGAAAGCATTTATGCAATATTATTTATGCAATACTGAGCATTTACATAAAAGCTTTCATGTCGGTTCATAAAAATAACAAGCATATATTTATTCAGACTTTTAGCGATTTTTATTGTGCTATACGTCCAGTAAAACAAATTGATTGAATAACGACCTTACAAACGGGCCTTTGTAATTTCAACAATAATACAGCAAATTAACATTGTTTTAGTGTTCTAGTGTTAATATTGTGTTCTTCACAGTTACAATGATTAAAAGTTTTTCGATTGTAATAATTTGTTAGAAGAAAAATAAACATTTATATTTTTCGCATATTTTATTCTTATGAAGCTATTATTTTTATGAAGCTTAAATGTTCATGAGAAGAGAACATCATTTTATTCGAACTCTTAAAACAGCAAAAGATTTCGATAGGCCTCGCTGTGATCTCAAACATTGCAAAATAATAAAAAATGGGATGTTCCATGTAAAAGAATCGTGTTGGCTTTGACGTTAAACGGAATGTTCAATACATCCACACTTTTGTCTAAAATATATTTATCCAAAACCATTTCTTTCTGAGATAATTGACCATGCCGGAACTTTTGACGAATGATCACAGGATGATCGAGTCAGTCGGGGGAAACATAAAATCGGAACATAAGTTGATAGATCGCAGTCAACTGTGGTGCTAAGGATAAGAGAGCAGAGGACGAGGATGATCGAGTAAGGGCGAGGGAAAGATAGAATTGTCGTCCGTAATCAACGAAGCATACCGATTCCCACCTCGAATGATTCCCGCCAGGGAAACGTGACGCTGTTATCGCAGCAAGATAAATAAACAGCCGCCGAGACAAACATTCGACACTGCTTGTAGACTCGGAGCTGTTCTTCAAACAGAAAATCATCTCCTCCGGTATTTAATTACCTCTTGGGACGACGCCGTTTTTCCCCCTTTTATCAGGTACGAACGTTCTTTAATATAGTCGTGGGAAATGCCACAGTTGTTAACGAGCTGTGAAATTCATCCAACGTCAGAAAATATCATTTTATATTTCACCGGTGTGTATCATGTCATTATTTAACCATATTAGTACAGAGTAGACTGTGGATCATTATGCAAAAATAGGAACTGAAGAAAAGGAATTAAACGATTGCTCGTTGTGTAAAAATGAAGCAGAAGCGGCGTTAGATCTAATTGTTTTCTTGCACTTGAAAAATTTGCACATGCCATAAATGCGAGATTCGCAAATTATCGATTAGTATTGAAGCATTTCTAAAGATAATATTGTCGATTAGATAATAGATAATTATAATTATAATAGATAATTAGATAATTCATTTCCTATGAAAAGTAATTACATTATGGCGACTAGATTCTGTCGGGGATGAATTTACGCTGTACGATTTCGGTGACCACTTTTTGGCAACTTCACTGCGCGATCCGATTCACATCCCGAACTGCATAAACAATTGTAGAGGTATAAAGGGACCCGTAAAAAGAGGAAATTGTCAACCTATTTGTACGCGAATTCGAAATCTACTGTACATTGCCGAGCTTTTTTTAGAAAAATATTCGGAAAAAAGTTTGGAAATCGGGCGTCCGAGTGTAATGTTTAATGGATTTCGAAACTAAAGTCGTTCCCCGGTCTGCGATCTGAATATCCTGGTGCAGGACCAGCGGTATTTGTACGTAGAGAGGGAAGGGCTAACACAACGATCGATCGACGTACGATGAAAACCAACGCGGTATCGTTAAACGACGTTCGGCCTGCACCAACGTCGCTTGGAAATAGCTCCATTGACTTTTTCCACTCTGTATAATCTCGGCAGAGAGTCACAGTCTTTGGCAGTCGCTGCCAATTCGGTTTATCCTGCGTCGTGCTTACATAATGCGAGCGCCGGCGCTCTCGCTGTTGCGGGAACACGGTGTTGCAGTCGCGACTTTCGATGACAATATTTCCAAGCGGTACATAACATGATTTCGATAAACCGCTTTTTTAGTTAAAAGAATAGTCCTTGTAGTATAAATCATCTAATAATTCGTATAAATCACTGTAGTTGCAGTGCCTGCAACTTTCACTTCAGAATATCCGTTTGCAACGATTTCTAATGGTTTTCTTGTCCACTGAGAATGTTTCATGTGGCTATTAATCTATGTATTTTGTTTGGAAAATTGATGCATTAATATTTTACAAAATCACCTTTTGTGACACTGTGCAACTTTCAAATTATATGTATGTACTGATTTTATCATTTATGTGTAACTTCACTTTCAGTTACAAGGTGTTATAAGTATTTTATTTTGCTGTTTCTCTTTTGTCACCAGGAAGATTTAATTAATTTTTAAATTTAATTCATTTAATTTAAAATTTTAATTCATTTAATTTAAAATTTTAATTCATTTAATTTAAAATTTTAATTCATTTAATTTAAAATTTTAATTCATTTAATTTAAAAATTAAATACTTAAATTTAATTTAGTTAATTTAAAAATTAAATATTTAATTTAAATACTCAATTTCCAAATTTTACCTTATCGTATATCAAAGTAAATTCACTTTAATTAAAAATCATAAATTCGTTGTTTAAAAGATGTTGATACTCAGTAGTTCCAAGTTGCATCAATTATTTTCGACTCTTATAAATAATTTGGACTATAAAATGTTAAGTTTATTTAGAACTGGCACCTACGGATCGATGAGTATAGCAATTCATAATAGCAATGTATTCGTGTGTTAAATGGAACATCAATAAAACTACTTCCATTAAATTGTTATAGATTTTTATGAGAAATTTTACCTTATCGTATATCAAAGTAAATTCACTTTAATTAAAAATCATAAATTCGTTGTTTAAAAGATGTTGATACTCAGTAGTTCCAAGTTGCATCAATTATCTTCGACTCTTATAAATAATTTGGACTATAAAATGTTAAGTTTATTTAGAACTGGCACCTACGGATCGATGAGTATAGCAATTCATAATAGCAATGTTTTTGTGTGTTAAATGAAACATCAATAAAACTACTTCCATTAAATTGTTATAGATTTTTATGACAAATTTTACCTTATTGTATATCAAAGTAGATTCACTTTAATTAAAAATCATAAATTCGTTGTTTAAAAGATGTTGATACTCAGTAGTTCCAAGTTGCATCAATTATCTTCGACTCTTATAAATAATTTGGACTATAAAATGTTCAGTTTATTTAGAACTGGCACCTACGGATCGATGAGTATAGCAATTCATAATAGCAATGTATTCGTGTGTTAAATGGAACATTAATAAAACTACTTCCATTAAATTGTTATAGATTTTTATGAGAAAAAATGAAGTGACAATATCATCTGTGAGTTTTATGTAAAAGTTTCATCGCGTTCTGCTACGGACATCGTAAATAAATAAAGATCAGCCGTGTAATGTCTAAAGTGCCCCGGCTACCGGGAATAGAAAATCTATTTCAGGAAAGTTCGGTGCAGGTAGAGAGCCGGAGCCGAAATGTTTCCATTATTTGTCCTGTCTTTGTTTGCCGGACAGTCGATTCGATCGGGCGAAATCCAATATTATTCAAGGGGGTAAGAAACGCGCGAAGTAAGAGAAGAAAACAATCGAGATAGTTCCCAGTGGTTAGAGTGCTCGTCGCAATAAGGGAACGGAAGCAACTGTAACTTGATTTATATGGGTGTTTCCTCTTTCCATCGAGTATCCGTCTTCGGTGTTCTCGTTGCTCTTCCGTGTCCAACCGGAGTGTATCGAGTTCCGTAGGTCCTTCGACGGACCAGGTGGAACCACCAGCTAAGATATTCCTCGGATCGAAACCGGATCGCAAAACTGAGGAGCTCTGATTCACTCCACGCCTTCAAAGTCGAGCGAAATTCGACGCCGATTACGAGAGTAAGAGTTTATCCGTCCGGCGAAAAATGACACATACGCTATAAACCATTGTCTAAAATGAGAAAATACAATCGAAGAAACGTCTACATTTTGAATTATTTTCATGACTTTATACTATATTTGATCATTTTTTCCTAGGTCGATTTAACATTATTAAATCATATTTAATCTTTTTTATCGTTTTAAACTAAAGCTTCAAAGTGGTTTACATAACAGAGTTGTAACAATTTTGTATGTTATTGCATTTTACAGAACTTTTAATTCATCCTTCATTATTCGCGAATTAACTTTTCTGACCATTTATATGCCGTGAACGGCTCATTTGTATTAAATTAATGCTATTCAAATCATGTTACTTGTACTTACACAATATTAATATTATAAATCATATGAAAATCATGATAAATGAAGTTTTTACGTATGCCAGAAATTAAACAATGTTGCTCTCGCCTGTACCACGTACGTAAATATTGAAAGGGTTAAGGGTCATTCGTAAAGTTATCCACAAAATCAAATTCTTTAAAAAGTTGCACTGTTGTTGTCTGATTGTTGATTACTTTGCACTTGGATTGAAATCTTTGCAAAAGACTCTTTGCTTCCGATCATTTTTTCGAACTTAAATTACAACTTGTTTACCAACGAAACGATTAAAAATATTAATTAACGATCAGTATTTCATTAAAAGTATCAAATAAAAGATTCAAATTCAAAGAAAGAAAGAGCATAAGGAATTTTTTGAAAGGTTCATGCATTGAAAATTACGATCGGAGCGTTCTTCAATTGTAATTTCGTACAGTGCATATAAACTTTGCGGCGATGGTTCAAGCAGATTTTGAATTGTGCACGATGTAACTGTTGACCTCGGTGTCCGCTATACATCACCCGAGTTCAGTCCCATTGTCTCCGAGGGCAATAAAATAACGATCGATGACGGCCTCGACGTCGAACTAGACGGAAAACTTGAAATTTCCCGGAATACTTGGTGAAAGTGGGAAGAGCAAAGTGGCAAACTCGACGGACCGTGTATAAACTTTAATCGTGTCAGCATGGGTTTAATTAGAAATTACTTAACCCAATAATAACTTCGATGGGTACGGTGGTCTTCGAAATTTTCCTTCATCCACTTTGGATCTCGTTCCCAGATTCCCGCCGCTCCGCCGCGAATAAATTCCCCAGTCCGAGAAATTTACTTTCCGCGACGACGAAATTTCCGCCCGGGTGTCGCCGAAACAGCGTGGCTTGCGGTTTCATTTTTCCGGCGGAATCGAAAAGCGTTTCCCCGAGCTCGCAGGATCACGGTTCATCGAATTAAAGCGGAACGACGCGAAATAATCGCGGCGAACACGGTAAACTCGCGATTCGAAAGGAACGTGTCAGCATCCGTTGGCAAACTCGGTCTGTCAAACTATTGCGGGGCTATCGATGACCCGGATTGGATCGAGGAAGATGAAATTGCTGTTGCTTTCAATTGATTTCCCGATCGCTGCGTCGCATCGCGCCGCTCGTGCGATTCGCGATTCGCTCGTCGTGTGTACCAAATTGTTTTCGAAAATCATTTGTGCTGCACGAAGGACATTCAACCGGTTCTTTTTGTTCCCGATTCGATCCGGGCTCTCTCCCATGTTTCCCGGTATAATCGAAAAAAAGACAACAAATTGTTGCTGCATCATAACATTCCATCGCGTGCAATAGATGCAGCTGATCGATAAATTGACGAACAGAGTGCGAAAATTTCCGCAGATATTTATAGTTCCATTCAGGGAAACAATACGGCGGACGGTATTTATTGAGAATTTCATCAAATTTTACTTCTCCCGAAGTACTTATTATTTACGTCAAATGATTGATGATTTATTTTAAAAAATATAAGTGACTACTAGTTGGACAGTCCGACAAAGGCGCACGTATTGGGTTGTCCGGAAAGTTCGTGCCGATTTTCGGTACGTAGCGTGAGAGACCTGACTGAATATATCACAATTATTGAAAACAAATGACATGTGTACATATTCTAAAAGAGATAACTTCAGCCATATTTGGAAAGGTTACGAGATTCGTTAATTTTTATCAGTTTTGTACGCCTTAGAATATGGTGGCAAATAAAGTGCATTATAGGCATTTAATGCTTTCCTTTTTCCGAAAGGGCAAAAATGCCACACAAGCGGCAAATAAGATATGCGCTGTTTATGGCGAGGATGCTGTAGCCGAAAGAACTGTGCGGAAGTGGTTTGCTCGGTTTAAAAATGGAAATTTCGACCTTGAAGATCAAGAACGACAAACTTTTGCCGAAAAACCTGAGAGGTTCTGGAAGGACGGAATTCTCTCTCTCTCTCTCTCTCTCTCTCTCTCTCTCTCTCTCTCTCAAACTGCATGAAAGATGGAGAAAGGTTGTGGAACAGAATGGTACCTATATAATTTAATAAATGTATACCAATATTTAAATGAGCTGCGTTTTAATTTTCCTAAAAAATCGGCACGAACTTTCCGGACAACCCAATATTATACAGATTTCGGCATAATTTAGCGAAAACAAAACGGTACAAGTCGACTCCCATCATAGTTTAACGGCTTTGACGGCATTGTTTCGCCACACAGGTTCGCTGCATAAAACAAGGAGACACGTTTCTCGCGAGGTTACAGCTTGCCGAATGTTTTTCAGTTCGCACGCAACGGCGTCAAGTGACGCAGTCGGGAATTGCAGGCTGTAAACGTGTTGTCAAACATAGAAAACGCAGTTGGCAAGACCGGCCGTCAACTTTCCGAATCGCTCTTTGCGAAATGGGACCAACGTCGGACTAAACTGCGACAACCTCCACTGTCGAAACCGCGAAGCATCGCGCCGCGTCGTTTTAAAAGCGCTTATTGTTCGAGCGACGGAACCCGAGCGAAACAGCGATATCAAAACACTGGGAGAAATGCGTGGAACAGATAGAATCGATCGGCGTCTATTCTCAGGGAAAAGCGTCTCGAGCGAAACAGATTTTTCGAGGCCGTTCTACGAAAATGAAATTGATATCCACCGGAAAATGAAATCGATCGGGCCGATATCTGTCCTCTGTGCTCCCGCTCGCCGCGAACCAAAGCATGTGTGCGAGATAAGAAACCGAGAACGAAGAACAAACCCTCAAATTGTTGAGAGACGACGCGACCGAGCAACGGCGGGCGATTCCTCACACAGAGTCGCGGGCAAACGTTTGGAATCCCGGCAAATCCCAATACAACATCCGGACCAATATGTGCTTCGCTCCTATGGTGCCGCAATGCCTCGGTATAATGGGATGTCGTAACTTTGTGACGTCCAAACAAACTCAAGTAACTTCGCAGACTGAGATGTCGGCAGCAGTTCGGTAATTAGATGAAACAACATAATTTCGCAAATGTGACATTGATAAGGATCCTTTATGACGCACATTTTTATGCAGATTGACCCGTTGAAATTCGTTGCGATACCCCGCATATTTCTGGTCTTTGTGAAAAGAAGTTCAGTAATTTCTCCCAGAAATGTCAAATTTCGGGTTGCTGTGAATTTCCCTGTGCTGGTACTACGCCTCCGAATTGACTTCGAATCGTGGCAAAGAAATAGAAATAAGAAAGTTAAGTCATCGTTTTTACTCTAACATTGCTATGTATTCATATTAATGTACACCGGCATGCTGGCTGTTGCCTTTTTTCGTCGACTGCTCCGAGTTTTTATAAAAACGACATTCGAGGCCCGAAGAATCGCGATTTAGTATTCTCAGATCTGCCGGTTTCAATTCCGACCTCCGTGCATTTATGGAAGAAATTACTGTATTGCTTTGCATTCGTGTTTTTGTTTACGCTGTACTACAATGGAAATTAATGGAAAATCGAAATTATCATAAAGATCTGCAGTCCGCAGATTGACCACGCTCCGCTAGCTCGGCATCCAAACAATGTACAGTAAATTCCCTCCAATCGTCCTTCAGTTTGTAAACACGAATGAACAATTTCGGAAGAGGATAATCGTACCTCATCTTAAAAAATTGCCCATTTTTATCTACAAGCTGAAAGACGATTGAAGAGAATTTACTGTATCTAGAAGTGGAAACTGTTCAAGACTTCTGCGTGCATTCGTAAGTGACGCCTTGAAAACTTTCGTTCTGTTTTCTTGTGATAAAGAATAGAATCGTATAATTCCCACAGTCCAAACGGTATGAATGCATGGTAAAGTAATAATTTAAAATGCCATTTTTACACCAACTGCGCAGCCAAGCACGGAAGCTGCAGAGACAGAAAACAAAGTAACAAGTTTTCGTCTAAATCATGCATGAAAATATTCCACAGACAGAAATGTAATTCAGATGTTCTAAACAGGTTTTAACCTAATTACACTAACATATAATATGCAACTACTAATTAAAAGCATTTAATATTATTTCAATTCCCTGATTATAAATCGGATGCTACTCGCTTTGGATCCATTAATGACGAATATGAAGAAAAAAATAAATAAAAGATCAAACTGAAATAGAAGAATTCGAATGAAAGGATAGTATTCATTCCAATGTTTAGAATCATGCTTCTGCCTTTGTATATAATTGCTTATTAAAGAAATTGTTTAACTGTTTTCTTTATTATTATACATCTGTATATACAATGAACTGTATTCGATGAAAGCATTGGTCACAAACACCTGACTTCAATATAATTCAATATAATTATATACTTTTTTATATTATATACTATTATATATTTTCTTAATTATTTTAATATTTATTAATTTAATTATTTTATTATTATATATTTTTATAATCATATACTATTATATAATTATATATATACTTAAATATATTGCGTATTAAAGAAATTGTTTAACTGTTTTCGTTATTATTATACATCTGCATATAGAATGAACTGTATTCGATGAAAGCATTGGACACAAATACCTGACTTCAATATAATTCAATATAACTATATACTTTTTTATATTATATACTATTATATATTTTTTAAATTATTTTAATATTTATTAATTTAATTATTTTATTATTATATATTTTTATAATCATATACTATTATATAATTATATATATATACTCTTCAATATAATTGCTTATTAAAGAAATTGTTCAACTGTTTCCTTTACTATTATACATCTGTATATACAATGAACCGTATTCGATGAAAGCATTGGACACAAATACCTGACTTCAAGCGTTAAACGGTTTTTTCCGCTTCATCGGAACAAATACGGCACTGCGCGTCGATGAATCGTCCCGAGCGTAGTAACCCTAAAGCCGAACAATCCGTCGCGGTAGGAGACAAATAAGGGGGGGGGGGGGTGAGGGAAGGGGTGGAAATCGGAAGCGTTCAATGACGGTGGCGGTGGCCGACGCTGTGGTCGGTGGTGGTAATGGTGACTCGGTTGGCGGCAGTTTCGAAGAATTGCAGCAGTTTCGCGACTGTTCCCCGTTCTTCTGTTCCTTGAACTGTTTTCCACGCTCCGCTGTGCTCCGCGTACCGTCGACCGCGGCATCGGGGCCCGCCCCATCGGCGTCCATGGCCGCGACGCTCGCGCGAGAGAGTTAGCGTCGCTTTGGAAAACTTTTCGTTATTATCGCCCGTTCCCGACGAAGCGACTCGGATCGCCAGAAAAAGGTTGCTCCGGCGTACCGCATCGGCAGTTACGGACCGCTACTCCTGATCTCCCCGCTCCGACGGAACCGTCTTTCCCGGTCTTTGTTTTTCTGGCAGCTGCGCCACCAGGATCCAGGCCAGTCACTACGTTTTGATTAGCGGCACCGACGAAAACGGTCCCGGCTCCGCTTTCTTGCGCGCTCCTCTACCCGTCGGGCTGTGCTCACTGCTCGAGAAAACGGCGAGCGACTCGTTAAATCGACGGAGATTGAAAAGCTTATTCTAGCGGCCGTCGAACGCCAGGGTAAACCGGTTGTGTAAACGTTCCCCGAACCCTTTTCGAAAACCCGTCCAACTCCTCGATTTGAATTATCGTTGAATTTTCGGCGGGGTAGAACGTTGTAACAAAACCGCGAATACCAATGAAAATATTAATTGAAATATCGCGATACTTGAATTACACGACGACGTATTTATCAGCGATACCGATCGGTACATTGTTGACAGAAGCGTTCGTATGTCGACTTTCGTTCGCGATATATTTTTCGTGCGAATTCGCTGGACGAAACGTCGGAAACAGGTGAATCATTTTCCACAGCGACATACGCACGTATTATCACGATATGTTTATTTAATTTTATTTATTCGCTTATTAAATTTACGAGCGTGAGCCTTTGGTGCAATGATAATCCTAATGCTACAATGTGAGACACCTCGCAACGACGTAAGTTA
The DNA here is from genome assembly GCF_051020955.1 of Megalopta genalis. NCBI lineage: Eukaryota > Metazoa > Arthropoda > Insecta > Hymenoptera > Halictidae > Megalopta > Megalopta genalis. The sequence continues at coordinate 11,257,436 of NC_135015.1, forward strand.
ATTAATGTGATCGTGTCTATAACATGCGAGTGAAATAGAGACGTCAGTCGAATCTTTAAAATTATTGACAATGGTAAAGAAAAATTGAATCGGTTATTACCCTAAACGTTAAAAAATCGTATTTCGTTTTCTCGTGTGAAAGAACGAAACGATTTATCAAACAGTCCAACAGTATACAAAACATACTCCCATAACCTTCGCAGGTGTTGAAAAGAAACTATTATTGATACTAATTTTATTTATACAGTTTAGTTTCGTTTTAATAAATATGCGAAAAGCAGGTAATGCAAGCACGAATTCGAATTTTCCGAAATCGTTCGCGAAGAGTATCGAACACGGTCCAATTTCAACTGCAGAGGTAGAATCTGCCATATATATATAGTGCAATCATTTCCCTCCTACGTTCCCTTTGAAATTAAGCATTCGAACCAATTTAATTTCTGTATTAACCCCTTGCCTTAAGATTTCTATTACGGGTGCCTCCGTCAGAACTACTTTGCTACCCTTAATAATCTGCTGGAAGAAAATTCATAAAGCAGAATTCTAAAACTGCAGTTTCGCGTTCACATTTACTTCAAGGATTAAGTGTTCGCGATAGAACAAGAACGTACCACTACGATTTCAAAGGGATAAATACCGCTCGTGTCCGCGTTAAAGTTTCACACCTGACTCGACGCTAAAGCGCAAATATCCAAGTAAACAGCAATATCATACGCGATCGAATCATCGTCGATTTAACAAATTCCACGGAATTTCCGAAATTTACGAAAACATGATATCTGCATGAATTACCGTCGTATGATTATTAATTTATTTTGTCAAGTGAGTAGAACTCGTGTAAAATGAATTTCACGGAAGCCGGCCATTCGGGATCGCGAAATTCAACGTGAAGCCTTTCTAGAAAGGCTGGGCGCGCCATAGAAATATCGTCCAAAGCATCGATGCCGATCGGAATTGACTTCGAGATACATTAAAAAGAGTGAAATAAAGAAGGAAGCGAAGGTAACCACAGGAAGCGGGATTCTGAGGAACGCCGGGAGCCGCGGCAATACCCGTTCCCCAATTCCATCGAATCAGATTGTTTATGCAGAATATTCATCGAATGGGGAGGGAGTGCAAGTACCCTCAAAGGGGTGTTCACCCTTCCTTCGTCTCTAATCGATAATGGAGAAACGACGGATGCTTCTAGGAGAAGGCTGCCGTCACCTCGACGTCAGCCCCTTTCCATCCCTTGATTCGCGTTTATCCCTCTCGGGAACCCCTTAATTGCATTGTTCTCCCTTAATGAAGCTGTTTTTGTTGCACAATAAAGTTAATTGGAAACAGTTCCCGTCATGGGACGCAAAACGTTCGATTTCCTGCCTTAAGGTCTTGCCCTCCTTTATTTCGCCCGGTCTTTGTTTGTAAGTGATGCCTTCGCTTCCCTTATTCTCGCTCTTTCTCTTCTCTTTCTCTTCTTTTCTCTCTCTTTCTCTTCCTCTCTCCCTCCCTCTCTCTCTCTCTCTCTCTTTCTCTCCCTCCCTCTCTCTCTCTCTCTCTCTTTCTCTTCTTCTCGTTCTCTCTCTCTCTCTCTCTTTCTCTTCTTCTCGTTCTCTCTCTCTCTCTCTTTCTCTTCTTCTCGTTCTCTCTCTCTCTCTCTCTTCTTCTCGTTCTCTCTCTTTCTCGCTCTTTCTCTTTCTTTCTCTTTTTACTCCTTCGTGCCTTCATACTTGTTTTTCCTGATCCTCGCCTGTCTTTTTCAGCTTCCTCGCCGATTTCATGGTAACTTCTTGCCACCACGCCGCTTTCTGCCTCGTTGCAAGATACTTACGGTACGGGATCAACCCTGCTGCTCATCGTCACGGAAACCGTTTACATAGATTCCACGGAGTTCCTGTGTACGTTACACTCCGCGAGGGTGACTATGACGTATTTTTTATCTTGCAATATATCGAGCATAAAACGAGCAGACTGACATTTTTTCTCGACGCGATGGTCGCTGGCATTCGAGTGCGTGTTTATGGAGAAGTATATCAATCGAGATGTTTTAACCATTCGAGAGTGGAACATTCTGAACATATAGGCTGCGAAATTTATGCGTTTATGGGAAATATGAATGACTGCCGTATAAAACAGTGAAAAGACATGAGAAGAATTTAACAATGTCGTTATACTGTTTTTAACTTAGCAAAATTATTCAGAGAAACAATTTATTTTGATTTCACTTCGGTTTCTTATGATCGTTTTGGAAAACTTTTATTGCACATAAAGATCAGCAGACTGGAGATTCTGGACGTAACTTATGCTACCTGATGTCTCGGCAAAAGATGCGATATTGAATTAATCGGATGATTTTGACGAGTATACTCGTCATAACACAAAATGCTGACACTTCTTCGTGACAAACTAACAGCTAACTGATTAAGGATTTGACATTCTTTATTGAATTGTGTATTTTACAAAAGTGTTGTATTTCAGTAAAATATGAAGAAAGTCAAACGTTTGCAGTACAATTACAGTAGCTTGCACAGTTTTCAAAAAGATTATTAACAGCTAACTTGTTAAAAAGGAAGAGATTTGATGCTGGGAAAATATTCCGTTACGATCAGGTTAAATAAAACGGGTTTCGGCGAAACCTGGATGTGTAAGAACGCTGAAACCTTGAATGCAATCGAGATATCGAAGCGAAATTTATTTCTCCTTCTGTTTCACCCTTATAACTGAGCTGACTCTGGTGTATAGAGTTACTTGTAGCTAACTCTGACTTTTATTCATCCAGAATTCAAGCAGAATCGAATATCGATTAAAACTGTTAAGCAGCAGTTTTTTAATGCAAAATTCGATGTTTCTGTTCAAAAGTTTCAGAACGAAAACATTGCAAAAAGGAATTTTCTGCAAAGTAGGCTATTCGATAAATATTGTGGGAACGCAGTAAACGCTTGCTGCAGAAACGATGAGCTCGTTCATAGTTATAAGTAGACCGCAGATCTTTTGCAAAATAACAATTTCCTGCATCAATTTGTAAGAGATAGATGCCAGATATACGTTTAAGTATTTCTGTAATGTAGGCTTTTATTAAAACACTATATATTATTAGATGAAAATAAAAATAGGATATATATATATATATATATAATATATTATAATATAATATAATATATATATATATATTATAATATAATATAATATAATATATATATATAATATACAGACACACTGATTATTTTTTTTATATATATAAGAGAACAAAACTACATATATATATAGACTATCTTAGACTATCTTAATACAACTTAAGACAACTTAAGACGGCTTCGAGAAAATCAACTACGCTTCACTATCGCTGCTGTAATTTAAAACGATCAATCTTTCCTTTTTAATTGTCAAAAACTCATCATCTTCATCGGTTTGGTGTTAAATAAAATATTTTCCTATCTCGATGATTTTTGTAATGCATTTTAATAATCGTAACCAGCTTGTGGAAAACACACATCATGAGTTTTCATGCGGGTGTTAATGTATACACCTGTTACTGTATCACGTATAAAAAAAAATACCGCGTAAAATGAAGAACGGGTGTACCCTTAACACTTTGACTGCGACGTCGCTCGTATGCGAGTTACAGAATTATTTACAAATTCATTTTCACGCAAATCCATTCTAGTTTCCCAATACTATTAAGATTCGCAAGAGATAAGACTGCTAAAAAAAGTAACTGATGTCATATAACTTCGCTTTGCAATTTTAATTCAATCGAATTAAATACTTTAATTTGATGAACGTCTTGAGGTATTTGCCCGACGCTACGGTGATGATTTCAACAAATTCAGAATAGTATATCTATACTTTTCGTTGTCCAATGTTTCAAGTTGCTTCTACTCGTTTCTGTGATAATAGGAAAGGAAATCTAGTTATAATAGGGAACTGTTCCATTTTTTGGAGAAGAGACTTAATAAAAAGTTAGCTGCACCGCGAAGCTATCGTCGTACTCGACCCACAATTAGCATTACAATCGCGACGTAAAACTACATCGATTCGCAATTACACGGAAAGAAAAGCTTGCCCGTGGAAACCCTCGGAACGTGAAAGCTCGCGGAACGCGCGTTGAATTTGGATCTATCCACTTTAAAGGATAATGTCGAAGTAGACCGGTGGTGTGCTAATCTAGTGCGGCTATCGAACCAATTGGCTCGCGTTCTCTCTCTCCGATGCCATTAAAAAATAAAGCAGAATAGGGAACGTTTCGAAATGACCGAATCCTCTGGTGGTATCAACGATCGTCCCGTACTGTTCTCACAGACGATTTTCTAATCAGCAATCTGCTATGCCCGCGTTAATCCGTTCGCAGGATTACGATCGGAACAATGCGGGTATTAACGAAGTGACGAAGAGGAAGATATTCAAAAGTTTAATTTATTTTCGCAATTTTGAATTGTTAACAGCTCTTGACAACGTTAACCTATTTCGATAAAATTTTCAGCATGCATGTGAATTACCAAGATCTACAAAATGCAACGTTTATGCTTCAACTATTCACTCACACGTTCTTGATTAACCCTTTCGCTCCGAACGACGGATATATCCGTCATCCATATGAACACTCGCGGAGCCGAACGCCGGATATATCCGACATCCACATGATCGCCCTCTGGGGACGAACGCCGGATATATCCGACATGCTAGTAAAATCGCGACCTAATTTTTGGACTGCACCGCCTCTTGTTACTATTGCGTGAATCTTTTGACGAAACAAACAAACGACAGTCCGAAATAAACGACACACCATTCAAGTTATATTTGTTCTACCTGCATTTCCCATTATTATTGTGTTACATGTCATAAAGGGATAGAAAATCGAAAGTACTAACTTTAGGACTAATTATTATGTATTATGTTTTGTATTATGAATATTATGTTTTATTTGATTACTGTATATTATATATTATTTCTTCACTTTTTCCATTGTTAATGAATCTTTTTTTACCTATTAAATAACTTTATACCTTATGCAGAAATTATAACTATATTGTTTTAAAGAAAAATCCCTTTTCTTCCCAAATACACTATCCACGCGCAATGTGCACAATTTCGGCGGGTGGTTCCGTTCAGGAGGGGCGCTACGGCGGACTGAACCGCCGTAGCGAAAGGGTTAAAGAACAATGCCTTAATTATTGTACACAAGATTTTTAAATTTCATTTGCCGATGTATATTTTAATCGAATGTGGGCACACCGATTTCGATCAAATTTCTGCAAGAGACAATTTTCGGAGAAATATGTGTCAGAACGTTTCGTTATCGCCTGTCATCGTGTTAAAAATTTGAAAACAGCCCTTAAAGTTGGGGATAAAACGCATATTCAAGGGTGTTTTCAGCATTTCAACATGGATGATGCCTGACAAATAAAATACGTGTGAAATATGCTTTAAAATTTCGTCAAAATCTGAATTTGATAAAGCCCTCAATATTCATCTAGGGTGTTGCCTTTTAATAAAAAAATCGTTTAACAATATCTCTGAAATAACAAAATACGACTATGTGCGAAAATGAAATTAAATCATCGAGATTGTTATTTCTTACTTTCACAAAAATACGTTTATCAGATTGATTTAAGATTTTGCATGCATCATTTTGTCACGAAGTACCACACTTTATCTCTCTTTAGAGGAGAAAGACTAAACAAAAAGAAGGAGATAGGGACATTTTTGTAACGTCATTCCACATTGGTGAAATGCGAGAAGAATGCAGAAAGAAAAGAACAAACATGAAACGAAACAAGAAGTGAAGCAAAATACGGCACAAAGAACGTCCGCGTTGGGATCGATGGACGAACAATGCCACCGATCCTGCCAACTATCAGAGCCATTGGCAGATAAAACTAACTTTCGTATAACGCAAGTTTTTGTAAATAATGATTCGAGTACGACAAAGGGCGGTCCGGGGAGAGAAGCGTCGCAGAATGGACCGAAACGCCAAAAAGCTGGAGAAAACTTAATTTTTCGAAGTAACGTATAGTTTAAATGAAGGGTAATATCATTAGATAATACTTTAAAGTATATGAAACAATAAAAATTAACCAACAGAAGTGATTACTGAACTGTTAAACCGTAACCTTAATTTCACTTTTATTTATTTTATTACACGAATTGTTTGAGATTTAATACAATTAATTGATACTGTGTTTTTTGAAATACTTTGTAATTTTAAATAGTTGTGAAATGTTATTGCAAATAGTACTTTCGTGATTTAAAAGAGGGATAGTAATCATAGTTATATTTTCACGATCCTGCACGAGAACATACACAGCTCAAAATAAATGGTTCCGTGAAAAAGATTAATCTGGTTAACTTTGTTTTATAATAACAAATTTGCTGAACGTGCCTTAATGCTTGTGTTGCACGGAAAGTAATATTGGATATGTATACAATGATATCCTGAAAACTAAACTCGCTCGTGTTTGCACAAAAGAAAGATTTTTATATTTTTAATGAAAAAGTGCTAAAATACAGATATTAACACAGGCGGCTACGTTCACAAGGCAGAGTTCTCAGGCGTTAACCATTTCGCTGCCATGGACGTGTTATGTCGCGACATCGATACTGTACGTATGAAATCACGGACGAGATATCTCGCGACGTAATGCCGCTTGTGCGGTGCAATACCGTTCGTACGGGGCCGCAGACGAGTAAACACGTGCTTCCGTGTTAGCTTTCGAATTAAACCGATCCGATGTCTTTTTCATAACAAAAAATTTTTATTAACAAAATAATTAGTTGGCAAAATAATTTCATCATAGTTCGAATCACCGTAAAAAATGCTATCAAAATGCACATTTTCAAAACTTTATCTGGATAATTACTGGTAGTTGATTCTCGCCTGAATACCCTATCTTAAATATTAAAATACTATCTCAACCAGTAATTTTATTAAATTTATTTTATTAACTATCTTATTGAAACATTTATTCGTTATTAATTTAGATATATAAGTATATTTATATTATATAAAATATATAATATATATAAATAAATAATATATTAGTATATATCTTTAATTATATAAAATATATACTATCTCGACCAGTAATTTTATTAAATTTATTTTATTAACTATCTCTCTCTCTTATTGAAACATTTATTCGTTATTAATTTAAATATATAAGTATATTTATATTATATAAAATATATAATATATATAAATAAATAATATATTAGTATATATTTTTTATTATATAAAATATATACTATCTCGACCAGTAATTTTATTAAATTTATTTTATTAACTATCTCTTCTCTCTCTTTTATTGAAACATTTATTCGTTATTAATTAAAAGTAGATTAAAAAATTAATTTGACATTAGATCCGTGATCAGGGTGGTTGAAAGCCGTAATATAAAACGTTGTAAATAATATTTTTAATGAGCTTCTAATGCTTTCAATGTCTGTCCAACGTTTCGGCCGACTGTGCGTGGCGGCGCTAGAGTGAAGAAGAATATCGAGACTTATAATTGGCCGTTCACGGTCGAGAAGATTTTTGCGCGTGTCCATTCGCCGGACGTTTCCTCCCGAGTTTTCCAAGAGGAACCGACTTTCCTCGGACTCGATTCTCGACTTCTCCGGGCCGATCTTGGTGCGCCGGGAGACGAGAGACATATCTATCCGATCCGACGAAACTTTTCCACGGCTTTAAAGTTGCTACTATTCCGCTCGAAACTCTTGACTGGAACATCGACTCGAACATCCAGCAGGAATTCACGCAGATAAGCCGTGCACCCCGCGAGAGCCAGGAATTCGATCTGCAAAAGTCGCTTCGACGCACGATTCCGTGGTATCTTCTATGAGTATTTTTTGGAGTCGTCGTCTCCCCCCGGGCCTCGTGCTCGTATCACTCGAAACGGCGCAGCCTCGACCGCGATAAGCGTTTCCGTCGTTCCTGTTCCCTTTTATATTTTGTCCTCGGAGGACTTTCCTACGAGCACCGTTCGAAGCGTCCTTTAAATCCTAATTGTAAATTGTTCCCGCGGTGCTCGATCAGAACGGTGAACGTCCCGTCGTGAAAGGAAAGTTCAGCTTCTCCGCACGTCCGCCGTCATGCCACCGTAACAACTTCACGATGTTATTCATTCGATGGTACAGGAAAGTCGTAAAGTATCGTCGCCGTTACCAATCCACGTAAAGTTTGATTTCCTGCAAGGATAGATTCGGCCAGTTTCGAGTTTGTATTCTCTATTCGATACTTTTTCTGGACACTTTCGTTTATTGTAAGCATAAAAGTCAGCGATCTAAAGGTTACTCTTTTACCGTTCTTGCATTTTCCAAATTCTAATAGGCACTCTGAGATAATTAGCAGACTGCTGATTTTATGCATTTATGACAGAAATGAATAGATGAGAATTAAGACAGCGAAAGGGTCGAACGAATTTCAGGAAATTTATATATCATTTTCGACTCTCTGAAATTATTAAAGAAATTATGAAATTATTATCTGGATCCTGTTCGTTTGCAATTGACGGAAACAGTTTCTTACTTTGCATAAAAATCCGCAGGCTAGTTATTAATACAAAACTTAATCTGTATATAAGCAATTATTATTTCAATGTCTGTCTGCGTGGGAAAATATGTATATCCAAATATAACAGACAATATGAAAAACTTTAACGATGTTCCGGTAGTGAGAGACGCAGGAAATATTAAGTAGTTGCAAAAATAATTCATTTCGAGAGAAGCTGACGTTAAGCGATTATTTTTTTATATTTGGTAGGTATACGACAAGTCTAATGAAAACATCTCGGCCATTTGTCATACGGTCGCCGGTATAAAATAGTGAAAACGGGAAGCAAGATGAAGGGCTCGTATCTACCAATATCGACGAAGGAAGTTGTTATCCCGGTATAAGTATTCATAAAACGAGTCGTGGCTGTGCCGGAAACCAGGGCATCGCCAAACGAACGTGATTTAATTAAATCAAAGCAAACTGGTAGGGATATGATAGAAATTGAGATATCCATTATTAATTCCAATTAAACAAGTTCCTCGAACACGGAAAATTCAGCGCGCCCTTTCCTGTGTTGGATATAGAAATTCGAGAGGGCGTGATTTTTCTTTAAATAAATATGTGACGAATTCAATGTGACTTGAAATAAAACTCCAACAAGTTGTACGATTGACTTTTCAGTAATTGGCATTCACAGTTTTCAAATCTAGGATTTTCTCGTGATTTTACAGTTTCTCCATTTCCAGTTATATTATATGTATATTATTCAAACATTGGCATGTTCACGTTTCGGAGACGCGTACAATTTAAGCGTTGAGCAGAACATATCAGCGATGTAAGTATTGCATAAATGCATACGCATTTTTTATTCAATATGTAAATAAATTATATATAATTAATAATATAATATGTAATAAATTATATATTATTATTATTATATTATTATATCATATATAATTTATATATATAATATTTATAATAATTTAATATGTATATATATATATATATATATATATATATAAATATATGTAAACAAATGTCAACTCAACAAAATCCATAAGATAAGATCTCATTTATTCGCTTAACCCTCTCAATGTTTGATTAATATTGCTTAATTTGTGACGTTTATGAAAACTTTAATCTACCATGATCGTTCTATAATTTATATTATGAATATAGCGTAAGTAAAAAGAATGTAATAATCTGAATGGCGTTCATATAATACGAATACAATACAAAGTCATAAAAATGATACAAAAAGTAAACATTCCTACTTTCTCATTTTAGTCGGCACTGAAGTGGTTAAACGAAAGTGTATAAATATAAACTGCACCGGCAATTATAAATCGAATAACTGGTTTAAAAAATGTTTCCATACAATATCGACGCGCATCCATTGTTTTCAAGTTACAATTGGATTATCGGAAAAATTTCAATTCCCGTTGTAGTTCAAAACTAACATATTTGGTTAATCGTATTATTGTAAATTGTTTTCACAAAACTCTCGATATACAGTTAAAAAATTCCAACTATATTTCGTGCGTCGATATTTCCGTAAACAATTGCACACTCGAAAAATTTGCATTCTAGCTTTTGTCGACTTCTGATCCTTGTGTATTACAAACGTATTGATCGCTACGAACATTCTTTAAACACGTTTAAATGTTTCTAAAGTTACAAAAAATACACGGTCGTATTTAAGAGGGTGTAGAGTATCCTTTCGCGTTAGAATCGTTTTTGTAGCTTTTACGGATTCAACGAAAACGTTCTTGATACTAAACCAACCGAGATTAGGATAGCGAAGCCGACTTCCGTGGAATGACCAATTGCTGTTCCGTTGATTTGTTCTCGGGCATAATAAACTTTATATTCATCGAATAAAGCATATTAAATTTCTTCATTGAAAAATAAACAAAATAAAAGAATAAAAAAAGTATGTCGTAATATTATGTTATGATGTTATGAATATTAAATTTTTTAATTCAAAAATAAAGAAGAATAATAAAGAATAAAGACCCCAATAAACTCTCTTTATTCCATAGAGAAAGATTAAATGAATTTCTTAATCTAAATATACATTACAAAAAAATGGCGGAAGGTTTAAATAAATACAGTCTTTTCGTCGTTATAAAACGACACAAGTTAGTTACTTTTAGGGCCTAGTACTTAAAATTTCACCTATTCAAAATGAAATCCTCCAAAAACTAGAGAAGAGGAACAACCTCCAAGTTCACGTCCGACGCGTCAAAATCTATGAGAACCGTCTAAAATTTGTTGAACACAGAGATCGCTTCAAAAATGAATCAGAAAGTAATGAATTGCTGTCCGCCACGGATTTTAAATTCAGCACGTTATTCCGTGACATCGAGAACGGCAAGTCAGCTGCCGGTCTGTCTGGGTCGAACGTAACAATTTTCCGCGAAGCTCGGTTGTTTCTTAACTGGAAAGTGTCCGGGGCATCGCGCGAAAAGACATAAAGTGGCTTTGAAGCTGCGCGACGAGGACGTTTGGCCCCACCCGCCACGCCGTTGCCCGTCGTTACGTAATTTTAATTGCCTATATCCATATTTCCGGGAGCGTGGATACCCCCGAGGTACGAAAAGTCATTTCAGCCGACCCTCTCGACCATTCTGCAGCCACGTCCCGCGTCTCTTCAGACGTGAGGAAACGTAACGACAAGAATCAACCTTCTTTCCCCATCCCCCAATTTCGCCGTTAAGAGGAATGCTAAAACGACCGCCACAGGCCCGCCTGTTTCCGTGCTGCTTCCACGCGAATTTCTTTTCCCCGGTGGGAAATCCGATGGGGGCACAGCTTCGTCTACGATCGCCTTTATGACTACTGACGAAGTAATTCTGGAACGAATTGCGGAAACGTTCGCCTCGGCTCCATTTAAAGCGGGTCGACGCGCGTTACAGGGAAACTCCGGCCCCGCCTGCTCCCTCGCCAAAGAAATATGTATATACATTACGGCGTAAACGGATTTCGCTTTTCAAACGTTCGCGGAATGGAAGCCAGTCATTGATTTACGACCTTCATATTCCTCGCGAATGATTTACAAATGGCGGGAACACCGTATCACTGGAAATTATTGAAACGTTCCGTCGAATGTTCGCCATTAAAAATTCAATGTACCGCCGTATTTCGTTTGATGCGTCTGTTTGCTCGGCATTCGCCGATCCTTTTTTTTTCTAACTGCTGAAAAATTGATTTCTCCTGGGAGATGTTGCCTTTTGTGTGTTCCCGTGTGCGCCGTGTGTAATATTAATCTTCGTGCCGGTACCATTTGGTCAGCGTGACTCGGACAACGAAATTTCTCCTGAAAAAGAGGCATTGTATCAATCTTGATTGTTCACTCTTGTCATTCCCTGTTGCGAGAATGGATTATAAAACGTGTAATCTGAAAAACGCGTTTCTTTTTTTTATTTTCATTACAGGCTCGAATAGAAAAGTTGGAAAGAATCATTTTTCAATTTTCTCGTCGTTCCGATCAATCGCAGTCTAAACAAATCTTTGTATACTCGTTTCCTGGAAAACCGGTCGGTTTGATATCACGAAATGATTCAAGTTGTTTGGACCGATTTTGAAGTCCAAATTTTTAAAAATGTCGCTTACGTCATTATGATTTTAAACCGCTCGGTTAAAAATTAAGGCCGCTTCGGACACAGCCAGTAATTTGGTAGAGCGACGAATAATTTAATAAGTAATTAGAGGTAATTAGAAGTAACGCTAGAATTTGGTCGAAGTAGGTTACTGAAATAATTTAGTCAAGCATATCGATTTCGATGGATCTCAACCGTACTAATCCGGAGACTTCCTCCACGTATCAAACCGTTTCGTGCCAACTAGCTACTCGCCACTCGAACAAATCATTGCCTTTGGAAGGAGTGGGGCTTATCGACTGATCCCTTGCGTATCGGTAGAAGTCCTCGCGGGGAGTGCGACGCGAAGCGAAATGCACGGATTACAGAGGTTGACATGTCGCGCACATGTTTCTGGTTTCCAGTGTTTTTTGCCGCCGGGAGATCGCCAGTTTTCGCACGTTCACGTGCCGGTGCAGCGACCCGGGTCAGCAGCGTGTTACATCGTCAACCACGAGGCAGACGTCCCGTGGACCGCCGCAGCGTTGCTCGCATTACGCTCGATGTGAACGTGACTTTAGGTGCGAGACAAGGGTCCGGGCGACGAATCTGGCGACAACGAGAACGGGAATGACAACGGAAACGGCAAAAGCAACGGTAACGCGCGCTTGCACGCGCATGCACGCGACGGAAATAATTTCGGCGGCCGTTTGTGTAATTTCTCGGGAATCGCGTTTTCGCGACATTGACAGCCTGGTTATCGGCGTTAATTGACGCCCGATCACTTCTTCCATTAGCGGCGTATTTCGCGCGGCCGTGATCGCTTGTAACGGTAATGCGCCCGACGCCGAATGCATTTTGATATTTTAAATGGATCCGGACCGGCAGAATTAATTCGGCGATACGTATCGGCGACCCTTTCGTGTCCGTTGATCTGCGTAATGGCGCTAGATATTCGATTAGCTAATTATGAGTAAGCGATATACGGCATTCTGTGACGGCCGGAAATTTAAACCGGTCGGTCGGAGGGCTATCTTTCGTCCGTTGCACTTCCTGCGCGCCGTTTTCGTTCCGAATTCAACCGGTGAACGAACACGCAGTTGCCATCCCCGATCCCCGGGATATCTTCCGTTAGTCAAACAATTCCGATCGCAAGCTACCCGTGCGATTGTTTCGCCGGGCGCGTTTCGCTAAACGGGATTGCTGCAGGGTGGATGCGTCGGCTTAGGTGAAATGAATTGTACGAGCAGCTCGTTATATTATTAACCCGAGTTCCCTCGGATCCGTATCGCTCGCATTACTATAATAATATTGCGGAACAGGTCGTGGCTCGCCAGCGAAGAAACTAGGATGAACGACCGCGAAAATAGGTCAGCCACATATATTTATTTCAATTAACTATTTCAATTATCCGTATGCTGCCGATTAAACGAAACTAAAGTGCGAAGCTTTTGAAACGCGCGTATCTGCTTTATCAATTAAATTAATGGATTAGTTAATTAGCCATTTAGGAAAGATGTATTTTCAGTAGTTGAAACGCGAGGTTCGTTAAGTCATTTTTAAATTATTTACCGTATTACTACCCGTAATTATTTACCGTAATTATTAAACCGGGTTAAATAAAGCAGATACCGGCAACATCGACCTATTAAATGTCCTCCTTCTCGACGAGCTTCTCCTTTGAAATCTAAAATTCTATGAATAAATCACCCGCCGCGGCTGCACCGCGAGACAAAATATCGATATTTTTCTAATTTAACAGGCTGCAGCATCCGTTCTTTATTCGCTTCGACTTTTAATTGAGCCTTCGCGCGGAACAGGTGCAGCAAGTTGGACCGTCAACCTATTATTATCTGCCGGCTCTGTTTCAGACGCGGCGCATTTAATAAAACGACATAAACTTGTGTACCCCAATTTCTATTCCGTTCTGCTGCGAGCACGGAGCTAGCGTGTCTGGTCTTCATGCTTAATTGTTTTCGCTCGCTGCCCGAGCGAATGGCTCGCATATTTTCCACGCACGCCACGCCATGCTAATTGTTACGTTTAGCTTCGCCGTGTAAACGAATTCATTTCCTTCGTTGCGAAAAGATTTTTTATGAACGCGGACCGGGGAAACGTAGAAATTAATTTTTTTCATCGCGATTTCCACTGTTACAGCGGTGCTAGAAAAACGATGCTAAATTTTAAAATATAATCGTCCGTTTCGTCCGATTCGAATATGAGAATTACACAAATTCGTGAAATACAATGGCTATTGACCAATCAGAATCAACTTTATAAGCACGTAACAACGAATCAAACTCATGATCAAGATTTTATTCGGAATCTATGAAATACGAATGCTGTTAATTTCTTCTAAATCGAAAGAAAATTTGCTTTTTCTGTAATCAAAATCTAGGAATGAAAATGAATGAAGATATACAAGAAACAAAAATTTTCTCGTTCTGTTAGTGAAATTATTAATCGAGTAATAACTCCAAGGTGCAACTAAAAATTGTTATATCGCGTTTCAAAGTAGCTTGTACGTTATCAAACGTGTCGAAGAACTGTAAAAAGCGTAACTGTTGTAGCACTTACAAGGCTCAATTTTACGTGCATAAAATGCACTAAATACTGTAATAAAACTATGTTACATCTATAGTTATATATATATATATAAATTGATCTCGAGTGCAAAGGGTTAAGGGTAAAAAGAATACTAATCAATGTAACCATAAAAGAAACATACACATCATCCAAACGTGGAATCGTCGATATCGATGAAATTTCGCGCACTCGCAGGACGGGATTGGAAGCGTCAGATACTTTCCGCCAAGCTATGAAAGCGCGAAGTTGTTTAATGTTCTTTACAAGAAACTTTCGTGCGTTTTAATTACGGTACATCGCCGCGATGAAAAGTCCGCGAACGTTCCGGCGCATTGTTCGAACGAGCCGACAACAAATCGTAAAACTGGCGGATCAGTTTTGTTGCGTTTTTCGAACCGGGAACCGGCTGCGGATCGTGTCGCATGCAGGCCCCGATTGTTACGCGAACGCACCGACACCGGTTTATTTCCATGGCGTACAAGTGTAAGCGGCGAAACGGTGATTTACATAATGCTATGCATTATGCGACAATAAACATGCGCGGCGCGGACTCGCGGAGCGACGTATCGGCCGGCCATCGCACCGCATCGGGCCGCGGATCGAAATTTCGAAATTTCTTCCTGCGGCACGCAGGAATCTGTGTACACCATCTACGCCCTGATTGGCTGACGCCAGTTCGTCCAGCGACGCGAGATTTACGAGCGGCCGTGTGCTGCGCTCCGCATATAAATAAACTTCGGTTGGGCACCACTGTTCACGGATGATCGCAGCAACGTTGCTCGGTACCCGCCGGCGAATGTGCCAATCGCAATTAGCATTCTACGCCCGCGATTATTGGATCGCGTTGCCCCGAAAAGTCGCCGTTTCGAAACGCTGTAGGATCTCGGTTGACCGACCTAATCAGGGAATCTCGAGTGTTCGGGTAATTGAACAGCTACTTTGTCACAATGCTAGATTCAATCTTCACTCATTTATACCGTAAATGGTATTGCATATTGGATCGCCTTTATCGTGTTCGGATAAGAGGGAATTCCGACATCATTTTACAAGTTCCGTAAATCTAGTGTTATTTAAATTAAATAAATTATTTAATTTAATAGTTATTTAAATAATAAATAATATTAAATCTAGTGGTATTTATACAAAATTTGATCTATCATAGTCTTTATAGAATTTGTAATATGAATATAATGTAAGTACAAGCAAAAAATATAATCTGAATGGCATTTTTATAATACGAATATAATACAAGCCCCGCAAAAATAATATAAAGACATTTCTTCTACTGTAACGTCGTCTTCAGTTAAAATGTCTTACCTGTTTTCGGGATATTTTAAAATATTCAGAACACACATCGCGTGCCTTTCACTTTTTGAGCAAAGCCGGAGCATTCTATATGCTTTAAAGAGTTCCAAATGCAACTCCATTTATCTATTTTGACTTATTTCAAAATTATTTGATCAATTTCAAGCTTCGTTTATTGGATAATCAGAGATGTTACAGTTTAACTGAACGCTGAAATATTATTATACCGTCTCCGTTAATCGATATCATTTTTAAACTTGATTTCACGCGATCGTTGAAAGAAAATTGATGCGATTCGATTCCCTCGTGGCAGATGTTCTTGTGCATGTGTAGAAAATGAACCACGGCTTCGAATTTAACAAAATTTATACGGTTGGAAACCTTTCCTTGTCAATTTATCGTAACCGTCAAATGGTTAAATGAACGTACTTAATTCAATTTAATTAACAAAACCGTGTAGATCGCTCACCATGTGTACCTGCATTTCGTATAAAAATCCTTGCAACCTGCAGTATGAAAACACGGGGTAATTAACGCGTCGAATGCCATAATAGTGAATTACACATAATTAGAAATTCATGTTGGCCAGACGGGCGAACCGTATAAAATTAGCATGACGTTGAACGTGTTAAAATGTTAATACACCTGATCGTTTCGTTGCGGAGTGCAACCGAATACTCGGCGTTATGACACGCGTAAACTTCAGCAGTATTTGCCACGCTGCGCTGGTGCTCTAGAGCCCGGCCATTGTCACTTGTTTCCTATTCAGATCAACCATGCGACACATAACGAGGGTTAACCATGTTTCTGTTCTGTTCGGAATCGATGATTATTGCCTGTTGCTCACAACTTGCCCCAAATTGAAAGCGACCGCGACCACTTTATACGGACACGCGTAACAATAGCGATTTCCCCACTTGTTTTTTCTCACACAACGTTCGTGATCCTATTCATTCGAACAACAATTGTTCCGTCTCGCTAACCAATTCACGTTTTTCGCATATTATTCGCCGAACAAGCGAAACACTCATTCATCGTGAAACCGGCGACGTTTCTCAAATACAGAAATATCATTTTGTTCGAGACACTTTTGTGCGATGATGAAATTTTAGAGCGATTACCGGCGTTATTACGAATGGTTTCCGGCCATGAGCTGCCGAAGCGATCTATATACATTTCCCAAACAAATTAATTTGACGACTTGCAAACAACGGGCTAAGTATCTTACATCAGGAAGCATACGCTAAGTAAGCGTTTAGCAATCATACTATCCTACATTACTGAAGGAGGAGCAGGAAGCGGCTTTCGGGACGGGTAAGTACACATCGCTCGTTTGCACTTCATTAGATAGAGCGCGTCGATATATAAACACCATGGCTGGAAAAGAAAACTTTGTGTAACTCGCGCGAAATCTATACGAATTGAGCCGTTTATTTCGAAAGTGGCATAAGTCACTTTACCGTAATGAAAAGTGGTGTTTTTTTTAATGTTTATACGAAATTATTTATACTGAGAAAAATATCAGTATCCTGAGATAACAAATACAAGTAGATCTTCTCGAAAGTTAGCATCCATATTTTTAAACGTGTTCAAACGCAAACCCTTAAATATATCGACTTAAAAACAAAGTGACTTATGCCACTTTCAAAATAAACGGCTCAATTGTTGATGTTCGATGTAATTTAGATATTTCAGCGCGCAGAATTAAAAGATCCTTTTCGGCCTTAATCAGTGAACAATGGTTGCTTGCTCATAGTTAACCCATAAGGTAGATGTCCCAGTTTCCGTGCCTGTCGCTGTCCTGATGTCCCAATCTCCGTGCCCCCGGACTGAAAACGTATAGAAAAAGAAAAATTTTATAAATGGATTGATACATATAAGATTCGAGGAGAATCTTAACGTATGTCGCAATTTCCGTGCCCACAGATTGTAAACGTATAGAAAAAGAAGAGTTTTATATACAAATTGACGATCGATACTCTTTTATTATATTTACATATCAACATATAAGATTCGAGGAGAATTTGGATTGATACATATAAGATTCGAGGAGAATTTGGATTGATACATATAAGATTCGAGGAGAATGTATCAATCCAATCCTTATATGTATCAATCCAAATTCTCCTCGAATCTTATATGTTGATATGTAAATATAATAAAAGAGAGTATCGATCGTCAATTTGTATATAAAACTCCTCGAATCTTATATGTATCAATCCAAATTCTCCTCGAATCTTATATGTATCAATCCAAATTCTCCTCGAATCTTATATGTTGATATGTAAATATAATAAAAGAGAGTATCGATCGTCAATTTGTATATAAAACTCCTCGAATCTTATATGTATCAATCCAAATTCTCCTCGAATCTTATATGTATCAATCCAAATTCTCCTCGAATCTTATATGTTGATATGTAAATATAATAAAAGAGAGTATCGATCGTCAATTTGTATATAAAACTCCTCGAATCTTATATGTATCAATCCAAATTCTCCTCGAATCTTATATGTATCAATCCAAATTCTCCTCGAATCTTATATGTTGATATGTAAATATAATAAAAGAGAGTATCGATCGTCAATTTGTATATAAAACTCCTCGAATCTTATATGTATCAATCCAAATTCTCCTCGAATCTTATATGTATCAATCCAAATTCTCCTCGAATCTTATATGTTGATATGTAAATATAATAAAAGAGAGTATCGATCGTCAATTTGTATATAAAACTCTTCTTTTTCTATACGTTTACAATCTGTGGGCACGGAAATTGCGACATGCATGGAAACTAGGACGTCCATCCTAGTTAAATCTCACAGTAGAAAACCATCCTAGCGCCGCTTCATGTAATTCACCGTCTCAATACAAATAATTTGACGATCCGACGTCCTTGCCCTATTTGTCTGGACATTGGTTCTTACGCTACTTGTTCGAACAACATACGATCTCCATTTTACATACATATCTAACTATCGCTTCTCTCTATATTACTTATCACTCGTTGTTGTACCACTTATCTGGCCACGTATCATCCTTATTCAATTTGAATGAGTACTGGTCATACTATACTACTTGTCAAAGCATTGACCGGCACTACTCCATTTGTCCGACATATGGTCGCTCTATACTCCTTATCCGAACATATGCCACAGACGAGGCATAGAAATGTAAGTATACCATCTGGGATTTTACATCGCACGGTTTCAAGAAGCGACGTTGTTAAAAATCAATGGTTTGGTCAATTCCTTTATTTGAAAACTGTAAATTCTCTAAGAGAATGAGACTATCGTCACAAACTATTGTCGTATTTAACCCTAGAAAGATAACCATATGACAACGTACGTAAAAGATAACCATACGCTTCAGAGGCGCATGCTTTTCTAAGGCGTCAATTTTATACTAACAATGGATATTTATTTAAGTTAATCTAGTCATTTTAAAGGTTTGGCATTATTGTAAAAATAAAATGCATTTATATTATATTTTTTTATATTTTAAGTAATTTTAAACTTAAATCACTAGACCTCTATGAAAAATTAACAAAAATCAACAGTCTTCGCAGGCGCCTCTGCGACGTAGGTTATCTTTCTCGGGTTAAAATGCTTCATTTTAGACAGTATTTCATAATTTTTAACAAATTACAAAGCTACAAAGCTGTATTTAAAACATATGTTCACGTTACTGTTGAAAGTATCTCCTTCAGAGAAAAATTTATTCTATGTTTTATAGATATTATTATTGTAAAGATTGTATTATTTGACTTGCATACGTAATTTTTCGAGAAAGCTTATTTATTTAGGACCAAAAATTTCTTAAGTGGTACGCTATTGGAAACTGTCCTCTGCTTAGCAGAACCTCGATTAACCGAACTGGATTTTCCTCGATCTTGTTATTTAGATTTTTTATTATTCCAAGCAATAACGATGAATCTATAAAAAGACCTCGATCAAACCTCGACCTAGAATTATAGAACTATCGCATTAATAATTAAACGAAAATAAAAAGAACTTAACTATCAATTTTGAATTCGGATAATCGAAATTCCACCGTAAATAGATTTCTAAACGCAAATTTCTCATTAGAGTGAAACATATCAATAATTCGATGATATATCGCGCGCTTCCTTCCGCCATTTCGAAAAACTGTACAACAGCTGGCCCCGCGATGCATTTCGTTTTCTTTGTCGCGGATACGTGTCCGTGCGGCACATGTTACTGAAGAAAACGACCATGTAATATTTCAAGAACCATTCAGACACAAGGTGCCACCATCTTCAACAGGATGCATCTCGCGTGTGACCCGGTGCTCGCCTGCTTCGTATGCACAGCTGAATAAATTTTTCGTTACGTGGCGACGAAATGAAAGTATTACGTCGAAATTCGCGAGAGCATCGCAGGAACTGGAAGCTATCGATCACGTAATAACAACGTTAAGCGATAATGTGCTTACCGCTCTCTAGACTGCACTTACGAGTCCGTGTGTCCCCAAGAAACTCTATTAGTATTACAATGTTATGTTGCGAGGCTAGCGTGCTGTCGGGTGTACATTTAATTAATAATGATTGCGGAACGTTTGCCTACACAAGATGTTCCGATTCAGACCGTGACAACTATTTATCAAAATTCAAAACATTTTTCTGACAGTCGCTCGTGAACTGCAAATTTTTGTGCCAAATAAAGTGAACAGTCTGGAAGAAGCTGGATTTTTCAGAAATTCTTTCCAGAAGGATCGATGCATTTTATTTTCAAACAAGTTTCTTGTTTAACCCACTGGCACAGAAAAGATATAAATTTCATTCTTCTTCTAAGAAATGATTACGATCAAGAAACTTCTAATCGTTAAAAGTGCAACATTAAAGTTATTTTAATTATTTCAATTAGCATTAAAGTATTAACATCGACACGTTCCAAATTTTGTAATTTACGATTATCGAAATCCTAAAGATACTTTAGTGAGGAATTTATTCAATAAATTTGTTTCACCGGGTATAAAATATATTAATGAATAAATATATGCTTGTCATTTTTATGACACGACATAAAATAGACAACCGATTAAAAGCGAATCTCTGTCTTTCCACAATCGTCTGTAAGAAAACATCTGACAGAAAGTCTGTTACTCGGCTATTTCTCAATATATTTTCCAACTGAAAATTTACTACAAAATAATCAATGCACATGCTTTTGGATAAGACATTTATTAGAAAGAAGAACTCATTCAGTCTTTCAGAAAAAAAATCATTTGCTTCAGTTTGTTGAACAGACAGGATTCTCGAAGTTCAATCGTCTAACGATCGATGATGGTGTGATCAGCTGAGAAATCGGACGGAAATCGAAATAAATGCGACACGTAGCAGCTGTTCCGTCTTGGTGGAAAACCGCCATCATTATGCGGCTCGCGTTTCCGCGCGCGCGACACGCCGAGACGGAGCGCGCGTTAGCGGATGAAACGCAAACCGTGTCGGTGAATTAGCTTCGTACGGCTCTCGTGTCAAAGGATCTAGTCTGCCGGCGTATTACAGTCGTCTCATTCTTCGCCATTACGATGTGGCGACGCTAATTGAAGCCTACGGGAGCGAGGATAGGGTCAGCGACGTGCAAACGTTCCATGCAAACACTATCGAGCGAAACATTTTTGCATGCGATCGGCGACCAACGAAGATCGTAACGAATGGCTGGCGCGGCGATATCGATAGGAACCGCTGACTCCGCGCCGGGATTTTCTCTCGATTTGTCCACTAGTATAATTGCCGTGGTCGAGTTATTGTTATCACCGGCGATAACGATTGATCCGACTGTTGAATCGACTGTTTAGGTGCCTCGAGGACGTTCGGTATACAATGTCGATCGAAAAAACCGTGGCCCTGTTGAGAAACGGACGATTCTAGAGGTCAGCGAACAAGTTGTCATTTTTCCTGCGAAAAGTATTGTCGTTAACATAAACGTACAGATACTAGTTTGTAATTACTTGCTCATCTTTAGGCAAAGTAGAATTTTTCTGCGCTAATTGTACGAAACATAGATTAAATAAAACTATGCTTCTTCTGTTGCTAAATAGTCTGGTATACGATAAATATTCTGTTTAAAAATAATGACCTGTTTATAAATAATGCTGATACTATTTTAAGATTGTTTTTGTTACTTCATGATCCGTTCTGGAATGGTCGTCAGCTGACTTTAGTGAATTGGAGTACGTATTTTAACAATTTGCCGCTCTAATTTAGTGGATTGGTGCTGAAATAGGACGATCACGTTTTCGTAAATGGACATTTAAATTTTACCGAGTCCGGACGGAGTTTTATGTCCGGCCAAAGAAAAAAATCATAATAAATAAACTGTAGGAATTATCGTGATAATATAATCTACTCGCTTAATTGTTTTACCTAGTATTTTAATCACAGAACGCAACACAAAAGTAAAAGCGTTTTGGAGCTTTCAGACCGGCAGCAGACATTATGAACGTAGAATTTTCACGTATTTTTTTCGACGACCAAAATGTAGTGCAATCGAGTGGAAGCGTGCACTATGCGCAAATTGTTGCTGCTAGTGACGATGTGCTTTTTTCGTAACGAAAGTTTCAGGACAGTGTAATTTATTTACCGACAGAATAATTTATCTTGCGTGTGCAAAAATTGGCAAAGTTCACTCGTTTCCTGTGAGATTAATTTGCGAAATTCGATTACATGCACACTTGCCTAACTTCTAGTCGAACATGGTGGTACAACGATAGAACGTTATGCTACGGGTGCAAGTGTACGGAAAGAACGTACATAGTATAAAATTTGCACGTCCGAAAGTTTGGTTTTGAAAAAAGTCCAAATTTGCATCGAGTATTTCTGCGTATTGTGTTGGATTCCAGTCGAACATGTTCAAACTCGATGTTTCCTTGAATGGATCGTTATGCTGAAAACTTTTATTACACGATTTGCAGTTGCTACAGCATCCAATGCAACATCCTATCGATTTTGTCACCTGCATTCAGCCAGAAGTGAACTAAATGCACGCGTACTCGATGTATTTAATTAATTTATTCTAATTTATTCGAAAATCAGGCTTCGCGTGGAAAAATATTTATTTCCTTTTCTGTCAATCGTTAAAAGAGGTTTACACCTATATTGCACGAATATATAACATAAGGAGTTACGTTAAATAACATGCTCGTTAATTAATTACATTCTATCTTAGTTCATCTCTTTTACTGTATTATTTTTGCCAATTATTACGTTTCCCTTTCGTGCCGTTCGTGCAACTTTGTACCTAAATATTGCTTTCTCATTTTCTGCTCCTATGTGTTCTTTTGCAAAACCTTTTATTATTTCTATTGCTCCAGTAGCCTGGAGAAAGTACATCCACCTTTTGTTCACCCATTCCGCGTTCTTCTCATTTATATTTCGTTTTCAAGTATTCCGTTGTTCATTTTCCTCTGTTCCTCCACATTATTTGTTACATCTTTTGTTCACATATTGCCCATGTCTGCGCATGGTGGGCGAACCATTACTTTCTAACATTTTCCATTTCATAAAAATTAAGTTACAACACTGCGGTAAGCCAAATAATTTTCGTGAAGTCAAGATTAAGGTAGATATAATAATTTAATGAGAAAAATAGGCAGGAATTATTGCTAAAGCAAGATGCGGAAATTTAGAAAATTACAATTGATATTGTTTAGAGGATAGCGAGCTTAGATGCGCGAAATATGTTGTAATGAGACCGCGGATTTTTATGCAAAATAAAAATAATCCTGATCGAATGCATTAAAGAGAAGTTAGACAAAATTGTGCTTCTTCTTTGTTTTATTTTAGTAATCTTTAATTTCTTTATTTTATGTAAGTAATCTGGCAGCATTCTTAAAATCCTGTTGTACCCCCGCTAGCCCGACTTTTATTTAACCATATTCATTATGAATGCATAAAATCTATAGTCTAATTGTAATGTTAGGGGTACGTGGAGATATTATGCACATAACGAAAGACAAGAAAACAGTGTAGACTGTTTAGAGAAACTATAGTATAAATTAAAGAAAGTAAGAGAAGGATAAAATAAGAGATGTAGACTAGCAATTTGTGTGGGTGCGAAGAATGGAATGACGAGTGCGGGTCAAGCATTTGGAAATTATGAGCCAAGCCCATTCTTTGGCCTTCTGACAAGAATTGTCAATAAGTAAATAACAGAACTGATCTCTCCGCAGTGACACCATCATCCATGGGTCACCCAGTAGATCCGACGAAATTTTCTGACACGGGGAGCCCTGCTTCTTTCAGGATCAGACGGGATGCCACCGAAAAGTCCGAAACAAAACGTCGACGTCATCCGCGCTGATGGAATCGCGAAATGAGTTCGACGCGGGCGCGATGGAACGAACCCGAAGGCATCCGAGAGCACGGCGCGTAAATAATTGAAAGCCCGGAATGGATACGTCAGTCTGCGTGATTTCCATGAAACATTGATGGCTCGTCGGTTCTGAAAAAGGTTCGGCGGCCAGGGCGCATGGTGTCGGCGTCTCCGGCCGCGCCGTGTAGGCTCCGAGACAGACAAGACGCCTAAACGGTCGCTTCTTGCGCGCGGAAAGTGCAGCTTTCGAAGTCGTACGGCTCGTCGCCCCCGAAGTAGACCCTACTCAAACCATCGATAAGAGTGGGCCATGCATTATGCAAGAAACTAGTCGCGGCGGGGGCGGCGTGGTAAACGCGAGGAGGGGGGACGGGGCCGGGAGAGAGAAGACAGGGCGAAAACGGGTTGAAGGGAGAGGAGGTCGGCTCGAGAGGTCGAGCAGAAAAGGCCGAAAGGAAGAAAGGAAAAGGGTAGGACACGTTGAATTGGAGCGACGCGACGGCTGCGACGGGGGGAGGATATTGCCAGGATTTGCATATCATTTTATAAATTCCGAACAATGTACCAGCCCGCCCCGGTGCCTATCGTCCCCGGAATTTGTAAGAGCCGCGGAGACCTATGGGTATTGTGTACACGCGGATGCACTATAGATTTCGAATCCCCATTTTCACTCGTTCGCCGGCCTTCATACACGCGGCCTCGTGAATTTAAATCGACTGCGGCGCCGAATTAATTTCACGCCTGAAAAAAAGATATCCCGAGGGCGAGGCTTAAGGCAGTCCTCGGCCGGATCCTCGGGGCGATTCTCGCGCGACGAGACCACCCTTCCCGATAACTTAAAGGAAGAATTTCTTTGGTCAGATTGCCTAGATCGACCTCACAAAGAAGGGGAACACAAAACGCGGAGATCCGGGCCCTCCTTCGACGGAGCATTTTTTCGTCGGTGGATTCATGGTTCAAGGGTGACACGAGAAAAAATTCGACGCACGGTATGCTGTTTCAGTTAGGCCGCGGGACAAAAGTCGCACTTCAATCGTCAGTTCGATAGAACATTTATTGAAATTTATTGTTTGCTTGAAGAACATCATCAATGATTTAACCCTTAAATGCATGAATTAATGAATTTTATTTAAAAAATAGGGTTATAATTTTTCAAATGAGTGGAAATCGGGAAAAATATTTAAAAAAATTATAAGTCATATCTTATAGGGTTTTTATTGAAAAATATTAATGATTCATTTTTGGTACACTATGCAAAATAGACATAAAAATTCTTTAGTTAGTATGACATATCTATAACAAAATTATAAACCACATGCATACCACACCAAAACAAAACCAACAAACCAATAAAGGAAGCATAGTACTAAATACATGTCGTAATTATTACCATTAGTGCATGTTGTCCCATTTTTGCATCAACACGAAATAAGCCCTCCATACACATGATAGTTACGGAATATAGACAAAAGTACTAGCAAATTAATAAATAAGAGCCTTACCTTTAGAAAATATTGTTTGTTTAACGAATACACCAAAATATTTCTAAATAATCCACTTCCAAAAGTACGTAAATGAACCCGCTATCAAAAATGCGCGCCAATTGGTATAACGTCAGAAAGATACAAATATTGAAGTCAAATGTCATTATTTTAGTTAATTTTTGATAAGTCAATGGACAAAGGAATCACTGCCATTCAGCCAAATGTATCGATATCAAAACTGTTGTCGGGTATCCGCGCAAAAAGTTATTGATTCATTTTTGGGACTCTATGCATTTAAGGGTTAATCTGAAAACTTAATTCGATCTTAATTCAATCTTCGTATTCTGGAGAGGCCACTGTTGGCGGCCATGAAAATAAGCTGCTAGTGTTATTTTTTTTAATTTAAAGTTCTATCGGGCTTAAAAACCAGCCTTTATATTTAACTTTCGTATAATTGCAGAGACTTTTTCGGTACCAATTCAAATAATAGAAGCTCAGCTGGGATTCGCTAAAACCAGGCATTGACGAAAATTTCGTTTGCATAAATGGAGTTCTACTGTACTATACTCTTTATGATATATGTAGATACTTTAGCTCCAGCATCGTCGTTCTTGAAGGTTTAATTTAGTCGCACAAGTGTGAGCTTTCCATCCGCATTCAAGTTACATTTAACGCTACGTGAGTAGCGTAGCGATGAATTCATCACGATGTTTGGCAGCTGATTAGACAATAAAATTAGTGTGTACCTTTTGCATTAACGTTCCATTTCTCGTTCTACATTTATTTGACAGTCGCAACGATGCTTAAAGTCTATTTGCCAGTTCCGACAATGTTTAATATATATTTGACGGTGACGGCAATGCTTAAAATATTAGGTCTACCGAAAAGTTCTGCCCGATAGTGTCACTTCAAGTTTCAATCCATATGCACATGTTGATTTGAGACATATATGACTATCTCTCTTTATCATTGCATTTACACACATGTACTCTCCTGAATAAACTGAAACAAAGATGTCTCATGTCATTATTAAGTGAGACGCGATCGTGAAAACATGGCTACCGATGATAATGCCAGACCACATGCTGCTTCGGCGACTCGTCAGAAAATCGCAGAGCTAGGCTGGGAAATTCTGTCGCATCCACCGTACTCCCCAGACCTAGCACCCTCCGATTATCACTCGTTTCTCTCTTTGCAAAACTTTTTACAGGAAAAAAAATTCAAAACTGACGCTGATGTCAACCAAGCACTAGTCGAGTTCTTCGCCTCTAAGAATAAATCATTTTTAAAAAATGGCATTTACAAGTTGCCATCACGCTGGCAAGAAGTCATAAGTAACGATGGAAAGTATATTCTACAATAAAAATATTATTAAATGTATGAAAATTGTGTTATATTTCAATTCAAAAACGGACAGAACTTTCCGGTAGACCTAATATATTTGACAGTTCCGACAATGCCTTGGAATATCAGTTTCAACGAGTGCAAAAGAAACACGAAACGAAATATCGACGGCCTCTCGAGTTTTTAAGATTGGTATAAGCTACGAACACGTAAAGAAACTCGGTCTATTGCGAAGCAACGTTCATGGAAAGCCCACTACGAACGGCAAGATGTATTCTTATTAAAATCTGCTCTTTCGCGGAGCAGGACGTCGTTACCGGCAAATTTTAAGTAAATTGTCGCAGACACTACGGGCTTGTCACAAAGGCGCGCTACACTTTGCGAAAGTAGCGCGTCGAGTACTTAAGAAAATGAGAAATCCTATCCTTGTCCCAAATATATCTGTCAGCCTGGTCCGGGAACGACGTGCGACTCGAGGCGTCACCTTTTTTCCTCTTACTTTCGTCGGCCGACCCCTTTCGACCCAGTGTCCTTTTTAAAGCGGCCGACGCGCGCCGCGGCGCTGCTATTCCGCGCGAAACTGCTACAAAACGCCGCCGTAGATATTACCATAAATCGTGGCCAGCAGCGGGAGAGCTGAGTTTATCCTGTAACATTCGATCCGTGAAGTTGCGGACGAGCGAAATCGAACGCAGCGGCCGTCGGAGTGAAAAATCGGGATGCCGCAATATCCGCAACCGATTGATTTATCCGGAGTTTCGGCCGGAGGTGGCTGGGCGAGGGCAAGGGCGAGAGACGGATCTGTAAGAGGGGATGGTCTCTTAAAGAAAACACCGAGGCAATCCAATATCTTCCTCTCGAGGCGAGGTGAGACTACGCGTCCGAATGGACCTGGTCATCCGTCGTTTCGACAGATTTTCATTCCATCTAGCAGGTGCCCGTAAATCAAAGAAATTGTGTCCGACCGTTTCTCCTGCTGGAAATTTTTCTGCCGTATTTTCACTCGCCTTTTTTCTGTCTTCCCTGGAACTTCACCTTCTTTCGCAGCCTCGAAGGACACTCGCCGTTTAATAATGCTACAGCTTCTCGCTTATGGACCCGGGAAAGCCGACGCGCAGTGGTTCAGAACTCCGAAAACACGACTAAAGTCAAATTTTCAAGCTTCCTGAAAATTCATGAATTTTTGATCACAGGTTCTTCTACGTGTGGACAAAGTTGCAACAGACACGCGGATTTCCAGTAACCTGGCAATCTCTTCGACAAACATTTTGCCAAAGTTTTGAAGATAGAGTAAAATACTTCTTGTTCAAAAATTACTTTTCCTTTAAATTCGCAAGTTGTTAATCTAGTTTTCGGAATTCTAACGGAGTTGTTCGAGGATCGATCCTGCTGCAATTCGGTTTGTTCGATTTCGTCGTGCGAGAGCGGGGTGGCGCTACATCTCTCCACCGGGGCAGTGCTTTCAAAAAATTACGAGACGTAAGCTTCTTAGCGGGCCGAGTATTTAAATAGTGTCAAAAGTTTTCGAGCTGCGATCAGCCTGAATGGATGAAAAGGTAGCTTTGGAGTGAAAGGGACTCTTTGTAGGCGGATTTGAAAGAACAGGAACGTCCTTCGGTTGCCCTTTCGCGTCTTCGCAGTATCCTCTCCGCTTCATAGAATCAGTCCCGTAGCGGCCGACACTGCGAAACTTATTCGCTCTTCCTCGTTCCTTTTCATTCGCGCAAATGTTTTCACGCGTTACTCGCGCGTTTCCGGCCGTTTACACGCGGGAAACGCGAGCCGACCCGCGTCCCGTGCACGCGTGACATTACCGTGAACAATTTTTCGCAAGAATTTGCGACGCTCGCGTCAAATTATGTCACCGGGAATGTTTCTCGGTGAAACTATTCGGGGAATGGAAACGCGAGGGCGTTGCGACAATCTGGAACCAGCGTGACGCAGTCCGGCCAGCTTTATGACGAAGCGATCGTAAAAATACCGAGGCAAAAGCCGCCGCCCGATACAACGATTCGCAGTGGGCTATTTCCGCCCTAACAGCAATAAAAAATGTTTTCTAACTCGAATCATATATTTACTCTTTGTTTCTCCGCGAAATTCCGCTGGCGCTGTATCTATAAACTCGTTGTTGTAAAATATTGCTGTAGAAAGGAAAAATCGGCCAGTTTGATGTTCTACAAAACTTTTGTTGTAAATCGAAATCTTTATTTGTACTATTTAGAATCAATGATCATCGATGGTAAAATTTGTCTTCGAAATTTTCTACACGGTTAATAATTTGCGTATAATTTTATAGTCGTCACATTAGGTGTCAGCAAAGATACGGAATAAGAAAGAATTATATCGGATGTAATAATAACTTATTCGACAAACATTCCTCAAGCAAAATAAAAAAGACTTACAGAAATCAGAAGTTGAATAAAAATGTATCTTTCTTTCGAATGATCAAAGCGAGTTAAGAACAACGCAATAGTTCGCGTTAATTCTTCTAACATTTTTTCATTTACTATTAAAGTCATGTTTAGGTAACATAAAAGACATATTCGTAATCTTGATACAATTACGAATACCTTAAGATAACAAAGAAAAACGAAGCTTGTGAACAAAATGCTTACAACATACATCCCAGAATAAAAATATTGTTACTTGACTATCTAGTAACTGTAGAGCGAGAAGAGAGAAGGAATGAGGTCGTTTTTCACAGTTTATTGATGCATTAAAATCTGTTAAAAGTTCATTACGAAATATACAATTATAATCGTATCTCCTGTTCTCAAGTAATCCATTTTTGTTTACAAGCTGGGGAACAATAGGAAAAAATTTACTGTACCCTGAAAAGTATGTAGACGAAAATTGAAAAATAATATTAGAAATAATCCTAAGCACAATCAGTTATATTTCAGTGAAAAAATGTCCGTCGTCCGTTGTCCATCGTCAATTAATTCTAGAACGTAACCGAATCCGAGGAAATTGCTCGATTATCCTCATCAGGCAGCCATCCCTGGTCACTGGTGCCGTAGTAGCGAGATCGACCAATGGTCAGACGCGCGTCTTCCGAGGCTCGGCCACGTGTCTTGCGCCATAATTCGTCGATACAGCTCCCGTTCGAGATGTCGTTTTTACGGGAGAACGAGACCGAGCGGACCGCAATTTGCCGTGTTTGCGTTTTTCCCTCGCGGAGGTCCCAGTAAAAGCCGGTTCGCCGCAGACTCGCAGGACGCGGGAAAAGAACATGAACAACCGTTTTCCCGCACTACAGCGGCATGTAACCTGCCCGGCTCGGCTCGGCGCGGCGCGGTTCGGATCCTGCTTTTTCTTCGGGGCCGCAGTTTCTCCGGGGCACGAAGAAGACGAAGGAGAAAGCCGAAGACAAATAACACGACACAAAAAAGGGAGGGCGGAAGAGACCGAGGCAACACGCCGGAGAAGGACAAACTCGGCCCCTAACACTCGTCGCCACATTCGAACCCGCATTGTATGCGGTAGACGGCTAGATATTACGAGCACGAGATGTTCTTCCCACCCTTGCTTTCTTTCCCCGTCCTCTTTTTTTTCCGCGTTACGCTCTCTCCGTCTCTCTTCTCCTGGGCAACCCTCCTCGTTCGTCCCGTTCTCTCCGAACCACGTGGTACCCATTCCTCTACGAGACGGTTACTAATGGCTCGGAAGAGCCAGGAATGCGAGGCTCCCGAAAGATGCCGCGGAAGGATTGGCCGAGCCTTTTACCCGGAACGAAATCTTCGGGGGAAAGTAAAACGGTCAGATTGAACGCGGAACGGTCTTGTCGCTCGGAGCGCGAAAAATTCCGGCCTTGACAAATTTCTGGCTTGATTAGATAACGTAACGAATGAACACGGTCCCGAGGAGTAGATAACCAAAGCGAAGGGGAAACATCCCTCGGGTAGTAGCCGGACGAGCAGAAATTCCTGATCGTATCGGCGTTAATTGTATCGCGTCCGTGTGTATCGAGCGTGCGCGCTGCCGCATGCCGGACCGAGCCGAGACGAAACCTGACGAGAGGAGCCGTGCATCATCCCGGGCTCGAGCTATTCAAGGCTCTCCCAAAATGTAAGACGCGAGGCTGATGTCTCCGAAACGTGAAAACACGAAATAAATCCGATACTTTTAACCTCCTTCGAAATTCGAGACATTCATTGCGATGGAAAATTAGCGTGACGTTCATATTTATAGCGTTCAACATTTATGAGCCGCATTATTTGTTGACATTATTATACGCTTTAATGTAATGACTGACTGGTTCATTGTGTATTTTTCACTTTCGAGACAGTCTTCCTCGTTTCTTCATCTTTCGCAACCCATCGAATTTGTTTTCACGATTCTTTTCTGATGAATACGCGAATCTTATATTCTACAGCTCAATTATCAACCGTTCTTTCTTAACAATCTGAGAACATCAAAATTTGTGGAAACTGCAAGAATCTATGAACGGGGTAACTCATATTTTACATAAAAGTAAAAATTAATTCTACGTTTATTTTACTTATAATTGCAACACAAAAGTGAGTAGATGAAATATAATAGAAGAGTGAAAATATATAGAAAGGGAATTTCAAAATACTGTTACATTACTTTCACATCAATTTGTTAACACCATAAACATCCGGCGGTCGACTAATTATAATCGTAGATCTCTGTCTTCCAGTTTTCATCTAATTAAATAAGTCGCGTTCATTTCTCTTCCATTTTTGCGCAGTCAGCGGTCAACGCGATGAAGCACTGCCGCGACAAGCAAGTTCTTGGAACGAAGTATGACTGAAAAGTATGGGCTCCTGCAATTAGCGGTCCCATTAAACAAGGGAATATGAATTATATTAACTTTCTGTACCAGCTCGTCTTATAGAAAACTACTTAATTGAAAGCAATTTCCCTCAGTCTCTCTCTCCTCTCTCTCTCTCTCTCTCTCTCTCTCTCTCTCTCTCTTTCTCTCTCTGCCCGTTTCTCTCACGCTGTCTTATAATATTCCAGTAAAGGAAAACCGTCGGATGATTATTTGCGGAAATTCCATGCGACGTCATTACTGCGAATATTATTCTAGCCTCTATAATATCTTCTATATACAGGGTGTCCAGGGTTTCTTCAGCCAAACGGTAGCAGCATATTCTACGAGCGGATATAAGAAAAAGATGTCATATGAACATAGACTTAAAAATATTTCATTAAAAAATTATATGAAAAATACGAAATAACCGTACTAATTGAGAATATTTATTTACAGCGACGTCCATATACTTAAGACCATTTAAAAAACTAGCTTTTCTAAAGTTGGGCTAAATGGCTTGAATTTTTTTTCAATGACAGAAGTACCTGCCTATTAGATAATGACTATTATACCTTTTCCTAATTTTGCTACTAATTGAAATGACAAAAAAATTACGTTTTCTGTCCCAGCCTATAATGAAAATTTAAAAATTGGCCTTAAATACATATATTTGATGTAACTTAATAACATATACGATACATATGTTAGTTCCATTTTGAAATGTTTTTCATATACAGCATTGGCATCTGTGTAAAATTTAATGAATTAGTAAACACAGCATAAATTCTTTAATAAAGCATCTTTGAGCCTATGTTTATACGATATTTTTTTCTTATTTGCGCTCGTAGGATAAGCTGCTGCCGTTTGACCGAAATAACCCGGGACACCCTGTATAATTTCGTGTCTCGTAGGCCGGACTAAACAAAAGCAAACGAGCGGTTTCTGCCTTCGCCTTTTGTCCGCGTCGCTACTTTTTATCGCATCGATAAGTCGCCACGGTTTCCGTGCCAGCTCCCATCGGCAGAGCAGCCGTGAAAAGCGTGAAAAATTCCGCACCGTGTCATTATTGCGAGATTTGTCGGTCCCCTAACGACTATCCCCCTCATCCCCAAAACCCTTTTCCGTCAATCCGTGGCACGTCTTTAGTCTCCGTCCGGCGGAAAGAAACGGCGGATGCTCTTGAATCGGTGAATAGAGAGCCATCCAAAAACAAAGAGCATATTCGACGAACGTAACTAAAGGGAAAGGGCGAGCCGGGAGAAAGCAAGGGATTGCGGTGTGGAGAATTGGCGCGTTCAAATGGGAGGCAACAACGGCGCCGAGCAGATATTGCCAGGCGAACATTTTGTAAGAAAATCAACCGGGGCGTTGCGTGAATTGCTAGCCGGCTTTTTCGTTCCTATTTAGAAATTATTCGAGCGCTCCGCGGCTGGCTACGAGGTAAATGTTTAAAGCGCGCCGCCTCGCGTCTTAATTTTTCCTTTGAAATCCGATCCTTGAATAGGGCTATCCGCCTCTCAAAAGAACCGACGGGGGAAATCGGACGGAAACGAGTGAAACACTATCTCGAACAGTAAACAGTGAAATACACTGCATCATAGTCGATTTTGTTTTCAATCGTGGAAACTAAATATTCCATTTGATGCTAACGGCTTTTAAAATTGTATTTATTTGCGGAACTGTTCTGTTCTGCTACGCTGGATCGATCGACGGAACAATCGTCCGAACGATGAAAATTATAGTTGAATACAGGAATTTTCCAATTTAATTACCTATGAATTTCGTGCTTGAAAAAATGTTCGAAAGTTGCTATGCCTTTTTCTTAGACGTAGTTACCAGTATAAGTAAAGTATTAATAGTGCAATAATAGTATGATTTTTAAATTCGTTGAATTATTTTATTTTGAGATTAATTTATTGTATCTTCTCCTGTTCTATTCTATTTTATTTTATTTGAGTTTATTATCTTGTTTTACTTTGCCTATTTTTTACTTTATTCTATAGTATGGAATATATAAGGAGATCTTTGTGCAGACCTCTTCCCACTTTTATGCTCGAGTTAAGAAATTTATTTTCAATAGAAGAATTTTTATAGTTCCAACAATTTTGAAATAAGAAATATGAAACTGGACATTTTAACCAGTATATCGATTTAACGTTAATCATGTTTGAATACGTCAAAAACAGATCTGTATCGCAGTATCTCAAAAAACGTATCAATCAAAATTGCGATATTATAACTGTTATTATGTCTGGATAGAGGATTTTTGTGCATAAAAAAAACAGTGACTCCAAATTCTTCCGAAGTCAGAAAACTTAAAAGAACGAAACTATCAAATCTTTGTAATTGTTAATTGCTAGTCATCAATGCGTTATATACGCAATATTGAAGAACGTTGGTTGATCCAAAAAGGCCAATTGGAATTTTTAAGAGATTAAAAAATTAAAAAATTAAAAAAGAATTAAAACAAGATCTTCCGAAGTTCATAAAATCCGTAATTCGAAAAATTCGATAGAATCTGTTGCGAACGATCGATCCACCGAACAGCAGCAGAAGTATTTTCCACGGCGCTTAATTCTCGCATTACTTCCGTCGCACTTCGTCAATGGGGGAGATTGAAACTTTCCGGAATCGGTTCCAGTTTTACATTTCAGTGTTCCATTACGGTGTTTCATGATCGAGGAACAATGTGGATCTATGTACGAGTCGGAAAGTTTCCGCAAGAAGCGGCGAACTCTTTTAACACTTCGCTCATAAACCCTCGAATCGGTACTCGCTTCTGCATTATTCTCGAGCATTGCCGAAAGTATGTAGAAACTTCGCAACTTAATCCACCACCGTCTGCGTTCACCGCTATTCACGACGAATTCTTGTTAGCCGATTGTTTCTTCGGCCCTGTATTCCATTCAGATCAAGCGTTTCCCTTGGTTCGAAGTACTATTGCCTTCTGTAACGTCCGCCGCAACTAGATTTATAATAACAATAGATTCAATTTATGTAAGTTTCCTGTGTAACAAGACGTCGTTTCGATATACCGACGTCCACGCAATAATCGGTACGACTTGTAGGAAGTATTTGGACATTCTCTCTCTCTCTCAATATCTCTCTCTCTCTCTCTCTCTCTCTCTCTCTCAATATCTCTCTCTCTCTCTCTCTCTCTCAATATCTCTCTCTCTCTCTCTCAATATCTCTCTCTCTCTCTCTCTCTCAATATCTCTCTCTCTCTCTCAATATCTCTCTCTCTTTCAATATCTCTCTCTCTCTCTCAATATCTCTCTCTCTCTCTCTCAATATCTCTCTCTCTCTCAATATATCTCTCTCTCTCAATATCTCTCTCTCTCTCTCTCAATATCTCTCTCTCTCTCAATATCTCTCTCTCTCTCTCAATATCTCTCTCTCTCTCTCTCAATATCTCTCTCTCTCTCTCAGTATCTCTCTCTCTCTCTCTCAATATCTCTCTCTCTCTCTCTCTCAATATCTCTCTCTCTCTCTCTCAATATCTCTCTCTCTCTCTCAATATCTCTCTCTCTCTCTCAATATCTCTCTCTCTCTCTTCTCTCTCTCTTGGAGACATTCAATATCTCGATGATATCTCCCAGGAGGAATGATTTTATACTTTCGTTTCAATAATATTTGAATGTTTAACCTGCTAACGGGGGAATTCATTTTTGTTCAACTCGTTGTACAATGGTTACTTTTCTCTTTGCAGCGAGAAGTTATATTATCACGCCTGTGAAGTAATTTAAATTTTCCACTTGTTGAATATTTACTTTGACAGAATATTTCATGGCATATTTAGAAAATATATGAATCAAATATTCCCAATGTGCAAAGAACTAATTAAACGAATTGAAGTATTTATTACGCGGCATGATATTTCTTGAAGCTATGGTATACACAAAGCAACATTACAGTCGAGTGCCAATATATCGATTCATTTGGCAAACCTTTTGAATAATGCAATTTGCACCTCCTGCTTACGTTTGCTCTTGAAAAGTTAAATGGTATATAATCGGCGAAATGTCTTTCGAGTAATCTAGATCGTTTTGACGATAAAGAAGGGACGTCTTTGGCTAGTAGATGACGTTTGTCCAAGGAACGACACCCTTAATCTATTACATATAAAAATATTTAAACTGGTGTTTAAAGCTAAACTGTGCAGATTCGAAATGCAACGAAACATCGCGGTAGATTTCAATGGGTATATTAGTTTCAAAAATTTACTCGACGAAATATTTCGTCACACCTGGTTAACAGGATCGAGATTCTCTAAAAAGTAAAATCGTTAGGAATTTTTTTGATAATAGGCCAATCATCTAGAAACTGTTACAGAGAAAGTTAAATATTGAAACGCCCTCCGAGCCGATTCCAATTTTTCTCGGATTCGTTCGATTGATCTGCGTGGAGGTTTCGCGAAAACCGCCAAACGGTTTCCCAAATTACAGACTAACCTGTTTGCCAGTGTATCCGATGACGCCGCGCGATCGTTCGTAGCCAACTACGCCCCGGTGATTTTAGTACAGGGTCGAAAACCGATGGAGCATTTCAAGCCGCGAAGCACGCGGGAAAAATTATTCTCGATCACGATTCCATCGACGCGGTGCTACCAACCGTCGATGTAGCTGGACGAAAGTCATTTTGAAATGCGGAAAAGTTAAAAGGTTCGAAATAAGTGACCAAATTATTCACAAATTAATTTCGCGAAGCCTAATAACCTTGTACGCGTCCATAGTTCAGGAGCAACGTAGATTTAATTTGCAGATTACGGAGAACTCGGTGTTCCAAAACCTGTTGGTAACATATTTTTACGTTTCCCGAACATTTTTTACAAGATACGGTATATGATAACTATGCGAATATATATAGAATGCGGATTTTTATGCAAAATAAAATTTGTCTGCGTCAGTTGCAAAGTATAGAGACCAAGTACAAGCAATTTTATTGCTCCTTTAATTACCGTAATAGATTAAAACTAATACATTGATGTTTAAAAATTTTTTTATTTTTTACGCTATTTTAAATTCTAACTAGCCCATGAATATAATAATAATTTGTCCTTCGATGCCTAAGTTTAATGAGAGAAATTTACGAATCGATCCTCTCACAAGCTCATCTGCTTTTACCAGACTTCTTCATTGATGATTTGAATAAATTGAAAAGTCGATTTTATAATATTATCAGAAGCTATGAAGTTTAAATTTATGGTCCATATTGTAATCGTAATCATATTCCATGAATTTTTGTGAAGAACTTAAAAGGGTAAACGGAGGAATAAAATAAGTAAATAAATATATTAATTAATGAATAAATAATTGACCGTATAAAGTGTATATTTTGTAATCAAATATTCGATGCAAATTCGTGACGTAGCTCGGCATCTGCGTTGAAGAAAAGCCTAAACGTTGGATCGCGTGCAATCTGGCTTTCGCATCTCGCAGCGATGATTATTTAAAAAAAGATGTCGACGGGGTCACAAACGTTGCACATCGTGTTTCGTTTCGCAGGCGTGCCGGCGGATCCGCGAAACGCGATTTCTATTATTCAGCGCAACACCGTCGCGTTTCGCAACGCGATATCATTAGGAACGTAACCGGTAATTACCGCGCGATCCGATTACGCGAACAATTACTCAACGATGGAAATAGGACCTCCTTGAATTTAGTTATCGTGAAATTTGACGTGTCCGCGTTACTACGGGGAATTAACATGTAAATGGCGTGCCCCTGGCTCCGTTGTGTTTTCACTCGGTCCCGGCTCCTTGCCTCGCTGATTTATGTCCCCTGTACAGTCTGCAGATAATCGGGCCGCGTGCTGCGCCCTGCTATTCAACCGCCCTTCACGTTCACGAACGGTGCGCGCCGTTTCGCCATGAACAACCAGCCTCCAGTTTTGCCGAATCCGTGGACAAAGAGGCTGCTCCCGAAGAAAACAGAGTATCGGCCGTGAGCGATGGCACTGCTGATAGAGTTAATGATGTTACGGCTATTAATTACACGGATTAGAGCGCGACGAGAGAGCCGCTCGCCACGTCGGAAGTTTCGAACGCGTTCGGGCCGAACGGCTTGAAAACGGAGTGCCGTAAATGTTATCCCGTTCTGTAGAATATTGCACGTTTTTCTGTCGATCAAAAGCTTGAGATCAGCTCTCGGCTTTCGTGGAAACAATGGGAAATAATACGATTTGAAACAGTGGAGGGACTGAAAGAATTCAAGAACGTATTATTCAGAAATTATTATTGAGAGAGAAAAGCATTTTATGCATGAATTTTATGCAGCCAAGACGTAAATGGAGTAGCTGCGATTTAAAACAGTGGAAGGATTACAGAATTTAAGAACAAAAAGATAAAAAGAATTCAAGAACATTATATATATATATATATATATATATATGTGTGTACTTTCAAATTATTACAATTATTAATCTATTAGCTGTTTTCGACGAGTATACTCGTCATAATATAAAATGTTGCCATTTTTCCATCACGAAGGATATAATATACTTTGATATATTTTTTATTAAATTATACATTTTATAAAAGTGTCGTATTTAAAGAAAATATGAGGAAAATCAAACGTTTACAGTATAATTACAGTAACTTAAAAGATTGCAGCAGCTAACTGGTTAACGGATGAAAGCATGAACTTCACGCAGTTACGATGAAAATGAGCAGCTGCGGTTTAAAACGGAACATGTTGCACACAGCTTACCAAAATAATTAATGAAGGAAAGCAATTTTTATTTGGGTTCTGTTTGCTGTGTGCATTCTTGTTTCGCAATGCAGCGCCCATTACAGTGCACGCAAATCAGATTGCATTTCCAGTTTCTACAAAGTCCACAAAAGTCTGTATTCCAACAGAATATGCAATGATCGTCGTAGACGTCTAGCGTAAGAGTTGTAATATTAAACACCTCTTTATTTCAATTTGCGAATGAAGTTTCGTGCAAATGAAAGATGAACAGTGCACCCTGCTGCTAATTACGTAAATTCATACTCTGTTCGAACAATTACTCAGAC
Source organism: Megalopta genalis (assembly GCF_051020955.1). NCBI lineage: Eukaryota > Metazoa > Arthropoda > Insecta > Hymenoptera > Halictidae > Megalopta > Megalopta genalis. The sequence continues at coordinate 11,296,337 of NC_135015.1, forward strand.
AGTTACACTATAGTACACAGTTACCAAAGCTTCTTAAAGGTCCTTTTTTAACACTGCTGGAGCATTCTCACTTTCGTGGAACTTCAACAATAATTGCATTACTTCAGAGAAAGCTTCTTAACAGTTTAGCGTTCCAGATCCTTTAAACATGCTGCCGCGGAAATAATTCCTCTAGCTAAGTAGGATATTTATACAAGAGCATTACGTGACTTTAATATTTGAAGTAGTCCTTTGCTGGAAACATTTAAACATTATGCTACACCTTTCTAATTGTAAGACAAGGTTTCGAGGAGCTTTTCAGTGAAAAGTATTGAATATAAGAAATCCAAACTCGGCGCGATTATTAAGTGACACGTGGAAGATGTAGACAAATATGTTTTCGGGTAAAAATAATAACTTTCTTCAAAGTTAGAGCAAAGATAGCGAGATCCTTTGTAAACAATTATTGCTAACTGTGATCATCTACCATAAAGAATGTAAAATATTTCATAAAAAGATAATATATTTCATAAAAAATATATTTTCATCGAATTTGTTTCTTACAATTGCCATAGGAAAATTGTCTTTTGCACAAAGATTCTCCATTATCGCGTTCAATAGATTCCGGATAGACTGTAGATTATTTTTATCAAAAAAAAAGTTGTAATTTTTCTTTCGTTTCTCTTCTGGTTTAGCTCGTCTCTATGTCATCTCATAATAAAAATTGCGCTTCGCATTATTGGTGGCATCGTAATATTTTTTACATTTAATTTGCAAAATCCTTATTTACCTGAATTTTAAGTATAATGGCGTTACAGGTAAAATAATTCAACTGATCCCTCGAGTGGTCGCTAATTGCCGTTAAGCAGATACGTGAATAGATAACAAGCAAATAAAAACAAGCGCGAGTTTGTAAGAGGGCAAACCGTAAGAGAATGCAAAGGGAAAAACGTGAAGGTAGAAAGACCCCTCAACGCAGCGCTTGTTTCGCGCGTCTACACAAGTGTTCATTATTTTCGGAATTCGCGAACAAGTGGGATTATTACACGACCGAATGCGCGGCAGAGAATTGAATTCCACGTTAGCGTACCGGCAACGGCAACCCGTGAAAATGTCTTGAAAACTTCGGGTCCTTTTCCGGAATGCGTGCCAGCGACGAAATTCTGTACACGAATAGCGACCATTGCCGCGCGAAGTTCCGCACGTTCTTGTGTAGATCGCGCGCCCGGTCGCCCAGGTCTACGAATAATTGTTTGATTTACAAGTGGATCCGAGCGCTTTCGAAGTACACGACGCCCGTGAATTGGGAATTAGAGTCACTCACAGCGGAATAATCTCCGCGCTGTCGGACGGCACCGTATTTCCGGGCGAGGCGTTTCGGTTCCTTGAGAGCACAGCTCGCGGGTCCATTGTACCCGTTTTATAAGCTCCGGATTGCCGAGAGATTATGCTCGAATTATGTTCTTAAGACACAATAACGAGCGGACATGAATAATGGCCGTGAACTAATACCGACGGTAATTAATCTAACGATAAATTGCATTCGATGAATATTAATGTCCCGGGCGAAACGTCATTAGCGTTACGGGCCTCTGTTTCCATAAAGACGTCATCTTTTACAGTTCGCTCTGTAGCGTTTATAACTGTTCCTGAACGAAGCACGGTGCAGCGGTTAGCCTAAACTGTTGGCCGGAATTGTTTGCTTCGTTTTAGAGAGACCGAAAGTACTTGCCAATGAAATAATACTATTAATTACTACACTTTGACAGAAAAGAAGACACGGGATGAAAGGCTTGGGAATAAATTTACAGAAGTTTATAAATGCTATAGGCCTCGTCACGTCATTTTACTTTAATGCAAATTTTCATTATGAATTTAAATGAGTTGGTCTTATTTTGATGTGTCCTTTTTTATGTGTTAATGAGAAAAATGGCCGGAGAAAATATTAAGCAGTAAAGACTACAGAAAAATTTAAGAGAGAGAGAGAGAGAGAGAGAGAGAGAGAATGTGTTTTTACATTCTTCTCAATTTATTGAAAATTTTACTTTCCATAGAGATCCACAGTCTACTAATTAAAAACTTAATTTAGGAACTCCTATAGGCACGAATTAGCAGCTAATTCCTGTTGCATCATAATTAGAATACTGTGTACTAATTTAATGACATCGGAACAAGCATTGGGACTCGCTTGGAAGTACAATCAAATTCGTTGAATTGGTGGAAACTTTTTAACACCGCTAATCGTAAGAATAACAGGTGAAATACGGAACATAATATTTAACGAAAAGTAAAGCACACGCTAGTTCTGAATACACACACAGAGCGTACTTTATATTAATTTTATTTACCGGAGTTCGCTGAAAGTGGAGAAATTAAAAGGCTATTTATGAAACAGCTTTAACACGATGCTGGCGTAAGCAGTAACTTTTCAACGACACGGTAGCCGTTTTTGTTCTTTTTGTGACAAACACTCTTGAATCAGAAAGGGCGTAGATCCCTGAAAGGAGTGTGTTTGCGGTACAGAATATATTTACAACGTTGTAATTTTCACCTTGAATCCACAGAGGGGTTGGACTAGCTGTTCAGGTTATCAAGACTGGACCCGTGTTGCTACGTATGCCACAGGCGTTGACGAGGACAAAGGCATTGCTTATGTTTGTCGCGCGTGTAAATAGTTGCACTCCAATTATGGAGCAAGAGCAAACATCGCCCGTGCTCGGCCATCTCTGAGATACTTTGACCACCGATTTTTAAAATACGGAAACGCTTCTTTTTCCAAATCAGCTGAAATCCCAAAAGATACATTCATCCTCAATTGAATAACGTCTACGATCATTTTATGAGAAATAATCGCTGGTGCTAGATATTTTCGCACATAATCATTTACAAGAGAAGGTTGTCTCTCGTTGTTCTAAAATGGAAAACAAAAACGAGGAGATTCTTAGTTGAGATGAGTTTAGCTACCACCAACAACTAGAGTCGAAGACAAAAGCATCTTCGAAATTTCTAAACATTTAGATTATTTTCAATTTCATAATCGTCTAGCAATATTTGCATCTAAAAATTGTGAACATCGTGTTTAGCACTTAGCAACGAACTTCGTGACTATATATTACAATTAAATATTATTTATTATTATTATTATTATTATTATTGTAAATTTATTTATTTTAGCGTGGTCGCATTAATTGCGAGCTAATTAGCGGCCACATCGTTTACAATTAACTGTACACAAAGACTTACATTCTAGATAATAATTAAAATTTATATTGACATGAGTAACAATAACGGAAAACGAGTCGTAACGAGATAAACGAGTCATATAGATTTATGGATTTAAAGAAGAGTTCTTTATGTTGTCGTCGTTTCTATTCGAGTTAACAAACTTTGATCATCGATTGTTTTCAAATAGCGACAATAGCGAACAACGCTCGATGCATGAGACTGTTCAGCGAGCAACAATTAATATTAAAAAGGAAATCCGAAACAAAATCGGATAAGGCAAGGAAAGAATAATCGCCCGAAATGCTTTGGCGCATCGAGGACTGGGAGAATTCGTTATCCACAAATATCTCGTTTGCTCGACCGTCGGAAAAAGCAAATAAAACGGGCGGCGATCGAATTGTCCAGCTGGAAGATAATCAATTCGCAATAAATCAATGAAAAACGTCATTACGGTATTGCGGAGGAATCTGTCGCGCAGCAAACAAAACGAACCGCACGGGCCGTGCTCGAATACGCGCGTTGCGGACACTGTTCGTACGTAATGCGACAGAATATTTCGTCTCTCGTTGACCCAATCGTTTCTCGAGGTGCTTCGATCGATTAGGCGTCGAAACAGAAGGGCGGCACAATTCCGGAATAGCCGCGGAGCGCAGTTACCTACGGTCTCATTAGATGCGTGTTCGAATCTTTCCTTGATAAATGAAGTCGGTTATACGACCGGCCGATAAATCCCATGAACCAAACGATGAACGCGATTGTCGCGCGTGGAGTAATTAAAATCTTTCAATGGCTCGGTTAATGGCGTCGGCCGCGGGTTAATGGGATTCCGGATCTCCTGGAAAAGACGTCATTATCATTGCCAATGAATAACTTCAAATTAGGGACAACCGTGTCTGTGGCTGCGATGAATCGATCACTGGAACGGATCGGTGACAGGAAAAAAAAACCGGGGAATTTTAAACGAATTATTATACGAGTACCCGGTGAAAATACGAGGGAGACGCTAGACCGTCACGGATTAAAGGAAGCCCATCAGAGAATGCGTTCATTGAGAGATTACTTTCCCCGCTCACTTTTCAGTGAAATGTTTCTTCTACAAATACCGTCGACCAGACTTCCATTTAGAGAAGATGAAACTTTTTCATACGGTAACCCTTTAAAGCTGGAATTGTGTTATTGTTACATTAGAACCGTAATTTTTATTCGGGACTTCCGACAGCTGTTCATTTAATAGTTACTTTAAATTAGAGTTTGTCGAAATTTGATTCGGACCACGGATAAAGGATAGAAGGCTAACGAATACAATTTTATTCGTCACTGTCGAGTAAATATTGAATAATTGAATACTTTATCTTGATAAGATTTTATCCGAATAAGATTCGAATAAAAATATTGGAATATAAAGTGTTTTTTTTCATTGTTTATCGGTTTATTTCTTCCATATTCATTTTCACAATCAACTTTTCTTCAAATGTTGCATCGGAATATTTGTTGCTTTTGAGTAGATCGCTCATTGATGCATATTTTGTAATTTTATAATTCTGCAAGTATTTGAAATTTAACTAATTCTGAATGTAACCGTATAAAGATACTTTTATGAAATTACGTAAAACAAACTCAGTCAACAATTACTCGCATTCCTATCCGAATATAATTACACAATCTCTATTCAAATAAATCGAATAATTTCTGACGAATAAAATGAATGATCGTTCTTCGAATAAAATATTCGACTAGAAATTATTCAATCGTATAATTATCTTAGATAAATATTTATTACTCTGCTTAAATTGCGAATCAAATCAGATTTTTGTTAGTTGTACAGAAGATATGCGAAATTTTATTCTCGTAAAAAGTTAAATACCTTTGAAAATATGTATCGCGAGCACATGATACAAGTTCCGCCTCTTGTACACGAATACGGTATCTCCGAGTGTTGGCGTCACTCCATAGCGTCTGAGAAAGCTTCAAAGAAGTAATTGTAACTCCTAGCTTTGTAAGTATTCTTCGTCCATGGTTATACTAAGAAAATTGAATAAAGAAGAAGAAACTTCCTTTTTACGCAACCGTGGCAAAACTTTCTCTTAGGTGTCTACGTATTACCAAATAGCTGTACACGATTATGTCTAAACACGAAGTCAACAACGTTGTTTCTGACAAAATTTGTGACAAACGAAAGTATTTGAACTCCTTTTAAAACGGGATAACTTTTTTAGAACTAGATTAAACAACTTGATTTTTTATCAGAAGGTAGAGTGACCTAGACCATTACTAGAATGTTTTTTTTAAATTTTGTTAACGTTTGGAATGATAAAAGAAAATTAAAAACGCATATAAGTTACCAAAATCTACAAACTGCATTTTTTAAATTTTCGTTATAAGTTCAGATAAAAAGGTTGAAAAACATGAGTTTTCAAAAATTTTTTATTATTCGAAGTAATAGCAAAATTTTTAAAAAGCATTCTAGTTATAGTTTAGTATAGATTGGTTCTTCTATAATCTAAAAAAGAATTCAACTTGTTTAGTAAAGTTCTAAGAAAGTTATTCCGCTTTAAAAGGCGTTCGAATACTTTCGTTACCAACTCTGTCTCCACTTCAATCACACTTTCCCAGATGAGAAAATTCTTCTATAATCATCGCATAGTGATGCAGGCAATTTTAAAAATTGTAAAAAGTGTTGCGTCCAGAGACAAGGGCCATAAAAAGGTCCCACCATTGGGGAAACCCTCTCAGGCCCCAACAAGGGTCAAGGCAGACACCCCCCTCCAAGGGGTGATTCGTGCCTTGACCAATAATAAACAATCTACCTCCATCCACGGGTGCTCTTCCACGACTTTCCAGCGTTGGAAGAGCATTCTTCCACCAGCGCTCGCAGAGAGTACAACACAAAAAATAAAGTTCTCTAAGACTACTAGAGACCCTTCCACGTCATTAATTTTCCGTAGGAAGCGCGAATCGAGCGTACAATAGTTCGGTCGCGCATGTACGTTAGGCGACTAACCGAACGTACGGACAAAACAAAAAGAATCGCTTCATAATTTCTTAATGAAACAATTGCAAATACTATTTCATTTCGAACGTTTTAAACATATATTTCCTCCAGCATATACCACTTTACCTCTCGACATATTAATTATATTAATTATATCCGGTTTTCTCTAATAATAACGCATTCAAGTAGTAGACTATAACCTTTGGATTGAATTTTGATATGATATTACGTACGTAAGCATCCTCGTGCAGCAGCTCCGTCCCGTTTCACTTTGTTCATCGGAGCACCGTAGATTAGTTGCCATCCGGAACCATAACGCAGAAAATAATTGGCCGCTGTTATCCAGTCCTATTTCCGAGTAAAATTAATGCTCCATTAGTCGGAACACAAGAGCAGCACGAGCTTACGATCAACGTTTACCGTCGAGCTTTACGTCCTCGGCAACTCGATAACAGTTGTATCGCCAGAATTCACGTGCTCTTGAAAACGCTTCAAGAATAAATGTTCCGACGATCACCCTTTCGCAAATACAGTAAATTCTGCCTAATCGATGCTCGACTTGGAAACAAAAATGGACAGTTTGGGAAGATGAGGTTACGATTATTCCAGCCTAGCGGCTCGTTTTTATAATTGTGGCTCGGTAACTATAAAATCGAATAATCGTATCCGCTCTCCCCAAATTGTCCACTTTCGTGTACAAGTTGAGCGTCAATTAGGGAGAATTTACTGTACATCCAATCCGGCGACGTTTTCTCTTCCCGTTAGCCGAGCATTAATTTGGTGACATAACGTTTTCTCGGTTATGCTAGCCGTGGTTCCAATCTGCCGTTGATAGTGGCGCGATGTTGTTTTTGACGCAGTAATAATTTGTAGCGGCGCGTCCGACCGCGCGCAGCACTCAACGAAGCATTGCAGATCTCGAAACTATAGTGCCTCCCGTGTAATACAACCAATTATGGTTTACCAATAAGGGCTCGTCCCGGCTATCTCTTTACGAGCGCCACTGCGCTGCACGCAGCGAACGGTAACCCGGTAAAATCAACCGTGATCGTTGTATGGCGGAAGACACTCGCGCATCCGAAGAGCTATCATAAATTGACGTTGCAGAATCGCGTGCTCCGATCGCCGAACGTTCTCTGTTTCAGACCATCGGCAACACGAAAATCCAGTCCCATGACTACACTGCGATAAAAATGTTTACCTTAGCGGCCGCTTTTCAGGGAATTCAATAACACGACTTGCTCTCGGTAAATCGAAAACAAATTGAAACTGCATTGGTTTCTATAAAATCTCGCTTTTTCCACGATCCTTTGAACATTTCTGCATGTAACGCATTTACAGTTTACTCGTGATAAGTGCCCCGCTTCGATTTTTTTTTTTCGTTTTCACATGCGTCGGTTTGAAGGGGGGAAACCCGACCTCGAAAGTTTAGCGCCTGATGAGAATAATTGAAAATTCTCGTGGAAGTGCGAAATTCTCTTGAATTTTGATGTGTCATCGTCGCAACTGAGGATGACCAATTACTGTGCTTTTGGATTGTTTTCTTCAAAAATAAACGAAATAAAAGAATAAAAAATTATAGAATTATGCTCGAAAACAAACTGAAGGCATAGCAATTGGCTATCCCACAGTAATCGACTCCACTAGTCTTTGCAATAGAGTACAGAAGCCAGTGTTACTGTACCCTGTTATCAGCTTTCAGGAGTTTTAGCTACTAAACATAACTTTAGCAATTTAAATGACATTTCTTTAGGATTTAGAGGTCAATTTCAAAGTTTCTTTTGTCGCTATAAATTTTCCCATGACCCAAGTATCAAATCTCCTTTGAATATCAAGAGAAAGAAAGAAAAGTTCTCTGGAGTCAGTTACTGTGCGCGTATAATCTACAAAAATCAGTTACTGTGCTTTCTCCTTAAATACTATGCATCAATTACTGTGCTCCCTCCTTGAATACTGAGCCTCAATAACTATGAACAATAAAAATTTAATATTTAATATACTTTCATCGATTTTATATTGTATACAAAATTTAATATAATAATAACTGCTTTAACAAAAGTTCATATTTACATTTCTCCCCTTTAAAACAGCACAATAACTAACACAATGAGTAGAAAATAGTTACTGTGGACAGTAAATAAACTACCAAAATTGAAACTAAAAACATTCAAATAATTAAACGATTTATTTTACTGAATATTGATCTTCATTTCCCCAGCATTTTCTTAAGCTTTTTCATAAGCTTTATAGAAAAGCGAATTCAGTATCAAAAAATTGAAATAGTTTTTGTGATATCTTAAGAAGTCTGCTTTTTACATGTTTCATTTTAACAAACAAATAATTCAATGAGTTTAAATAAAAAACTTTGATATGCCTCATAGGATAACGATAAAGTCAATTATGCTTGAAAATAAACAAAAGAGACGCAGATATTGGCTACCCCACAGTAACTGGTTCCTCTATCCTACAAGAAATTGTGTCAATACAAGGGGAACTTTAGAATGACAATTTCCTGGGTACTTTTTCTTACATAATGTATAAGCGGCGCCGGGCACAGAGAATAGAGTGCGTTTGTTTTCCCGTGTTTGCAGAACTCGAAGGCCCGGACGTGGAAGCTGCGCGTTGTCTTTGTGGAACAATCGCGCCGGTACGACTGCTGCAACATTGGAACCGTCGCGGATCGCGGCACAGTAATATTCCAGCTCAGGATCGCGTGGCCTCTAATTAATTGCATTACTTGTCACGCGCGTTTGCGCTTGCCAAAGTTATCCGCGTCACTACCACGCGACTCGCAGTCGATTGGAGGCAGATTGATCAAAGGGATCGGCTGCGGGTGCGACGTGTTATCGATGCGTTCGCGAATCACAACCTGGCCGATCGGTCGACGCGCTTGCCGCGTGCTCGGGGAAAATATCGATACGCGAGACGAATCGGCGCGGTGAATGTCCGGCGGGATTCCATTCGACTTTCCGCTCCCGCAACGCCGACGCCAGCCGATTTTCAACTGGAAAGGATCCTCTCCGCTGTCGGCCGGTGTTATCGACACCCTTCGAACGTCGCCAATTACGACGTTTAACAAGACCCGTTGCCACGCGCGCCGCGCCGGGCCACGTTTGACCAACCAATTAAACCTTATCGTCCCAATTCAAAGATTATCAACCCGTTTATGTCGGCAACGCGCGCGGATGAGCTCTCAAATAGTATAATTCGTTTGTCATACGGATATCGATACGACGCTGTATAAACGGCTAACTGGTCGAACCGGCTATTAAGTGTTCCCGGACTTTCCTTTTTTCTTTTTACCCCTATTTTTTGTTCGTTCAAATCGACGTTGATCGCGATCGCGAGCGGGCGTCGTGAAAAAAAAGCCTACAGGCCGAAGGCGCAGAGTGACTCGTCCGCGAAATCCAATATCCAATCTGCGTTCCTCCTAACAATGCTGTCGAACGAGCTACCGAGAGGCGTGTAAAATGGCGCGCAACTGGACGAACGCCAACTTGGAAATAAAAATCGCCAATTCCGTTCGTTAACGTTATCGACATTTTTATGTTTCCCCGCGATCGATAAAAATCAGCCGCGTTTTTTTTTTGTTCCTACTCTTCCCGCTCCCCCGCATCGCCCCCCATTCTTTTTTTCTGTCGGGTCGATAGAATATCTTTCGGCAGAGAATCGGGGCGACGCGACGCGCGAAATTTTGCGTGCTCGTTGACGCAACTCCCAGTGGTTTTATGCAGCTTGATTTTCAAAAGTGGAAAACTGTGGAATGCGCCGCAACGTACTGCGGCGAAACGAGAAGCACTTTCCGAAAAAAAAAGTTCGAGCTCGAAACTGCGAAGGACGCTGCCAGAGGACTTTCCTGTTCGTAAAAGTATTCGGTCCGTTTCCCACGCGGATCAACTTTTTTGATGATCGAGCGAATATACAAATTTCAGTGCGGCGTTTCCGAGTGATACACTTGTCGCGACAGGTCTTAAAACGCTTTCGGACTTATAGAGGCGGCGCGCGATCGAATTGTTTCAAATAAATCGAATCGAATTTTGAATTCCGTTCACGGCACCCTGATGGTATTAAATGTTTCATTCAATTTGGTTTAATTGAACTGCGCGAAGAGTCCTCCAAACATTCGTATTACATTGACATGAGACTGGAATGTGGAAACCGGTTGTACGAAGTAAGCACATAATGGAACGCATGGCGTATGTTTTAAATTTAAAAAAGAAATTTTTGTTTTTAAAAAATCGAGGATAAAATTGAGTAAGCGATAATAATGACGTAACAAAAATTTCTAATTTCTTCGTCTCGCAACGAAGCGTTCGATCTCAACACTAAAACTACCGCCGTGTCGAAATTACCGATATCTTACTTTTTACAAAAAAATTCTGAACATTATAGAGACTCTTGCATAAGAAATGCTCGAATAAATTACGTTACTGAAGTGAATTTCATAATAAAAACCTTATCAAATCTGAATAAATTTGATGTTCTCACTTTTACGAGGTAATAACAAACGTCGCTATTACTGTTCGGTTTTTAAGAACTTCATGATCAAATTCGAGTTGCTGATCGCATGAAAAAGTACTCAAATGTTAGACTTAAGGCGTCGGCAACATATGACCGACGGGTCACCAAGTGACCCACTTGATAATTCGACCGATACATTTGTTTCTATAATAATTAGATTTACAGCTTTCGATTTTTATGTTCAAAGTTCAAGAGTACGTATATCGTAATTATTTTCTCTATATATATTTCGGGTAGGATTTGTTCGTAATTAATAGTACTCTCGCGTGCGGTGATAGAAAGTTCTTTTTATTTCGCGGACTATGTCTGCGGACGAGTCGCGATACAGTGATCGAGTTTGATTTTTCGTTTCGCCGTTTGCCCTGGTAAAATTCTTGAACAACCCTGATTGGTCAACCCCACGCGTTGGGCCTTTCCAATCAGCGTTGCTCATTTTGTCCTTTTTACCGCCCGCCCCTTACGCTCTTTGCGTATTTTCGGGACGGCTTGGTAATCGGAGGGGATGATGAGTTGTACGTGACAACGTGTGGAACTTTTCCTCCGGGTCACCCGCGTCGGACTACATGGCCTTTGGGTCGCTGGGCCCGCTTCGAGTACCCTTCGGAAACTCTCCTAATTTATGACGGTCTCTTTAGCTATTGAGGAATTTCTTAAAAGACTCTACTGCAAACATGTGCTATCAAGTGGTGAGCTTGTCTTCTCAAAAATAGCTTCTTCGAAGGAGAGTCATAAATTACGTTGGCCGTTTGCACGAGGACTGAAGATCTTACTGTGCGCACGACTGGTCGCTACATATATAATTAATCTTATTATTGTCTAAAAAGGCTGTTTTAAAATGAAAATATCATTGACCCGAAACGTCTTCTTTATAGTCACGTTCGCGTCGATTTTGACGCGCAGCCAAAAAAGCTTGTCGACGCCTGTGCTAGACACAGTATTGATCATTCCGTTAACTAAAATTGAATACGCTTGACAAAGCTGCCGCATAAATCAAATAGTAACGCGAAAACAAATAGTAACTTGTTCGTTGACACGCCAGATTACGAATGCCAATGTAGCCGAGAAAGTTTCCGATATCGGAGTCCGCGGCCGGGCAGCAGGTACTTAGTAAAACCTAGATGTTGGGGGATTATTCCACAACGCTTTCATTGCCGGAATATATCCCCACAATCCTAAAGTTCTCGGTTCCGGATATGACGTCCTCGTGGTCACCACTATCGGACGTTGCGCCTCCGGCGCGGCGCGTCTCTGTTGACTCGGATGCACCGAAGTTCTGTGGGAACCGAAGCAAACAGCCTGGGGTAACGGTACACTACAGGTATAAGTCCAATCTCTTCCGATTTGTCTTGATTAACGTCGCCTACGTGGAATATCATTTTCCAGAGAATACTCGGTGTTTGATATCCAAACTGCTCCACAAAAAAGCAATTCAAACAGTCGCAGATTAACATTAACACGTTCCGTGCCGAGCTTTTTTTACTCGAATCTTCACACTTCGATATTTTACTAAAACTTGATGTATTACGTGCAATTATTAATTCTCGTACACATAACAACGTAACAAAAACTTATCAACGCCCATTCTTGCGGTGGAAATTGATTCTTCGGTTCTAAATTTCTTGTAAACAATTTGTTCAGTTCACTAAGTAAACATGCAAGCGTGTACCATGGATGGTACACGTGGCACGGAACGTGTTAATCTTCAAGTGGCGACCCCTGCTCGCATGTCGTTGACTGAGTCAACATTGACGCAGAATATTTAAATCGTTCACTTAATTGCTCAGTTTTCGGCAATTAAATAAGATAAATCGCTATTACATTAGACACAACGGAAAGGCTGATAAGTCTGCAAAAAATATCTCGAAAAATTCGTAAGCAAAGCTCAGAATTGGTATAAACATCGTCGATATACAGTTGTGAAAATGGTTCATCGCCCGAGGGTTAATCTGACTAGCGGCAACGCGATGTCAAATTGGCTCCGCGTCAATAATGGTGACTTGACGTCAAACTGACTCGATGTCAATACTGGTAATCACCAGCGTTACATTTTTTTAAAGGTCGATGAACTGTTTCAACGATTAGTCGTTGGAGAGTGATGGGTAGACGGCGAATCTTTATGCAAGATAAAAATTCTATTAGTTAACTGTAAGACATATAAATTAATTGCATACGCGTTCTCTCTTTCAATAATAGTAAGAAGATGAAAATAATCTAACAATATCTTCAAATTCTTCTAATGTCATAACGCTTTTCTATTGGACCTGTTCGTTTTTGTCATAATGCATGCACTCGAGTTTAATGGAAGATTTCGTATTTTATAATTCTTACAATATCGTTGGCGCGTGAGCTAAATTACTAGCGTATCTTCTCTTCATAAGCGCTCTTATAACTATGTTACCATATACCGGAACGTGCGCAATTAATTTTGCTGGAATTAGAAGTATATCATCGGTGGAATCATTTTTTCCAAAACAGGCGATCTTCAAGGCACATCGCTCCGAGAAACGCGCAACTCGAACAGTGTAATAAATTGCAGAAAATTCTCTCTAATTTTCCTTCAACTCGTGAAAAACAAATGTAAAAAAAAGAGGAGATACGATTATTCGAGCCTCGCGGCTCATTTTTATAGTTGTCGATTGTCAACAATCATAAAAACGAGGTGCGGGCTCGAACAATCGTATCTCCTTATCCTAAATTGTTCATTTTTTCGTTTACAAACCGAAGGAAAATTGGGGAGAAATGACTGTATTTGCGAGCGTATGCGTCCCTTCGGACTGCACACTCGATCACACGGACCGGTGACAAGAATCCGGGACGAAAATTTCCGACCCGGAGAAGGTCAATGTTGTTACACGCGTAATCTGGCCCGTCCCGAAACTTATTCGCTGGTAATTGAATCACGCGGACCATGGCTGCGCGGAAACAATGGGCACGACCGCATCCCTATCAATCCTTGTTCCCGAGGGCAGATGGTTGGCCGAGGTGGAACGTTCGCCAGCAAGAAATCCCAGCTGGTCTGGTATTCGGTTTAAAAAGCCGGAGGAAAATCGTTGTACCCGCCGAAAAACTTCTCGAAACGAAGATAGAGATTGAGCTACGAAGAAACAACACGCGGGAACAAACGACACGCGGTGAAGAAGAGAGAAAGAGGGAAAGGAACAAGGGGTTCGATGATAACGTAAGAAAAGGAGCAAGAAGAACGTTCGGGAACCACCGTAGGATCTCCGTAGCGATTTGTTCGTGGGGTTTGATTTATAAGTCTGCGAGAGTTGTCATGGGATGAGTCGGCCTCCTGCTCTGCCCTCTGTTTGCTATGGAATAGAAGAACCGACGGTGTGGCGGCGGCGACGGCGGCGGGACAGTGAAACAGGGCCGCGGGAAGAAAAAGAAACGAGAGACGAAGAAAGGAGAAGGCAGAGTTGCGGCACGATCGCCGGCCCGTGGCTTCACTTACCGATGATACATTGCTCCGTAGTCGACTTCAGGCACAGAAGGATGGAACCGCAGTAATGGATTCGGAATGGTTGAAAATAGTCGGCCCCTGTCACCGGGACACCCGCAGTCCCGCTCCGTTTCGCCCGGAATCCGCGGCACGCGATTCCGTTCCGCGAGGAATGAACCGTGCCCGCTGGATTTTGCGAAGATCCGCCGTGATTTGTGACTCCGCGTTTTTTTCAATTTCCGTCGAGGTGATCGATCGTAATTGAAAGAATTAGTCCCGTCACCGACCATTGCGATTGCACGGTTTCCGCTGCGCTTTGCTTTCGTACGACCGTTTGCTGCATACTTCTGGCGGAGACGTTGGAGACACGAGTTTTGGCGTTAATTTTTTGTGTACAATAAATGTAGCAAAGTGGTGTGGTCTCGGTATTACAGACAAAATAAATATATTTTTTTACATTGAAGATTACAATGGGATTCTATCTAGAAATAAATCGATCTAGGACGATCTACATACAATACTATTTATAGCGTAGATCAGATGTTAAGATTTAATCCAACACTTTGATTATATAACTGCTTTATTATCCGAACATTCACGTTTCCCTGATTAGCCTGGATAATCGAGATTCTGCTGTATAATTAAATGTACATAACAATCCCGTGTTTCAAATTTGTAAACAAATATCCCACAACTGTAGAAGTAAAATGAAGATGTAAATTCAATGTTTACGAACGTAAATTCGTGATCAAATCAGATTCGTGATGAATACATAATGCGAGCGGCATTTATTATAGTCAGATTTATTAGTTCCTTGTATATTAATAGAACAATAGAACAATAAACAAATAATCTACTAGACAAATGTTATTCGTTTCTTCTAAATCGAAACATTTTGATTCTTCCGTTATCAAATTCTGGAAGTAAATGGAGACACACGAGAAATCGAAATTTTACTCTCTCATTTTACTAGAGAAATAGATAAAAACAAAGAAATGCTACTCAACGTAGCTGTGAAAGAAATCAGAGCACAAACTGTTAACCCCCCATTGTCACGCCGAGTCAAAATGAGCCACATTTTTCTTCGAAAACGTGAAATTAACGATTAATTAAATATACTTGAAATTAAGATATCGAGTTCTAATAAAGAACACGACGTTCTAGTATGTTCGAACGATATTCTCAAACGTTTGGGTCTCGATAGTACTGCTAGTTTTTGAGCGACGGTTGTTTGAAAATTGTATGGCATACGTGCTTCGCGTAGGAAGTGTGACGCGGAGGGTTGAGGACAATGTATCAATCCATTGGGACCAAAGAAAAAAGAATGTTATCGATATTTCGTTGGAAGCCGAATTTAGTATGAAAGAGATCCGTTTTCGGGAATGCAAGATGCAGAAAATTTCGAACCGTTCCGGATTCGAGTCACGATGGCCAGCGTTTACGTTCGCGCAACTCCAGTGCCGGGTAATTTCCGGTACGCCGCCGGTCACCTGGAACTTTCAAACATGCATCGGGATCGTGTCTTTTCGGTGCGTGTCCGCGCGTTACCTGGCGTTCGTATCATGCCGCATCGTTCATCCCCGGATAGCAAGAACACATAGTTCGCCCGTTTGAAAGCCATCAAACAACCATTTCCGTGTGTACCGGGAAGCTGAATACGCTCGACGCCTGGCGTCGTCGGTTCAGCGTTTCCGGGCCGTCTGTCCTGAAGTCCGACTTTACTCCGGTTGTTCGCAGAATTTAATTACCGCGGGTTGACCGTCGCGTGCGAGAACTTACAAGCGCGGGGACGGAAGCGGCGCTGAAAACTCCCGCGCGAACGTCTTTCGTGGACTACGATCCGCGAGGTGCATAAATACCATCGAATAGGCAACTGTGCCGGCAATTCGGCCCAAGTTCCCGGGGATCTGCAATTCTAACCCGACTAATTGGGAGGCACAGATACCTTCGGAGAAAGCTGGTCGGCTGATGATACGGATGTTAGTTAGTTAGTTAACGCCAGACGCTAACTATATATCCGTCACATCAAGTTACGTAAACATAGCCAGGAGACCATAACTTCTTGGGCACGCCACCGAAACGTGTAAAGCAACTTTGGGGACAATTTCGGGATCAGCAATCAATCTGCAGCCGGACGTGCATGGGTTCCTGGCGGCGTCTCCCTCTGAACCGCCTCCGAACGGGCCCGAAAATTTCTATAGACGCGAACGCGGCTGCTGCGCCAGACCAGGAGAAACCGGCGGTACATAGTCTCCGTTGCGATCCAAGACTCGTGGATTAGGCGTGGTCGCGATCCAAGACAGATTAATTATGACGAACATATCGCGTCGCTTATGGGAACTGCGACGTCAGGCGAGGCGAACGGATACCTTCCGGAAACTTAGCAAACTGTAATACGTTTCGAAATACTTAGAACGGACAGGAAAGCGCGCATTGCTTTGAATGAGCCTTTGCGAGAAGCATCGCGGAGGTGGGGAAAGTTAGCCAAATACCGTACCCAAAAATCACACGAACCGGATTTGCCAACATCAAATCCGCGCAGAAAGGAGAAATTTGAACTTGTATAAAACGAAGGCAATGAACCGAAAACTCGATTCCGCTTTATTCCCGGCTGCCCGCTTAACGCTCTTTATGATCACAGAACCGACAGCCTTTGCGCGTATGAAACAGTTACCCGGTCTCTAATATTTTATCAAGAATATTAATTGTCTGGTGGAAGAATAGAGGAGAAACTGAAGTTTTCATATAAAATATCGTCTCCTTAAAAACTATACCTAACTATATTCAGGAGATCGTTCGTTCGAGATTGTTTCCAGACGAACAGTGCCAATATCACGCGTACAAAGAATTCGTTGAAGATTGTTAAACGTTATAAAACTTTCCCAATGAAAATCCAATCGATGATTCCGAACCGAGTCTCGTTAAATCTTAAAACTTTGTCGTACTTTTGTGGTCCACTGATAGTTGCTTATTTTGGAATCTAAGAACAATTGTAGTATTTCTCGATCCTGCAACCTTGACATATCCTTGTCATAACCTGACATGATATTGGCATAACCCCCAGGAAACCATCGTAATCAAGAGAGAACATGAATTGAAATTAAATATCGTAGTATTTCTCGACTGTCCTAAATAGGTTGCAGAACGACATATAGTGACATATAAAAATCATTAGACTACTGTGAAATTTTATAGGAATTAATAAACAAAAGATTTCGCGTCTTTATTTATGTAGTTTACATAATTATCTTGCAGTATAGAAAAAAAATAATAAGAGAAGAGAAGAGAAATTATTACGATCGAAGAATCATATCATGGTAACAGTGAAAAAAAATGGTGCAGCAAGGGGTTAACAATTGCCCTAATAACGTTCATAAATTTTGGTAAACGAAGAATCAAATTTTGCTTCAATTTCGAAGAAATGAATAACACTCATATTTCTTTTCTTTTCATTCCAACGCAGTTTCAACCTCAAATGGAGATTATTCTGCAACTTAATTTACGGTAATTTGCATTCTTTTAGGAAAAAATATATCCTATTACAAACAGTTGCTGTAGATTTATGAACGAGACAATTAATCGACAGTGGAAGGAAAAAGTCCTCTTTCCTCAGCTTAGTCCTTTCGTTATCCAACAATGGGCATTGCCATAACGCATGATTTGGATCCTACTCTTCATTTCTATAAGTACTCGAAGTAATTAGTACCTTCGAATTTAGCTTCATTAATTAATACATTATTAGCTTTTGCGGTTGTGCGGAAGGTTTAAACAAGCCTTTAAAGTCTGTGGAGGGAATTTTTGGAGAGTCCGAAGAGTGTGCACGTGTGACACTTTTAGCTAATTGGTCTGCAATCTCATTGCCCCGTATCCCAATAAAATTTTCGTTTGTAGGTATTGGTATTGTTCATAGAGAATTCGAACACATTCTTCCCGATCTGAATAAGTCGAACATGTACAAAATTTTCACCACCAGTCTGACTCGTTATCATAGCACAAAGAGGTTAAGAAATAGCAAATCATTTTAGCTGAGAGAGTTCCTTTGTTTCGCGCATCATTTGTCACGCCGAATGCCACGGTGGATCGCATTGTTTATCGTCGGCGGAGTCGACCGAAAACGCGTCGATTAAAGCGAGGGAGACTCCGAAGAAAAATCTAGACGTTGATAATGGGAAACAGTGAAGCAACGAAATTAGTAGAAACATTCGTAGCGAGTCCAAGCTACAGTTTCCGTGATGAAGATAAATTCGGCGAGTCTGTCCCGCGCACGGCTTCGGGATTCGGCTTGCTCGTTTGGGCGTGCCATCGGCGGCGCGTCTCCCTAAGATTAACGATGGAAACCGCTAAGGAAACCGGGAACGTTCGTCCGGTCGTAAGTTACGATTGCGACACGCTACGCCGCTTGCAATCTTTCGATTTCCTCTTTTGCCCGGCTCACGCTACCCTCGAATTAGGATAATAATCGCGGCGATGGTCTTGGGAGTACCGCTTCTCGCGGGCAACCACGAAACTACAAGATCGCGTGAGTTTTCCATTCGGATTGTTTCCTCGCGAATGGCCCACTCTACGGGCTGCTTCCTGCGAGCTTCCTCGAGCTTGCATTTCTTGGGCGTGTCCACGATTCCGCTCGCGCTGGGGAACAACCGGCTGATATCGCGGCGATCAGCCCAAATGCAGGCTTTCGCGGTGTCATTGATGGGCTCCGCGAGTTGCTGCTACCAATGGTGCAGGCGATCCTCTTCCCATTCAGATCTCGAACCTCTGTGTTCCCATTCCTGGATTTCAAAGTGTCCTTTCTCTTATCGTTGCTTATTGTTAGGCTGTACGTTTTGTTTCCGTAACTTGCTGCAGCATAGTCCGCCTGATTCCATTGAATTTCTTGGGTCAGTGAATTCGATCGCATTCGTTGTGCGTGGAATTTGAACGGTGTTACCAGTTTCAAATGCATTTCATAATCTGCTTTCGAGCAGAGTTTACACGAGACATTTTTTCGGCGACGCACAGTGGTCGGTTTTCATACAAAATGCGGGAAAAAACGTATAACAGATAAAATTATGTATTTAAGCCTTACTTTTCCATTTCATATTACTGGTACATATATTTGGGTTTTCTGTTTGGATAGAATAATGAAAACAAAATGCATTGTTTTAATTGATTGTAAATAAATAAAATACAATTTTTGTTTTCAATTCAATTCTATCAAGTTGAACATCCTCTCCATTTTCATGTTGCAAACATTGTTCCGAAACTAGTAGATCGATTGTTTCTTTGAAAAATGGTTTTGATTTCTTGATCGTTCTTTTTCTCATACTCGACTTGGACAAGTCGGATGTGAGCAAAAGTCTGCATATAATCAAAAAAAAAATAATTTATAATTATTCTCATTAATTTCAATAGAGTGCAAACAGTTGAAGTATTGATATTTTACTCAACCTATTAAAAACATCTCGCATTACTCGATAGCTAAACGATGACATAGATTCGGGATGATTTGGAGATGGGCTACTTTGAAGTCATGTAAACCGTGGTAAACAATAAGCCACACACATGTTGAATTGACTACTAGTAAATAAATTATGCATTACGGGGATATCTTTTAAAACTGATTTTTTTCCGCTTTTTGTATGGAAACCGATCACTGTGCGACGTCACTTGAGATAGCTTGTCCGAACGCAACTGAAATAGCTGAGGTTACAGTAGATTGACCTGTTGGAAAATCTGTTAACCAGTTCGCTGTTTTTGACGGGCATGCTAGTCAAGCGCAAAAATTTGCTGTGTAAATTGTAATTTCAGTGAAAATGAAAATATTTTCTCAAATTATAAGATGTTTTAAATATTTAGGAACGAAGACGAAATAAAACGAACAAATAAAAAAATATAAATAATTTTTATGAAAAAGCTGTATATAATGTCTAGATTAGGTAGTATATTCGTTACCGTTTGCTTCCTACGAAACATTTTAAATGCACGCTTTTCAAAGAGGTCGCAACAGCTAACTGATAAAAGGCTAATCTTTATACGAATTAAATAATGATACCAAAAGATAATGGAATCAATAATAGAAACTTTAATGCTTGTAATTCATAGTCTACATTTTGTACTTTCCCTCCTCCCTTGCAGGAGTAATGTGTTTATCTTACGGACTAGATCGTTCCATTAAAGTTAAATAGAATTAAGACAACAGGGGACGCAGGCAATTGCGACCATCGTACAGCGTGTACAGAGTTCATTATTTCAATAGTGTCGCTTATATTAACAATAACATATATCAGCATTCAGTCTCGTAACGAGGCATCTGGAACGGGTAAATTAATTAAAAGAAATACCGTAATACGTTCCAAAATAAGTTGAAATCTAAAGTCTCTGTAATTAGGGATAATAGAATTCGCACCCATGTATCTCGTATATCAGAACTTGCAGGAAGCTGTACAGCGAAACTCGATTGAAAAACTAGTTCATGGAATCTGTCGTTATTTAAATCTCGGTAGTTCCATGTAACTTTCATGCCACGTACTGATTTCTTATATTTTTTAATCTATTATTAATCTATTATACTTTATTTTTAACCACAATGTTACAGAAATATCTTGTTTTATTATTTCCACTTTATAATCGAGAAGATCACAATCTTCATCTCGCATTTCACAAATCAGAGAAAAATTAGCCTCTTTAAATTTGTTATTTCGTTGTTAATTTATGTACGAAGATTGATATTTCCTGGTTTCGCGTTACAAAAACTGTTCTGTACTCGTACGAAAAATTTGAAAAGTAAAAACGTCCAACAGATATGTTGAACGGGCACAGAAAACCAGTATTTTCAAACGAACAAAAAAATCGCAAATTGTTGCTCGGTGCCTGTAATAACGTTAACGAAACTGATCGTTACTACTTCACCCGTTATCTGCGCGCCGGCATTTATTCCCCGAGTCTAAGCCGTTGCTTTAATTATACTTGAAAATCTCCGGCAAGTTTCCTCTTTCTCCCGACTGTCTACCCATTATCTTTCCACGCATATATTAAGGACGTTTCCCCAAAGAATAGTGCGTTCACGGTGGCACGGTTTTGTTGATAATTTAGCAGGCACTAGGTCCGAGCGAGGGTTTAAACTGTGAAACAAGGGTAGGCGGCTCGTCGCGTGCGCGCCGCATAGCTCGCTCGCTTGACGCCTAATCTCCGTCCAACTTCGTCGACCATACTTGGAACGGAAGAAACAGCAAACAGATTGTTGCAACAGCGACGGCCGAGTGCAGCCTGCTAGAAGGAGAGAGCCAACCGTGAAGATAGTTTCCAAGATAGTTGAACTCGAATTAATTGCCGCTACTTACAACGGCCCGCGTGCATTCGCCGCTGTGTCCGCCATCTTCATCGTAGCACGGTGTGGACAATTTTGTTAATCTATACTGGTTAGCAATATTTTCAAGTTGGTAGAGAAGAAGCGATATTTTCAAGTTGGTCAAGAAGCTTCGTGATGTGATGAAACGAATGATGTTGAGAGAATGAGAGTAGTTTGTCTCGAACAAGATTTTCCAGACAGTAACGATAATTAAATAGAACTAATGAGAACGAATGTTTAATATATTAACATTTTTATCATTTGCGTTAAGAGCAAACGGATTGTATTTCTAATTAACGTAATAAATGTGTATAAATTACACAAACCTATGGACCGAAAAACATACTAAGAGACAGAAAACAAATGTTTCTATACAGAAACAGAAAATTAGTGAACGTTCATCCTCTACGTCTTTTGGTTTATCATTATTCCAAAATAATGTTTATATTGTCAAATTAGTTCATATTTGAAAGACTTAAAAGTGTGACTGTTGTATAGGCCATACTACTCAATTTCATGCGCATAAGATGCACTAGAGTTAAATTAAATGCAATTTAGAGTTAAAATGGCTTCCATCGCGAAGTGCTAAAACTTTAGCTGCCACAGCTACAACTTTCTGATCGCAATCTATAAAATAAATATACGAGTGGCATCACTTTTCTCATTGTAATCTGTTAACACGTTCCGTGCCGAGCTTTTTTACTCGAATCTTCACACTTTGATATTTTACTATAACTTGATGTATTACGTGCAATTATTAATTCTCGTACACATAACAACGTAACAAAAACTTATCAACGCCCATTCTTGCGGTGGAAATTGATTCTTCGGTTCTAAATTTCTTGTAAACAATTTGTTCAGTTCACTAAGTAAACATGCAAGCGTGTACCATCGATGGTACACGTGGCACGGAACGTGTTAAAAGAATTAAAGTTTGTTAGAACTTATAAAAAAAGAAGAGTGTTACAGAAGAAATAAGCGCTGTAACAAATCTTATCTTCTCCAGTCTTGTAAACAAATTGTTCTGATTTTGCGTGACTTTGCATATTGGCAGTCGACGCGTTAAATTGGAAGTAGCGGTTCGACTCTGAGGTTACCGCGCCACGCGATTCTGTCTTTGACCGCGACTGGCGCCGGTAATAAATACTAAGTTGAATCGCTAACACGGGAGTGTTTACGCGCGTGCAGATGACCTATGAAGCAAACCATCGATGTTTACATTTTGGCCGGCCTAAATCCGTGAAATCGAGCATTGTGTGCCGCGAAGCGATGAACGAGGAAACCTGCCGGTAAAATCGACCGAATCCCGATCGACCGGTATCGGTTTTTGATTAACGCCACCTTCCCGGCCGTGTGTTTCCTATGCGCTCGTATTAATTGCACGGTTTCACTCCGCTTTAGAAATAGCGCCGGCAAGTCCCGTAAAAACCGTTCAGGTTTTACCGGCTGCCGTTTTCCCCGGCCTCGCGAAATGTCCCTGGCTCTTCGGGGAACCGGAGGTGTCGCCTCCCGTTTCTATCCTACATCACATAAGCTAGTTGTAAAGTCGCATTCAGGCCCGTAAAACTCATTGCGTGGGTGCTAAAAACATTCTTAACGCGAGGCTGGTATAATGAAAAGCTTCTTCGTTCTAGAGTTACTACCATCCGAGCGTTTCGAATGGCGTCGCCGAGCCCCGGCCCGCGATGAAACAAGTAATTCCATTCGCCGCGAATGTGTCTTTTTACTTGTCTCGGCGTCCGCCTCGCCCTCGCCTTTCATCGATGTTTTCAATTACCCGCGAGTCAAAGTCATGAAAAGTATTTCATTCGCAGACGCAGCGAACTTCAACGTCGAACAAAAAACGTTTGGGCCTCCGCGGGCTTTCCCGAACGAGCGGGTCGCCGCATTGTTCGACTGCCGTGCAATCACGGCCGCTTTTCTACGACTGTTGACTGCCGTTGCCGTCTGTGTTGACAGCCGGGCTGAACGGAACCTAATTTGCGGCGCGTGCGGTCAAAGGATGCAGGTGAATCGTCTGCATAGCGGGGCAACAGTCGCGCGGTTCGCTCGGCCGCGCTCGCTCGCTCCCGTTCTGTTCGCCAAAGAAGGAAATCGTTTCTATAAAGGACAGGCAATTAAAAACTTTTCTGGTAATGCATTGGCGCTGGTGTAATTACAAGGGTAATAGGTTGCTACTTTACGGCAAGTGAACGGTAGGGGCCCGGGACGAACGAGCGGGGAGAGTGAAGAGGGGAAAGTGAACCTGCCACTTTTAGCTCCTTTCATCCCACTGGCATTCACTTGCGTTTCTGGCCAAGTGTGCCTCGCGGGAATAGGTACACTGCTCCGTAAAAAGTTCTTCGTTTCCCTCCGTGCCTGGCAGGCCGAGGCGATCCCGCCTCGTTGGTAAAACGCCTTTCGAAATTACTGCGTTAAAAGTTCAAAGCGGCCCGACCCGGTCCGACGCGGCCCGACCCGACCGGCCCGACGGCATTAGGAACGATCCCAGAAGCTCGAGCTGCTTTGCTGCTCCCGTTTAGAACTTACAAATACATACGTAACTCGTTCCCGTTTTAATGCCGCCGGAAATTCGCCGGAACTTCTTCGGAGTTAAATACTTCGCGTAACTAGAAACAGCGTGATTGGCAGTCTGTTATTCGGGGTTCACGCGACTCTGAGCGAAAAGATGGCACGCGAGTGCTATCATTAGGTTCTCGGGGAATCGTCACACTCGACGATATCGAAATTTGATTAATGATTACTAGACTAGATTATGTATTTATTCGACTTTCTATTTTTCCTTATTTATTCCCCAAATATTGTGACACTTGACGAGAAAATGAAGTTGAAGTATGAAATCCCGAGTCGGCATTTTTTACGCGTTCAAGTTGTAAGGACAAAGAGAAAATCGGAACAAATTTTGCAAATATTGTAATTTTGCTATATCGAATATCGAATTGCTATTCGAATTGAAATAAGCATCATTACACTGCCGTGAAATTTTACAGGAACTAGTAAATACAAGGTTTTGTGTTAATTCTCCGGAAGAACTGTACGAACAATTTTATGCAATACTGATTCGATCCCCGATTCGCGAAGTTTTTCGATTCGATAAAATGCACAAGCACAAGGGTGCAATTACCTAATACGATGCATTTCCTTCGCTAATTTCCGCGCCAGTCTACGGAAAATCGACTGCGAAATGTAATTTTCGCGGCTGGGTCGTAGATCACACGGAGGTCGATGCTATTTGTATTCCGTGGCATCGCATCTATCTTCGAGAGTGTTTGTGAATCCCAAGGAACGCTGGGACCGCTGCACTTGACCCTTTTCCCAATGGCAAGCACTAGCCGGCTCTATGATTCGCCGTGAAACGCGGTCTCTTCTTCCGGACGTTCCTATTATCCATTTCTGATGTGTAACAGCGGGCTGGCTATCAAGAAGCACACAAACAAACCCATCCGGATTTTCGTTGCATTTAATTTGTTTTGCGTTACACTTTCCGACAGCGCTTTGTTGCAACTTCGAAACACGATTGAACGATATTTTAGAGTACTGAAAAGTTATCGCGACATTATTGTCGTTAACGAGAGCAGAAAATTATAATTAATATCAAGATTCACCAAGCGTGTTTTGCAAAGTGATAGTCGGATGAAGCTTTTCGCGTGTGCGTCTTTCAGAACGATGTTGGAACTATGTCTGACTACTGGTAGTTGCTTCTACTTCAAGAAATTTCATTAGTATCAAAATCCATTATTCTTTATCGACTTTACCAGTTTCTTAACTATTGCAAATTTACAGTGACAAATGTAAATCTCTTTCTCCCCCCTTTCCATTCTTATTCCTGTATACAATCATCAATTAACACTAACGTACCACTGCCGGTAAAAAGATCCGCTCCGGATTTCTTGTTTTGTAGTTATTAAAATTATAAAGCAGCTTCCACTGGAAATCGTACAATATACTTTTTTATTCAGGCACATACTATTATAAAAATTAGAAAATATTTGAATAAATGCAGTATTATAGGTTCGTTTAGTGTTAACCAACTCTCAATACTAAAACTTAGAATAACGCAAGTATTAAAAATATCATTTGGAAAATCTTTTTCTACTTTTGCAAGGAACATCTAAAATAAATTAGCGCACTTCAGTTTCTGTGCTTAGGTATACATTAATGGATATAAGACTCGGTTAGATCTGGGTTAGGAAAATCTTCCTCCACTTTTTCCTGGAACATTTTTTAAATAAATTTGCGTACTTACTGCAGTTTCCGTGCTTATGTATGCATTAATGAGTTTATGGAAACCGAAAGAGCTGTGTAAGGGGAAAAAGAGCGGATAAACTAAGAAGAGAATTGAGAGATATCGATATATCGAGTGCAATGCGTCGCGTCGCTCAGAATGTAGACCGCCGGATTGTGGCATTCCACTAGCCGTCTGACATATCGGACACCTGAGTCACTCTCAATTTAAAGGATTTACGAGCTTTCTCTGCTCGAGCATGCGCGAACGTCACAACCCTATGACCTGGACAAATCCCATCAAATATTGACAGCCTCCGATCGAATCGTAAACCAAAATTTCAAGGAAAATTTGTGATTTTACGTTCCACAAGGAGCAACACGCTGCGAAATGCACTAACTATGAAAAACATTTTGCAGAATTTATGATGCATACACCAATGACACGACAAGAAACTTGATTCGTTTACAAATCTGATGCCTCTGTCATCATTCATCGTTCATTTTCTCGTAAAAGGTTTTCGTAGTTTATAACTGATGGAGAACTAAACACGCGTTTTCCCTCGAAAATGCTAAAAATTCACGCGTCTCCGACTTTGGAAAAATTTTATCGTGACCTATCCTTTTTCAAGAATCCACCATGTTCGCGAAGAATGAAGATTTTCCTTTAGAACGACCTCCTGAAACCTGATACATGATTTTCGTAGTCGCTTCACGTTCGAAATCGTTCCTCATTTTCGAACCACAATTCTGTCGTAGAACAGATTTGTAATCACAGTAATTTCTACGGGAAATGTCAAATTTCTGGTTCCTGTAAATTTTCCTGCGCTAGTCCTACGCCTATGTAATTTATTACTCATATATCTAATATATCTCACTTCTTCATATTCAACTTATGGATATTACGCTGAGCTCAATCGTGTGTTTTCTATTGTAAATAATGTGCTCTCGATTTTTTTCAATCGTCCATTACACTCTTTCAAACAGAATTTAAAGCGTATTACTTAATATCATTTCGCATCGTTATTATTAATCGAAGGAATTGCGGTTATCTTATTATTCTTTTTTACTCTAACTCTCTATATATCAAGTCATTCTAAACATCTGTATTTTCTCGTCTTTCGTGATTTTACAACTAATGGGAAACTTAAGCTATACTTAATATAAAACAATAAATGCAGTGAACAAATTTAACAACGATGTTACGTTTCAAAAATGCTAACAATGAAAATAAATTGTCACTGAACTTCTGTTTGTTGCAAATGAGATGGAGCATTTTTATTCTGAATAAAGATCCGCAGTCTAGTCGCATCACATATTTCCTTACACGCAACAATTTTCATCGGAGAACATGCTCGGTGCATGTATAATTTTTTTCGGAGTTTTTATAAGAAGCTACAGGTATTGTCCTGAAAGTGGCCTCTTGTCAGAAGACTCGATGGGATCACTGAAACACGATTTTCCAACCGGACCTCGGTGAAATAAGAGGCGATCGATCCTCCGTGGTCTTTTGAATCTATGAAGTGGTTATGGAACTGTAAGCAGCCGTTCCTGAAACGGTTTCTCCGTGGAGCCGGTCGGGTATGCACTTTCGAAGAGTACCGAACGAAACGTATGGCACGCCAGGGTAACATCCACTTTGATAGTGGATATCAACCCTGAAACCCTCCCTTATCTAAAGGCCTCCGTCGGCTCTCTCATTTCCTTTCCCCTTTCGACTTCGTCTTACAATAACAACTGGCTAACCACGTTTGTGCTCTATCATGCCTTTGAACTCGATCGCGAAATATCCCGTTACAATCTCGTCGGAGTGCTTTTTCGTCGGGGACTTGGGCCGCGTCGCTAGAGGATTTGAAAGTGCCGTACCATAAAATTCGAAAGCCGGTTCTATCGGTGAAATAAAAAAGGAGGAGACCGGCGGCGCTGCGCCGCCCGGCTAAAACCCTGGCAATACGCTCCGGCCGAAGCCAATCCTCTTCGGCGTAATAGTAACGCGGGTTAGCATCGAATGTTCCGACGTCGGTCGCTCGGACCCCGGATATTATCTAGGAAATTTATTCGAGATCACGTCGACCTGCTATGATTAAATAAAGATATCACGTGCGAGCCGCTCGTTAAAAGCCTTTAGGAGACCATAACTTTATCACGCCTTCGCGGGGGATGGCCTGCCGCGATAAAGCGCGGATGTCTCGCATTATATACACGTGCGCGAACCTGCCGGCCGACCAGGCCATTCGTTAGCTTAATGTTTTATCGGCGGCCGATGCGTCGCGGAATGAAAATGTTCGCTTTAAGCCGGCCAGCGAAATTGCTGAAAGCGAGCACCGATGTCGCTTTCGCGAAAGAACTGAGTTCTTTACGACCCACGAAATACGGTTCCACTAGCTATCTATATCCACGGGATCATCTCTGCCTGAATGACCACGTCCCTGCGTTACCTCCGTCGCTGGTCTCGGAAAATTGGGGGATGAACACTGAATTTGAACCTATGCATTACGAAACAAACGCATACCAAGTGAAAATCAAAAATTCGTGTAATTTTGTCGAATTTGTCAATAGAACAGGACTCGGAACGCTTCGGAACGCAGCATTAAGCTCCGTCTCCTGTCTATATCTGTATAATAATATACTTATGAATAGAAAGGTCCAATTATGAGTTCGTACAGCTGAGATAGAACATTGATTCGTTCGTATAAACAAGAAGCGGATAAAGAAGGTGCTACTGTATTCGAAGCTGCTCAAGACAGCATTTTCAAATTCTAAATATATTGCACCAAGCTCGCGCGCAATTTTTGCAACGGGATTCGAGCGAGCTTTGCAGCCAGGATTCCTTGAAAGCTAAACCAGAAATCAGATTTGCCCGTATGCGTGTCACCGACACATAGTTCCCCTATTGAGGCGATGTCGACGTCGATTGTTACTGGAACAATTAGCTAGCGAATTCCCGTGCCAGCAAGTGAGGTACCGACTGATTCAGGAGCTGAAACATACTTATTTGCTAGCGACTTCTCAATAGAGCCCCGGCTGCGTTTTGTTCGCAATCAGCGGATCCAGCTTGATCGTTCGCCGCTCGTACCGTTTGCGATTGGTTCATGGCACGATTCGACTACCCGTGTTTCGAAAACTACGCGCTACTGTATCTTTGTTTGGTGGGAGCAATAGTACGACCGTTTCATAGAGAGTACGCTGCAGGATCAGGACAAAAGTTGCGTCCATTACGCTCCCGTGCGCCTCAAGTGCGTCACGAAATTCTTCGATTTATCCGTGTGCGTCGGATCTGTCGGTCCTTTCGAATGCTGAATCGGAATAAAATGCTGCAAACGTTGGCGAATGCGTAAGGCCGCTCTTTCATGCATTCACGTGCTCGTCTAAATCGTATTCTGTGAACGAATTGTCTATTTATTTATCGTACGGAACGTTCGCCGATAAATTTATTGTGTGATCTGATGTTTTTTTACCATACAACCATTTCCTCTTCCGGTAATGTTTTGCTTTCTGCTCGCCAAACTGAATTGAAATGCACTCGACGACGCAAGTCTTTTCGAAGAATATTTATTGCAATATGAAAACAAGATGTCAGTCTATCGGTTCACCTACGTACACTTTTAAATAAAACATACCCTTTCCAGAGGATCTAAAATTCTTTAAGTGTTACGATATTGGTAACTTTCTTCCGTATAGCTTAAAAAACGTCTTCCATCCGAACCTCTTAGTCGCTGTCGTCTCGTGCGATATACATATACGCATACATATGTATATCCACTTGGCGACCTGAACTCGAGACCTCGAGATCTCTCGCGGGCATCGTAAGGGAGAAAAAGTGCTTGCGTGTGAAACATTTTATACTGTATGACTTCTGTGAATGCTTAACGATTTATGTACACGAGTATAGACATATCGGATAACCTCATCCAATAAACGAAAAATATTTAACTGCTATACAAGTCGCACACATCATTTACGGGCTAAAACCTTCTAGTTACAAATTAAGGAGTACGCTAATTAGTCCTAAACGCATTCTATTGCATATATTATTATTATAATCTATTATAGTTATTACTATCTATTATACTTATTACAATATATTATTATTATTACTATCTATATAGTTACTATATTAGTAGTTTACTATAGCTACTATCTACTACAGTTATTATGAGCAAAATTATTAAAAAGACTACATATTTCAAGGCTTTGCGAACAAACAACAAATTCTGCAATAACTATCTTCGTTCAAGAGATCAGAATATAGTCACGTTAAGTAAGAAATGCATACTTTATTCTATAATTTTACTATAAAACCTATGCATTTCAAACTTAATAACCTAATATGTATTCTGGCATCGAACAATTAAACGCAAGGATTTTTATGTTGCACACGTTCAACATTCACAAATATTCAATAGTCAAATCACTCTTGGACTGTCCGTGTAAGAAGCACATCTCCGTGAAGTTAATCATCGCAGGAAAATTACGTCCATTCAGGATGATCGTAATAGTAACGCAGTTTTATGCGTTGCTGGGTAAAATATTGAACAGTATAAATAGCGTTGCAGAACCGAAAAGTGTCGGATTTGGTCGATCCGTCCGGTGGAGATGAGATCCCTATTGAAGGATACGATCTATAAAACTACCCTATCTATCCTAAGATTACCTCCTTACATTGCTACCATGACAATCACTGTCCTCTATATTCCTCGGGGCCCGTGGGACCCTTCAACCGAGTCCTAGTGATCTTTTACTACAACTCTCAGAATCTGTAGCAGATTCCCAGGAACTATTACAGCTACCAAGGGAACCTCGCCGTGTTTAATGTTTCCGGGTACTTTTCTTGGTTCCTAGAACCCTCAGGAGTCTTCAAAATAGTATAGTTTCCTTCGTTATATAATACTGAACTTCTCAAATGCCGCCAGATAACATCAAATTTATTAAGTACAGTGACTCCTATTAATATTCGGACACTGTTTAAACCGTAATAACTTTTTTAAAACTGGACCAAACGATTTGTATTTCTTTTAGGTGATAGAGGGACTAGTATACTAGACAATGACTAAACTACTTTGTTACAATATTTCTATTGCTTTTTTAGCATGCATATAACTTACCAAGATCTACAAAAAGCATTCTTTAAATTTTCGTTATAGGCACAGATAAAAAAGTTTAAAAAACACGAGTTTTTATTTTTTTATTGTCATTCCAAGCAATAGCGTTCCTCTATTATTTAAAAAAAAAATTCAAGTCTTTTTGTCCAGTTCTAAAAACGCTATCACGTTTTAAATATTATTCGAACACCGATGGTCCAGACTCTGTAGTAATAAATCGAATTTAATAGAAGATATTTAATAAAAAATATATACTTTGCAGAGGATACAATTAAACGCATAATCATTCAAAACTAAAAATATTTACGATTATTATTTGTCGGTTGGGAACAGTAAGAGTTAAGTTTTCACGAGTTAAGAATGATGTGACAGTAGTTTTATGTTGTCTGCAAATGTTTATTGTTTCGTATTCAATCAACACAGTTGTGTCATAAATGCATAAAATTCCCGGTCCATAAAATGTGTTATGAAACGTTTGAGGAATAACCAAATTCACTTGCAAAGTCAAATATTACCTGCTGATTCAGCAAGAAAAAAGATGGTTGATTGCGGCTAGCTCTAAACCGCTCTAAATGAATTGATATTTATAATTATGCAGTGGAACGGACAGGCAATCCCATCCCTGCGTATTCGTTATCGTACTTTTCGATATTCTATAGATTCGCGTGCATCTCTGATTTAATTATCTGCCCATGAGCTGTTCGCGAGCAATTAGTTTGTTGGTGTACGGGGAACTGTTTGTTTCGTTTTCGGAAACAGTTGCGTAACATCTCTAATTAAAATGCTTTAGAAACGTCCGTGGCCGCGTTCGTTTTCGCGTCACGCACGGCTCGGATTGATCAATTTATAGTACTAATTAAAACGATGACATTTCAGAATAAGTGCGCGCGCGATCGTGTTCTGCGAACGGTGATACGTGCGGCTACATTTAATTATTAATGTCCGTAAATGTTTATGCGGTCCCAGGAACGGTTCGTTTCAGTTAATCCTTTATCAATAGAGCGGCGGTCGGAATATAAACTCGGCGTTGAAATATTGCCGTGTTAAAGTCGCGCGCGCCGGATACCGGCAGGGGGGGAGGGACAATTAACAAGGCGCGTGAACCGTTGTAATTACAACCAAGTATACTTGCAATTAACGCGAAGCGTGCAGCAAAATTCGCGGGATGCCGATTGTGCTTAAAATCAAAGTGCGATCGACAAACGGACCAGTGACGGCCGCGCAAACGCGTTTGTACGTTGATCAAAGGATGATTAGCAGGTGTGAACATCGGGCTTCCGGTTTCCCTGCGCTTTAACAAACCACGACAAAACGTAATTCAGATCAATGCGCTCGATGCATTTTACTCGTCGGCTGGCGACGTATTCTCGAAAAGATGCATTGATTACGGATAACATAGGCGACTTAAAAATAATCACAATTACTCCGAGGTGGTCCCAGATTTTGTCACATAATTGAAACAAAATGGCAATAATATCTAGTATTGAAATCTAAATATTAATATCTTTTATGAAAATAATAGCGTAAAATATTTTCGTTATTATCTTGTGTTGTTCTAATATGGAATTCTTTTTATTATACGCACGTTTTTCACCTATCTCAAATACCATTAACGTTAGGTCAAACTGACGGGTTTGAAATTTTTTAATTACCTTCAATGAGGCTGCAAACATGCATTTTATTTATTTATGTATTTATACATGTTATGATAACACGATCTCTAGAAATCTACAAAAATATATTCTTGTCATTCATATTTTTATCGAGTAAAAAAATAGCTTCTCGTGCTCCGTGAACCTAATGTTAAACATGTCGTTAACCCGAGAAAGATAACCTACGTCGCAGAGGCACCTGCGAAATAAACAACTGACTGCACCGTTTTCATAGAGGTCTAGTGATTTAAGTTTAAAATTACTTAAAATATAAAAAAATATAATATAAATGCATTTTATTTTTACAATAATGCCAAACCTTTAAAATGACTACATTAACTTAAATAAATATCCATTGTTAGTATAAAATTGACGCCTTAGAAAAGCATGCGCCTCTGAAGCGTATGGTTATCTTTTACGTACGTTGTCATATGGTTATCTTTCTAGGGTTAAAGTATTTACGGAGATTCTCCGCGTAAGTAAGCATGTGTATACACATACGTATCACGAGATCCTCGGTAACGCCAGAATTTTCGAAGGTCGCAAGCATTTTGCACCAGACGCGTGTTTCGCGTTCGGCAACTCAAGCTGTACATTTACGCATTTTTATTTCAAGCAGAGAACGCCTACGCGTCGCACAGTAAATTTTCAAGTTTTCACGCTCGCGGATGTCCTCTTTTGTCGTTCGCAGTTGCTGACGCTGTCATGTGTAACGCGCCCCCTTTGTTTGTCGTCGCTGGC
The DNA here is from genome assembly GCF_051020955.1 of Megalopta genalis. Lineage (NCBI taxonomy): Eukaryota > Metazoa > Arthropoda > Insecta > Hymenoptera > Halictidae > Megalopta > Megalopta genalis. The sequence goes on from NC_135015.1 coordinate 11,329,545, forward strand.
GACAGTGACGTTATTGCAATCAACATGTTCTGTTATGTAATGCGCACAATGTTTTCGACATTATTGCGACCCACGTACTGTTCCCTCTATTGTATCCAGCAGTGTCACCCGGAAGCTGTGTATTTTTGTTCTTTGCGGACGTTGCATTACGAATCGAACACGGGCTTCCTCGATATTGTAGCGATTCAAATGGAATCGTTGTGTCAAAACGATATTCTGTATACATAACTTGTTTTGGAACTGACGCGCAGTAGAGAAAAAAGCTTCAGGAATGCAAAAGTCAAAAAACCAAACATGGAATAGGCAATTCTTACTGTTTCTGATTATGCATTAAAAATAGCATCGAAATGAAGGATATTCTTTTCACCTATTATTTATCGCTTAGAACGTTAATATTGATTCTAATTATAATTGCCGTGTTCAGAAGCATTAGGAAGATATAAAAATAAAAAGGAATACATTTTTCAAGTTTGTTTTATGAAATACTCATAAGATTCGCCCGTATTCATTTTAACTTTTGTATAAATATTGCAAATGGAATACGTAGTGTAGTTTATGCTTTCATCAACATTTCACGAGTTCACTAATAATTACTAATCGTTATAACAATTATAAGCCTTAGTAATAATTGTCTTAATAGTAATAATTATAATGCTTGAACATGTAAATATTATTTTGTTTCTGTTACTATTGGTTTTATTGTAAATTTCGGAAAATTAGAAAAGGAGAAATTTTGTAAAAAGAAAAGCAGAATCTCTTAAAGAGTTTATGAATTCACTGTGAATTGAAACTGGCATCTAAATTGAAATACGTTGCTTCCTCTGCGCTATTTTAAACAAAAGAAACATTTCAACAAACTTCAGTGCCCACAGCAATTCTAATCGTCGTCGATAGATAGAAAATGGACAGTTCGAAGTATCGTGTAGATGAGAAATCTCGCGGGTTTCACGCGTCACTTACGCTACGGATAACCATCTTAATTTAAGGTATACAGGCTTACTTCGGGTGAGGCGGCCTCGGGGTGGGTAAAGAAATGGGAAAACGACAAACGTGCTCGACTCGAGCAAAGAAATCGTGCTCGGGATACAAGTTTATCGCAGAAGCAATTCATTTTACCACTTTTAGAAGTAGCTGACTCTGCGGCGTATGCATTACGTGGCCCTCGCTTATTTACTTCTCTCACCCAACAAGCATTACGTAAGTTCCTCGAAAGAAGCATGCGTGAATTGCAAAAATACTGTCTCATTTACGAAAGCCTGGCGCGCACATTCCCCGGCAGCTGATCATTGAATTGCCTGGTCGTTCTGCTCTTGAACGTCACTTTCAGAATTTCAGAAAAATCAATCGGCTCTTTTGTTCGAATAAGAAGATTGTGAAATGATTCTTCTTCCTTTTGCATTTTAACATGATGCTAACGATTATGATCCAAAGCGTTGTATCCCGTTCCTTATCGACGTGTACAAACCATCGTGTTAAGTTTAATGATCATAGATTTCGTTGCTCGTATTTAGTGACAGTTTCAAAGAAGAATGCTTTAACCAGTTGGCTGTGGCAATCTCCTTTAAAAAGTGTATAAGTTACTGTAAATGTACTACTATATATACGTTTGATTTTCTTCGCATTTTCTTCAAATACAATATTTTTATGAAATACATAATTTCATAATAAATATCGAAGCAAACTCGTCGAAAACAGCCAGCTAGTTAAATGAATAATTTATAAATGCCCACACCACGCTCACAACACGTATTTACCGTTTATGTGCAATAAATCAATTCTTTTCTCTTCTTTTGCTCTGCGTTTAAGCAAAATCTGTTTCGAAAGAAGCCTGCCTAATATTCAATATTCAGGCTACAGCATAAGGTGGTCCTGGTGCGTTACGTAAATCGTGAACGTAGACGGGAAGTTTCGCTTGATTTACGGCCAGTAAAAATACTGTTGCGGCCGCGCTTTGCTCGTGCACACCTAACTCGTTCATTTCGAATATGAGCTACGGCCGCGTCGTTGCTCGGAGCGCGGAGTTCCGGAGTCTCGTAGTTATGTTACGGTGAAGGGATTAATTCGTCTCTGAAAACAAGGCTGGAAGCGAAATCCGCTTTTCTCTGTAACGCCGGATATCTCGATTACGCATTTCACGGCCGATTTCACGGACAACAGCGATCGGCGCGGTACAATTACATAATCCGTATTTCAGCGGAGTCGCGGCCAGTAACGTGAAAACGGACGAGGAATGTTAGGGACGCGACGATCGTCGTAATTATATTATCGAGATTCCCGGGCTGCAGATGCATTAGCAGACCAAACGCGTCCTCTCTAATCTCTAATCGTGATCGAAAGCTGATACTACCTATCCTGAGCGGCGCGGAGCGCACGTATCGGTATCGTCACGCGAAAGAGGAAGCTCCGTTACGACCGATGGCTGCAATTCCGGTCGAACGTGACTCGTGCCGACATTTAACCCTTCTACCGTGCCACTTGCTCCCCTTCCGTCTGATCGAATGTTGAGTTAATCGACGTGATTAACTTCGTTAACTTGGGAATCGGCAAAGCATCTCGACAACGAGACTCCCTCTCTACGCGAACCTTCCCGCTCCTTCGAGGGCCTGCCAACTCGCGTGCTCGTTCGAACGGCACGTTCCAACTGAATATATACAGTTTAGTTGATCACAAATGCATTAGATCGCCTGCTGCATTACGTACAGACCGGGTTAAGCGAAGAAATCTTTTCATACTATTGCACTTTTGCACATTCTAAATAAAAATGTTTTACTCCTTGATCTATCTATCCTTGATAAGGGAAAGTTATCCCTGATCTATCCAAGTTTGCTTCAATTTAAAAATTTTATTAGGAATATGCCATATCTGAACAATGCTCTTTTGATTTTTTCACGAATGAATCAGGTCATCTGCTGCATACCCCAGATTAAAGAGATCTCTTTACATCATTGTACTGTTGCAAATTCGCGAAGTCCGAACGATTTTGACGTTAATGATAGTAAATATTTCAAGATTAGAAAGAGAACGTTTCTTTGGCTTGAAGCAATTTTGTGCAAACGATAATATTAATTGGTTGCAATGTTCGTATTTCAGACTTTCATTTTACGGAAATCCTGACAATCTATGCGTTGTACTATCTCCACCATAGAAATAAAAAAAAATTGATAATAACTAATAGTAATTAACAATAATCATAAATAGTAATTATAATAGTGATTATAATTAATAATTATTATAAATAACTGAATTAATAGTAACTAATAGTAAAATTAATAATAGATTAAATGCAAAATAGAAAAAATACTCATACAATTTGGAAATATCATTATATTACTGTCAACTCATCAGAATGATTAAGAAAAGAAATAAATGTCTATACAGTTCCTATATCTCTTGTAATTAACGAAGACAATTTTTATTTCGTATAAAAATCCGCAGTCTAATTGAAAGTATCAATTCCTATGTTTGCCATGTCGCCACTATATTCCGAAATGTCTTTCAATCAATTTCACATCCTCGGGTATTCAATATTTCAACGTCTGAAGATTACTTAATTTATATTATCACTTAATCATTTCCACGATTTACAAATTATAGTTTCCCGGTTCAAGACAAAAGAAACTTTGAAACCTGTAGCGATTTATCCCGCCACGTCATGAACGGTGGAATCTCCGTATCTTTTTCTCGTAAAATTCTATCATGTTCGACTTATCGTCGAGTCTGTCACTGCATCGCGTCATAAGAACTTCATTAGCTGGTTCTCCTGCTGAGCCGTTCTGCTGCAGCTTGGGACTCTGAAAATCTCTCCGAAAGATTGAAGCAGCCCTCTTCTAGAAGCATTTGGTGATTTCAGTAAGTAACATCTAAGCGAACGTTAAGCGACATTTCACGCGAGAAAAGCGGCCGTGAAAAAAACAGAAGCAAGCGCGAATTTCAGCTGCTCGAGTAGTGAACCACCGCGCCGCAACGGCGAATTTGGAAGAAAAAGGGGCGCGACGCGGCGCCGTGCCGCGCCGGTGGCTGCCATAAATCAAGGATTATAAAGCGATTTCGTCTAAACCACAACTTGGACACTGACGAAGGAAGGACACTGCTATCTGAAACAATGTGCGGGCAAATGGGCACCCGACGTCATGCGGATTCCCCTACGAGCTTCTGAACACGCGCGGCCATCCGGGCGCCTCCATGAGCTTTCAAGTAACTGTTAACCCCGTGTACCCTAATGGCCAACCGTGTACTTAGAGATTCTCCATTTTCATATTCAAATAATCCCCCAAATAAGAGAGATATCAAATATTAGCTGACCATTTTCTGGCACGTTCGGAACGGCACTCGATTTTTAGTTACCTCCTAGTGAATTATCTTATAGTATGTATTTTACATCCTTATAATTTATTGTATACGTACATTATTTATACTATTATTTATTTCAAACATTAAAGATTCGTGTACAATCGGTGGAAAAAATAATCGTACACCTTTTAAGACGAAAAAATTTGTATATCATTGGGTCAAACGATCTAAATATTTTTGGGACTGATTTACCAGACAATGGCTACAAAAATTGTTTTAAAAAATTGCAATTGATTAGGATGATGAACAAAAATTGTAAAATCATGTTTCTTTCAAACCTGTAATGAAAATTTCATTGAGATCGGCAGACGTTTTACATCAACTGACGTATCGTTGTACATTTTCCGGATGTCCATGCAAATTTTAAATTGTATAATCGTCGAGAAATCAAGAAGAATCTCAGCGAAATGTAAATAAAATAATATACAAAATCTTGAAACACATCTTGAATTGTGAGTCTTTCGAGCCTTGAAGATTTTTCAAAGTTATATGTAGTTGAACGATGATCATGCATGCAGGAACGAATCTTAGAGAAAAATAAATTTGGAAATTCATGTTCGCATGCCCTAATATTTCACTGAGGACGGAGCATCGAACAAGAAACCGTTACTTTACGCTAGAAACTCTTTTCTATTTTAACCAGGCCAGATCCATTGTTCGCAATCCAAAAACGGGAAAAGGCAAGAATGGGGATACGGCCGAGGTTCGACTAAACTATTACAAACGGCAGTCCGCTTGTCTTAATCGTGCATTATTCTTCAGCCCGATGATATGCGACTACGCTTGCTTGTTTTCTTGCTCGTAAGTTTCGTGACTGCTACGAGAAACTGCAAGTAGGCGGCCAGAGAGGATGCATTACTCCGGACGAAGCTTGAAAAAGCACTTCCTTTGGAGCGCCACGTTCTCCTGACTTCGTGCGTTTTTTTTCTCTCGCGTGTTTCAATTCGTGGCATTCGCGAGAACCGCGTCGCATAGTGGTCTGGAACGCGGTAATTTTTGGCAAAAGAAGAATTAGAAACAATAGATGGGGACCACGTCTTTTTCCTCATCGCCTTCCAAAGAAGTCACTCAAGTTGCTACAGCTGCGAGCGGTCGAACTGACGTTGAAAATGCCTCGGTTTGTTCAAATCCATATAAAATTGAAAATCGTAGCTGAAAGTTTGTGTATACCTTTTTGCGATACTATAGCTCTTGTTAATTGATAAATAACTAAAATAAATAAGTTAATAAATAACTAAAATATAGGTACTCTTACACGTCAAGATATTAGAACAAATTAGTATTTTAATATTCTAAAACGTATAATTAAATCAAACGTTTTAAACTGTATTGTCAAAACGTTATGTTTAATTACAGAGTCGTTTGAAGTAATATTTCGGTATCGAAATTTCAAAGGATGACAAAATTTTTTTCGAGAATTGTAGTTGAGAAAGTTATTTTTGACCGAAAATTAACTTGTTCCAGATCACTGTGTGCCGATCTGAAAATTGTCGAACGAGATATCTTCCGACGTCTAGTTGCGAACAAAATTGGACACGGTTAACTACTTCGATCGCGAGACTTTGGCATCGATTTCGTCAATGATGAAGAGCTCGCTGCCGAGAACGCGACGCTTGGTTACTTAGCATATTAATATTTTTTGGCCACGGCCACCGTTTGTACCAGTGATAACGTTCGAGCTGGATTTCTTGGTTTCTTTCTCGATATGACGGGAAATCCTCCAAGCGTGGCTCGTTCCTCGAAGTTACGCTGCGGAACAAATTATCGATAATCCAGCGATCGAAAGGGGAGCCGAGGGGGCGGAGGCTATTTATTCGATGCTTTAAGCGGAACGACAGTAAAATTCGATTCCCGATGAATTACGAGGGGAATCCTTAAATAGGATGCTCCAGCTTCGATACGATCAGTCTTTGTGTGCAGTGCGCCGTGTTTTCCTGTTTTTAGACTGCAAATATGTATGCAGGTATGCATACAAGTATGCATTTCCGAAGATTAACTTGTGCGTTCAATGTCATACAAATGCTCGAACTGGCGAGTGTTTTACTTTCGTTATGCAACGTTTAATGAACTCTTAAAAAATATATACAATCAATTTCATTAATTGTAATTCTAATGAAGAATCCTTTAGAAACCTGGTGTCACATATTTTTCAATGAAATCTCAATACACCTAAATGTATGGTAAATTAGCATAAACGTTCTAAAAAAATTGCTTCTCTTAGAAAACAAAACTCTTTGACATTACATATTTAGTAGCAGAAGATCCAATGTAAAAAAGTACTCATATAAAGTAAAAATTACAATGCGATATAACAAAAGAAAATAACATCTAAAGAAAGAAGAAACAGAAAATAAAACACCAAATCAATCGTTCAAAAAAATGGATTCTATTGTGAAATAAGTACTAATTCTGAATTAGTAATATATAAACAATTAAAAAATGGTTATTATGGTTACCTTGTTATTTGATACGTGAAATTGCAATAACGCAAACATTTTAGGACATTCGTTTTCAATTAATCAGGAGGACGATACGTTTTCATATGAAAAAATAAATCAGCAATGATCGACCGAATCTGCGATCATTATTGCGAAAGCGCGTTGTATTCTCGAAGATCAACGATTTATCACGGAACACAGTTTTCTCGCTAATCATCGCAAACTGATATACGTAGACCACATTGGCCACGTACCTTCCTTCTTTTTCTGCTGTTCAGGTTTCATTAATAATTCATGTTGGCTTTCCGTCGAATTCAAGCACGGTGTAATCACGGATAAGTAATACTCAAGGGTGAGAGGGAAGGTCGTAAAGAGAATTAACGTGCCCCTATGGAAGTTACGGAATGCTCGGAATTTGCCGAGCCACACTGGACCGCGGAATAATGATAATGGTGCATCCTTTTTCTTACGAATGGGATCGTTAACACCTTCGCCATAAACGTCGCGAGCCGTACGGTCTTCGAGCATCAGCAACGACCCACGAATATATGTATATATACGAAGCGAATTAATCTTATTCATCAGACAGCAGCTATTAAAGCAATAAACCCGGCCGTGTAATTAGCTGCTAATTAATGTTTGCTCAACAGAGAGTGTCTGGTATCGCGTAATAATACCGAAAGATTCTTCTGGAGAATATTGTTAATAATACGTGGAACAACGAAAATAAGCATAATTAATCAGAACCGTGATATAACGGCTTGCTGTCGGTATCAAGCAATGAATTTGAAATAAATTTCGTTGTTATTAATGGCACTCGCATTTATCGATACAAGATTGAAACAAGTTCGATAGAATTTCGATTAATAATGCCTGACAAAGCCGATACGGAGTCGTTTGCGAAACGACTCATGCGGCTTTCATCGTTGAACGAGCATAATGTGTTCGTCCAGTATCCGTAACAGTAATTAACAACACGATGTTGATTAGGAAAGTTTCGTGTCTCTATGCGTCCCGGAGCGGCCTCAATTCGCAAACTTCGCCGACAGTTTTCCCAGATCCCTGTCCAATCTAATCCGTCCACGAATGAATACAGCATGCAACCCGGAAAGCCTGTAAGAATTTCGTAAACGTCCAAAGGATGAAGAGCAGCGCCACGCTATCATTATCTCTATTAGCGTACGCGTAATTATACATGTGTATACGCCATCGTTTAGAAGCTTCTGCACGTTTATGTATCCCCCGCCAACTTCGATGTTAATATTCCACTCAGACAACTTTAATTAAACAATTCTATACGTTTTTCTTGTGCTCGCATGCAGAACAAGGTTTCCTAATTACTATACAGCATTTCTTTTCCGAATAATAGACGCACATCCGAAAGTCTGCCAATAATTCACGCAGTGTGAAACAGACAGTCGCTTGGAAAAGAGCACAGTCGCGAGGAAGAAAGCGGATAACTTCGTCAATTTCAGAAATCCAAGGACAGCATTTTAGAGAACGCGATTTTGAAAGCCTGATTTTTAGTCCACGGTTTTTGTAAGCTTCTGCAACACCTGTTACTCGTCCAGAGAATAGCAACGATTAAACTGCGGCCACGTATTCTTCTATTCCCTACGTCGGAACAGAGGTTCTTTGATCAAACCAGTTGGATTTAAGGGAGGAGGGAAGAATAAAACGCTGGGGAAAGATTGGAGAATAAATGTGCAGGAAAGAATAAAGACCGGGATGAAGCGAGCGAGTACGTCTTCCGTCAAAAGATGGATGAACATCGCACGGAGCGAGGGTGGAACCAAGGAATCTGCAGTAATACATGAGGAGGAGAAGACGGCCCAATCTTAACGGATGCATTCCCGGGAATGGCATGCAACGAAGAATAGCCTGATACTCTTTAGGAACCATGCTAGACCGCCGTATCCTCCTGCGAAACGAAAGTATGGTCCGACGCGCAGTTGTTGAGTTTTCCGACCGGAGAGGAAGATACGTGAGCTCGTGCTGCACCGAGGAAGAAACACGGGCTTCTGATAATCCTTCTTTAATGATCTGACAACGGTCTGTTTTCCTGCAAACATATCCCGACGCCTTCGAAAATTAATCTCAAATAATCTTCAGTTTTAATGGATTTCCGAGCAGGAAAAATTCCATGGTAAATAAATCTGCGATTGAACCGCGCGAGCAAGTCTGTTTTCTCACGTTTTATTCCTGGACAAAGGATAACAGAATACAGTAAATCCTACACAAAATTGTCGCTCAGCTTGTAAACAAAAATGTACAATTTTGAAAGAGGAGGATGCGACTATTCGAGCCCCGCGGCTCGTTTTTGTAGTCGCCGATTGTCAAAAACAATAAAAACGAGCCGCGAGGCTCGAATAATCGCATCTCCTCTTCCCAAATTGTTCATTTTCATATACAAGCTGAGCGACAATTGGAGAGAATTTACAGTAATTTGCAAAATTTTGCTGGATAACAAACAATAATATTAAAGATGGGACACTCGAAACCTCGCAACTTCTCGAAACTCGGAAAGTTTCGAGTTCTCGATTATGTTCGTCATCGGTTCTGTCGTGATTGGTTATTTGTAAAGTTGAGTGGTGATTGTCGAATATTCTTATTAATGTGTAGGCGTGTTTGAAATCGTCTTCGTTGGAAGAGTGGAAAACTTTCAGTGAAAGTGGCGTCTTATTGTCGGGTTATCTTAGCGTCGACTTGTATTAGTTGCACGATACGTTCCGATGATATAATCCAATTCCTTAATACTTTCGCTGCTAGGCTACTTTAACTTCCTCGGGCACTGCGAGATCACGGATCATCAGGTTTTACGCCTCTCACAAAAAGATATTCGATCAAACAAATCGATCGACCGTAAGTAGGTTGCGGTTCTCTAAGAAACAGAAGTTTCTTTTACGTCTTAACGATTGCAAGAAATCGTCCTTGATATAGTAGGTGATCTTGAATTTTTCTAACATTTTTATTATTTCGCACTTGGTCTACGCGATTTCGTCAGAACTGCATAAAATCCGCATGACAGAGGAAAGAACTGTTGATAACAAAAAAACAGTACATTATTTTATATTTGGTGAACGCGGACAAATGGGGTTAATTTCTAGTTAAATTTCTATAAAACCTAATATAATTCAAATTCATAATAAATTTTCATTATAATTATATTTTATATTAAAAATTTATTATGACTGTCTTCACCCCGAATCTAAAATCAATTAATTTAAATTTCTATTAAAAATCTATTATAATCTAAAATTTATAATTAGGTGTCTATATATTAAAAATTTGTTCAGTCTGCGATGTCCGCATGTTTGGGTCGTGATTGTCGGTGGTCATAAACAGTTTGTCCGATCTTCTGTTGAGACCCAGTAGGATTCGCTGTCCGTCACGCTTCTGATTCCGCGAAAAATTGTTTTACCACCTGTATTTGTTCTATGCATTTTTTTTCTATATCGAACGTGTCGCGGCTGTACCATTCGCAAAGCACGTTTTTCGATTTGCTCAGACGAGCGCCGGTTTCGCAATGACTCTCCTCCTCCTTGCCCGTTCACTCGAAAAGTTTCCAGATTATCGGACGAAATTTACGGCGGCGGGAGGGAAATGTAGCTGCGTGCCAAATCTATTTGGCCCGGATACGACTATTACTCCGCCCAGTCCTCGTATGGATACCAAGGTCGACTCTAAGGGCTTTTCAAGAGTGGATATAATCAGCATGTTATCACCCCTGGAAAATCGTAGCGCTGGTGTTCTCCTGACAATATTTCACTTATTGCCTTCATAATAATACTTTCACATCAATTTAACGTAACACGTTGCTATCATCCATAAGTAACGAAATTACATATCTATGCTTGAAATTTAATTTTATAAGTGCTGCAAATATGCAGCGTCGTGTTCAACGAATTAAATTCTCGCTAGAAGGCCTGGAGCTCGGTATTGAAAACGGTAATCAGCGGACACTCAAATACGATTCTTCGAGCCTCGCGGCTCGTTTTTATAGTTGCCAACACCTCGTGCGCGAGAAAGAGAGAGAGGGAAAGAACGAAACTTGGATCTCATTTCTATCGAAAGTTCTTTGATTTTGACACAATTTCATCATTTCACCCGACTGTACGTCTTGTAAGATCTTCATCCAGCCAAGGACCGTCTGTTACAGCGCATCACGAACCGCATTACAGAAAGGCTTACGGATCGAGGAACGCGCATCAAAGACTTTATATCGCGAGATTAAAAACCATACGAGATTCCGAGAAGCGGGGATCAGGGTGTATCCGGCAGACACATATTGCATTACATTCTGGTCACGGTATCGAACTGCGACAACTTTGGAACTCGAGGCGCTTCCCGGGAACAGAGGAGCCGGAAATATTATTCGCTCGCGGGAACAAACGCATCCAAGGCATGCGGCAGTTAATATTCCCGTGGAACGGTTACGCGTCCCGCGAATAAGATTTCTCATGGGGTTCTCGGCGGTATGATTTTAATTAAATGGTCCGTGTGTTCCCGTCGCCCGTTGTCACCGCGGATTTTCGAGTGCCGCTAGGTACCGGCGCGTCGGAAACAGCGGTAACTCGGTAATCCGCGGCCCCGGAAGCTAATTTCTGCGAAACAAGGATCAGGTTATCATCGAGAAGGCGCGATGATAGGTCCGTGAAGGGCAAACGCGGAATGGATTCACGCCGTGGAAGATAGAGCACACGGGAACAGTATCTATCGCCGTGGAAAGAAGCGGGTGGAGGCGAATCTATGTATGTGCAAGGTATTCCACGGTAATACGTTTGCCTGCAGCAGCCCTGCACTCTGTTTACCCCCGACAAATCCCACTAGACACGATATTATCCCTCTTATATACCCCCTCGTGCCGTCATCCAGCGGGATTCTGCGGAGGGAAGGCCGCGCAGCTTTCCGAATATCCAGGAAACGATTCGTAAAACGACCGGCATAAAGCTTGACATCGTGGTTTGCGACCTTGTTCAGATCTATGCGATTTGAATCGCACGAACGCGGAGAGAGCTGCGGTACGGAGACCAAAAAGAACCGGGATTCGTTTATTCTCGGACCGACCGAAAAAAAGAGAAATTGAATACCGTTGCGTCGGGAATTATTAGGCAGCATAAATATTTTGGAACGGTCGCAAACGTTCCGTGAATTCTGCAAATGTATGCATTCGCTGCGTGGCTGAAGAATAGATGACCCTAAATATGGGAATCTATGGGAGCCGCGCACATTGCTGAGAGTATCTTCATTGGAGATGCTTCGAAAATTCTGTGCAAGATGTTTCGGAGTGTTTTCAGTCTGACCGCGTTTTCTAACAACGACGTTTTTGATTCGAACGTGTCTATAACACACGTAAAGCTATCGTATAACGATGAAGTACGATCGAATGTATTTAAACGTTAACGTTAGAATAACGCGCCGGGATTGCGGGGGTCACACAAAATTTGTAATTCTTCTGCAAACGTGTAAATTTATATTAAAATTGGAATGAACAATTCATCTTGCCTATTTACTACTAAAACATTGATAATAATATATAATGTATAAAATATGTTTTATTATATTTTATAATTGTAATATATAATATAATATATAATTATAATATAATATTTTATTTTATAATTTACGATTATTCAGATTGTAAAGATACATTTATGTGTTATTTATTTAATATATGTGTTACTTGCGGCAAATACTGCAACAACATTTGTTAAAAATCTGAATAAATTTGTTACTGTTGCTTTTCTAAACTAATATAAAACACTTGCTTTTAGAGCTCTGTAAATCTAGTGTCAAGATTGTTTACTTATGTCGAAAAATAGAAGGACGTCGTTCTAGGGTTAATTATCTATGTTTCAAGTTTTAATGTGTACCTATTCAGTCTTTTATTTATTTATAACATTTTATAATATATTTATTAATATTATAACATTTTATAATATATTTATTAATATTATAACATTTTATAATATATTTATTAATATTATAATATATAATATATATTATAATATATTTATAATATATTTTATAATGCTGGGACACGTAAAAAGATATTTGTTGGTAGAACCATTTTTCTAAACAACCTGCGCCGAGTTGCAACAAGGGGGATGCTAATTGTTTCGAAAATGCAGCCAAAAGGCTGCACGCTTCCAACTCATAAATAATTCTTTGACATTGATCCTGCGTGCACGAAAGGCAAAGAAAGCGTAGCAAATGTTCAAACGCGTTGCATTAGGAATAAAGAAGTCACTTGGTATTCATCAACATCGTATTCATCATGTTTTAATCCATTCGCAACGGACCTAGCACCGGTATGCCAAAGAATACCTACCGTGCTTGCATTCATAAACTGATGCAATAGCATGCTTTTATTTCTATTTATTGCCTTTTTCTTCCGGCGTTTCCTTGATATTCACCGAGAATTCATATTTTTTCGATTGTCAATCAATTGTTTATGTTATCTTACAGCGTTTACTGTGAACTCTCGTCTCTTTGTTTCAGGGTCTCTTAGCGCGGATTTCTCTGACCCAGTCGCGTTGCTCATATATTTGGAGTATCATTTTTCAAGGAAAGGAAGCTGGCTCCCGAAAATTCTTACTCGGATGAAATAGTGCTTGCGAATGCATCCCGTTAATACTAGGTCATTCGAAGATAGATGAATTCAGCGTACCGGTTACTCCCACTGATTGTCTGCGCATGGTGAGTTACGACTGATCACGATTCAAGCATGAAACAAAAATTTATTTATACCGCGACGTCTGCCGTCTTAACGTATTATCTACCGGCGATTATTCAACAATTTCCGAAAGTCTATAATTTACCGCTGAAAACTTCTCAATAAATTGCTTAGTCGCAGTAATTATTTGAATCGTAAATTATGTAAAGACAAGTACCCGCAATTTGCAAGTAAAACATAGACTACTTATTTATTACTGTCAATTATTTTTCACAATTCATCGAAAGATTATTTTTCATAGCAATTACATGCAATGTACAATTGTTTCGGTACAAGCACCGCAGGACTTTAGTATGAAAAATTCCGGGTACTTTTCTTAGATAATATATATCAACAAGTCGTTCCCAGTAACATTATCTAATACTTTCATTTGAGCTTATCACGGTAGTACGAATTTTTGTGCAAAATAAAAATCGTTTGCATTAATTGCGAGATGCAGGAGCTACAAGAACATTGACTTATTTTCTCAATAAATCTAATGAATTGCAAATAATACAATAATATTTTTCAAATCTACAACTTTTTCTATTGTTTTGAGATTGATTTACTAATTTTCGTCATAAATGCATAAAACCCGCAGTGTCTACTTATCACGCGGTGAAAAGATTGGATAAAGCGTCGAAACGGTACAAGTTTTCCGACGGGGACATGTAGGCGTTTCCTTTCTCCTAATTATCGAAGCAAAAAGCTGGTCTGAAAAAGAATGATTGATCGAGCGATAGGCATCGGTTTCACGGCGGGCCTATTAAAGCCGAGCGAGCTTCGTCATGGTCGTATGACACCGTTGATATTTCCACTCTACGGTTCGACAATTGAGAAATCCCGGCTGCGTGTAATGTTAGTCAACGGAATCGCAAAAAAGCCGGAGCGCGGTAGAACGAGTCTCATTTAGCCAGAAGTGTAACAGCCGCTCTGGCTGACGCACGGCCGGCCGTCCAGTTAAGTTGGCCTGGTAGCCGCGCAGAGGCGAGCACTTTACAGGTGGTTTACATCGCGTTTAAAACGTCGGTGTACTCGGTCAGATTTATTGACGCGAGAGAACGGTCCCTGGCACCGTGCCCCGTGCCACAGTTTTACCGACTTCGCCTTGTATATCGCGCAGAGATGCCCGCGTGATAAAACAATATGCAACATACCGTTAAGCTCGAGATTCACGACGGCTCGAAAGCCTGCGCCTAACGATTACAACCATCCGAGAACATTGATATCTCCCGCCGCGATGCACGAGTTCACGCGTGAAAAGAACCGAAAATCAATCTTCTACCGAAGCACGGTAAAATTCTCGCGAATTCTCCTTCAGCTTGCAAACAAAAACGGACGATTTGGGAAGAGGAGATACGATTATTCGAGCCTCGTTTTTATAATTGTTGGCAATCGACAATTATAAAAATGAGCCGCGAGGCTCGAATAATCGTATCTTCTGTTCTCAAATTGTCCACTTTTGTTGACAAACTGAAGGAAAATTGGAGAGGATTTACTGTAACCCTACTCGGATGTTATGGATATCTTCGTTATATCTACATGCTGCAAATTCAACGCGCGTTCCACCTAGAAAAACATCAATTATTGACCGCTTGAATTTTATTCATTTTTCCTAAATCGAGACGGAATTTGATTCTCCTGTCATCGAAATCTGGGAATGGAAGTAAATGAGAACGTACGAGAAACAAACATTACGTTGTTCTATCAGGAAAATAATTGATTACGAAGAAGTGCTAATCGATACAATTGTGAAAGAAATTGTAGTGTAAAAAATTAAACGTTTGGTATACCTGTACTAAAAATCACAATTTACAATAACGAACCCCCAATAACTCCCACAATTTTCCATCGTTTTCGTTTTTTTTTTCGTTCGGGCAATCTATAAGAACAATGCATACCCCGGATATGAAATATGCCATTATTGGATTACTTGGCACGGTTGCAGCATGGTTGCACCACCTGTTAAAAAATTCGGGATCTCTTTGTCTCTAAAATATTCGAGAATGGTCTCTAAAAAAGTTGAAACGAAAGTAACCATTGTCGTCCCGAACAATTGCAGCGTGCAGCAAACGTCAAATACCGAAGTTTTATTAATGTTACAGCCCCCTCCTGTTAAACAAAGTCACGTTGAATAATTCAATTCATTAAACCGTAACCGACGCCGCGCATCTATGGAATAGTATAGTTGCAGCCAATAGTATAGACACACCCTATCCGCCAAAGGCCGGAGTGAATACTAACAAGGGCCAATGTTGAAATGATCCGAATTGTCTGATTGATTAATGACAAGGTACAGACCACGTATTTCCCTCTGATCATCGGATTCAATGCACAGAATCGGAGCTAACATATTAGGTGCGCATTCCACTTGAACTGTTTTGTCTAGATACTGGTCTGATCATTTACATTCCTTAATTGCTTCGCTATTTAACGCTACAACACTATTCGATAAGTTCGATTACTTCGTTCAACGAAGCACCGAAAATGGAACCACCTTACTATCTTAATGAACTCGTATAATTCAGGACGAAGAAAAAGACGATAATTAGTCTACTACGTTAACGTTAAACCTACCGAGCCGGTCAAAATGACCGGTTTCGCTTTTGGTTTTCTTTTAGAGTTGTTGAAATTATAAAGACTTTCCCATGGAAAAACATCGAATTAATATCTTAATGCAACTATAGTAAATTCGCCCCAATTTTTCTTCAGCATGTAAATAAAAATGGACAAATTGAGAAGAGAAGATACGATTATTCGAGCCTCGTGGCTTATTTTAATAGTTGCCGATTGTCAACAATTATAAAAACGAAGTGTCTCCTCTTCCCAAATTGTCCACTTTTATTTACAAGGAAAATTAGGGAATAGTTACTGTATGTAGTCGCGTATAATGCTCGGTAGATTCGATGTTAAGCAGAATGATTTGAGTAAACCAAAACAGAGAAATTAAAAATAAAGTACTGGTTCAAATACACTGTAAACTGATAGTCGACTGATATTTTTAAAAGCTTTAAAAATTCAGTATTATGTGCGGTACGCCACGCTTAATATTTTTCGCTTATCTTTAGATAGCTGGATTTCTGTTACTTTATAATGTCATATCATATCCACATCATTTGTTCTAACATTTCTCTTTTTCTTTTTCTGTATTTCTGTATCGTACAGCAGCATCTGCTGAAACGAATAAACATTATTATTATATTTTTTTATCAATACGTGCGTCGTTAATCTGCTCCAATAAATACAATTTAAATACTGGAGTACCCATTAAATAGTAGTTCAGAATAATAATATTTTAATGCAACGCAAATATGAAACTGGATCACTGCGAAACTGTTACATTTTTCGAAATATTACGATGCTGAGTGAGAAATTGCAATTACTCCTGTAAATTCGGTAGCAACGCTTGTTAAAAACGTATAGCGGAGCGAGCCGTTTAATAGGCAACGAATTATACAATTTTCACAACCGTGTATTATTAAACAAAAATGGGCGAACGCATAGCGAAATTTAACGTCTGGATAATAAATTGTTACGGATGCAACGTTAAGTATCAATTTAGAAGTTTCGTAACGCAAACGAGTGCATTCGCCGCGTCGGACGCCTCGTTCTGAATTACAAGTAACGGAGAAAAACTTGTGAATACGCCCTAAAGGGTCGTGTCGCCTGTAATTTCCGAAGGCTCGCCACCCTTTCAAAAGTTCTTGCGCCTGCGGCGTACAGACGTGCTCGAGTTATCGCTAACGAACCTCCCAGCAGAGAGTTTAAAAAGTTGATTCGCGAACTGGTCCCGGAGGAAATTTGTCTTCGGCTCAAAAACCGACGCAGCTCTGCTTCCGGTGGCCAATTGTTATAACGACGGACTGTATCAAGCCCTCTGCTACTCGATTGCGTCGCGCCACCCGCTTCGAATGTAAATTTTCAAAGAGAAGCAACGAGTTCGAACTAACAGGAAAATTTTAATACTTGCAAGGCGCGCGATTTTCGCGGTTTCGTAGATAAAAATCCCTTCACATCTTTTTTATTACTTTTCAGTCTTTTATGTTTTGTTTTAACCCGGTTCTTCAAAGATAACGTTGATCTTCTTATTGGGTTGATTGTCAATTATACAAACTTAAGCTGACAGCTAGAAAATTAATGTTTAAGAGAGAAATCCAGGATGATATATAGGTGTTGTCTACATTCGTTAATTTCTCCCAATTTCAGAGTTCACAATACCCAGTTAAGAACTTTTTAATAAATTGTTGGACAGAAACAACAATTTCAGTCGTGTACCAATTAGTCACCCCCAGTAGCAAACTAATAACAAGGTAATAAACTAATTGTGAAACAAAAATTTCGAGTTTCCTTTTAGTATAGCAGAATCATTGAATAGATTGTAATTGGTTTTTCTTATGAATCTAAAGTATGACAACTTTTTCATTGAATATTGAACATAAAATTATTAATGGAGTTTCAATGACTAAACTGTTAAGAATTCGATCGAAATAACTATTACTGAATTTTGCTTCAACTAAAAATCATAACAGTCAAGTAAATCGCAATAGTATCGATAGAGATTAATTGCCGCAGTAATTTTACTACTCCCTGCTGTTTATCATCAACACTGACGGAGAAATATCACCAGGGATCGATCGATTAATTCTTGTTATGCTAACTGTGATTGAATTCCACGGGGAAGCTTGTTGCCGCTGCAGTATTACTTAATAAGCTTTTATAGAATCCCCTACAGATGAAATCTAGAGGGATTAGCACTTAATGTATTGTTCTGCTGTTTGCGAAGACAAAGCTGCATTTTATCTTGCTGCCTCGCGATGGAGATATAAATTGGCTTGGAAAATATTGCGAAATCGATACAAATCGGAATCTGTTTCTGTCAATATTCATAATGCCCTAGTAGAGACAGCTGATTCCAGTTTACACATTCGATTCGAATGCATCAGAAAATTCTGTACACGATGACGAGTGAACATAGCCCTGTCAACATAAAACATTTTACTGTAACTTTGTTTCTTTTTTAGGGGATGAGATGGTTTAACGCTGCATGAACTACAAGACCGTTTTAGTGACAACGTAAGTTGTTACAGCAGATCGTTACAGTAAATTGTTAACTAATTTGGATTCCTTTATTTGTTTAATAATTTTTAAAATATAATATTGTCACCGACATTAACGAAAAGCCAATAAAACCATCGAAACTTAATGTTTCTTCGACACGTTGATTTCGTTCCGCTGGTTCGCTAAAATACCACACTGCGCCAATGCGTAACGATCGTTAAATACGTAAACGACGTTAATAACAATTAAGGTGGACGGCTTATCGCGGCATTCTAATCTGCTATCACTCGCATTCTGTTTCGAGAGCTGGTGAATGAATACTCTTAGGTTTATCCATTAGGATTTCGAGGCTCAACTTCCCACTTTAAATTAACCCGGGGATTAAACCTAAAGTAGCTTCCTTAATTTGATTCCAATCCTCCCTCTGTCTTGGCTATTAAGCCGCGGTATCTTCCATTTCTCAATACAATAGACTTATATCTACCTGCGGAAAGTTTCGCTTGGGTCGCGCAAGTTCGAGCGAATCGAGGCTTATTTTCTACGGTACACACTATCATAGTAATTAAATGGCTTCCGCCATTACCACAGAAAACGTTGGTTGCCGCGATATTTTATTAAGACGTTGACCGAAACGTCATCCGTCTGGATGCCGATTTTTTGCCGACGCAGTGAATGCACACTGACGGTACGTGTTTATTAGTATCGTGTCTCCTTCATGCACATTTTTCAATTTGATCTATTCACAACCAATCGCTTAGACACATGTCCGCATTCATCCCTCCAGCATGGCATTCATGCTTTGACTCATTCCTTTCGCGCTGCATTCAGACTTTCATTCGCGTCACACCTGTACGTATGTCATGTCTCAGACTATCGATTTTATACGTTGTGACAAAAACGAACAGAAGGAACACAAAACATTGAAATGACCATAAGATTTCCAGAATACTGTCACATTACTATCAGCTTATAGAAATGATTGAGAAAAGAAATAAATCTCTGTTTAATTTTTGATCTTTAAAATTACTGGGGAGGAATTTTATTCTGCACGAAGATCCCCAGAATCCAAGCGCATCTTGGATATTTCTTGAATAATACAGATACGAAAGTATATAAACATTTCGTTAACCCTTTCGCGCCGAGCGCCGCATATATGCGACATCCACTCGACGACCTGTGGGTAACAGGCGCCGCATATATGCGACATCGAAATGAAGTGTATACAGAAGACGCGTTGGCTCGGCCGCCTCGCGCCAGCTGAGCTGGGATTCGACCGCCTCGACCGCTGGCGCCGTCGGCTCGGCCGCCTCGCGCCAGCTGAGCTGGGATTCGACCGCTTCGACCGCTGGCGCCGTTGGCTCGGCCGCCTCGCGCCACGTGAGCTCACCTCTCATTGGTAACTGTTTTTCGTTAATAACTAGCTAACGGTGCCTCGGAGAAAATTTTTGTAAAGGAAAAAGTTGCTTCAGATGATCCAAGGAACCCGCCATTTCTGGATTGCGAGACATTTTTGGGACACCCTGTATGCATATGTTTGTATAGATCCTTGCTTTCAAATATATCACACAGAATTATATTATCAGTTTCTACATATTATTATATTTTAATAATTTTCGTCTCGTTATTAATTATATTAAACATTTAATCGTTAGGCTTTGTGATTATATAAATACCTATGTTACCTATAATTTTGTAAGTCTTTTTCAATTAAAAATGTAAAT
Source organism: Megalopta genalis (assembly GCF_051020955.1). Taxonomy (NCBI): domain Eukaryota; kingdom Metazoa; phylum Arthropoda; class Insecta; order Hymenoptera; family Halictidae; genus Megalopta; species Megalopta genalis. The sequence continues at coordinate 11,349,827 of NC_135015.1, forward strand.
ATACTTGTTACATTGGAGTAACGATTGTTTTATTCGGCACAGTTATTATTTAAGACTTAGAACAACATACATACAGAAACCACGCGCACTGTGCATATTTCCGGAGCGAGTTTCCATTCGGTGACGGTACTTTGGCGGATGGAGCTTCCGTAGCGAAAGGGTTAACACATAATTCTACCTAGTAGATGAAAATATTGATTACTAAACATCTTCCATTAGAAATATCCTCCAAACTTTCGTCACGTTTCACTCGCGCATTTTGACGATTTTTTAGGAGAAATTGTAGCACAAGGACTTAAACGTTTGGTACATACAATGATCATTCAGATATGGTACACCGTACCGTGTCAATGTACCAATGATTACGTAGAAAACAAACAAAAACTAGTCTCGCTCCTTTTACTATAACTGTTTCATTTTACAATGTACCGCCGTTTTCGCGTTTTCATTCTAAGAAAAACAATTTGCGGAACACTTACGGTGGAACGTGTTAATCCGCAATAGACACAGCATGCGTCACCGATCCGAGCAAGAAACCAATCGAAATTTTCTCATTGTCCCGTACGCTCGTATCTATGCCAATCGTGAAACCGTAAAGCCCAGATCGTACGTTTCCCAAGTACTTGTTCTACGGCAAACCGAGAATTCTTGTGAAACTTCTATCAGGGTTTGCGGAGTGAGCCAAATAACTTTCTCCCGGCGACGACGTCCTGCACGACGACGACGACGACGACAACGACGACGACAACGACGACGACGTCGTCCTCCCGCACGTACAGGCCAGGTGCGCGCGTGTGTGTTATGTGTGACTTATAGCCGAGCCCTTTCCGAGCAAGTGAACAACCAAGAGTCAAACTCGCCGGCCCGACGTTCGTGAAGAATGTTAAGCCGAGGAATCTATCCGTAAAGAAAGTCTGATCGTAAGAAAGTCGAGCCACGATCCAATAACACTACCGATACCCTACGAGCCCCTGTCTTTTGTTCGATTGCAGAGATCGCGATAGGATTGCGCGATGCTTTTAAAACGACGCCGCGCAATCTCGAATACCGTGAGTGATGATAAGGCGCTTTTAAGTATACGGGAACAACGGCCCTCGCACAGAGCTATTGTTTTACCAAGGGGTATGCTAGACGTGAAGGAGCTAAATATTGATTTAGCCGGTGACATCGCGATACCGGTCGCGTTGGAATCGTCGGGCTCGATCGAGATTCAACCTTTCAACTGCACGCGAAACGAGGAATTCGTTGATATACCGGTTGTTTCGAATTTATGAAAAATAGAACGCCGCCCCGAACGCAATTAGCTAATTATAATCCGGCCGGCGGCGAATTCACGATTTCCACGTAACACGCGCAGCCCTATTTACGCTCTTGCGGTGAACTCGCCTCTGCCAATAGGATTTTCAGCAATAATCCAACACTTTCGCATCGGGCAGATGGCGAAAATTCGGTTTGCGTAATTGAAGCGAGCCAATTGTTCCTGGGGTCAAGCGATCGATACACCGCCGTCGGTCGAATCGTGTCTCGCCAGTTCGAAAATTTCCTGTGGCAATCACCACAAGAAGAGAGAAATCCGAATAATCTCTTAGCGACGTTAAAACAGATTGAATAATGATTACACTTCGGCTCGAATGTTGAATGTATTAATGGGGCTAATTTGGGGTATGTTACGTAATATTGTTAATGTAATAATGGGGGGCTAATTTGAAAAGCAGGCTGTTCCAGAGAATAGAAAGGAAGCTTCATTTTAAAAGGGGCATATGTACTCGATTTTTTCTTTGTATCATATCGACGTCTTGGTCATTAGCGATCCTTTACGCTGGTGATTATATTTCTGTATGTATGTGTATCCCTTTTAGAGTCCTGAACAACGATATATCGTCGATGGCTAGAATAATGTTGTTTTCTCAGTAAATATATTTATTTCGTAATTTATGTCGATTTGTGTAAATTATTTAATTATACGTAACAAAACAAACGTCTGAAATAAGACTTCATAAAAACGACATAAATTGGACGTTCTTTTAGGTTCAAGATTCAAGGTTGAAGATTCAAGATTCATGGTTCAAGGTTATGTATCATACCGGTATTAATTAAAACGGTTCTAATACCGGTATTTACGGTCGATACTGGTATTTTCATAGATATTGTTACGGCGACTTGTCCAATCAAGTCGCTGTAATGTGATACTGCCTTGCGATGGACAGTTCGCTTTCTGGAATGCATGCTGCTTCTTTGGCAACTATATTTGCTTTTACAAGAATACTCAATATTATTTTATCACTTAATCATAGTTTCATATTTTTTTGTGCTTTTATTTATAATTTTGAAGGTTATAGGCAAGGCTTTCCAATGATATCTAGAGAATTATTGACAATACGGAAATAAAATTTCTTCGTATGCAAAGATATATTCTTAAACTATATCGAAACATTTTTTTAGTTACATATTTTTTATTTACTTTTGAAGTCCCGCAATGGGATCGAAATCAAAGCGTAAAAATGAAATAAATAAATTTTTTTATGTTTGATTGTACATCTGCATACACATAAGTTTAACACGGTTAAGAAATTCAACGTGAAGTTCTAGCGTAGAGGGCAGCTTGTGTATCTTCCGGGTTCATCCATTTTAGCATTGAAACCGTGAGTTTAGGTGTTTAGGGAATTCAACTAAACAAGATATGCTGCTTCACCAATCAAATACAACAAGCTTCTTGAATTACTGCCCTGTATTACATTTTCTATCTTTCTCGATAGTGTTAATTCCAAGCACAAAACACGCGGAGCTAGGATAATATAGCAAACTGTGTCTACACAACTAACTGTAACTTCAAAAGTACATGTCGTTTGGAATTGTCAATGTAATGTGATAAATAAACTGTGGATTTGTATGCATTTATAATATGTGCATAATTTTTTAATGGATTAATCTCCGCATATTTACAACGTTGAAAGGTAGTTTTATTTTATTTTTGTCACAAGAAACCTTTCGTTTAAAAAATGAAATTTTTGTTACATTTCGGCCTTTTAAAACTTTATCCAACGAAAGCCTATTAGTAGATATTTCTAATTACTGAACTGTGCCTATGAGAAGCTCGATAATTTTCTTTTAAATAATAAATGCAAAAGAATTTGTTACATAATATTAATCCAAATAATTATCTCTGAACAATTTTTTAACAAATTCTTAAACATTGACCTTCGACTTTGAAGAAACTGTTTGACAACTGTCAGTAGATAAAGCATAATTTTCGTTAAGTATAATTTTCGAGAATAAAAATTTCGAAAAGTATCCGCAGTCTACAAATAAACGGTATGTGTAAAGATATTGGTAAATTCTAATCCTTTGGATGTTGCGTGTTTACAATACAAGTAATTTAAATGAGTAAAAAAACCACGCTGATACGCGGCAAACACCACATTTAATGAAGAAATAAATAGCAAAACGCACGGTTACTCGATCGAAACGGTTTCATAATGACGAACGAAACCGGTGTTCTATTTACAAGCAGAATCTGCGAAAACGTATTCGGTCTGATTTAAATCGCTACAATAAACCAGGAGCTCTTCTTAATCATATTGATGGAATCGCGATAAAAAGGATAACGAGAGAAACCTGCTTTAAGTTGAACTGTATTTTGCCGCAAGCAATGACTTTGTGGTTAACTCTGGTTACGAAATTTAATTGGAGCTGAACGAGGAAATACAAATCAGTTGTATTATCGCTACACGTAATACCTAATCAGGTTTATTATAAGCAACACAACTGCACAAGTTGCTATTACAAGATAAACAAAATAGTAATTACGGATATATCCGGCTTATTTTATAGTGCTGAATCGATGTTATAATAGGAATAGGTTCGTACATTGTTACGAAACGCAAATTCCAATAACCACTAATTCCACTGAATTATTCGTAAATAGTTGCAAACTTCAGATTTCTTTAACCAAACTTTTCCTTTATTGATAAGAATCATATACAATGATCTATTTAATGGGTCAACAAACAGTGAACATGTTATATGAAAAAGTAAAATTTATCATACCATAAATTTATATAATCGTTCCATTACACACCTACGATATTTTTTAATAAATCTTATATTACACTTTTAAGAAGACTATAACAATAAAAAATGATGTACGATCTTATTATTCGAACAGCTTGCTTACAGTAATATCACTTGGTAACTAACATACAGCTTAACATGTCGTTCATTAATGGGTGACACTAATTTTCAACTACATTTTGAAATTAACTATTATTATAACATATTGTGCAAACTGAGTCTTACTAAGATTTTTAGGATAGAAAATAGTTCAATTCCTTAAATTTTAGCTTCCTAATGATGGTTTCATTAATTAAATTACGTTGACATTATGGGTTAATATTCGACATTTAACGTGTTCATTGTTCATTCACTGGACAGGTCATCCTACAAAAGCTTGCAGATACGGTTTTATGCGGTTACGTATTTCGATCAGTATTTTCACAAAAAGTTTGATCGTCTGTTAAATAAATGAATGCTATTATAAATGAACTTACTAAAAATCGTGAATTACGATAGCAGCGAGCCGCTTGATCAGATAGAAGCTCAGATTCAATCAATCGCCGGTTAAGGGGCACCGACCGCTTGCTATGGAAGGTAGCTGAGCCTTTGCACATGTATTATTCCAAACCACCTGAAAGCTTTTCGTTGTACAAAAGTGTGCAAAAATCTCGGAAGCTTTCGTGCAAATCGTAAGTCATTGGCCCAGCCGCAGGCTCATCGATCGCCTTAGCGAGGCGCGGGACGTTTACTCAGTTTCGCTCTTGCGAGGAATTAAAGAGCCGAGGAAATCCTATTATCGGCCACTTAAAGAATCGCGTCCGCGCCACAAAGAAGGCTCGCGGGCCGTGATGAGTAATTGAAATTCGTACTTCGGCCGCAATCGTGCTTCCTTGACCATGGATAATGCATCTCGGATGAGACGAGGCTGACATATTTTTATGGGTATCGTCTTCCCATCCCGCCGGATCAAAAGAAACTCATCAAACCGCGCGTATATTTTCGTTCAACGGAGCACAAACGGTCGTGTTGCGCGAATAATTTCTCTTTAACTCGTAGCCGATGGCAAGGTGGTCGAAGGAATTCCCGGTACGAAATGGAACGGCAACGGAAAGAAAAAATTCAAGGAAACCACCGGGTTCGGAGCGGCAAAGGCTTTAATTGGATATGAAAAATAGGGGAGCCGTACGAAAGCACAGAACGCGGGGAAATGGCGGTCTCGGAAGTGTCTGTTCAATTGAAAGAAAATGAAATTCTTCAACGCAGTTTCGGCTCGCGAATGAATAAAACATAGCCTCGCGCGAATTGTCTTATCTGAAAATGGTATCTCTCCCCCTCTCCGCCGGTCTCAATTCGACGCGGGAATCGGATCTCGGCGTTTCCCGGAGTCGAACTGAATCCGTGTTGCGGAGTACACGTCGATACGTACCGCAACTTCGACCGATCAAATAAACCTCGGGGCAATAGTCGGAAGTAGCTCCGCCGGATAGTATGAAGTATAACTCTGTAATCGGGAGAAGTCGACGCGAGTTCAATCCGCGGAAGCAATTAGTAGAAAGCGGTTCCCATTTACCACGCAGACACTGCGTAACACTGTGTACCGATACGTAATGACAGGCTCCCATTGATAATGGCAATGACTACGAGGTCAGTCGAAACAACCAGATATACCGGCTGATACCAAATCCCTCGACGGGAAGTTCCGCGTCACGGAAAACTTCCTCTATGTCAAGCTCCGTGACGTTATTGCATGAGTCATTTATCTGTAACACGGTGATGGGTGTTCTATAATAGGAGTGAGTGTCGGGCGTCGTTCGCAAGGTATTCAATTGCAAAAATTAATCATGATCAGAATTAATAATAATAAATTAATCATGATCAGAATTAATAATAATAAATTAATCATGATCAGAGTTAATAATAATAAATTAATAATGAAATGAATACGAAGTGTCAACAACGAAATATTCGATTGTAGAAATTAATACGAACAATCAGCAACGAAGTATCCAATTATAAAAAAATATCAGCAACCATCAGCAATGGTACTCAATTTCAAGAATAGATATGAAGTATCAGCAACGAAGTATTCGGTTCTAGAAATTACTAAGAAGAGTCAGCAATGAAGTATTCGATTATAAAAATTAATACGAACAGTCAGCAACGAAGTATTCAAATATATAAAAAAACAAAAGCAACCATCAACAATGGTACTCAATTTCAAAAATAAATATGAAGTATCAGCAACGAAGTATTCGGTTCTAGAAATTACTAAGAAGAGTCAGCAACGAAGTATTCGATTATAGAAATTAATACGAACAGTCAGCAACGAAGTATTCAAATATATAAAAAAACAAAAGCAACCATAAACAATGGTACTCAATTTCAAAAATAAATATGAAGTATCAGCAACGAAGTATTCGGTTCTAGAAAATACTAAGAAGAGTCAGCAATGAAGTATTCGATTGTAGAAATAAATACCAAGCATCAGCAACAATGTATTCAATACTAAAAACGAGTAACAAGCATCAGCAATGAAGTATCTAATTATAGAAAAGACTAACAAGTATCAGCAAGATACTCAGTTTCAGGAATCGGTGCATCAGCAACGAAATATACAGTTCCAATAATTAATAATAAGCATCGGCAATGAAGTATTCAGTTTCATAATGAATAAGCTTCAGCAACAAGGCATTTAATTGTGATAATGAACATTAGTTATAGTATTCAAATATTTTATTCCAAGAACGATTGTTAAACACCAGCAACGAAATACATTCAGAATATCGTTGCTAATAAATTTCATGGAACTCGAATGACCGTGCGCGAACGGCTTTTGATCAAACTGTTGAGAAGCCTGTTGAGACGAAGAAACAAGACGGACATCTTGTGCTTAAATATAATCTCTAGCATCGTTTATTCCGAAAGTTTCACGCCGGTTTAATGTATTCGCATGTTTGATGATAAATGATACAACGACATACCGTTTCAAAGCGCAGTTATACGTAATTGCACTTAGAAAGTGCAATTCTTTTCGTCATAGTGACTTTATCCAGAGGCTGCATTAACGTCACGTGGTAAGCGATTCGCATTGCGAAAATTATGGTTACTCAGGACGTATTGGCTCTTAGCGACCGTCGCATTATCGCGTAAATCTTTTAATTAGCGATTCGGAAACGCGCGTACTACAGTAACATTTCCGGCGAATATTAATCCATTCACAAATTACCTATACCGGTCCGCTAAAAGCAGAGTCGGTCCTCGCAAATCTCTGGATTTACTACCGAACTCCAAAAACAATATCGCACTGCCGCGAACGTTCTTACGTTCTCATTACAGTGTGAAACCGGTCTCGAATGTCAATAATTATGCATGGCATCGAGTTCACAAATCTCAAAGCGACTTCATATTTATTTTGAAAAACATTATTACTTCCCTTATGAAAAACATCTTCATCGCATATTGGAAACGCAAGATCGAAAAATATTTTAATTACGTATTGGAAACGCAAGATCGGAAAGTATTTCAATTATATATTGAAAACGTGTTCTATATACGCTTCAGATCACACACACACACGGAATATACTACTTATCGAAAACGTTGCTTTCAAACAGTATGTATTATTTGAAATTCTGTGTTCGGCGTTATTTCGTAACGTAACTAAATTTTGCAAATTCGCCGACGACTGATTCAAAGTCCATTGCATATTATTTTACAATTACCGTGAAATAATAAATTGCCGGTTCTCTTACATGAACGCGTATCCGCGAAACTGCAGTGAAACGCAAGAAGTCACGCAACCAGGTGAATATTTTACACCGGTAGCAATAACAAGATAATATAATACGGGCATAATGCCCCGTAGATCCGTATCTACTAGAACTTGTAATATCGGCGGGTTAAAATTACCCGGTCTAAACTTCCTGTTAATTATCGATCGTCGAGGACAGTGTCTAGAGATATCAGCACGCCCGTGCAGCAGCTGTATCTGGTCCTCCAGAAATCGGTTCGATCGGACATTACGCGTCCGTTAACATGAACCACGCGACGATGCAGGCTTAATATATGATTTACGTCCCCGCTAAACCTCAAGCTCGTAGATCCTGAATACATAGACAAGAGATAGAACCGGATGAAGGAGAACCAATGTTCCCTCGTCAACGCAATCTGACATACATTATGAAAACTATCTCCGGAACGCTAGCATAGTCGCTAGCTTAAGAACGAGTTGCGTTACCTATAGAATCAGAAAATGATATTCACGTATCTACTGTTGAGTCTTGGTTGGGTGCCGATTTTGGACGTAGCGAAGTAGAGCCAAGGACACTAACTAGTTTATTAGAACGAAAGGACGATAGTAGTAACGCGAAGAAAAGAGCCCCGTGTGCTTGAGCGTCGACGATGTCCCTTCAGAGTCTGAAATTCAGACAAATGCATATCGCTACACTTTAACCACTTTCTTGGATTTACGCATTTGGTGAGATGCGGAAGAGCCATGCCTTTTATTTAGGACACGATGACAACAAATATAAACGACCTATCTAATTCTACTACGTTTACTTGCTTTATTTTTAATTTTTAAAAATTTAAAAATTTTCAATTGATTGCGTTGTATGGAACAGGCGTATTCATGAATAATACAAAATAAAGTAATATTGATATTATAACTACTGTTCTTTTATCCATTGTAAGTACATATAATATCATACTAATATCACATTTTAGTATTTTATGACGAAAAATATAATCTTGTCGATAAAATGAAACTAACAAGAATAACAAAAGTTCTAAATAAAAATATCATAAAAATTAACGGCATAATAAGCAAAAAAGTTTGGGATATCCTTTATGCCGGATGCTGGATCCTTTAACTATAAACCTACATTATTCTGCGTACCCCGTTCATAAACTTGGTAACAACATCAAAAATTTGACTTGTTTAATTATTATGATTAAAAAAAGACTATCCGGTGCATAACAGTATTTCATAGAAGATTACGAGAAGAAAGAAAACACTTCCAAGCACAAATAATATAGTTGAAAAACAACTATAATTTTATTATAGAAAGATTCACAATTTTTATGATAATGGTAATATCCTATTCATGGTAGTTCTCCTCAACAATTTAATCACTAACATCTACTATTTCGTGAAACTAATCTATTATACAAACAAAACAGAGACGAAGAAATATGAATGGAAATCGATGGAAACAGACGAGCAAAGAATAGATGAGAAAAAAGCAAACGCCGAGAGCGAAGAAATGTTTATATCTCGTAATAACTGTTCCACTGGTGTTATGTAAACAAACCAGTGCATGGTGTGCCTATTTTCAAGCAAGCTTCCGCTGGGAGTCTCATTAACCGCGATAAGGAAGAAGGAAGCATAGAAAGAGAGTATGATACGCGATCGAACACACGATTCAGATTCCGAAACTATCGTCCTTTACGTTCCTTTCGCCTCGGTTGCATTATCTCCTTTTTGTATCTTTGTACGCCTTTCGCCGAGCGATTCCAAACGGGAAAAATAAAAATTGCAGCAATTACTACGCGAAGCTAAATGACCACGGCAAAAAGTCGAGACCGTGCAAAAGAGTGTAAAAAGAACAATGCAATGACTTTCAAACGCTCTCACTCATGACTGCCAGCTACGATCGTTTGACATCAGGCTTTAAGAATCTTATCCTGCGACGTAAAGCGAGGCAGCAGTGGATAGAGATCGACTTACATTAGTTGCACGATACGTTCCGATGATATAATCCAATTCCTTAATACTTTCGCTGCTAGGCTACTTTAACTTCCTCGGGCGCTGCGAGATCACGGATCATCAGGTTTTACGCCTCCTGCACAAAAAGATATTCGATCAAACAAATCGATTGACCGTAAATAGATTACGGGTTTCTAAGAAACAGAAGTTTCTTTTGTGTCTTAAAGATTGCAAGAAATTGTCTTTGTGATATAGCAGTGATCTTGAATTTTTCTAGCGTTTTTACTATTTCGTCAGAACTACATAAAATCCGCATGTCTGACTAGACAAAACAGTAAATTATTTTATATTTGGTGAACGGACAAATAGGGTTACCTTGAAATCACCAACAATTATTTCACCGATAATGTTTTCATCGACACGATTTCAGCGACACCGTATTTCACCGGCATTGTTTATAAATCGACACGTTAAAATTACCGACAAATGTCTCCGTCACTGCAAATGTTATTATCGACAATTAGAACTTTTGACAGTACACCAAGTATACGTTTGAACATCGTATCGTACACGCTTATTGTTAGTGCTATGTTTTACATATTATTTACGGTAAAAGAAATGGATTTATCAATGGAAGGTTACGGTACTCAGAATAAAGTGCAACTGTTATAAATAGCGCTGCACATTCAGATTCTTTTTCAACAACTCTTACGAAAGGCTTTCCATTCAAAGTATTCAACATTTCGTCGAACAAATTAAGTCCGTCAATATTTTTTGGTTCTGCAGATTTATTTTTTCGCCGTTTATATAACACTTGCTGTTTCAAAGCAGAATTACTCGGAAATTGTGGTTGAATAATTCTCTCTGCCTCTACAGTTGCATTTCTGACAATCTTGCATGGTCTCCTGTCAGTAGCTGCAGCCAGTTCATTTATTTTATTGCAAACTGTAATAATTTAAGGACGTGCTGCCTCTTATGCGTGATTATGTATTCATGAGAACGAATAATGTGTTTTCCATTTACAAATTCTTCTTCCTTTGTGCTCACAACTGTGCCAACTTTTGCCACTTTTTTCACACACCCAGTAGAACACAGATTGTTTATATTTCTGAATTTCTTGTACACGAAGTGTCGATGATAGCATTTGCGGTGTAACGAGGGTCGACGTAAACATTTGTCGATGATTTCAACGTGACGGTATATAAACAATGTTGGTGAAATGCGGTGTCGCTGCAATCGTGTCGATGAAAACATTGTCGGCGAAATAATTGTTGGTGATTTCAAGGTAACCCGGACAAATGTTACCATTATTTTGTTAATCTTTTTCGGGAATATCCTTAACACTATCATGTCGGTGAAAATTACCGGTCTCACAACATTTTATTTTCAAATTGATGAAATTATGTGAAAACTCCTTCTCAATAATCAATTGAATAAATTCTTTTCATCAATCTTATATCGTAACAAAAATGGCGAGAAGTCTAAATAAAATTCTTATGAAGCAACAGTCACTTTTAGATTTGGGTAAGTTTAGTATTCATTTATCCATCACATTTGTCTGATACACGCACAATAGCAATACTCATTCTTAACACGTTCCGTGCCACGTGTACCATCGATGGTACACGCTTGCATGTTTACTTAGTGAACTGAACAAATTGTTTACAAGAAATTTAGAACCGAAGAATCAATTTCCACCGCAAGAATGGGCGTTGATAAGTTTTTGTTACGTTGTTATGTGTACGAGAATTAATAATTGCACGTAATACATCAAGTTTTAGTAAAATATCAAAGTGTGAAGATTCGAGTAAAAAAAGCTCGGCACGGAACGTGTTAATCTGCGTCTGAATCATTCTTTCAACAGTCATGTTCATGATCTTGATCGAATATCGTCTGCCAGGTATGTATAGCGTATTGCATAGTTTACACCATTCCTGCATCGCCGATGTTCTTGTTACCTCTTTGATTGGCTCACAGGATGCCGCGTATCAAAGAAACCTTGACCTTAAAGAGCCTCGGCACTGTTAGACTAATCAAACCCAAATGCATCGACAATACGTCAAACGCAGAACCCCTATTTTCATAACAAAGCTTGCTAGCATAGACCAATCCCGTTGCAGGGACAGTCTTCGTCACAAGGAAACCTTGATCCTTAGATCTCGCTAACGTTGAACTAACCGAACTCGCATGCGTTAACGGCATATCATCGGTTTCCTATTTTCCTAACTGTAGGCAGCTGACTGGCATAATCAAGAACAGTTCCGTATTACCAATACCGCTTTCGTCTCGTTGCCTAAATGCTTCGGTACAAGGAAGTTTCAACTCTAGAACGCACCAGAACAAAACGAATTGAATCCCCATAAACTGCTGAAGCCTCTGGTTAAATGATTTCTCATTTTGATCTTTGAACGGTTACGTTTCATAATCTTATTTATTACTGTACCATAATAACTAAATTGCGGATGTTGTGCACGATAAATCTGCAAAATGCATTCGAAAAATGTGCAAAATATGCACGATATTAAGCATATACTACATTAAGTGTTAAGTCTAATATTAATCAAGAAACGTTTTATAGTTATTTTGATGTATTATAGTATTTTAAATATTATACTATATTACAAGCATTTTTTCTAAATTCGATGGCGTTAGTTGATGGTTTGCTGTGATGTCTATTCAGCATAATATTGATATATGTATAATTGCTACGAACACTATCCAGTTATAATAGAAATGCTGACTGCTACCAACACACTATCTGATTATAATATGAATTCCTACTAATAGACTAAATTAATCTGATTACGTTGGATGATTCAGGTGAGCATAATATATGCATGTGCACGACAAGTAATATATCGCGTACGTTCATAAACATACATTTACAAAATATGAAAAATAAAAAATACGTTTTTGGAATCACCTGATCATGACTTCAATTTCTATGCAGGTCTAATAATAACTTTCCATTCTCCTTTGCAATTAGAAACCACGTAATTGCAATCCCCTGGAAGTACAGAAGATAGTGTTTTCCCGAGCTCTTATGAGATCAGAATGATCGAGGGAATCATTCGAGACATAGATATCGCTTGACATCGAGCAAAACACATCCCTGTCGTCGGTATCTTGTAAGCTCCGTCAAAGTCAGATTACGTTTCTGCTGGTTTGTACGATCATTTCTGCTGTCGTGGCGCGAAATTGCCGGATCGCGGCGGTCGGAGTCGCAACGATGGTGGGATTACATATCTCGCGGTCTTGCTTCACTCGAATCGATCAGAATTATGCGAGCAACGACGATGTTTATTGAAGTAGACCGGAACGAGTACGTTAACGTGAATAATGCCACGTAAGAAAGTTACGGAAACGTTGCGAACGTTACGGCGGCAAAAGTCGTCCGAAAAAAGATGTATGGAAGCTGATCTTAATGATAGAACCGACCACGTGTTGTCGGAGTCGTTTTAGGGACGCCGTTCAATTTGAAGGAACATTTGCACGGTGAATCGATTCACGTAAATTGGCGCTTTCACCTCTCGTGAAAGATTTGAAACGGACAATGTAAATTTCGCAACGATGTGCGCACACGTCCACGGAAAGGATTCTTTCTGCAATAGGAGATAGCGTAACGCGTTAATACTGATCCTAACGAGCACTAAAATCAATTGCAAGTAATTCTATTAGAACGACGAGATTGAATTTATTAAAATATTTCACAATTTTTATTAGACGACACTTTATAAATTGAATAATTTCAAAATAAAAAAATGCAAAACCGGCCGAAATGACCGTTACGGTAGGTTTAGTGTCAACATCTTACCTACCGCGAATTTTCTCTAATAGAAATCTTAAAATCGAAGAAATGATTACTCAAAAGAAAATTATCGGGTTCCTTTTAGACATAGTTCAGTAATTGAAAAGTCTATTAATACGCTTCCGGTAAGAGTAATATTGCCGCCAGGTTTTACACAGTGAAAAGTGGTTATCCTTCTTTTTATTAACTGCTTGCCATACCATTTCCATCGAAGTCATTAACAGAAATGTATTCCGACTTAAAAGCGAATGAAATAATTTATCGGGTTATTACTAGAAATCGCCATCGCGAGCCATACTGTCAAAATACTTTTACGGTCGCTTCCAACAACCGCAGGAGTTCTATAAAATTAGCGTAATTCATTGCATAAATTAAAAATTGGAAAGTCAAGATGAACGTATCTATTTATACTACACCGTACGATGAACTTCGTCAACTTTCTTTCGCTCGTCAGGACGCGATCAAATTTAGTATCGCGAGTACATTAAAATTCACTTTCAAGTAATTCCGACCAACATTCCTGCGAGACGGTGCATTCGTGGCGCCGAAGAAGAGTAACGGGGCACAGCTGCCGAAGAAAAGTTGCCTGACCTTTACCCTGTTTTCGCAACGCGCGGGACACAGCCTGGTGCCCACGTTCGGCCGCAGTTTCTCTGTTCACGTAAGACAGTTTCTGGTTAACCGTGCATCGAGAAATCGGTCCTCGACGCGCCGGCAAGAAGCGCGCGGTTAACGAACCGTGCGGCTGAATCCAGGCGTTTAAACCGCCGGATGTTGGCAGCGACGCGACGGTGGCGTCGGTAAAATGACGGGACGTCGCGACGCGTGTCTCATCCGCTGCGGAAACCACCCACGCGTTTATTCTGCACCTCGTCTCGCGACACCGTCGGAGAAAGTAAAAGCGCGTCGAAGGGAGACCGAATCCAGTCTGCACGTGGAAATTTGATGCGCCGAACGATATCGAGTACGATCATTGTTCACGACTGTACTCGGAACGGTCTGCACTATTTCGTAATTCGGTCGTAATTGACGAAATAATCGGCGCGTATCCGCCGCTAATTAATAGCACTCGACGATTCTACAACGTACTCTGTTTACCGATCGTAAACACACAGGTATAGTTGTTATCCCGTGCAATATAATACGTTTTAGAAGTTACATCAACGAGCCTCGATAAATACGATGCTGTTCATTAAGAGAGTTTTAATGGCCAGGATGTGACTGCGAGCAACCAGCAACCGACAGAGGGAAACGATACTGTAACGAATTTATGTTGCAGTTTATTATTTCATCGAATACTGTTCGAGAGGTTGACTTATTTTTTTTTTCAGCAGAGAACCGGTTTGTACGACGTAACAGGAAACGGTGTATATATTTCATTCGCTCACAATTAATTCGAGAATAAAGTTCCATTTCTCCGAGCCCCTTGAGAATGTTCAATGTTTCTATTCGCGCGGAATATCGGAAGAGTGGCAGATCGAGCGGAAATCTAACCGCGTTCGAGAGAAATTGCAATCATTCTTCGTTACGTGTGGCAGGAACACCTAACAAGTATAAACGACCTGGAAGCAAAAAATGCCGGGGTACGGAATTATAACTCAATTTGCAACGCACATGCCGGGGCTTTATTTTCCATAGCAAGACGCGTCGAAGAGGATACGGCGAACGGCATTTCCTTTCTCCTAATCACGCGCATTAACCACGTCAAACCGTTTCCACCAATTACACATACAATTCGAGACATATTCGCCGTCGTACGGAACTAGATTTCCAACTAAACAATCCTAGGTAGTCGTTTCTAACTGCGATGTGGAACCATAAAAAGAAGCGGAAGGAAGACAATCTCTTCTATCGTACCTCTTGTCGCCAACCGATACTTCCCTATCTATTCTATCGGTATCATTTCATGTTTTCGCACGTATCACGCGTGTTTTTGAACGTTGCCGTGCGAACCGATAAAGTCTCATGATTGTTATTGGTAGACTGCGGATCTTTATGCAAAATAAAAGTTGCCTACCTAGATTGCAACAAACTAAAGTAAAATAGTAGTTGATTTTCCTTCTTCATATGTCGAATAGATTGAGAATAATGTAACAGTATTCTTGAAATCTTATAACCATTCCACTGTCTTGTGTTCCATGTACACGTTTTTCTCATATAAAATCCGTAGTCTACTTATAAAGTATATTAGTTTCGGTTCTTCGGTATTGGTTCTCTAACTGTTGCTTTTCGATTCTGAGTGGTAAACACAGCTTGTCGGTAATAGAAAGTATTATAAACGTGTAATCATATCGCGCGCATATTTTCGACTTAAAAATAGAATCGATGCTTTTAATAACTAAAGGAAATACAATGTATTTGTCACGTAAAATCAAACTATAACCGAAACGCATGTTCGATACCCAAATCTAAAAATTATCATTTCTATCGAATCGAAACTGTAAGCCGGAATCGATACATCTCATAACTAGATCTGCGGATTTTTATGCATTCATGGCATAACCATCTAAATTGTTTGAAAGCAAGAAAACGCATAAATTAACGGTACCGAATAGCATTTTTATGTTCCCTATGTTCCCTTTCCAGTTCGAAAAGACACTTTAGTACAGAATTTTATAAAAATAACGCCTGCAAAGGAGAATTTGCATAACAAACCGTTGTTCACTTGCAACGGTTAGAAGTTTTCGAACGGAGAAGTTTCCGGTTCTGGCAGAAACGAAATCTAACGGTACGAGACGGTTATTTTTCGGAACCTTGATCTCGAGATCGCCAAGAAATCATGTCGAACGCAGAATGTACAAATACCACTTAATAATTTAATATTTATTTTCCATAAAAAAATATATCATTATATACAAAATGATTGTGTATGGACGAGAGTCCACATTGACGAGATTGATCCTAATTAATGGCCGAAGGACAGTCCGTGTCCACCGCCAAATCCGCCACCGCCGTGTCCGCCGCCGAATCCGCCACCGAAACCACCGCCGCCGCCGCCGCCGCCGCCTCCGTGACCACTGCTAACATAAACTGGGACGGACTCCTTGATTAAGACGGGGACCTTGACTGGGTAGGGAACTTCCTTCTCGATCGTTACCGGTATCTTTACCGGCACGCTGACCGGGTACGGGACCGACACGGGCACTTTGACCGGCACACTGTACGGCACTGGGACTGGTTTCTCCACTGGCACGGGGATCGTTTTCTCTACGGGGACTGGGTAAGGTTTCGGTACGTGCACCGGTATCGGACGCTCCACGGGGATCTTGACCGGGACCGGGTACGGTACGGGTATGTTCTTCTCGACCGGGTACGGCGCCGGGACGCGAACTTGCTTCTCCTGGTGGATCGTGATGCCAGTGATCCTGCCGCCATCGCCGCCGCCTCCGCCGCCACCACCGCCGCCGAATCCTCCGCCGAATCCTCCACCGAATCCTCCGCCGAGTCCTCCGCCGAGTCCTCCTCCCAAACCGTGTCCGCCTCCGAGACTCAATCCTCCGCCGCCGCTGCCGCCGAGACTCGATCCGTGGAAGCCTCCGAAGTCATCGCCTCCTAAACTCAACTCCAAGCCTCGTTTGCTCTTCTCTTTCGTCTGAGTAACTGACTTGGCGTTGGACTCCTTCGTCTCTCCGGCCAGGGTCGACGTCGCCACAAGGGCAAGAATTAAAAGCTTCTGAAGAGAAAAATGCTGTTAAAACCGAGAGGCCCACGAATACCGTGTCCTAACATTGTCGTAGCTAGCCGGACTTGTTTAGCTTCGAAAGAGACACCCGAGGCATACCGGTTGCCACCCCACGATTGGATGACCTAGGTGCAAATTTTGACAATTGAGACAATGCGTTAAGCAGAATTTCGGAAGCTAGGTCTTCGATTTACCCCGTGCTAACGTGAGACCGATATACATTGGTCTCCCCTTCGAAAATCAGGCAACGATATAAGCGACCCGGAAAAATGTCGCAGCGAAGGGCAGCGATAGAAGTGAAAATTTCGGGGAACAGCGAGTGCAACGTTCCACGCAGCGTAAGATCGTGGAACGAATCTTCCACCCCTGGCGAGGCAAAATCGAAAGAACCGAGTTTACAGCCGAACTTTCTCCGGCGGCTTACGTAATCCGCATCGGAAAAGAAATATGTTCTAGTCGTGCGTGTGTGTTCGGCTGGAGGGACGCGAGCTCACCTGCGGAGTGCTCATGGTTTCGTTCGAAGGTGCACACTGAAGTTACATCGCGCCAATCACTGGCATATATACCGGCACTTTCGCCGTGGCCAGTGGCCCACTCCCCGGAAAATACTACTCGTCCGCCGGCATTAAAGTGGACCGATTGTGCTACCTCACCGTGGCGAAGGCGTTAAGCCGTTTTCCCACGGGCCCACCGTACGGCTACCACCCGTCGTCCGATCACTACCGGATCCCCGGATCCGCGTGCGTAACGCTTCCACGCGTTCCAGCTGTTTCGCGATTCGCTCGGGCCCCTTTCAGCCGATGATCGAGGAGGCGCGGCGATCCAGCGTGCAACGATCCCGCGGAGGCCGGTTCCTCATCGGCGTTTCTTTTTCTTTCACTTCGGAAGGAACGACGGGCACGCTCGGCTCCGATACCGACGCGCACTCCAACCTCGTAAAATTGTACCGGACACAATTCCGATCCTGGCCTCTTACACAATCAGCCTCTCGAAGTCCCGGTAATGTTTATCTGCTCTCTCTCTCTCTCTCTCTCTCCCTTTCTCTCTCTCTCTCTCTCTCTCTCTCTCTCTCTCTCTCTCGCTGTATTCCTCTTTCTTCGCGGTAAGGAAGAAATTTCGTATCGCCGCCGCCGCTGCTAAGAGGAAGCGGTTCTCTCCTTGCATTGTTGTTCCTGTTTGCAGGTTTACAATCTTTTGCCACGCTCGCGGTTGTTATGGTCATTATACAGACGTTCGATGTGCGAGGTGTAACGTAACGAGTAGCCTGCGGATTTTATGCTTTTATGACAAATATAGGAAGAAGAAATGTAGAAACAGGTTGGGAACATTTAAGCACACTAAGGACTCCCTTATGCGACGATTTAAGATCTTTAGGATTTTTAACCTCCCCGAATGATCGAAGAAGGAAAGATATTTCTACGTCGCTACTGCGTCTTGCAATCGATTCGACTTTTACTTTGCAATTCTTTATCTGTAACAACATCCTCCATTGTTGTCAATTTACAGGGGAAACCTGTAAACCTGTTGTTCGTGGAGTAGAGAATAACGCTTTGAATGAAATGTAAAATAATAATCCTAATGTGACATTGGAAATATGTATTTACTTAATTATTGGCCCTAGGACGCTTAAAATATTAGAAGATTTTAAGTCTGCAAGGGAGGATCATTCTGTATCCATATTTGTTTATACAGTGCTGTTAAATGGTACACTTAAGGTACCTATTAATGCAAAAATAAAATATAAAAAATGTATAAAAGAACATTGTTAGAACAAAACAACATGCTTAAAATTTTGTGGATATTTTCTGACCCTCCCATAAGAACGCTAGGTTTAATTTAACCAATTGTATTCTATTTATAGTCTCACATTTTAAACAGATAAATCAGAATGTTCGTTGCAACATAACTGTAGAGAAATGAAAATGTTGATGTTACGTAAAATAGAAAATGAGTGTATAAATAAATATTCGCTTGCTCTAATGTTCGCAAATTGATCATTGCCATAAGTCTAATTATAATTATGTTCTCCGATCTATATGACGCTTTCATATATAACACTTGATAATTGAATTCTATATTGCGAAAGAAATTAATGGCAACCAACCCGGAAGGTTAACGATAAACAATAATTATGGACAGTAAATTTTCATTAAGCGTTCCTATTAGAAATTTACGCGGGTATAACTTCCTCTGTACGAAGACACATCGTACCTCGAATGGGGAGTTTAATAGCGTAACCAAATTAAACGTAATCGTACATAAACTGGCTGTATCTATTAACTTATTTTAACGACCCGTCAATCAGAAGAGCTATACCCAATCATAATTGATTATTCAAATTTCATTTGCATTGTGTCTGATATAATTTGCAGCACATTTAGATATAATTGCGCTAGCAATTGCTCCTTGCCTTGTTTCATTCGTTTATGTTGATCAATTCTTTATCAATTCGCAATAGATACTACTAACAAAAGTCCGGTACGATAATAATTCTGACAAAGTAGAATATAGATTTCATTCTGATATCTTCTCGTATGAAACGTTTATTGAAGTAGTAAACTGCCATTTAATTTTCAGTCATGAAACAGTCATTAACACGTTCACTGGCGCACCTCCACCCGGAAAAGTCCCACAAAATCAGAATAATGTAGCAAATAAAACCGTGCCCGCAATATCAAGATTTATCACTGTGATTATTCTTTTAACACTTCCAAATCCCAGTCCCCACATTATAATAAAACATAATTTGTAACAGACATAACCGACGTGCCAATCAACGGGTTTAAACACCCATTCGACACGACAATAAATTTCCTATACAAGAGACCAATATTTTTGAAGGCTTTATACGTAACAATGTTGGACATCGATCGATCAAAATTTTCAATCCGATTAAATGATCGATGAACACGATTACAGGCATTAATCGTCGAAACACTGACGATTGAATAATTGATTTTTGAATGAAATTGGAAGGTTATTTCGATGTAATACCGTTAAGAATTGTCTTTCTCATGTTCATTACTTTATCAAATTTTTGTATTTGTTTAGGGGATTCCTACTTTGGCCGTTAATCGTGTCTAGCAATTAAAAGAAATTTAATCATTCATTACGATTAACAATGAACAGTAATATTTCAATCGTCGATTGCGATTGATGATTAAAGCGGATGTAATACGTTAATTTCGATTAACGATTAGCAGTAGCAAATTAAATCGTTAGTCGTCGATTAAATTTCTACCCAATTCTGTCCAGTAATCGAATCGATCCGCGAACCTTGGGATCGTGAATGCAATGCGGACGAAAGTGCAACGAAACAAAAAAAGAAGCCCTACCAGACTTTCGCGCGACCGGAAAAAAGAAGCGCCCACCGACGACAATATTTCTGGCAACGAGTTCGCTGACGTAACGACGGGAACGATCGTTGGGCGGGTTTAAACCGAGTTGGCGATCGCATCGACGGGACAATTAGCGGTGTAATATGATATTGCAGTTGATCGATGACCGGTTACGCATCATCCCGATACTTTCCTTCTTTCACCGGGGCTCGCGTTACAAAACTCAGCCCGGCGCAGCGCAGCGCGGCACGCGGCACAGTGCAGCTGGATAACCGCCGGTTCGCCGCCCATTACGCGATCAAAAGCGCCTCGCGACAGGAAAGTTTTTGGTAACGCACGTAACCAATCCGGTGAAAATCGCCGGGTCGTTATCCCCAGGAAGAGAATGGAACTCACACACGTGCGCGGCCCGGTAACGCGAGACCGCGCCCCTAGATATCTGGCAATTAATTAATTATGAAACGTCCCGGCCTCGCAGCCGATTTTCATCGAGGCTGCTCGTAATTAAGGAGCAAATATCGTAGACCGGCGTCAACGTGCGACAAACACCGAAGGGATGCGCTAAACTTTCTCCTCTTGTCTCGGACACGCACGCGCGCGCCAGCCAGCTGGCTTAATTGACTAATACTACCGGCATCATGCTCAATGCTCAGTTAATTAAAAGATAGGCCCGTGATACGCCAAGGAAATTGTTAGACGTCACGCCGGGCGACAGCATTGTCGTCGACGGTGGTTTTAATCACCGTCCCACGTTTCTAATGGCGGCTGTTTGCTCTCGAGGACAGCGACTTTTCTAGCGTTTAGCAAAGAGGAAACGTGTCGGCAAGCCGGAACTGTTATTATTGACACCGTGCCGCGAGATGATAAAAAGGGTTTCCTTCCGTTAAATGTTTTTCTACGACTTGCGAAAGCCGCAGTTTGAGCTCTACGGTGTAGAGTACTCTGGGAAATCTGTGGTTCGAAATACAATTTTTCAACTTCTATACTTGAAGAAAATTGTTCTTCTTACGTAGTGACAACTCTCTGGAACTTCGGAATCCAAAATATTAACTACCTTGTAAAATTCACAAACTAATTACAAAATATAAAAATGCAGGCTCTTGCTATACTTTTGTGCTTTTGTGCTTCTGCGTGTCGAAACAGACGACCACCGTTGAAAATTATATATAATTATTTCAATATTGGACCAAACAACCTCAATTTTTTACATATGTGAGACTAGATTGCTAGACGATAACTAAAAATCTTTTCTTTAAATCGTAATTGCTTAGAATGACGAAAAAAGCTCTGTCTAACGTCTAAAAAAAAACCTAAGACATCACTGCACATGCATTGCTTATCTTTAGACAGAATAATGAACTTTTGCATGAAATGAAACTTGCAGGAGTGAAATGGAAATCTCTTGTCTTGCTTATTAATTTTGGTAGATTGAATGTTACTATTAAATAGTTTGAATCTTTTTACCGGTTCATGTGTTACCTTATGTATTTTCTGTCGTAATACCTTGAAAAACGAATTGTTCTGCGAAAATGGATGAAAATTTCCCGAATTTTTGTGGAAACAAATACAGCAGGTCGCGGTAACATGTCATGAGGGAAATCTGGCAGAAAATTGGAACCGTGCTAACACAGCTATAGTCCTTACGGGGTTAATTTCACGCAATCCGCAGTCTATTTCTATCAAATGCCTTTGATCGTCCATGTCCTAGATTCTGTTATTTTTGTTTAATATTGCTGTATTTGTTCTGGATCGTATTGACACATGTGCATTGCCATAATATTGACAATAATATTGATCATTTGCTTTTGCGTTTACGCGCTCGCCCACAGAAACGCATAATTCATTGAAATAAATGTAGGATTAACAAATGCACGTCGCATTACTATAATATGCGCATGCATTACATTACAATGTTAAGCTAATTAATAATCAAGTAACACCAAAATATACGAAAACGAATTCATAAATCAGCCATATTAAATCGCGGCATTGCGAATGAACAATAAACAGCGCAAAATATCGGGCTGACGTAGATACTGATAAAATGCGGCAGCGTCCGAATATAGTAAGATTGCTGAACTACGTATGTATGACAAAAAAAAAAACGTTACGGATACTTTCACATCGTCCGAAGCATAATAACAGTAAAGACGCAATGCACAGTTTTTTTTTGAAAAAAATAACTCGATCGTCAGCAATGCATATTTATTTTTCGTACGTCATCCTTTTGCGACTTAAAACTAAAAAACGAGGATTAAAGCCACTTTCGACTCGGCAGATGATTCGCATTTGAAAACGTTGGCAACAGCCCGACGTAACCGTTCGCAAATCACGTTATTTTTGTATCACTTAGCCGTAATGATAAATTGCAGCGGCGTATCGCGCATTTAAATGCGCTAATAATCAATGCATACTGCACAGAGAGAGATTCGGCCGCACGTCGAAACGCGAAAATATTATAATCCCGCCGGCAGGCCGGCATTAAATTATGAAACGAAAAATATCGCCGGGCCCGGCCGTGTCGCCCGGCGTGGTAATGACCAAACCCAACCTCCGCGGGTTTCGTTCATCGACAATTTCCGGCGATGAGCCGGCGCGATACTTGCACAGAAACTTTTTATCAGGGCCAGTTTCATAATCGTTTAACAGATACTTTGACATTAAACGGTGACTCTCACTCGGTGCCCGCGCGCTGGCTCAATGCTTTTGCCGTGTCCACGAAATTAATGCGATGGGCTCCAACCAGGAACCGCTTTCGTTACAGGCCTCTGACGTGTGCCATTAGCGAGAGTATCGCGCGAAAAAAACTTGCATTCTTCGCGAACGATAAAGATCTATCTTTGCTTGTAACTCGTAAACAGCGTAATCCTATAACCGGAGATATAATTAGACCCGGCTCGAAATATGAAAAAAAAACTCAATACCAGAAGAACGATTAGGCATTCGGTTCTAATGAAACTGCATTAGAGAGCAATTTTATGAATTGCGTACTCCTTGCCCGTCGATATCTCTAATTATTGACAAATTATACCGCTATTCGTCCGGAGCAATTCAATTAAACTTACTTTTTAGAAATAAAAGTTACTGGCAGAAATTAACCCTAGAAAGATAACCATATGACAACGTACGTAAAAGATAACCATACGCTTCAGAGGCGCATGCTTTTCTAAGGCGTCAATTTTATACTAACAATGGATATTTATTTAAGTTAATCTAGTCATTTTAAAGGTTTGGCATTATTGTAAAAATAAAATGCATTTATATTATATTTTTTTATATTTTAAGTAATTTTAAACTTAAATCACTAGACCTCTATGAAAAATTAACAAAAATCAACAGTCTTTCGCAGGCGCCTCTGCGACGTAGGTTATCTTTCTCGGGTTAAGTAAAAATACATTCCTCCTTCACCACTGGATATGTAAGATGTAAGAAATAAATAAGAGTATTATATTATATTGTATTGCATTATATTGTATTGTATTGTATTGTATTGTATTGTATTGTATTGCATTGTATTGTATTGTATTGTATTATATTGTATTATATTATATACATATATCTTCTATTAGCCAGATAAGTAATGAATAAAAGATACACTTAATGTAAAACCAAGTCCATTTCCTGGCATTGTATGCTGAAATAAAGAAATGTAATCTAATCTACATTCCTTCTTCATGAATCGAATACTATTCCCTGATGTTTTCACTGTTCTACGTTTCAACTTCGAATTTTAGTCATAAATGCACAAAACCTGTGGTCTGGTAATTCGCGCGTCGGCTATAGGAAGGAAAGTTAATTTATAAGGGGCCAAGAATATTTCGTTACCAAAGAGAACACTCAAAAAATTCACCGTTTTCACCGAACTTTCACGCACCGGAGGACTGTAACGTCT
This sequence comes from Megalopta genalis, assembly GCF_051020955.1. NCBI lineage: Eukaryota > Metazoa > Arthropoda > Insecta > Hymenoptera > Halictidae > Megalopta > Megalopta genalis. The sequence goes on from NC_135015.1 coordinate 11,374,307, forward strand.
CCGCCAAAAATTAGTATTCTCAGAGGCGATAAATTAAGCCTAACCAGAGAAACATTTCTTCCTGTAATTACTATGTTAATACAATTCGTGCGTTATTTGTTGGCCAACCGAACCGAACTTTCGGACAGATCGCGTTTCGCGAGCAGCATCATCGATGCTGCTAAAAACGACCGAATGATCGTCCACGTGGATAACAAATACGAGTGGCATGCTGGCAATAGATTGAAGATGAAAGGGAAACGTCGGGACCTCCAGATCCCGGCGTCGTCCTAGAGCGCGAATTATATTTGCTCGGCGAAAAGGTGGGCGCGAAAAGGACGAGAAAGGAAAAGGGCGTAACTAGAAAACGGCTTGATAAACACCTTGAGCGAGAACATCCATCCATATATTCATGAGAGCCGCGGCCCGGCCGACTCGAAAGCCTTTCCCATTATTGCATAAGGTTACGTTTGCGGTTGGTGAAGCAGAAATGCAGACTTTGCGAAAATTCCGCTCGTACCGTCTGCCTCCACGCTCGCCGACCACGAGGATTTACTTGGTGCTCTTAGGCTGCATTTCCGTAACTGTCGCACACGAATACAAAGTTCCGCGGGTTCGATTTTGTTTAAACTCAGCCAAAAATCACCGTTCGCTGTGCGGTTTTCCGTGGCAACGGCCGTGGGACGATCGCAATCGAACGAGACGCGGACGCGAGCACGAGATTACGAAGACAAAGCGTGCCAGTGGATGTTCCCATGGTCCATTAGTCGCAGGTCGCTCAAAAAATTTTCCGAAATTGAATATAATATACGGAGGGTTCAAACGACAATTAGGTACTTTTCACAGTTAAAAACAGTCTTTACGTTCGAAACGTTCAGACCTCGCACTGAGTGGTTTCTGGACACGTCTGCGTATCAATATCCGCAGACTCATTCAGTCTTTGCAATTTATGCGATAAATACGTAAGATCTATTATCTAATGATAATAGAAAATACGGTGGTCGTACAATTACGCAAGCGAAGTATTGTAAATGGCGGAGTAGGAAGTATCGAAGCACGGGAACAATACGACTGAAAATCGTATTAAATACGTCCCACGTGTAGCACAATCTCGACTGGCTAACGAAGTTCCGCGTACCGACGTAATAATACGTGTCCACGGGCTCGAAAACGAAAGATTTCACTGGATATAAAACGGTTTCTCAATCAAAAACGTTCCCGCGCGGCAATCTCGCCGATCGGAATACGTATCGCGGATCGGCTCGCGTAGTATGTTTTAGTCGTAACTCGTATCAAATAGTTACTCAAGAAAAAAACTACGGCAACATAATAACAGCAATGGAATGATATAAGATCTTAGTGATCATGCATTTCACGGATCTTAGCGCCTTCCGCGTGTTTTAATTGGCCGGTAGGGTTGGCGAACGTAACATAATCGTTGGGCGAAACAGATTGCCACCGGCGTAGAATTACAATTGGTCGCACGAAAATTGGCCACGTAGTGGCGTCGATGCGTGTTATTAGCTTCGAATTCAATGAATGAAACTGCTGCGTCCACAAACAAATAGATTCTTGTCACGGGGGCTCGCGCAATTGCCTGGCACTCCGCGAGCCACGTTTCATCCAATTAATACGCATCATTACGCTCCGCGATGCAGATTTTTCCTTGCCCCGGTATTCGTCCCGCGGGAACGCGGCAAAAGGACGCGCAACTCGCAAGATTACTTTATCAATTATAATAATTAGTTTTACGGAAAGCTGAAAATTAATTTGCAACACGAAATTTTAGCCACACGAACTCTGCAAATCTGTCAAATCGAGCTGTCGAATTCGTAGAGCTCGCCACAAGTTCTCGAAAATTTTCTACGAAAACTTCGGAAACGAGAGAAATGCTTTTTTCCAAATAACTATATTTACACCGAGGTTTAAAGTAAAATCACTTTTCCATGTCTACCGCGATAAAAAGTACATGTGTACTAATACATTTGAATCGTAATCGACCGCGTAACCAACCACCTTAAATTAGTGTCGCATCATTACATAAAAACAGGGACACGTACCGGTATGATTATCGGTATTTTTCGGTTCTAGAATTAAAATCCTTATGCAAACCATAAATACAGAAATACCGGTATGACGTCATACGTTTGTACGAAAACACCGGTATATTTCTAAACATTTACTGGTATTCTTATTTATTTTCTATATCGGTTTTCTTATTTCGATTAGGAATATTAGAAGGCCATGAAGGACCATGAAGGCCAATCCACACAGTTGACCTTGAGGATCCATATACAGCCATGAGAATGCATTATTGCTCTAATTCCTCGAGATAACGAACCGCCCTCGCCCAGTTCACGATGTGAACGGGAAGCAAGGGGCTAGAAGGGGAGGGTCTGTCACTTGTCATGCAACGCGTCGCATTTTTCGAGTTCGCATAAGGCTTTTAATGCGAGAACCGAAAAATACTAGTATAAATATCGGTATCGATATTTCGGTAATAAACGATTTCAGTATTATATCAGTTTCGATATAGCTTTACTAGTAGTATAATACTGTTATCATAATTATACCGGTATTAAGACCGATGCATAAAAATACACAATCGTTTCACAGCTTTTTCAGAAAACAAGCGCGAGCAATTGTAATAACGACTTAATTCCTTCAAGAAAATGACGAAATAATATTCGTACCAATTTCGCGCCTTGGCGCATCGTGCACGTACGAACAAGTGAACTTGCCATAACAATCCAGAAACTGAAGATTGGAAAAAGAAGTTTTTCCGTCCCGGCAAAAACCAACCGGCAGAATCGGATTCGCCATGACAAAAAACCGCGACACGATTGCACCCGCGATGAATAACGTATGACTGCAAGTGCCGTGAATTTAGTTCCCGTTTTCAGCAGCCCCTGTCGCCACGTAGAGACCCGCCACAGTAGTACACGAAGGGTGCTAACCGTAAAAGTTTCCTCTAAATTCATCACCGAAAACGATTCGATATTGCCGGAAGGCTAGATAGAAACTATCGCCAAACATCTTCCAATCGCGTTCGGCTGCGGCGTCGATCGAACCGGATCGAAGCTAATCGAAGCTGACTCGGCTAGTCGGAACGTTGCGCACCGGTCGGCTCGACTCGGCTAGGCTAGGAATCAAATCAATATTTTCAGATTCAAATATGGAGATTCAAATTCAGATATATGGAAATGTATTCCCGCCGATAAGCGTGATAAACCACGGATACGCGGGATATTCTAATGCCTTCCAACAGGCGAGATCAAGGTACAAAGTCATTCCGAGATTAACTGCACCCACGGGAGCCGGCCGGTTGATAACCAAAAATCGCTGTGCACCGTAGTTGCGAATCAACCGCGAACACCGGCCCGATATATCGGCTGGTAACTGTTTCGCCGCGGATCCCGTCGGCTTCTCCTTCGAAGTACTAGGCCGCTTTTATTTTCGCCGTCGTTAGAAATTGATGATCATCCGCGGGATCGTTTCGAAACAGTTACACACGCGCCCGACGGCCGGAGAAAAATCGTTACGCGACACCGGCTGAATTTCACATGAGAACTGACCCAGCGTACGTTTTATTCCCATGGAAAAAGCTCGACAGCCAGGCACAGTGTCGGCAGACAGAGATGCTACCCTGTTAGCGACGGCAAAGAAGGCGCAAAGAGGCGGAAGATGTAACTTCGACGACCTGCCTCCGGAGAACTTCCAACAGTTCGGTTCCCGCTTTAATTAAGCTCTTAATATTAATGAAGCTCCGGGCAGAATGTGAGTACAGAGATGTAGAAACGTATTGTGAACACTAATCGGATTAAAAAGAGGCGGCGAAGTTGAATCCGTATTAATTGCGCCGCCGCGCCGCGCCGCGTCGCGCTGCCGGTCCGCTACGGCGGTTCATCCTGTAATTGAAAACTTGCCGGTAAGTAATGAGGAAATTCGAACGCGATCGATGCATAATTCTTGCAACCGCATTCGACCGTTCGAAATGTAATTACCGCAGCTTTTCTTACCGGTCGATGAGAACGAAAGAAAAGAAACGTCCACTGATATTGTTAAGTCCATAGTTTAACGTGTTTAGGGTCGTGTCAGTCGCCGATGACGCTATGCTTTCCGTTCGGAACGCGTCGGTCATCGGTAACCGACGATATATGAAATTTTAAAAATTATATTCTTCTATGTAAATAAATTTTAAACAACTTTGCGATCACGAATGAATATACCTAAATATTACCTGTTACCAAAATCATTTTATCGAGTATTATTAAAACACGGTATTCGCAGATTTCATAGAAACCTGAAACTAGTGGAAACGAGAGCTAAAACGTAGCTAAACGCGGAAACGAAGACAAAACAGGCTTGGCGATTAACTTGTTAACGCGACGACTGCCGAGCCTATTTTGAAGAAATCTGTTCTAGACGCTAACATTTAAGAAAACATAAACAGACAATAATAAGTAAAAAATAATAAATAAATCCTTTCCTCGCATCACAGTAGCCAGCTACCACGAGATAACTCGTGATCAATAGTGAACATATTAAAACTACGGACGAGATTTCGAAAATTCCGCGAAGAACATGCCGTCGTTGAAAACGAGAGAACAGAAACGTCCTCGGATTATTCTGTGAAGTACGAACGAGCTTTTGAAAATTTCGCGAGAAACATGCCGTTCGTTGAGAGCGAAAGAACAGAAACGACTCGAAAGATTGCGAGGCTCGTTCGCGTAGCCGGCTCGGCTCCGAAAGCTCTAGCACCGGCATTAAGGAAGAAATTGAACGGAACGCGAAACTACTTGCTAAATGTTGACTGACAAAAGCCGACGTAGGAAAGCGTCGTCCACGGCGTCGTTCTCTTCCTTTCCTCCTCTCGACTTCCTACTCCGCAACAATTTCATCGGCACGCTCGAGTTGCCCGCCCGGACCGGCCGTTGCGTCCCCTATAAAAGCGGGGGGTAGACCATCGAGGAATCAGTGTGCTCACTGTCGACCAACATGAACAGCACAGAGAAGCTGAAAGTGAGTAGCCGCGGTCGGACCAGCCACCTGAACTCTCCCGTCTCTCGGTAGTCGAGCAACGCGAGCCGGGCCGGGCTGACTGAAAATTCGCACGCCTGATACGTTTCGGGGGGGACCGGGAGGAAGCTCGACTCGCGATTACCTACCTACGAAATTCCCACCGATCTCGTCGACAGGCGACGACACAAGTAAACGGTTCTAACGCTTCTAAAATTACTGTTTTCTAGATCCTGTTCGTCTGCGGCCTGGTTCTGTCCGTCGCGGCAGAGGAGGCGAAAAAGACCGCGGAGGAGTTGAAGCCTAGCGACAACACGAAAGCTAAGCGAGGTTTGGAGCTGAGTCTCGGGGGCCACGGATTCGGAGGCGGTTTCGGAGGCGGTTTAGGAGGAGGTCACGGAGGCGGTTTAGGAGGAGGTCACGGAGGCGGTTTTGGCGGCGGCTTGGGCGGTGGCTTCGGAGGCGGCGGCTTCGGAGGCGGCGGCGGAGGCGGCGGAGGCGAGAGCATATCAGCGGAGCACATCAGTGCAGTCACGGTCACGAAGACCGTCCACGTACCGGAGCCGTACCCTGTCGAGGTCGAGAAACACGTGCCCTACCCCGTCAAAGTCCCGGTCAAAGTGCCGATCGACAAACCATACCCCGTCCACGTGCCACAGCCTTACCCGGTCACCGTTGAGAAGCACGTACCCTATCCGGTCGAGAAGCCAGTACCTTACCCGGTGAAGGTCCCTGTCAAGGTTCCGGTAAAGGTGCCTTACCCGGTCAAGGTACCTATCAAGGTGCCGGTCACGGTGTCGAAGCCGGTGCCCTATCCCGTTAAAGTGCCCGTGGTCGTGAAGGAGGCGGTGCCCGTTTTGTTGCAAGAACACGGCCACGGAGGCTTCGGCGGCGGCGGCGGCGGATTCGGAGGCGGATTCGATGGCGGATTGGGCGGACATGACTTCGGCGGTTTCGGTCACCATTGAGGCAAAGGCCAGCTAGCCCAATACCCCGACGAGGTTGGAAGTCTTTGACCTTCTCGACGACTCGTCCCGACGACACACGCCGATATCGCGTGGCCGGTTCACCTCGGTTCTCGTCGAGAAACGTCGAGAACTAATCCAGCTCGCGACGAGCGTCGTCGCCTAGAATGCACCGACATTGTATTCAACGTGATCCCAACCTCGAATTGTATTATATTATGTCTTTTCCTCCTCTTTTTTACAAATAAATAAAGCGATATTTTTTATACATAACGTGGAACGATTGTGTAACTGCGGCACACGAGACCGGCCGACGAAAGGAAAAACCGTGTTAACGGTTACGTGATCGCGGGGAATCGCCGCGGCACTTTCACCGATTAATGTTACGTTAGCCGATATACACCTGCTCTACCCTCTACCGTGTGCGAGGTGTCACGGTGAAAGAGACGCGTATCGTTTGGAACGATCGTTAAAGCGAACGGTACCACGCACGGATTACGGTTCTAGAAAGGAAAAACGAAAGAAGGAAACCGCTCTCAGGCTCGCGTTAATCGACGCGTTTCGAGAGCTATCGCGTGTGCATCGCGAGCTATTTCGACACCGGCCAATATCCGTGAAATTCGCACGGGGGATCTAGAGCCTGCTGTGTCGAAATTCGGTGATTTTCGTTCGACGAACAGGCTCGATGCGTGCTGGGAAAACGCTCGCTTCAAGAGAGCGGGATTTCAACCGTTCGATATACATACACACAGCGACGCGTATTAAAAATTGCAGCTTCACGTAACCGCGGAGCGAGCGCTCTTTTTTTTCCACGTAGCCTGATTTCGCGGCGCGCTTATCCGACGTCAGATAGAAACTGAAAGTGACTCTGGGACGGATAAACGGATTTGAAAATCTAGGAAAGTGGATTCCCGGCGGACGTCGCGTCGCGTCGCGTCGTCGCAAGCTGCAACACTCGAGTCGCTACGTGCTCGTGCACCTCGCGCAAATTATAGCAGCTTATCGTGGCCAGGTGAGTGCGGCCCGCTTTGCTTGTTTCAGCGGATTCAGCTCGGAACGAGAGGAGAACTCGCTTACGTCGATTTCGAACCACTGAGGAATATCCTGCCACGGGTATCCGGTCTATCGACCTTGTCCAACGATCAAGGGAAAGCGCATCGATGCGTTAGAATCGCGTTTCACGTTGTCGCCGATCGATTCTAGAATTGCATCGGCCATCGGTTGTGTTCACCTTCGCGAATCTCAGGCTAGATCGCATAAGATATTACAGTGGCCTGGACACGGATATAGGTAGCAGCGAACAGGATCGCAGTATTCGAGCGGTCAACTGCTTCGTTAACGAAGAGAAAAGAATTCTTGCGGATAGATGGTAAAATGTGATAGATTTAAGTTATTCGGTTATCGAAGATATTTATTATTTGTTATAATAAACGAATATATTGAAGGATATCAGTTCATCGGGCGAAGCAATTAACGAATGCACTCTGCGGAACCACTTTATTCTTAATAATATATTATAAAGAAAAAAAGCATTTTCTGCCTGTATTCTCTGTATCTGTCCCATATGATTTGAAAATTCTGCTCTTTCTCTTCCAAACGCAGCTTAAATCTGTTTCAAACTTTCAAGAAGCTGCGCCATGTCAAATTGAAGGAATCGCTGTTCTTCATATAATCGAGATGGCAACGTTATAAATTAACATAAAAATCGCTGCAAGGTTTTCTCGTTTGAAGAATTACTGTTTTCACAGTTTTGACGTGAATCAGTGAAAAGTGCTTTCTCCGGTCTTTGCTGCGTTAAATTATTCAATTAAACCGAGGCTTGTTCAACGCGAAACAATGGTAGCATTTAACGAAATTAAAAAATTCAATCCGTGTTTGAAAGAGAGAGAGAGAAAGAGTAGAAATTTAAGATTGTAGTAAAATACGATGCTAAAAAAAGAAACATACTTATGACAACATAAAGTCGATCGAAAGATTGAATTCAGAAAAATATAACGATGTTTGTGCTCCTTAAATCCTGTTTGAAATGTTGCATTGCGAATCGGGCGCGACATTTCGATTAAAAGGTCAATAAAGTGAAACTAGTCTCTGAATCTTTAAAAAGATAAAAAAAACGTGAGCAAACCCTGTCGAATGGAGCGTAGATTAGAGTTGACCGCTCGGACCGCTATGTTTACATCCACCCCCCTTTGTACCAAGCCCGTGTCAACATGTTGCGATACCTTCTATCTTATCAAGTAATTTAATTATACGCGTACATTTGTACATATCAGCAGTATGAGTATCAGCACCGTTACCAGATTGTTTCTTTCAGTGTTTCTTTTCGTATTTGAGGAAAAACCCGCAACACGAATTGCTCGAACAGCAGTACAGAAAAACGCAATCCCCTCTATACGACCCGAGCCCGGTAATGAGTGTAAGTACTCTGCGGCGTAGTTTCCGAAACAAACGTGGCGGGAGTCGGATTTTTTTCTACAGTGTGATTCGTCACAGACGAACAAACTCTGAAAGTGTTGCACCGTAGCATTGGGAAAGTCGTACACACGTGTCACGTTTTGCCATTTGACGATAAGCGTGCGAAGGCAACAAAGTGCCGCGTAGACACCGCGAATAAGAAACTATTGACCGGAAAAATTGGATTTTTCATGGGGAAACAGCGTACGGCGGAGGACGGTGATTTCGCGTAGACCTTTTTAAAGGGGTAGTTTGTAAACTACGACGCGGCGAGGGCTCGCCGGCATTTAATGGTTGCCAAGTCGTTAAGAAATAACCATTAGCCAGGTTTATCTCTTAGAGACCAGGCGAGTTTTAAAGGCGTGCTAACCGATACTTTCGTGCGGGGCACCGGGACTCGCGGACGGTCGGTTAGCAAATCCCGTTATTTAACATGCGGCAAGCCAGGTAATCATATTTAATGGTCTAGGAAGTTCGCGTAAGAGGGAGGGAGAGAGAGAGAGAGAGATTTCTTCGATTAGTCGCGACCCGCGTGTAGATGCCGTTCGGGTGTAAAAGCGAACGATGCAAATACAATGTTCTCCTCGCGCGTTACGGTCAAGTATGTTGATTGCATGCCGGGAGTTACGTTTCCGTCAATTGTGACGTAAACGTTTCTTTGCCGCGAACGCATTATTTTGCCGGTCTGCTGCTTCGCGCTCGTACTTTTAATTCCGAGACGTCCACGAGCCAGGGGGACAAAATATCGTCGTCGTTGAAACATGGCCAAAGGTTGCTCGTAAATAACTCTTAGAAAGCTATAATCGTTTGTGGCTAACGCTTCCGACAATATCCGACACCTTATACAATCTCCCGATCTCGGGAAATTTCGATCGCTCTCAACGACGTCCAGGTACGAAATTTCGTTTTCCACATTGTTTCTAGAAACACACCGTATGCAACCGGCTCCTGTCCGTCGAGACGTGGAATTCGAGAAACTTCCGTATAATACGGCGTTTCCCGTGCAAGAAACACAAAATGCGAGCGGCGAACTTCACAAAAGTGCATTGGCCCGTATCGCGAAGTTTATGAAGATCCCTCATCAAAATGTAAGCAACCGAGACTAACATACTACATCGGGGAAGCGAAGCACAGAAACAGAGAGCCCAAGGTTTTTTCCCTACAAAAGGGTTCCTTCCGTTGTCTGTAAAGAAGAAGACATCGCCGTGCATTGTTCGACGTTAACACGTTCCGTGCCACGTGTACCATCGATGGTACACGCTTGCATGTTTACTTAGTGAACTGAACAAATTGTTTACAAGAAATTTAGAACCGAAGAATCAATTTCCACCGCAAGAATGGGCGTTGATAAGTTTTTGTTACGTTGTTATGTGTACGAGAATTAATAATTGCACGTAATACATCAAGTTTTAGTAAAATATCAAAGTGTGAAGATTCGAGTAAAAAAAGCTCGGCACGGAACGTGTTAACGCGTGATCGAACTTACCATCCGCTAATTGGTAAGGCATAACATTCTGCAGCAATGACTGCAACAGTAAGTTGACTTCGATTGCGCGACATGGAAACGAATATTCACCGTGAGGATAATAAACACGGTACGCGGAATAAACGCGCGCTATACCTTGTCCGAACACGCGGTCAAGTATTTCATGATTGTGCTCCGAATTTTCGCGAGAAATGCGCGAACGCGCGCGCAGAGAACGGTTAGAGAAGAAACGATTGCAAGAGATAAGTGCCGTGTCGTGCGGGTGCATACAACGTGCTGCAACCGGGATTCCGCGGTTAAAGATCGGTAATGAGACTAAGGGGAAGACAATCGATCCGATGGGAGAGGTCCGCGTGTTCTACACGCTTCCTCGTTCTGCGGAAATTGCTGCGAGCCGTTTCGGAGAAATCGGACGCTGCTGCGATACGGCGCGGGACGCGTCTGGCGTTGTTGCGCAACGCAATCTGGATCGGTGTGTTTTTCGTTTTACAATTTAAAGAATCGTGACTTGGCGCTTGCATCAATCTCCATTGTGCCTTCCGTCGAGTGTCTCGCGGTGTACGAATAAGGAGGTCCTTTCACGTTCGCGTCGCGTCCTTTTTCTTCTTCTCCCCTCCCCCCCCCCCCTCCCTTCTTCCGTCGATGTACACGCGTACGTGGAAATCCGTCGGCGTTACGTCAGGAGCTTCCCACTGTACACGCGCGCCGATTGCGCCGGCGAACGTTATCGCGAAATCTCGATGCGTTATTATTTCCGCTAACCGCATACACGATTCCCGCGCGGCGATCAGCTCGCGTCTTCTTCGCATCGCGTGCCGCGCGGCGATTAAGCAATTTACGCGCGCCCGGGGTATTTCATTAATACCGACGCAACATTGTCGAGCGAGCCGCGCACACGCAGCAATTACCATTTCAGCGTATTTGTTTTTCGTCCGGCTTTTCTTTCTCACGCGACAACCCTTCATTCATACGGAGAGCCACTCGTTCGGCGGCGAGCGGTTTTCCTTCGACACGAAATCGCGTAACAAATTACACGTTGATGAATGTCCAACCAGTTATTGCGGTAACGGGCGATCGTTCGTTGAGCCGCGAGATCCTGCTAGAGAAATCTCGATAAAAAATAATAAGAGCGAGCCTGCACGCCTATTGGAAAGTGATGACCGAAAGCGACTGTGTTTCAACACGGAGAGGGGCCACTTGTTTCCAGCGAAACAGCGCGAAAGAGCGCAACCATCGCCGCGATCGTTATCGCTAAACGGTACATCGCACGCAGTGATATAGAGTGGTGCAGGAATGCGAGTACGCGCTAGAAAACTGGAACTTACTGCACGCATGACGAACCGTTGCACAGTTTTTGCTAGCCGACGGACCATTTTTTTTTTTTGTTCCACCTTGGCCCGATATGACGAAACGATTTTATCGTCTATTCGCACTCTTCGTTTGCGAGCAAGCTACCTTTCACTAAGCACGTGAACATCGTGTAAACAAAACTTTGGCAAATCGAATAGAGCGTGATTCGCGAGATACGTCTCGAGGATTCTACGCGGTGTATTGCTCGGATGCGGAACACGACGAATCGTCGCGAACTCACAGAAGGATCACGGATCTCTCCCCGTCTCTGTTCTTTCTTTTTTGTTCGAGGATCCGCAAATTTCGCGAGGGCTGCGCGACGACGACGACGGGCGACACGTCGCGGCAACGTGAAAGGAGTATAGAATCCTTCATTCCACACGATCCGTCACGTTCGTCGATAGACGAGCTTGTTTGCTCGAGAAATGATTGTCAACGTTACGTTAATATTGGTACAGTCAACAGCCATGCGCTTCCGGTTTGCGTTTTACTTGTAAATTCGAAGCTTGCCGCTGCAGCGCGAAGCCAGCGGGTGTGTAATTACGGAATGCCAACCAAGAATTTGATGCAGACTAACCGAAAAGTAGATCACGATTACGTGAACCAGGCTTCCGACTACGGGTACATTTCGATTTCCGAGACAACCGTTCGATTTCGAAGTGCGATGGTTTTCCGATTTCTTTTGTTCCAAACGACTAAGAAACTTCGTTGCCACGATCTTTCGTCCACGCTTTAACAAGTTCCATAATTCTTCAGATAAATAAAAAGGTAAAACTTTCTGTAAGCGGTCGAATACTTTCACGGTAAGACGTTGCTGCCATTTTAGTTCTACTCATATGATACAAGGAAGGAGATTACTTCCTTTATTTAGCACCTAGCCGACTATAACCGACACTGCAATAAAAAAAGAACAAAGTGAAGAAGTCGATTTTTTGAATTTCTAAACGAAACTACCGCTTCGATTAGCGTCTCACGCCAGGAGTATTGAACCCATCAAGGTAACTAATTCCGGTTGAACTCATAAAAGTGCTGCATGCTTAATGAAGCAAATGTATTCTATCTGTGGGACACTACGATAAGTCTCGTGAATCATCAGGAAATGCACTTCCAGACGTACAAGTTAATTCGAGTAGACACTTCGACCGTGGAACGACGCTGGCGTTAACGATCTTATCGGCACAGCAGTGGCGGAGTTGAAACCAAGAAAGGGAAGCAAATTTTCTAGACGGAAGATAAGCGTCGGAGAAATGTACGATCCCGTTCGTTTACATATTACGACGATTCGAGAGAAAAATTTCTACGATGAAAGGCACAGCCGAGACGACATTAATATTAATATTTATCGTCGTATTAACCGGTCAATCGTGTCGCGGAACCGAAGACAGTAACTTTCCTCGGAAGTGGATCATCTAGAAATTCCTGGTATTGCACAACCCCGGCAGGATTATTTATTTAAATTCCGCTCGTGCCTCATCAACAATCTGTCTCACATGATGCAGAACATTATCGACCTTTCTACTCCCTCTTCGGGAGTTACCGGTCTGCCTCTCCCTTTTTGTGTTTCTTATTTGCATCGTCGCGGAGAAACTTTCCAGTTTCCACGGCACCGGAACCACCCATTGCGATCGAAAGTTCCCTGTGTGCCAAAACCGTCGCAGGCTTTTGAAAAATCTTTCCGACGCGGCGATGTCGTAACGCCCTGTCGCGGCATTCAGACATGCAGCGATTGAGTCAACGACACTGCGTTCAGCAACGGTCGCTGCATATCATGCATCGTCATGCAACATCGTCCGCGGCACTACAATAAATGCGAGTCGCATGTCGCATTGCACGCGTGTTGGCTCGACGTTACTACATACGCGCGGCTACTTCCGTGAAGCTGTTGTTTGGATTAGAATCAACGTTCTGTTTATAGAATGGGAAACAATGTCGCTGAACAATCTCTAGGAAGCGACCATCCGAGAATTTTGTCTTCGTTCGTTCTGTTGCACAGAATGCTGCATCAGAATCATTATGCAATGATATCCAACGGAGTACGTATGTATAGCGGACTCGGTGCAACCGATTCTAGAAAGTGTTCGCATGCGAAAATTTTCACATAATGGAAGAAATAAAATTAACACGATTGATTTATGAACAACATCGTACTCCTCCTAGATTAAAACTGTTTCGTTTTAACTAAATCGTGGAGATCGAAGATATTGATCCCAGGTTGCTAAGAAACTGCTTGAAGTTTTCTGTAGCTGTATTATTTTCGGTAAATTTTTCTTTGCCTAACTTACGATTATCGTGAAAACCACTTTAAAATTTGGATTTCTTTTTAATTTCAAATTTGTCTTCTATTTTTTTTTTTTTTTTTTTTTTAACTAGAATGTATCATACATAGTAATGAAGACTTTTGAATATCAAACTTAAGCATGTGTACGACAGTAAAATTTAGATAAGCGAGACTATTACAAAGTTACTATGGACAACAATTTAAACAGTTTTTTATAAGTTTGTTAGGGCATACCCTATTGAACTTAGCATAAATTCATGTAAAAGCCATTAAAAGAATAAAATCGGAAGAAAATTGTCGTTGTGGGGAACAAATAAGTTCGTATGTACACAGTAAATATGTATAGTTCATTTTATAAAAAGATAGACTTTTCCATTTTTCTTTAATACGCATGCTTTAAAAGGACTACATAATTACATATCAATAGAGAAATTGTCACTGTAAGATGGAATTAAAGGTACTCACTATATTGGATTATGATGGTATTAAAATTAATTAACTTAATAAAGCGCATTTTAAATTCCATTCGCTAACCGTATTAGTAACGAAAATAGAATTTTATTCCAGTTTCTTTCCTTATATTTATCTACAAAAATATGAAATTGAATTCAACTATTGCTAATCGTAGATTGCATATATTTTACAGTATCTTTCCATTAATACGACTTTCATACTAATAAGTACAAAGCACGGTAATAAATCAAATTCGCAAGTTTGAAATTAAAACGAATTTATACATCAACGCCATAAATTTAAATTCACTTTAGATTCAATCATTATTTCTTTACATGATGCAATATTAAAATTTAATCAAAGGCTATAATACAAGCCTATAAATGAGAGAAAATTATTACACAAGGTGTATCATAAGATGCGAAATTTACTCTAGAAGTGGACAGGTGACACTGTGCATAGTAACGAGTTGTACTGATTATAATTAATTATCCATACATAGATTTAAATATTATACAGTTAACATAATTAAATTTACAATTTACAAGTCATGTTAACCAGGACTGGTATGTATAACTGCACTAACGACCCGTTTTTTTTTTTCAATCGAATTTACTTCTTGATTAGCTTTTTGTTCAGTAGAATAAATGCCTGATGTTTGTTCTGCTTCGATTGGTGTTTTCATATCAGTACAATTGCCAATAGGCGTGGCATTATCATTTACTGTATTAGAATCGCTACTACTACTATTACTACCAAAGCTATTAAGACTCACAGTGGCAGCTTGCTTTAAAGCTAGATACTCATCCACAGAACCCAGTGGATGGTTCTCTGAAACTTTTTTATCTACAGTTTCTATCACTGGGGATGTGGAAGGAGAATTTGGAGATCCAGAAAGTTTAGACAGCCTTTGTCGTTCCCTCAACCGTTTTCGTATTTCTGACTGTATCTTCGAGTCTTTAATTACATTTTGAACATCATCCGTTTGATAGTATCGACTAGCCCATGTTTCAGTCCCATTTGACTTTTGTGCAGAGGACGTTTCTACTTCAGACTTAGTTTGTTCAACTGTCTGCAGTTTCTTTTTATTTTTGTCGGTCTCACTATTCTCTATGTCATCAATGTCACAGTAATTATCTAAGTCAATTATTTCATCCAAATCACTGGATATTTCTTCATTCAAGTTTGCTTTGTTTAATGCATCTAAATGCTCTGTTGAAGTTTCTTTTTTTGGCACTAACTTGTCCTGAACCTTTGAATTATTACTATCTCTGATTTCATTTTCATTTAATTTAACATTTTCATTTAATTTCACATTTTCATTTAATTTAACATTTTCATTTAATTTAACATTTTCATTTAATTTCACATTTTCATTTAATTTAACATTTTCATTACCTGACTCATCATTCTTTGTGCTCTTTTTATGTTGACTTTCGCTATGCGATTTTATTTTATGTATGGTTGACTTAGAACTTGTAGTCTTTTGTTGTTCTTTAGCATGCGATCTTCTCTTTACTTTCTTTCGCTTTATACCAACTTTCGCATCACTATCGGTTAAATTATCGCTATGCAAGCGTTTAGAAGCTTCATTCTTATGTGTTTCAGATGTACCATCAATAACTTTATTATCTTTTGAATTATTTGACTCATTTGTACTTTGTGCAGTATTTGTTTCTTTGTTTTTGAAATTAACATTTTCTTCAGTTTCCATAATACGTTCGTTTTGCAATTTTTTATTTATACGTACTCCACTATGATTCTCTCCATCACTTTCACTAGATAATAACTCAATAGTGGTAGTGGGTTGGACAACTAATACTACATCTTCATCTTCAATATTACTGCTTTGCTGAGCACCAATAAGTCTTTCCAATTGCCTCCTGCAACTTTCTTTTTCTCTCTGTTCATCTTGTTCACTTTTATTTCTAGCATTAGGAACAGTATTTCCTTCGATAGACTGTGCAGCATTTGGTACAATATCTTCCTCTTTCCTTATTAAAGCTCGTATTGCCCTAGCTCGCATTTCTAATTCTAATAAATCTAATAGACTATCACCTTCTTTTTCCTTACGTTTATCCACTTCTTCCTCCTTTTTTATTTGAACGTTTTTAGGAATATTGTCAGGAGTTTTCTTATTACTACATCTATTGTCACCTTTCTTCTGTGATAAAAGTTTCCCTTTTTGTTTAACTCGTTCTTTATTCACTTTCCCCTTAAGGACCTGAGAACCTTCTTCCTTTTTAACTAAATCCTCGTCAGTAAACCATTCCTCAGTGTCTGAGATAATTTCTAAAGAAGGTCCTATTACCAGAAAAATAATGATATAAAATACCTAAATCTCCGAATCCATAATTCTAATCGTAATGATTGATATTCATCTGAAAGTATCATTGTACCTGAATCATCAGATTCAGTTGTATCTGAAGAATCTGTCATAGTTTTTCCATTTAAAATGCACAATATACGAGATTTTGACATACCGCTTAATTCATTTCCACACCACTCTTCCAATTGACCTAAATCCATTTTCTACGAAGAATTACACATATTTAAATGAGAAATTTTTGCAAACAACAACCTTACCTTTAATATTTGTGGTAACATCATTTGTATTTTTTCTGCTTTCACAGATTTAAAAAGTTGGCGAGCTAATTCTCGACGATCCGATAAATATTCTTTAATTGATTTCAAATCTTGCATATCAACTTCCTCATCAGATGACAGAGAGGAAGATGAACCGGACGAACTAACATCATCCTGAAATTTTAATTAAACTTAATATATTCATCTGAAGTATTTGACAAAAACGTTGAACATGTATGCAAGTATCAAGATAAGAACAATAATAATGTAAAATAGTAATAACCTTAACACTTTGTGCACTCCTCTTTAATTTTGACATGTTTCCTTTTTGGAATAGTATACACAAAATTCACGCAAACTTTATGTTAGTTTTTAAAACCATTCTCCAAATGACAGAAGCAATATACAACTGAACTGAACCAAATTAAACAAACTTCAAGTGGTCACATACGAAGTACAAGCTGTTTACGTCAGACTATTTACGTCAAAAATGTTCCAGGAACGAGTTCTTGAATTGAGAGAACGCAGCGAATTGCTGTGTTCTAATTGGTTGACGATTCGCAACTGAACAGTGCTGCCCTCATAGTCAATAACAAAGATAGGAAATAGCAAGTAAGCAAGACAGCACGGCATCAGCACACACATGCGAAACGAGTCACACCAACACCAATCTAGTTTGTTTCATTTTACCGTGCTGACGGTCTCACTTTTTTCGTGCATCCATATACAGGGTGTCCCAAAATTATGGTATTTCCGAGAAACGAAGGATTCCTGAGATCATTTGAAACAACTTTTTCCTTAGCGGAAACGTGATCCGCGGCCTTGTTTACGAGTTATTAATGAAAAACAGTAACCAATAAGAAGCGAGGGCGCGAAGTTCGAGAGCCCGCAGCACGAGGCTTTGACAGAAAGTTCGTGCCGTTTCTACCTAAGGTGACTCCGACCGCATCCCTTCCTCGGTAAGGCCATTGACCTGGGATCTACAGAACATTGTGCGAGGTGAGTGCATCGACATCGTGAATTGTGATCTTGAATTTCCAAGCAGCAAATGCATCCTCATCGAAATGGGTAAGTTTACTATTAATCATATTCTTCACAATTCTTAAATAAACATGTCCCTCGTGTTTTTTGACGCGATTTATTATTGAATTAGTTTTACGAATCGTTCGTTTAATTCTGTTTGGATACGGAATTATTGAAACAAAAATATCTTTTGCGTAAGCTAGACTTACTGATTATTATGTGAGATTTTCTTATTGTTAATCTTCACTGTAATCGGCTCAATTAATAATTAAAACGGCTGTCACGGTTAAACTACTTACTATTTCGGCTCCGAAAAATTAGTAAATATTCTTCAGACGTTCCAAAGTAAAGGTTAACTGCGTTTTTCTTAAAAATATCACTATTACGTAGTAAAAAAAATCCGGAAAGTTCACGCTCCGTGACTTGTTCAATACTTCGAACGCGGTTCGAGTTCGTCCTGATCTTCTGTCAAAGCCTCGTGCTGCGGGCTCTCGAACTTCGCGCCCTCGCTTCTTATTGGTTACTGTTTTTCATTAATAACTCGTAAACAAGGCTGCGGATCGTGTTTCCGCTAAGGAAAAAGTTGCTTCAAATGACCTCAGGAACCCCTCATTTCTCGGAAATACGATGATTTTGGGACACCCTGAATGCGTTCTGAATTGGGGAAAGAAAAAGCTCTTGAATTGAGAGACGACTCTACACTCGTTTTCGTTTATGTTTGACTAGTTACTTTTACACTGTTGCAGTGGCGCGAATATTGTGTATATTCAAAGTTATGATATAAAGTTCATGTTATAAAAAATTCAGACACGTGAATTCCTCACGTCATCAAGATAAAATAATATTCTTAACATAGTATTTACTATTTTAAGAAAACAATTTGCATAATATTATTTAACTTCCTCAAACATGAAATAATATACATACAAATAAATTTGTTTCCTTTGATAAGATTTATTAGTTTATTTATTATTAGTTTATTTATTGATCAGCTTTACGAAGTTTTATTTAAAATGACCAATTTTTATGTTTAAATTATGGAAAATATGAGAATATCACGAGTTCAGTGACTAAAGTTAACCTATATGGTTCTTAACAACACATTTAACCTATGTACTTTCTTGCGAACGTGTTTCGAATAGAACAAAATACATAGTGTGACTGAATTTATGTTTCCGAGATTTTTAATGTCATAATTGACCAACATGAGTTACAAGCAGCTTGTTCAGTTACAAAACTACAAATTCATTTCAAAATTGAAAAATTCAGTTAATGACATTTCTCAGAAAGTACAAAACTTTGAAACACCGGAAAGACTAAAAGGAACATTTCTTGAGCGATGGGGTAAGTGAATCGTAGATAACTTATAAAAACGAAATAAAATGATATAACAAATGCCTAATTTTATCAAAATATATCTTTTAGGAAGATATTGGAAAGATGTTTACATTGACTACAAGGATGTAGCAGAAAACGTTGTTAAAGAATGCAAAGTAAAACCAATAAAGGCTACAACATATACAACTCGTATGTATCATTTATAATTGATGAACTATAATTAGTTCTTTTATTATACATAGTCAAGTATAAAAAATTAGAAATTCTGTTATTGTTAATTAATTGCGTGTTCCATTAGTTACAGCACTCTGTGTGTGTTTAAATAAATACAATCCAGATGAATCTTCCTTTCAAGAACAATTATTACAAAATACTATGAAATTAATGCAAGTTGGAGAACCCATACGAAATCCAGTATCTGAAAATCATGTCAAGTGGCTAGGACAATGTTATAATGAAGGAATCATACGACGATTAAATTTAGGTATTTTTTCAATAATGTGGGTAGACAACTATGATGAAGCATGTTCTTTATATAAAACAGTGTGTTCTTATTTACAACCTCGGTATATAACGTTTCATCAAAGAATAGTCGATATAGGAATCTTAGGTAAATGGTGGATCTTAGAGGATAGAATGAAAGATTATGATATAAATGAACTAGAATTTAGCAATGTAAAATATGAACAAAATATCTAATTTAATGTAAATATAGACTGTAGAAACTTGGTTTCTAAAAAAAAATTTTTTCCTTGGTTTGGAAAAAATTTTTCATGTACAAATACAAAAAACTGTAATTTTTCTTGAAATTAAATGACTAGCAACTTTGTAGAGGAAGAATATTATGTTAATATCATGAAACTTATTTCATATAATACGATTTAATAACATTTTGTTTATTATAAATTTATTTCGTGAAATATATGATTTTATTATATATTCTTTTATTTTGTAAACCATGAAAATTGTTTCCTAAATAATTTATATTAGAAATATAAATTAAATTAACTAAGAACAACTTCAGATGTTATACTAGTAATAAATATTACATCACTTTAAAACATACCCATTTTATTAAAAACATTTTGTAGTTGCTAAAAGTATAGTATCTAAAAATATAAATTTGTCAATAAAGTATATGTAACATTCTTAAATGAATATAGTTTCTAACATAAGAAGATTAGTGAGTATATTTGTATTGAGTATAGTACGATTTTGAATAAATATGTGTGAAGTTTTGTGTCAAAGTATAGTGTGGTAAAGAGTTATGTTGAGTTTCGAGAAAATTTGTACTTTTTCTACGAGTATAATTTTTTAAAAAAGATTTTGGTTTTAAACTTTGGTACAAAAAATAATTTCATTTTCTTTGCACGTAGGACTTAATATTAGTTCTTATTTCGGCTATACCCATATGTGATCACGTTTCTAGAAGTAAAAGATCAACATTAATAATAATTATCTCAAACCATTTATCGGTAACATTAATATTTATAACAAAGATACCTCGACCATAGACAATTGCGGTGCGACAAGGAATGTAAACCATCATTCTATTCGAATATGCAGAATATCCTTCTGGCATAGTAAAATGTTTGACACTAGTATCGACACGATCGTCTCCACCAAATTCTTTACTATCGCTACATAACAGAATTTTATAAGTTCCTGGATTCTTTACTCCAATAGTGTAATCAGGAAATGATTTTTGTGGATGAAAATTGAAAACAAATGTAAGATCAGCACGATCGAAAACGATAACTTTATCATCTTCGTGCTTCCAGCTTATATATGCCTGCAAAAATTAATATTTTTTATTAAAAATATCGTTAGAGATATATAAAAATATAAATATACTTGTCGGTAAAAATATATATTTAGACTTTACAGGATTAGCATGCAACCATCCATATTGTTCTTCAAGGGTATTGATAGCACGATCCCAATTATTCATAAATTTATATTTTAAAATTTCATCATCTACTAGATTCCATTGCCGTCTAGCATAATGATAACTATCTCCGTTACCGGCTCGAGGGAAATCCAACCATTCAGGATGTCCAAACTCATTACCTAATAGTTCATAGTTCTCAGAATTAGTCATTAAAATGATAAATAATCGAAACTGAATAACTTGCTTTTTTAAACAAACCCATAAAGTTTAAATAAGCTTCTCCTCCCACTGCATGTGTAATTAATGTAATAAGATTGTGAAGAGCAATTCCGCGACTAATAATTGTGCTAGGTGGACTTATTGTGCTCATATGTGTGTACATTTCTTTATCCATGAGCCAAAATGCAATTGTCTTGTCACCTACAAGAGCTTGATCGTGAGATTCTGAGTAAGCAACAGTTTTCTCCATCCATCTTCGGTTACTTAATGTCCAACAAATATCATTAATTTTCCAATCTTCATCTTTCACTTCTTTTAAAAGTTTAATCCACTTATCTGGAATAGCCATAGCTAATCGATAATCAAATCCTAAGCCACCTTCATTGACTGGCCTTTAATATTAACGAAAAATAATTATTACACTGTTAACGTAAAAATATTTTAAACAAACGTAATCTTTATATGCATAGACGTCTCTACACGTATTTATAGAAATTTTAATAACTGTGTATGACTATATATTAATGTATTAATACCTGCAAACTCCAGGCATTCCACTAACATCTTCTGCTATTGTAGTGATTTCCGGATAAAAATTATGTAACAAGTCATTTGCAAGCATTAAATAGACTAACCCTTCAACATCAACATTAAGACCAAAATATTCATCATAATGACCACTAAACCCCTGTCCAAATCCTCTTGAATGATATAACATAGATGTCACACCATCAAATCTGCATGAATATAATATATTTTATATAATATAAATTGTAGATTATGTAATAAAACAAACTTTAAGAATTCTTACCTAAATCCATCAAAACCATACTCTTCAATATACCAACGTAAATTCGAGAGTAAAAATCTGAGTACTTCATATTCTCCATAATTAAAAAGTCTACTATCCCAAAGTGGATGCTGTCCACGATGACCAGCATGGAAGAAACAACTATCAGTGCCATCAAACATATTTAATCCATCTAATGTATTTTTGGATGCATGAGAATGCACTACATCCAATAAAACATATAAACCATGTTCATGTGCTACATCTATTAATTCTTTTAATTCTTCTGGTGTACCGTAACGAGATGAAGCAGCATAAAAATTGGTCACCTAGATAAGTTTGATTAAATATGCATTAATTTCATATAAAGTACTTCATAAATTTTGGTAATCAACATAAATATTAAAACTTTGTGCCAAACCTGATAACCAAAACTGGCATAGTAGGCATGTTCCATAATAGCCATTAACTGTATTGTATTATATCCCTGTTTTACAATACGAGGAATGACATTTTTAGCAAATTCTAAGTAGGAACCAATTTTTTGTTCCTGAGTTCCAATACCAACATGACATTCGTAAATTCTAAGACTCTTATGCTTCTTTGGCTTGGGGTGTTTAAATTTATAAACCTGTATGAAAAGGGAATTGTTTTAATTAATCAATAATTAATGTAGATCAACTACTGTATAAATAAATACAAATGCATCATGCATACATTTTCTGGTGATGGACACCATATACGTTGTTTATACATTAAACTCTCAGCTTTATTCTGGGTAACATATGTAGCCCATGGACTTATCCGTTCCAATAATTCATTATTATGATCCTTTACAATTAGTTTTACTTCTGAAAGATGCTTTAAAGGACAACTTCCATCGGCCTGGGGAGGTAAATACAATTCCCATTTCCCATAATCTAATTTCTTAAATGAATTACTTGTCCTATTCCAACCATCTAGAAGTTAAAATGTATATCATTAAAATAAATATATTATGGAATTTTCTTATAATGAACAGCTATTATACACATATTATTTCATTAACAAATTTAGAATTTGTAATAATATATGGTCAGATTACATAGATCAAGAATACTGAAGTGTTACTTATACTATACTTTAATATGAAACATTACTTAATTAATATATTATTTAACGTAATTCAATAGTAGCAGCATAAAAATCTTATTCCATGCTAAAGTAAAGATTGAACTTTTCATCTATATGTAATACGTAATTTTAGATCGCTTACTAAAATCTCCTGTTAGAAATAATTCCTGTGCTCCAGGTACCCATTCTCGTACATTTACACTGTTATCTTTGTTTACATGGATTCCAAATTTTTCATATCCTTTCGTAAATTTATCTAAAGTGCCATCACCAGCCTCTACTTTTTCAATATAATCTTTGAACAATGCATATCTAATAAATAAAACATTCAATTGAAATATAAAATAAAACTAATATTTGATTACCATGCTTTCACAACTCATGACAATTAGTTTTGGTTTATTGTGTTAATAAACAACAAACAATCGCAAAAAGCAAGAAAACGTGAAACAGTTTGGGGTAATTATAAGGCAAAGAAGTGCAAGTTAAGAATTGTAATATCATTAAACATACCCTAAAACTGTTTTTATATAAAGAATAAAATACCTTTTACGGAACTCGTGTTCATAGGGCTTTAAGTATGGATCTCTTTCTAACATTGCCTGCAATTCCGGTACTTCGACTTGAGAAGGATCCATGCTAGACCACTTTCCACCCATCTTTACTTCTTCAACAAGATATTCACTTAGAAATGGTAAAAACTGTTAAAAACGTCGAAACACGATGGAACACCAAACCCCGCTAAAATTTGAATGACACTCCAAGGTGACCTCCTTTCCGTGCAGCAGTCAAACTTACAAGAGAGCAAGAGTGGCTACCAAAAAATAAGAAAATTCAACGAAACATAATGAAACAATTTTTTAAGAGTGGAATCGTTATGTCTGAAAATTGTCTCTCTAATATGGCGATTAGTCTGATTACATAAGTGGCGCTAGTTTCAAACCTTGAAATTTGCTACCATACTTTGTATTATTTCCTGTTTGTTAGGATATGAATGATTATAAAAATAAGTAATGTAGAAGTAACTTAGAAAGCAATAAAATGTTCATGTAGGTGACAAGTAAATAATCAGAAAGGTACTCATATTATTTTACCTCATTTATATGTTAATTAAATTATTGTATATCTTTTACAGATTTTTACTCACATAATATCGAATATTCGTTTTTCATATCCTAAATAAGTAATATATAGATCCTATTATAAAGAGAAGATTCACATAATATCAAATATTTACTTTTTATACCCTAATTTTGAATGTATACATATATCCTATTATAGAGGAAAAATTACGTTTACTTGAACTATTAATACGAACGAATACTATAAGATTTTATATTGTGGGGCGGATCAGTAAAGAAGATTAACGCATAAGTGATATAATTATTAGCTTCTTATTTACAAATCTTAAGACACCGTTTGACATTTGTAAAGTACAAGAGAATAAATAATTGTCTTTAAGCATAATCAATTACTAGACCTTGAGAAGGCTGGAAAGTACAGATAATGAATATTTTCAAACTTTGGTCCATTATTTGTTTAACTAAATAATTCTAATTCGCTTTAAAAAAAAAAGAGATACATTTCGCTAAGTTTTTAAAATTCGATAGATATAAATAAATCACACAATTAATAAGAAGTAGTAGTTTACAGTTCTCGATGTTTGTTCTATCGTGCTTAATAATACTAAGAGCAATGAATGGACATTTATATATATATATATATATATTGCATATATATATATATAAATATATATATATATATAAATATATATATAAGATAAGTATGTGACTTATCACATGCTGTATAAAAGCGCTAAATTCTTGTAGAAAATATCAATAGTGATAAAGGAAGTGAACAATTTAAAAGTCCTCGATCTGTGTCTAACTTCATCAAAGATTCGACTTATTATTCCATAATAAATGCAAGGCTTCGTTATAGTTGCTGAAATAAATTAGCGCCTGGCTAAATATTTGGATTTTTGCCTTATTACTGGTACAATAAACTTTTTTTCAAAAAGTTATTTGTTAGTGAACTTTTTGTCTTGAATTCTGTTTAGCAACATAATTTGTAGTATTATTTAATGAAGTACTATCCACGGACGCATCTGAAATATCTTCGCTACTACTACTACGAATGTCACCCTCCATCTGTAAAATTACATACACATATATAAAATTTAAAACATTTTGCAATGAATTTAATGTGAATTTATTATAATATGACTTACTTGACCAGCATAGAAAGCGTTGTATGCGATTTTAAGAATTAGGTATGTCCACATCATATGGAGGAATAATAATAAGATTAAAAGAGAATTAAAAATATAATATGCTGGAAACATTGGAACAATCTTAGGTGCTTCTATTGATGTGCTGTAAAAAACAATGTAATTATCAGATCAAAAGTAATTCAAATGACTCTTCGCTATATTGGTACAAACCTATAAATTATCCAAAATGGATAAAAACCAGTACGTGTAATAATCCACAGAATCGTGAAAATACCAAAAATACAATCACATAATTTTTGGTAATTAGCATATTTAGTCATCTTTGCAGCCTGAAATAAATAAGTGCACAAATGAACATATAAATTAAAAATTGTTGCTAATATGTTTGTTCACCTATCTAATACTTACTTCTAGAAAAATATCTGCACAATCGTGCACCAATAATACTAAGGATCCAATTCTGGTCAAGTTCCCAACCCAAGAAAAGCACATTAATATAATTGTAGCTATATGATGAATAAACATTGGCCAGAAATCTTTCCTTTTGACATCAAAGAACTGAGAGAAACTTAAAGACCAATAAAATGCCATAGATATCATATAGTACCACCACATATCATCAGTAACTGGATGATATGGATAATTATAATAACAGTACTTGATATCCCATAACCATGGTTTATTCCATAAAATTATAACACCATAAATGAAAGAGTAAGTGTAATATAAACACCTCCAGCTGTAAGAAAAATGTATTTTAAATGCACTAGATAATTTATATAAAATTTTTAGTTGTAATAAACTCAAACAATGTAATACTGACCTATTTTCACAGAACTTTGTAAGCGTTGATGGTTTGTCCTGAGCTCGTCTCAATCGTAACCATCTTTCTACTTGTCGTTCAGACCAATCTAGTTGCTTAGCCAGTGCCAGAATCTTAAAATACATCCAATTACAAAAAGAAATCCATAATATTTAATTTCTCAGCTATCCTGACTTAGATTACACAAATCTGTTTCAACAACCTAATATTAAACATAGAATTTAAAACACAAGTTTTTCTTGCATACTATTGAACATTACTTTTCAATAACTACATACTAAACTGATATTCACTTTCATTTAACATGTGAAACCACAAATAAAATTTGATTAGTGTAATCTATATATGAACTACATTGAAGCATACTATACTTACTTGTGTAGTAGTTTTAACTTTTCTACAAATATAAGCTTTCTCTAAAATATCATTAGACGTTGCTTTCTTTGGCCTTGTATTTTTTATACCAAGGGATTTCCCAAATGGTCCGAAACAATACCTAAAGTAATAGCCATAATTTAATACAATTGAATCAATAATATAACATCGAACACATTGGGCGGTGTGCATAAAGGCAAGTACTCTTTACTTATGCACATTTGAGACATCCAAGAGTGTTGCGAACATCCAAATTATATGAAACGTTTGCTTTTTATACAGGAAATGTTCTACTAAAGAGTTCTAATCACTGATGTCACATACGGGATCTCTTTGTGATCCCAGGTTCTGTTAAATATATCAAAAAATCTGAAGGTTTCTTCGTTAGAAAAAAACAAACATTTGAACCACCAGATAAATATAAATAATATTAAGATTTTTCAATATTTACAGCCTAGTACTAGTCAAAAATTATGTGTGAGAGAAATCTATTATTTGTTTTTTCTTATATTTGATATATATAAGTATTTACTTATTTTTTTGCATACAGTTTTTTAACAGCATGGATATGTATGTGCACTGACTTATATATACCATTACTACATACCATACTTGTATTTGTAATCTAATTGTCCCAACATATTCGCAATTTAATTCAACAAAGGATTTCGATGAAAAGAACATTTCACGCAAAGCTGAACACTATTAATTAAATAAATGTGGTATAACCTTAATCGAAAGGAATCTCCAAAATTCCATGCAATAAGGATGAAATAAGAAAAAACGTATAGTTAGTAGAACGATCATTACCTTTCGAAGGCGAACCTGATGACCAGAAGAATTAGTGCCATAGGCAAAGGATAAATTAAATGTTGATAATTTGCATATTTGTTTTCTGGAGTCGGTTTGATATCTTCCCATGTTATATTAGGCGGTAACCAAATATCGGTCGACCAAAAAGCCGACGACACATTGTTTAATATGTTCATTGTTCGAACTTCTGCAATTATTCGTTTACATTTAATTGTATGTTTATCGATTGTTCGGCAAGGAGATTATTAAACAGGAATGATCGGACGAATATGTACCCACTCAAAACGTCTTTATAACGCAAACTTCTAACTACCTTCCTGCTAGTATGTGCTATGTAGTACTTACACGCCACCGGTCGAAGACTGCGCCCGTGCTTTGGATGTAACGTCGCTCAACTTTTTTCCCCTGATAATTAGTAATTACAGTCAATCCTGACTTGGAGTGACAATAGAACGCACTGCGTTAATTATTTTCTCTTCGAATCTCTTACAAATCTAACCATTGATCATGCATTCAATTGTACGCTAGTGAGTATTTTACTATATACATACACGTTGCTGCTGCACAATAACGTATACTTTAGTTATACAATCAGCATGTATACGTACATTAGGCACGTTGCAACCACTCGGATGATAAATGTTTTGCAATGTAATGTATTGATTATATCTAATTAAATTGAAATTGTATTACATTCTTGAAAACATCGTTTTAACGACATTAAAACTTTCATTTTGTAAGCATAAAATAATGACCAACAATACAATGAACAACCTTGATCTTAAAACTCGTCCCATTTGTGTTTTATTTATAACTACTTTGAGTTAAAAAATATACACTGCGTATAAATGTTTCTACTTTATTGGTTTGACCTTGATTATAGTAGTTCAATATTTTGTTAAGAAACTGGTAGTAAATTTGGAAACGATAAATTAGTAGGATTGTAGTCCAATTAACGATAATTGCAGCTTACTTTGATTTAGAAACGTCACGTTTTACTTTTAAAATAAGAATTCACGAAGTTAATATATTAAAATAGACGTGAATGTACATATAGAAAATTACATTTATAATTACGTTTGCATTTTATTATTACCTTCTCATTTCTTTATCGAGTTTGAAAGAAACCTTTATCTTATCTTAATTACATACAGATATTGTATGAAATTGAATCGTTTTCTTATTAATTAAATATTAGGTAATCATTTGTTAATAATTTATTATTTGTATTAAACAAATATAATGTCATAATAAATGTAATTAAATTTTTGTACACATCAATTTCTTCAGATACATAAATGTAAACAATATCCAGGCGAATTTCATTGGTGTGTTCGTAGTAATCATTTATTATTTACTTATCATACTTTACATTTAAATTACATATGTTTGTGTAAGCGTATCCTTTCAATTTATTTCCTATCTAATAGGAATCCGTTTTTATTACCGAATTAAAATATATTATGTTCCATATGTATTTTGTAAAAATAATGATATTAATAAAACTGTGTGATAACTTTTGTATATTAGGCATTAAAAAACTATTCTGTATCCAGTATCAAAGTAACTTCGATTGACCCACCAATGTTTATCTCCGATTAAATCTGTATATCAGTGCAAGCACTTGTGATTAGGGGGATACTGTTTCAATAATTGTTTAATTACACGCTGATAGACTCGAGCGTTTCTCCTTTCGTGCGGTTTCAAGAATTCTTGCTTCGCTACGTCAACTTTTACAGTTTTCCGTTTGATACCTGGTGTATGAACTAAAAAGGCACCGTCTAGTATGACCAGGCGATAATTGAGAAGACACATCTCGAACATCTGAATAAAACAAATTAGAAATATTAGTTTCAGTTGCGTAGGAAATATTTAAACAAGCCATCCTGTTTCTTAAAACATCCACAAATTCTGTGTTACTTAAAAGTTTCTTGTAGTTCGATATATTTCTGATTCCAATAATTTTCTATTTCGGTATTGAATATTGCTAACATAATTCACTAACGCAATCTAAAGCATTAATGTTGTGTTTAT
The DNA here is from genome assembly GCF_051020955.1 of Megalopta genalis. Classification (NCBI taxonomy): domain Eukaryota; kingdom Metazoa; phylum Arthropoda; class Insecta; order Hymenoptera; family Halictidae; genus Megalopta; species Megalopta genalis. The sequence goes on from NC_135015.1 coordinate 11,403,529, forward strand.
TCTATCAACCGGTTATCTCCTCGAAGATTTAGTTTATCAAAAAATCGACAGTTCACCTGCGTCATTTTATCTTGTCTGCCTTCCCAAGACATATCTTCGGTATAAAAAGGATCGTCGCGAGTTCCGATAAAAACTGGCTCCCACCTATGATGAGGATACTCCCTTTTGGTAATAATAAGTGGTCTGACTTTGCCTGGATCTGGTCTAAGCATCCATCTAGTAAGACCAGGAAATCTTTGGCAATGTGAGCAGAGAAATCTACAAAACATGAACATCGCATAAGCTTTTCACAGAACATTCTACTACATCCAATAGAATATAAAACAAAGCAAAGCAATTGAAATTCTGTGAATGCTGTGTGCATATAAAATTGCATTGTTGCACCATCGTTGCACATAGTGCGTTCGACTCATGATCGAACTCATGACTCTCCGTTGCGCAGAGAACTGAAATCGATCCAGCACAGTACATACATTCATACGAAGAAATCAAATGTCGCAATACGTCGCACAAACCTATGAAAATATACGGCTGTGCCAGCCTTGGTAGCTAACAGCAGCTGCTTTTTCGTCGAAGGCGGCTGTCTACGTGATTCGATCTCAAAAACTGGCAGAACGAAGACAATTCCTTTTTTCGGCGACTTTCCGCGCACCATTTCCATGAAACTGGATGCCAGTTTCTCGCTCGGCAAAAGTTCAATGTCCGTCACCAGCACCCGGCTGGTATTCGCCTGCATTCTCGCGACATTTCTAACCACGTTAATGGGATAACTCATGCCTATCCGTTTCCTCTCGGTTTCGGCTGCGCCTCTTTGGAGGTCGGACGCCGCGCAATCACCCTGGGCAAGAGTACTTTGGCCCAGCGTGGGTGGACGACTCGTCGGGAACACCAGATGCACGGATACCTATAAAAGGACACGGATTAGCATGGCGATTAACCGAATGTTTCACTTGCATATCGCCGTCTTACTTAGATCATCGATTCCCGTAATCGTTAATTGCTAGTGTCTATCTATGTCAATACACCTAGGTCTACCCCAGGCTTGGACACATTTTGGTGGAGATGAAATTAAAGCTAATGAATCGTCAGAACATGATTTTAGAAATAGTATAGAGCAAGTGAGTTTATTTCGCACGGAATTCAAATAATTGCTTGTCATTTGGATAAAGTATCGAACAGTCTGACATCAAAGTTTGCGATAAGATTAACTGTTATTTTATAAAAATATATATATATAAATAAAAAGATAAAGCAAAAAATTTCACCAATCATCAATCATTTAAAATGTAAACTTAGAAAGCGTATAATTTGGTATCACAATAAAATATACTATTCCTGGCAGAAAATATTAGATCAAGATTGTAAGTATAATTGTTGAAAGACTTATTTCGACGATTATTATTTCAGAATTACTTCGAACTATACGTATCTGAATAATTATGATTAGACAGCGAATCTATATGCATATAAAGCAAGTGCAGATTGAAGAAAGCAAAAAGTTGTGAGTTCCAGCAAAAATAAACAGTTTTAACTCCGATTTTACTGCAAAAATATTCTAGTCAGCAAAATAAATTTTTCCCTGTATACATATTCCTGTGGTCGCATGAAAATCCGCAATCTAATTATAATTATAGATTCGATCGAATATCCTTTGCCAGGGTTGCGTCGATCTTTATTCCCCAAATTATATCGAACAATGCCCAAACCCGGTCTATGCAATAAACATTTGACAAACATCGTGAAACGCACTATTGTCCCGATTTAAGTTCAAGAAGCCGGATTCGAATGCAGCGTTGCTACGTCCTTAAATGAAGCTGTTTGTGCGCCTGTAATCGTAACAAAATTGAAAAAAATAGTCCCGTGGTCGGACAAAACGTACTTGTAAGATTTGCATACAAAAAATGTGCGAGTTTTATATACATTCGTAGATTGTACACGGACCTCGTATTAAGACACTATTGTACGCGCTGGTTATCGGACAAATTAGCCGTGTCTTATGGTGCAACGGAATTACGAGGATCGTTCAGAAAGTAACACCAAAAACAATGAAATCTGTCTCTGTGAATCATCGCCCAGCTGCTCTCATATATCGATATAAATCTCATCTAATCGCAGAATTTTTTCAGTCGAAAACAATGAGAACTCGGGCCAGCAAATGAAAACACAGTAGACCCCGATTATCCGAATCTCTGATATCTGAAATCGCAACACGTTTCAAAAGTAAATAACACAATCCAAGAATTTGATCTATCACCGTACCTTAATAACTGTTCTATTATCCGAACGATTACACATGTCCTCATGTTTAGCTCAGATAACCAAGGTTCTACTATACCAGAGCTATACACAACGGTGAAAATCCGGATTGCCAGCTGAGGGTTGATTGACAAACAGGTTAAAATATATTATTCAACTATACAGTTTTGATTTAGAACTCGTGTACAAGAGTTCCGAATAAAAGGAGCTTGTCGTTGGCGCAACTTGGAGACAGTGTTACTTTTTGGACGATGCCCGCGCGACAGTTGTGATCAGGAGGATCTGTTACGTTAGCGTTGGTATTATAATCATGCGTTCTAGCGACCCGTTCTGACAGCGAGTGCATGGGGAAACCTTGTACATTTCGGGTTCGCATCGACAGGCCCGATCGAGGAGAGCAACGGCGGTACCAGCGTCGAGGCCAGGTGTAAAAATGGCCAGACTCAATGGTCCCTCCCATCTCCTGACCAACTCCACGATCCCATAGACATGATCTGCAGTGGCGTGCGTGCAGAGGGTCACCTGGGGCAACTTGTTCCTCTCCTCGGTTCCGACTAATACAAACGGTAGGACTCTGTAGGGGCTCTTCTCACCGATTTCCGGGCTCCAGGTGACTTTCGACGACGGATACGTAATAACGTCTGGCAGACCGTGGTACCATCTGCAAGAATTGTTCCTGGGTTGTTGACCCGCCATGTACATGCCTGCTACGAACGCCGGTGGCCTGGTCACCGTTTCCTTGCGACGGCTCGTCGTCGTACTTTGCTTCGACAACGCCACGATGTCGATGTTGTGATTGTTATTGTTTTCATCGTCGTCGTCGTTATCGATCTCCGGGATCGGTGAACGATAACCTCGATTCACTAGCAAACGTCCAACCAGAACCAGAGGAACCGCTACTCCAAGCCACGCTAGCAGCCTTCGACCTGAACAACGCATCGTTCTCCTGTTTACACGGGACGCGTTTTTCGATTTTTCGATTGTCGTGGTCAAGGAAACGCTCTTCCATATTCCGTACGCGATAGATTCATTGAACCTGTGCTCGCCACACTGCTGTTCTATGCGGAAGGGCGAAACCGCCAATTACGGATCGATGCGGCGCAAGCGTGCCGGGCTTCCTGACGAGTCGCAGAAAATTTCGAAGTTCACTTTTTTTTTTAATACGATTCACAGAGGGAAGCCGATTAGATGCATTGGACGCGATAGTTGTCGTTATTAACCTGAATACGTCTATCGTCTGTCCGTCTCAATTTAGCCCCTACAAATTGACGCAATGGTAATGAAGTCGATGGGATGGGGAAATGATGAATTGCTAGATCGAATGAACGATTGCGAGATCGGACTAGATTGCAATGAAATGATTTTACGTTGTTTAGGATTAGGAAATATGGCGGAGTGCTTTTTTAAAAGCAGTGGAAATGTGTCGGGCTGACACAATGGGTGGACGAGGGTTGATCGAGCGACATAAATAGCTGTGTCAGCAGAATAAACAGTTCGCAAAGTTATTTAATAGGTCGTGTACAGTAACAGTATTTTAAACGTTCATTTTATTATTGTATAGCACTGTCGTCTTTTTTAATCAATGCAATTTTAAGCGAAAGATAACTTTGTGTTCATGCGATTTAATCTCTTTGCAAAGTTTTGAAAAATATACGAATGTACGATAATATGAACTACAATCAGTCAGTGAGAAAGAAGATTTGTGTAAATACGTAGAAGCGAAACTAGCTAATTGCGTTACGTTGTGGTTCCGACTGAAAAAGTTTTCAGGGACGTTGAGGAAACGAACGTAACGGTTACCAGCCATCGTACGCAAACTAATCGTGAATTGAATAATGAAACGCTTCGACCGAGGAAATGTGATGTCCAGTACCATATTCGAACAGAATCAGAAATTACACGGGAACGTGTACGACAGAAATGACTATACTACTTACAAGGGTGCACAGTCTCCTCCCTGTTAAACGTTGTGGATATCGAGAATCTATATATTTTTCAGTAAACGCTTTCGTCGATGACAAGGATCAACGTGAAATTTTATTTGTGTCATTCATTTATTTAATTTATTTATGTATGCGTTTGGAGCAAAAGAATAATCGAAAGTTCCATCCTCATTCTTCTGCTATTTGCATAAGAGTCAAGTACAAGAAATATAAAAACATGTTATCATCTTATTAAGACGTCATTTCAGTGCAATAAGTAGTTTCCTTAACGATCGTGCGGCGAGTTTTGTGTCACTGTATGAATAGGCAACTAATTTTTTTTTGATATTTCAATGCACACCGTACATACGTGTACATATTTGTAAACACATTCTTTATCATATTTTCTTGCCTAGCACATTTATCGTTCACATGGCCACTGACGAAAAACATGCTTGCACGATAATCGTCAACTCGTTTCAGATTCACGTGACTGGAATTGTAATAGCGATTAGATTCTAAATTGAATCTTTCATATTAATTATTTCAACACTTGACTACCGGAAATCATTCGATATTCTACTACTGCGACCGTAATAGACAGGCGAAGAAGGATCGTCTAGTCTAATTAATTAAGACGTGACCGTTTATTCGTAAAGGCGTTTACGACCAAATACATTGCAAAGAGGTTTACGACTAAGTAGGTGCGTCATAAAGAGGTTTACGACTTGATGCATTGTAACGAGCTCCATTTGCATTAATACTGTTCGAGAATTGTGCTAAATATACCTCGAAATACATAATTGTAAAAACATTCCAACTTCCTGCTCATTTTCGTGACAAAGATTATACCTCGACAGAAAATGGATGTGTGTGATGAACGTTAAATAATAATCTCAAAAGAAACAACCAAATTACTGAGAACCCGTGGAGTCTTTATTACTATTGATACATTTATTAGGTGAGCGTTATCTTTGTAAATATCTACAAACTATTCCACAGGCAACATCATAAGTGACGTCCTATGATATCAATTATTGAATATAACAGTATTTTCTTTTAATTACTAAATTCCAGTTCGAGGCTTATAGAAACCATTTTGGGAAGACCGAGGGCGGATCTCCGAATTCGCAATCGCGTCATTCGTGTGACACATGGTGCACACGCTAGTATGTTAGATGCACACGCGATGGATACAGGTTTGATCGAAGTGTACGAGCAGCTTTCAATTTATAATAAACACCAGAAATGCCGTTTAAAGCCTTTATAATCCCAAGGCTGCATTCTAATTTTAGTGTATCGCAACGGTGTGATGGGATGCCCGTTTGCGCCAACGCGACTCACGCCGCGACTGCAACGCGCCAAATCTATTAAAATTCAATTCTATAGACCCGGTAGTTTCCAAATTGATCGAAGAGCAAGCACGGGCTCTGGATATTCTGTTTCACGAGCCGCGGATATACGGTTCGGTTCTCCGTTCCACTTTGTGGCCGGCGTGCAAATCGTTCTCACAGTTGCGCGCAGTGTTTGGCGCGGCGAAAAAATCATCGCTGTGTGAAAAAAAGTGTCGTACTATACGTGGGAACAAATGTTATCTCCCGATTCGTGCAACAGAGGTTATGTCAAAGTACGACGTACGGTTCAACGATCGTTCGCAGAGGAAAAGGCGACGGGTAAACGGCGCGGCGTCCTCCGATTCGCACATTGTTCGTGACCCTTGACCAAAATCTTATCGGTTTCCCGATTTCGCAACTCGAATGTTCGTCGTTAGAGATCGCGGGGCTCTAAAAATGTTAGTGCCGTTCATTTCTCAGGAAAAGCTGTTAATTTTCATACCGCGAACGTATAACGTTATGTAAACGGATACTAGCAGAAACAGCAAACATCTGAGTTTGTTGCTAAGTCTCGTGCGCTACGTTCGCAGGAAGTTTCGTAACCGGTGCTACTTCGGCTTACAATTTGATATTTTTTTTTTGCTTCTTGCCGCGGGCAATCTATTTGTTTCGTTTCTTTGTTTCGATCATTTCTTATTCCAGTTTATGCGCGTTCAATTCAATTCGACCAGATGTTCTCTAATCTGATTTATATGCTGATAATTTGGCTGTGGTCTGCTCGTGCAAAACTCGCGATTTTAAATACGAATTTACAGACACGTAGATTTATATCATTCAATTTTACGAGTTACCACAGTTTATAGGTGCGAGGATGTTAGAAATTTATAAACGACCGTAACTTAAATTAGACTTGTAATTGGAATATTTCATCCGGATCGACGCTGCCGGAATTCTGAATGTTGGGCGTATTAAACGATTTACGGTTGACCTACATACGATGTTCTTGAATTTCCCATGATAGGTATCCCTCAAGTATGATACAGAAGTTAGATTAGTTTTCTGTTCCGTACGAAAGCGTGTATCTAGCTTGCCATGAGTCAGAGTATGATTTCAGACCGATGGTTTCGAAGCATTCCAAGATTCTTATTTGTATGTAAATTGAATTTACAAGTACAATTGTTAACGAATTAAAATATACAGATAACGGTTTGTAAATTGATGATACGTAGCTACTGTTCGAAGGTATATGAATATGTACATGAGGTTTATCTTTTTATGCTAAGTGTCCACTTTAGATACATGTATCGATACAACACCGAGATTGACTAATTATGCTACGCGCAATAGTTGGCACTCTTTAAACGATATTTAAAATAGATTGGCAACGTGTTTCTTGTTTGTATTGGGACACACCGCGGGTCTCAATTTCAATTATACACAGTGAAAGACACATCGAAAAGAATTTATTTTTCTACGTCGTTAATCGTACAATTGATATTCATATAATCGTTTGTTAGAGATCAAATGGTAAAAAACATGTAGGATCCAAAATTGATTGCAGCACAACTAAATTAAACATTTGCTATTTTAGCAATTAACAGTACGATGGAACTTGATGTGAAATTGTGAACGCGAATCCTGTTTTTCGGATATCCACAATTTAGTATAATAATTCAATAGCTACGCTCATCTCGAGACTGAAAAATGAATAGCGAGGTACGTACTTCCGAAATATTTCTTAAGGTGTTTAACAGGGATGTATACATTTACAAACATTCGATGCAGATTTCGAACATAATCTATTATAAATGTGGATGTTAATCATTTCTTTTAAAAGTAAATAAAATTCAATCTTTCCTTTCAAATAACCTCGACAGTTACATAGACAGACAATGAATATTTTCTTTCTTGTGTAGATTAATGACAAACAAGTGCTAATCGACGTAGCTGTGAAAGAGATCTTACAATTAGTGCAAGCAGTTAACAATAGCACTAGAACCTCCAACGTGATCAATGTTTTACAGCAATGACAAACTTCGTACAACTTGTTACAATATATGCTCCAATAAAATTCGTCAAAAAATAGAATAAAAACGCAGTGCTTGCAAAATTGAATTGTTCTGTTCTATCAAGGTCTAGAAATAACAGTAAATGAAGACACGCAAAAAAAAATATTGTTTCGTTCTATCAGGGATATTATTAACACTAAATCTACCGCGGTCAAAGTGACCGCTTTCTTATTTTGCAATTCTGCAAAGTTCCGAGACTCTTTCGTGGGAAACGCTTGAATAAGTTATATTATTGGAGGAAGTTTTATAATAAAAACTTTACAAATTCTAAATAAATTCGGTCTTCTCACTTTTGTGAAACAGTACATGCCAGTTAGTATTACTGCTTGGTAGGTTTAGTGTTAACGACGAAGAAATGCTAATCAATCCAATTATGAAATAAATAACAGGTGTGAGTGGTTAAAGGTTAAATAATAAGTAGAGAAGTCTAAATTGAGTGTCGGGCTGACGAACGCAGGAGGTTTCAGAAATAATCGAAATCGGGGGTGGCTCGGTGTTCCCAAGAAAAGTTACCATACATGATTGTATTGTAATTTGTAGTTGAAGTCAACTTGACCGTCGTCGATGGACGTACCTCTTTTCCCAGCGCCACCAAGCCTCAAGGGTGCACCGTCGCCCCTTAGTGACGTGGTAGATGTTGCGAAGTTGACACGTGTTCCGTTGGCCACGCTCACGTGTCCTCGTGGGCGACATGTGCCGAAAGGACGTAGGGTTACCAGGGTTCGCAGGATACAACGTTCAACTCGTAATAACCTGGTTCACCCCAAGCCGAAGGACCAATTCCGTCGCCGCGTCACCGAATTTCGTATCACGATGACGGAACGGCAACGGAACGATGACGACGATAACGATGTTGTTTGCGTGATCGGTATGAGCATCGATTTCTGTTCAATCACCTGTTACTTGACACTAGAAGTACCGAAATTAAGGTTTTCAGTGATTTCACTGCGCCATTTGTCTGGTTTTAGAACCGTTTTGGAGACAGTAATGTACGCGGAGACAAATGAATGTTTTAGTAGCAGGTGGTAGTTTCAGTAGCAAAATAAAAAAATCAGTTATTCTTACCCATCTGGTGGATCTAGTATCCAGTACGCAAAGTCTTGTGTACGAGACGTGTCCAGAAAAGTCAGCTCCAATTGTATAAAAGGAATACAATATTTGCTTTTATTCCCCTATTTTTGAGGCACTTGTCGCAGCGACGTACCTCTGCGTTGTGGAATAGAATAAACTTCGAATTTGACTAAAATCTTAAGAGAATTTTAAGAAATGAGGAGAAAGTGGCGAAATTATGAATCTCCTGTTAATCGACTGTCTCTGGTTAAAATTTCTGACCCATCTTCTTACCATTGAATCAATCACCTTATGTCAAACATGGATGAGTCATTTTGACCGCAAGCTCCACTATACTACTCCATACATATTGCTACACATACATGGACAGCCTCGCATAGAGCACAGAAGAAACAATGTCATATCGTTTCTCGTGTCGCGTGACCTGCCTGAGAGGCGAGCTATGGGTCAGATTTGGCCCACGGACCGCGACTCGTTCATGCCTGACTTACGCCATTTTCACCAAAACTAACAATTCCTTTTTACATTGAGGAAATAGATGATCGTACGGAGAGCCGTTTAACAGCCAGTGAGTCGCTTGATTTTTTCTAACAGGTTAAACATAGAAAATGATACATCAGCACGATCTGATTGTTTCTAAATAGAGTATGTGGCTTGCCAATGGACTTGCTTGCTCTGTAGAGCAGATTTTCTTTCAAGGATCAGGAAAGAAAATGACAGCAAGTGACAGTAAATAAATAGTAAATAGAAAATAGAGAAATAATAACAATAGAAAATGATAACGGTAGTGAGTATTGATAAAATGTACGTAGCTTGGAAATCGATATGATCGAGACTACGTTTACCACTTTTGAAACATAGCTGCGCATGCATAAAGTAATAGCTAGCGCGTATAGTAGCTCGAGACTTTAGTCGATAACGCAATTACAATGATTGAAAAAAGAAAACATGAGTAAAACAACGAACACAGTACTAGCAATATCCTAATTGAAAACCTTTCTTAATCTTCTTTTCATTAGGATATATTTCAATATCAAAGAAGCAATGCCGAGGATAAGAGTACTTCTTTGAATATCTAATATTGTTCTGTGTTTACTTATGGGGCAAACAGAATATTCCTAATTAAAGAAAGAATGACAGATTCTCCTCCATGGTAGGTTAATAATTTAATTTGTTGCTTCTAGATTCGCCGACGACAGTTTCGGAAGAACTCTCGTCGCAGCATAAATCATCAGTAGAATTTAAGAAATCAGTATCATCGATAGCCGTTCAAACTATAGTTGGTCTACCATTACGATTGCGGGCGTTCCCGTCCGTCAAGGACATTGTTGAAGAAGACTCGAGGAATCCAACGAAAAAATCTTTAAAAATATGGAAGCACATTAGATTTTTAGGAAGATTGTCGCTCTCTTTGTTCGGTAAACACCAGCTTTTTAATCCTTTCGTCCATTGAATTAGCAATTATAGCACCTTCTGTTAAATACAATTTGCTATAGGGTTGACCTGGCTGCTCTCCATTTGGGCTGTCGTGGGTGCAGCTGCCTTTTGCGCGATCGAAGGGCCACGGGAGCGTGAACAAGTTATCAAATTAAAGAATATGCAAAGAGAAATAGCAGTTGGTTTAGCAACAGAGCTGAGACAGCTGCGTACCGAGAATGAAGAGGACCTAGAACCCCTTTGGGCCAGTAGAATAAATCAGTACGTACTGAAACACGAAAAGGTCCTACTGATGGCTGTTAACGCCGGATATGGCGAAAATGGAAATAGCGGGCAACTTTGGACGTTTCCTGGCTGTATACTTTTTTCTATCTCACTCCTTACTACTTTGGGTAATCAACTTCTATCCCTTCCATATCGCGAATAACTCGACAAATATTCATTTAATTTCATTAATCTATAGGTTTCGGTGCCCCAGTTCCACGTACTACATCTGGCCGAACAATAACTGTTATTTTCGCGGCAATCGGAACACCTGCACATTTCCTCTTAGTCATGAATATTGGTCTTATACTAGCATTACGATTGCAAAGATATGCCATATCTAGAGAGAAGGCAAGATACGATGAAGAAGAGCTGAAATATTTGTTGCCGGTACCAAGATGGGTTAAAATATTCCCTTTCGTTTGCATAGGTAATTATTTTATCGTACCATCAAATTTATGGTTTAGACACGTTTATTAATTAAGGATTACCAAACACGGTGTGCACAAAGAAGTTCTATTTGTAAAGATATTTGCAACTTTGGGTGGAGAACGAAAATATCTCGTTCGAATGTGACATTTGATAATTCCTGCTACAATACTATGGTGTAACGTACCATTGTATACCATTAGGTCACGTGTGTCATAAATCTAAATGTAAGTCGCAGTTACGAGTTCGACAGTTTCAAAAGTCGCAGTTATCAGTTGATCAGAGAACGCCCACCAACAACGAGCACCGTTAAACGAAAAATAATTTGAACAATGATATTTCTTCCCTTTTCGCTTAAACATATAAGAAACTAAAAACAAATTAGATTGTGTTTACGTTTGCAAAGTTTGCAAAGGTTTTTAACGACTGCGAAAAAATGAGCGATGTTTTATTTATAACTAAACACGCAGTAAAGAACGACTCTTTTTGTTAACATTATAGTAAAATTTTTTACGTTCAAATCGCCCGACAAGCACAAACATCCGGATGCCGTCAAATATGAGAACCTTGATCGTTACGCAACATAGTCGACCTAGAAATGTATAGGAAGGTTGATGGATTCGTAATCCGCATACACTCCATGATGATTTCGTACGATACGGTCTTTACTACTAGACTCACAAAATACGATCAATATCTTAGTCTAGGAAACATACATGACCACTGCTTCAAATTATACAGTTATTTTTGTCGCGGAATATACATATCTGCAGACAACTCCTATCACAACAAGTTTAATAATACATACTATTTATACTGACCCGAACTGGTAGAAACACTTTTAAGAATGGACTTATATTGTAAACATTGAATTGATGTTATCGCAGAGAGTCCAAAGTACCAAAGTATGAAATGTAGAGAAAAACTGCTACGTACAATCCACGAGTAGTCCACGGTATAGGCAGAGAATAAGGAACTGTTGCAGTATTAATTCACTGCTTTATAAGTTCAACCCTAGACCATGTGGTCTAAGATTCTAACAGCTGAATTTGTCTCCGCCGTTTGACTATAGCTGAAAGATACGTTTCTTCGTTTAACTTCCTAGAATAGGTGGAGAGTAAAAAGAACCTTAGTCGAATTATTCGGAAGAAAAAATACAAAACCATCTTCTTGACTCTCACTCTCCCTAATATCTTCAACGTTTTTCTCGATCTATGCACTATTATCATCTCAATAGTCTCCCACAGAGTATAATCTCCGAACTCTTTCGAATCAATTACTTCGGCCAGATCTCCATCCACGTTTCGTAAGAAAGGTCAACGCAATCTTTAATATCATAATCGATATAAAACTAAACAGCTTCAACGCAGAATCTCGACTCTGCAGTAGTTGGTAATGGAACATTCTTTTGTTCGTTCAATCGTGTAGGTAGATAGCATCTACATGTCGCATATGCGACGTCACGATTGACGGTAGAATGAAAAACATTAAACGCGGCATCCCCTAAAAGCTCGGATGGTAACTCGTGTGCCCTGTAGTCATCGACGATCAGGAGAACATCACCGCCCAGTCCAGTCATCGACTGATGCTCTCGGACCGATGCTTTAAAATCATTTTCGCACTGCACCCGCTAACATTATTTTGTCTATCCGAACATTTTTCTAGGACTTATATGTAACGGATAGTCGATCGCTGCAGTGTTTCAATGTTTTTGGACATGGATATTTTTAGACAAAGATGTTTCGTTTTTCTACAATTTATAATAATTGTCAAGCTGAGAATAAATTTGTCAATTATTATTGTATTTTCTGTTTCATCGTGAACTGACGAATTTCATGTCGATTTCTAAAATAGTTAGTATTTGTTACAAAATGGCAAACCTCCTACATAAGGGATAATTTTATTTGGCATTTTTTTAAAATCCTGAGTAGCGTACAGCGGTGCCAATACGAATCACTTGCCTTTCTCCGTGTCTCGTCTTCACGTGCCCATCAGGCAATCCTTCGCTTCTCCCCACCTTTCTCGCCGAGACTACCTGGCCGGACTACCGGGTGGTTGTAGTTCTTTTCTACTACGCGATGCGGTTCCTAAAACGCACCACATCACGCCTTACGTAGAGAATCAGTTCTGTACGGGTACCCGTTGCAGTCCCAGCGAGAAGAGTGGAAAAAGCGATGGGCCGCCTGACGGCCCACATATAAGTGAGACAGGGAAGGCAAAGTGTCGAAAATTAACGGGACACCGTCCTATTAGAACGCCCACCCTCCAGGCTTCTTATTAGACTGCTTAGAATCAGTGACGCTATGCTATTCCCTGCCAGGAAGGGAAAGTGGGAGAAACGAAGAGCCAATCGGCGGGCACATGTTGGCGAGATGAGGAACAGTAGGACGCCTGGCGGGACGCACACTTGAGTACAAGTGTTTCCATTTGCCGGCGTTATAGGAGCGCCCCTCGCGTCCGCACTATCCCCTGAATACAGTAATGGGTCCTACTCTTGCACCTGAATCATACGTTTTTGAATTCTCTTCCAGCAAATTCTTACATATTTGCTGGATAATGGATTTTTTAGATAACTAAAAGTTCCTCCGTTGATACGCTTCCGTTTTACTTTTGAATGATCTTCAAATCGTCATTGATAAATAGCTCAATGTTATTTTCCGTTTGATTAATGTACTCGCCTTTTATCGGTGTGTATATAGCTTACATCATTTTAACATCACATTGATTCATGTGATATACATATATGTATGTGTAACTGTGTATAGTAGAAATACACATATGTAAAACCCATAAACAGTGGCTCGTAAGAAAAGTCGTGCACTTAAATTTACTCCATATTTGTTTTCCAGCCACTTACTACCTAATGGGAATTCTATGCTTTGGAGTGGCTCGATCTAGGCCATTTGCAGCAAGTATTCTCTTCCCTCTAGATTTTACTGCCGCTGGTGGTTTATCAACAATACTCGGTTACGTACGAATATTGTACGGACTTTATCTAGAAGGTGCAGTTACTATTATTGCTGTTGCACTAGCTGTGCTGCGTGTATCAGCTACACAAAACTTGACTCATATCGGTTTGAAATATGGTCTACTGATTGAAGCTTAAATAGACACTTATTATAATTTCTTTCAAAATAAACAAAAATAACTTCAATTCAATTCTATATACTTTTATAGAATGGATTCGTATCTTTGAATGAATGTTTCGTAATTTTGAATACTTGTTAATATACCATACAGATTTGAAAAATTAAAAAAAATGTTTGTACAGACCATCTTTTAAATTTATTATTTCACTTACTATAAAAAGACAGTAATATTTTTCATTATTTTAATTATTTTTGTATACAAATTTTGTATATTTATCTTATATTTAAATAAGAAATTAATTAAAATAACGAAGAACCTAATTATAGCAAATTCAAACTTTTCTTTCAAGTCATTACTATTGTTTAGTTTAAATTGTATCTAGTTAAAAATGTTCTACTTTTTAAATATATCATTTGTTATAGAAAAATAAAACAAAACAATTGAACTAAAATCTGTTGTTAAAGTTCATAGATAAGCCTTGATAGAAATTTGATTATAGTAAGTTAACATAATAATAAAAAATAGTAAATTCTAATACATCCTTAATTATTATGTCATACAATGTTTTTAAACCATAAAATTTACTGTTTTTCATTATTAAAATTTGTAATTCTTCAAACACTAAGTAGAACAGAATATATAAACAAGTATAGACAGTATACTAACGTATGCAACATTTAAGATAGTTTTATTATAATTCCATTTTTATATCAAAATAAAATTTTCAACTTTCGAGATCTTGTTAACATGAAAACTGCAGGAAAGTTAATAACAAAAATCTTCGGAAATATAACTTTAGCAATAATTGCCTACATATGTACACATAAAAATGGTCAGTTCATTAATAAAGTGCTTGTATTTTATCGAATTATGTATTATCTATTTACAAACAACGACATATGTATATATGTTACTAAGAATTATTATACATATATATTTGTTTTGGTTTAATTACACAGTAAAGTACGTAATAGTTCCACATAATTTGTAAGAAAGCAATTTCCGAGACTAATTACGTAAATGTTTTGATGACCATATTATTTGTCTTCCTATCAATATAATTATTTGGTAAGTTGTATTATTAATAGATTCATATATATATATAAATCAACTATACAGTAACACTACCAGTGAACAGCATTTCCTAATACTACCAAATTAAAGTCATTTTTTTTAAATTCATCGATAATTTTAGCACAATTATGTTTACGAACTTATGATTTTATTTATTTCACGACTTAAGTAAACGAATGTTTGTCTAACAATTGAGAAATCTAATTGATTAAGATACTCCTTGTCTTCGTTTTTCATTGACATCTTTTTTTGAAGCACTGCTTTTTTTTGTGGTATCATTTAGAGTTTCATCTCCTGGACCTTTGGGTTCATAAGACGTGGACTCTTTGTCAGAATTATTTGCATGATCTAATGCTATTCGTATAGATTCAACTAAATTCAGCGGGCCAATATAACTTTGTTTTGTACCTATAATTAAAAAAAAAATTTATTTTATTCGAAGAGTAAACACGAAGATGAATGTAATGATTTTTCTATTTAAAACGATACAGAAAACTATAAAAGATAAAAGAAAAAAATATGATAAAATATTTTAAGTTAAAAATATCCTATCACATCTACTCACCATTTCATATTTCAATTAGCCAAATATAGCTCTTTTAATTTTAGTAAATATACCATCATTTTCACTAGATGTTTCGTTGTCTATATTCTGTCTCGCTTGAGTTTTTATCTTCGGACCTGCCATGCCTAAAAGAACATATAGTTCATTGTGAAAAATATTTGTTGCAAAATATACAATGAAGACCAGATTAGATAGTGAAAAACTTCTTGTTAATATTACTTATTTTTCAAACACGAGCAATTTATTTCTATTAAACGTCAATGAAACGCATCTATGAATCTTAATATCTTTATTTAATTAGCAAGGGCAGGTACACATAAAGAAACTCAAGCGACACACAAGTCTAATTTTATATAATGATATTTAATATATTATAATATATATATATATTATAATACTATTTAGTATATTAGAAAGACATAAAGAACTTTTAATGAAGAAAAGATACTGTGAACATTAACACAGTGCCTTTTCTGTATGCCTAATTAACTTTAATTATATAATTTTTAGAATGAAAATTTATTGCTTCTTACCATCCGTTTTGTATGTAATGCCATATATACTGCCAGGAGTATCATCTTCAACTTCTGCATAGGCTTGGAGTATTGCTAATTGTTTATCATTTAGTTTTGTAGGTATTGCTACTTTAATTTGTATATAATGATCACCATATCCTGTCCCATTCACTCTCTTTAAGCCTTTGCCAGTCAATCTAATTTTCGTATGAGATGAAGTACCAGGTTGAATTTGTACAGTATGATCTTCATAAACGCCTTCTATCTTTATTGTGCCACCAAGTACTGCTTGTGACAATGAGATCTGAGCATCTGTATGTATGTCTGCACCATCTCTTCGAAAGTATTTTGATTTCTCCACACGGAATGTTACAAATACTTCTTTGTTGCCCACAGACATCCGAATTGTTTGACCATCTTCAATACCAGCAGGAACTGGAACTGTTACTTTTCTACGTTGCAGCTGTTTGAAATAACGTATATGCATTATGACAAAATCCACTTAATGATTATTTTAGACTAAATAAATGGATAATGTTCACACCGTTTGGCCTTTCCCACTACATTCATTGCATGGAAACCTAATACTCATTCTAGTACCATGACAATAACGGCAAGTAGAACGCATTACAAAAGGACCCGTGGTAATTGTTTCCATTCCAGTGCCATTACAATGTGGACACTTTATTGATTTTGTTCCTAGTTCACATCGGCTTCCTGAACATTTTGGGCATATATCTACTACATTCAATTCAATATCTTTATTTATGCCTCTGGCAGCTTGAGAAAATGTTAAATTCATAATAACCTAAACAGAAAGTTACAAAAATATTAATGCTCAATATATATATATATATATATATGTATACTTACTATAACTGATATTCTACATTTTTTTTAATTTAGTGTTTGTATATACCTCTTGAGCTGCACCAAAGCCAAACTTTGATCCAGTAAAATCTTCGAAGTCACTAAATGCACCACCTTGAAAATTAGCATCTCCAAATATTTTTCGAAATAATTCTTCTGGATTAATAGTTGACCTAAAATGAAAATTTTGGCCAAAGTTCTTGGCATGTTCAGCTTCTGCCTGTCCCATTCCCATTTGTTCTGATGTAGCACCCCATGTATCATATTCCTTCCTTTTAGTGTCATCACTTAATACTTCATATGCTTCAGAAACCTCTTGAAACTTTTTGCTAGCATTTGGATCTCCTTTGTTTGTGTCAGGATGATATTTTTTAGCTAACTGGTAGTAAGCTTTTTTAATGTCTTTTGATGATGCATTCTTAGATATCCCCAATATCTCATAATAATTACGTTTTAAAAGACGATTTGTGGTATGTATACTTCTTTGTGTCTGAATAAAAGACTGTATCTCATCTAGAAATACATTTAAAATATCATTTGTTTCATACTTATTAAATTTTATATACTTATATATTAACATTAAAATATGATAACAAATTATTCTAAATAAATATATTATGTCATGAAATGATAAACTATCGAATATAAGTCATGGTTGAATGATTAACAATGTGTATAAAAGACTAATACTTATTTTATATTTATTTTCTTATAAATTCTGAACAACTAATTTTATTAATGATGAATTACCACTTCAACAATAAGTGTTAATTATATTAACGTGTATTAAATTAGCTAAGGGATGTTAATTTCTCTTCAGATAGTTGTAAACAAATATGACTATTTGAAACGGGAAAGCATGTAAAAAATAAGGTTAGATTTTACTTCAAAAGGTTCTCCGTTAAAGAAAGAAACTGTAAGACATTCGTGAAAATATGCATAACTATAAGTAAGAGATTGTTCTGCGATGTCGTAACTAATTTAATACGTTGATAAATTAAAAATGAAAACTAGATTATCGTAAAAATGCGTGATGTAATCTGCGTTCTTCGTGGTAAAAGTATACATTACTTTTTCCTGGTTTCTTCGTGTTCCAATTACCGACACTCAACGTAATTGTTGCAATGGACCGGTGACATGTGCTACATCTTTGTACACTGCCACACGACAATTTATTTACTGTACTACTATTGATTAAACTAATAGTTTTTGGTCGAAAAACGATTGCAAATCCTTTGCCGGTCGCCATGTTGAGTAAAGGATGCATGGCTGTATTGTCACGTGATAAGTCAACGGTGCTTTCTAGAAACTACATATATGTGTGTGTGTTCATTGTGGAAGCTATAATAAAATAGTATTTTAAAAAATTAGTTAATGAATGCAAAAGCGTATATCACATTATAGGTCAAGCTACTGATAAAAAATTCAAGAAAAAAGCTTTCTGGATAGAGTAGGTCACTGTATACATATTATAGAATGTAGATAACAACTGCAGGATTATGTAGAATCTTTATCGAATCAATCGATTCCAGTATGTAGTTTAGAAATAAACTTACTTCATTATTTTCAGCAAATATATATACACATCAATATATGCGACAAAGTATAGAAGTAAAGTTGCTTTTTTCATTATTACTTTCATACGGGTTGTCTATAAATACCGACCTAGTATTGCAAAGCAGCTTTATCATTTATTGTTATCATTTGATTAAGAGAAAGGTTCAATGCGATTTTCATGATTTTTGTATAACTTTGAAATTGTTTTATGCTTTTGTAAATATGTATTGCAGCATTTGCATTCAAAATTTATTCAAACTATTCTTTTATCTGCTCAATTTAAATTAGAACGTGTCGTAACACAATTACAGATCCACACGTGACTGTTCTCTGATTGGTTCATTTTGTATTTTACAGGACCATATATATATATATATATATATATATATCTATTTACAATAGTTCTGAAAATAAAAATGTTTATCATTTATTTTTCTTCATTAGAAAATGTATTAATCATAGAAACAAATTGTGGCAGCTAATATTCACTTCATCGTTTCGATTAAAATGAAATAAACGTTGTTGAACATAATATACAAAAAAAGATTCATTACGCCTTCTCCTTTATATTTAAAAGTTATTACTGATTTATTACAATTACTATTGTAAATGAGAAACGTTTTAGAATATATTAACTTCTGCAATGCAATTTAAGTCTACTTAATTTAGTAGAATAAGTTTGGTGAAATGAAATCGCCATGTTTGATCAAAAGTAATTTATTTGTTTCTTTAAAAACTTAGACGTGGAATGCAACTTCTACACATGTGACAGGTATAATATGTAAAACTACATACTACTATATTCATAATTTTTTACGGTTTTTAGAAGATCAACATAGTATACTTTATTATGTATAATTATAGCATGTCTAGCATCAATAGCAATAATCCTTAAATTCCGTGCTAACTATTGTGTATATCCCCTGTACTGATTTCTTTACAAATGAGTATCTGATTTCTGTGTCGTTCTTTATCCGTATTTACTCTGACATAGAACTTATCGAATATTTACAAATATACAGAGTAATTTAATATCGCATATTTTTCAATTTGTTAATCAGCTTCGCTCAGTCACTGTTATGTTCATCTTCATATACTGCACATGACATCCACGTGCGTTCACACATACCTATGATTCTCGTAAAAACAACTCAAGAATACTATTAAATATGTTACAAGAATCGTAAAATTAAACTATTTCGCGTGTAATATTTATCCTTGCGAACCAACGAAAATGTGTCAATCATTAAAACGATAGTTAAATAAACTAAAAAATCCGAATTCCATTATGGCGTTGCTAGGTAGATGTTAAGTAGAAACATCAGCCAATTAGATCGACAAAATCAACCAAATTATACTTAACAATTTTCTCAAACATTACATTATTGTATATACTGCTCACATTTTTTAAATACGGTATTATACAATGTACAATATTCGTATAAAACTATATCTACATCGTAATGTACTTAACTCTGGTTTTTCTAATCGAAAACAAATTGGAGTAGGTTCGTTTCAATTAATATTTGTTCTTCTAAAAGAAGCGATGTATAATATTCAATAAAAATTGCTCATGTAAGCAGAATATATAAAAATCGCACCAGAAAATAAAAGATATTCGATCAAATTAATCGAATGAATTGCTGAATTGTCGCATCGCATGCATTTATATCGAGCAAAAAATTGGAAGAGATAAGATATTACGAATACATATTAAATCTCCATTACTCGTATTCGGAGAACAACGGAAGTTCTATGTACGTATGCATATTACACTGAAATAACGCAATGAATTGATTTCGAATCGCAATATTCGTATAGTAAGGTAAATTATTTTCGATTTGCTTCATGTTTCTTCTCTTTAATCGTGGCGTCGATATTTTGAAAGTGGCTTAACTTTGAAGCAATCCTTTATATGTAACGAAAACTCTAATACTGAGTCTCTTGAATTTGTGTACATAGAACGTGTTTTTCGTGCTTAAATTAAATTAATAACGTAATCTTGTACATTTTGTGTTCCGTCCACTCATTCGCGAAAAACTAATAATAATCGAGAAATTACCAAAGTGTACGATAACTGCGAAAAATCGAGGATTATTAATAATCCTCTGAATGGTATTAACGGAAATAATATTCGTGGTCACGAATTGATTATTGGTAGTTTCTTTGCGGCGAACAGAGTAAAGGCACCTTAAAATTCACTGTATTCAATGTCCAGCACCTATATTTTTTGGTTTTATAGCAATTTTCTGATTTTCCTCTAACAATCATAAAAGTCTTCTCATTTTTTTTTTATAAAAACAAATGTATTGTCTGTGTCGCGACTAATCGAAACGTTCGCACTATTTGTATTATACACACACCTGTGTCTACATTTATAAGACATTCACGTAGTGTTTTGTCACGAAATTGGAAAAAAAGTTGCGAGATAGTTGAAAACTAAGTACTTGTTATTCAGAGTAATTAGCAGATGCAAATGAAGTAAAAGTATCATACGCGAAAGATAATATAAAGTTAAATTTAAAGAATACATATAAATAAAGAAACTGCATATTGCGAACGGAATAATATAAAAATATCCATATTGAAAATGTAAAGATTTGATGAGTCTATTTTAAATAATAAGATTAGAATCGCAACAAGAAAACTGAGAAGACTTTTCATGTTGGAAACTAGTGCATACTTTGACTTCTTAAATTTGGTCCATTTTGGAAGACAACCGCTGTACGTACGTCTTCAATAAATGCTCACGCCATGCATCTGATAGAATAAAATACGTATAAATGAATTGTAATTAGTTTTCAATTATCAATCAGATCTTTATTGTTTAGTTATTATTCTGTTCAAAGGCGTATTGTTAATGAGAATTCTGCGACATTAGTGTGTCCCACGGTTGCTTTTTTTTACATCAACTGCTGTACATTCAACCTTTTTGGGCCCATTGGTTGCATAGATTGTGCATATATGCATTTTCCACATTATTCACAATATTATAATGCAAAAAATGCTGAAAATCGCCGTTATTAAACACCGATATTCGAATAAAGATTATAAAATTTTTAAATATTTGTACAATGAAAATTATTATAATTAAAAAATTTAATAAGTGCAATGAGAGAAAAATGCGATGTATTATAACAAAATATTTTACTTTCGGACATTACATTTTTGTAATTTGATACATATTAATTAGAAATCACGTAATTTAGATGAATGATTTAAATTTAGTATATTTAGATGAAACTAATGTTATACAGATGGGACATAATTTTCTTTAGTGTCAATGTATATGCACAAATCTACACGGCCAAATGCTCATACTTTACTAGTACATGCAAGTCCTCAAAGCTATTCACTTTTATTGTACTCGAGTGGAGGAAGTATTAAAAGATTGCGACGAAGTTGTTGAAACAACTTGTTCGTATCAGGGGTTGATTATTAAGTAAACTAAATATCAATAACACAAAAGATTAATATTATACATACATATATATATATATATGTATGTGTGTGTGTGTGTGTGTTGTGTATACATGCATATATGTCTATGCACATTTGTTTATCGATGCTCATACGTTCATCATTTTTGTCATAT
Source organism: Megalopta genalis (assembly GCF_051020955.1). Taxonomy (NCBI): domain Eukaryota; kingdom Metazoa; phylum Arthropoda; class Insecta; order Hymenoptera; family Halictidae; genus Megalopta; species Megalopta genalis. The sequence goes on from NC_135015.1 coordinate 11,425,577, forward strand.
AAATAAAATTTGTTTAAATAGAAAAGTACTAGTACATAGTGTTTCGCCAGCAATACATTATGACAATTGGACTTTTCATGGGAGACATGAAAACACGCACATGTGACCTCGTCAATACATACCCTTCAGAACCACAATGTGTTTCTCTCACTCTTCAATCAGTACATAAGATATCGTCCTCCCCCTGTCGTCTATTAATAAAATATGAAGTTTAAATAGTTTAAATATACAGAAGATCTCCGATTATTAAAGTATTTAACGATAATGTCGGTGTTAAGAACTTTCATCTTATTAAATGGATAAGGATAAACTGCAAAATAAACCAAAACCTTCAACTCACGCAGAATGTTCAGTGAAATTATAAATAATTTACATTTACACTTTCTCTTTCCATTATGAACATACATATACATGTGTATATATACATATACATGCATAGGTATCACATAAACTTGTAGGTATACGTGTATACTGTATACATATGTATATATAGTCATATGGCATGCATACAAACATACGCGCATACATGCATACATACATTTATATATGTACATATGTATATAACTTAAACATGTTTCGCTGCAAAATGATTCTCTGAATAATGTATTAATCTATATACAATGTACAGCACTAACGTGCTAACCGTTTAATTTCTGATCACAAATTTGTACAAATTTTGTTTTGTACACATCGTATTGGTCACCTATTCTATAAATATCTACTCACTTTTTTCGCTTTCATACTCAGCAGTGTGTGCGAGACGCTCAGAGACTTTATATAGCAAAATAATTTTTGCGAGTCTGTATCAGAAAATGCTTTCAGACAATAATCATTTTCACAATTGTAATTTCTTTTTTCTTTCCCCCGTTTTCTGTTTTGTTTGTTAAGACTAAGGCGCTGTGTATAATTGCATGAAAATGATGATATAGCAAATCCTTGATTGGTAAAAGTTCTAACTGGTCTTTGGATATAACACGGCAATTACCTTTACTTTGGTAAAGTCTGATACACTTTTGTTTTTACCATACTTTGTATATTGGTGCACATCTCATATTTCTGTAAACTTGGATATATAACGCAAAACTACTACATCCAAATCAATTAGAGTCGATGCGTGCAACACCGTCGACGGGTGACTTGGACTGCACGCAGATTTCTTTCTTCTAACGAGCAGATTGTACTACGACTTAAAACAAATTTCACCTTTTCACGTTGTTGGCACGACAGTACTTGTCGTCGATGATTGAGCCACTGTTGTCACTGTTATCATACTTAATGTACTGTCAAGAGTATTCTGTTCTGCCGTTCCCGTAACATCCTTTTCGATACACGCTTTCTTCGGTTCCTTATTATGCTCCTCGGATGAACTAGACTTCCTCTTGTGATTCGAACTCGATGAATGAGAACGACTCGATCCCGAATCGTCTTTTGACGAATGATTGCTCGACGATTTCTTTTGACCATCTCTCCCATGACTGTGATGCCTCTCTCTCCTTTTCTCAGATTTCCTTTCACTATCTTTATTATCCGTGCGATCGCTAGTTTTATTAGAAACGTTATAATCTCTAGGCAGGGTAATGATCTTCAGTGGATCCTCTTTACTACTACTTTCTCCAATTTTACTATCTGATTTACGTTGAGACGACGATGGACTCCGATGGCGGTGCTTTTTGTGTTCTCTATCGCGTCTGTCTCGATCCCTTCTATCTATGTGTCGCTGATTTCTATCTTTGTCGTCCCTATGCTTCCTCTTGGACTCGGAATGCGACGAATGAGAATCTGATGGCAATTTCGATGAGTTTTCGTCACTGCTACCATTCCTACTATTACTGCTATGCCTTTCGCTTTCTGTTGTTGGAGATGTAGATACAATTGAAGAACAAGAAGAAGAATTAGTAATCTTCACTGCGGACGATGAATTCTCCTCGGATGAATTACTGGCAGCCGCCGCACAAACTTTTTCATTCTTCGATCTTTCCTTAGCTTCGTCTTCAGCCATCTCGATTAATGCTTTTACTGCGTTCTCGGTTGCGCACTCCATTTTGGACGTAAACGCCAATGTTGTTTCTATCTCCAGTAATTGACAATATTGCTCTAATTTTGATATATCATTTTTGTACTTCTGTTCGGCGATTTCAAAACTTTCTTTATGTATCTTTTCTAATACCTCCTTTGAAGCCTCGGCGACACCGGTTCGCAAAGACTGGCAAACTTCCTCCACATCAGTCTTTGATTTGTAAATAGCAATTTCTAAAGCCTTGTCGACAACTTCCGTCGCATACGTCTGCGCTATTAACTGCCGCTGCGCCAATATGTCTTGTTCAAGAATGACAACGTTGCAATCCGAGGTTGTATCGTGCTCCGATGGGCACAGGTCCGAGGAACTTAAACGTCTTTTACTCTCCTTAGTCAGAGAACTTGAACTACTAAATTTGCTGACAGATTTCGATTCAATAGCCGGTGAAATACTCTCCTTGCTGGATGTGGTGTTACTGCTACATCGGTTGTGGTGACGGTGATGATCTAATTTGTGACTACTGCAGTCGTATTTCTTCTTATCTCCAGAATGACTGCTACTGCCATGAGAATGGTGACTGGATTTATCGTTTGACCGGCGACGGTCTTCGTGTCTCCTTTCGGACCTCTTATCATCTCTCTTCTCACTGCTTTGTTTCTGTTCCACTGAACTACTTTTTGATGATTTGTTACTAAAAAGATGCGTGCAATTATCATTATTTTCTTCGGATTCTCTTCTTTTACTTGATACGGAAGAATGTCTTGTATGGTCTCTGTTTTTACGGTCCTCTTTACGCTTTCCATGTTGATCTGACTTCTTCAAGTTCCCTTGATATTCAGCAGCTCTTTCCTTCGCTTTCTTCTCTTCAAGCGAGTCGATAGAATGTTTCTGCTCTACTCGTTGACGATTCGTGTTCTCCTTCTGCTCGTCCGCTATACTCACAGCTTCTAAAGGTTTCTTTTCTTTTATACGATGGGTTGAATCGTTTGCAACGCGTGTGTGCCTAATGTTCGCGTTGTGCTGTGATTCTGGATAATACTGTTTTAATCTTACGTGCCAAGCTACACTTGAAACCGCTGAGACCGTTCGAAACTGATGAATAATGTTGCGCGGTAAAAAGTATATGTCATTGTCGTATAAATTTATTCTCGCATAGCGAATACCCTGTCTACGCAATTGATTTAATTTAGCGTCTTCGATCCACTGTACACACTGGGATATCGGTGGTTCATGAAGATCCAGTTGTAATTTCTCAACTAGTTCAGGAAAGTCACCAGCGTAGAATGCCACAACGTCCTTCGTAATCCTATTATACTCCGAAGGTTGTCCACCATGAACAGCTTTTAATATACCCACTGCAGCTGTCGTCATTCTATCTAATCCATGACCCACGTGATCAGCATGAGCTTTAGTGCGATCTTCAAACATATATTCACGGGCTTCACTAAGACGAGGTAAATATTGTAGATTTCGTAACTCATTAATTCCTGTTCGACGTCTTTTGTAAGGACTTTTATTTATATCTGCTGTCGGAACTAGTTGTTCTCCTGGCCTGATCCATAGGATTGGACCATCATTTGATTCTTGAGGTGTATCCATCTTCACAACAGACAGTGGACCCCAAGGCATAGTCTTAAATTAAAAGTTACACATCTTACTTGTTATATATCTTTTTTTATGAATGTTTATAGAATTTAAAGATATATAACAAATACATTTTTAAACACATATATAAGAGAAATGTGATCAAGTATTTGATACAAAATAATAAAATGTGTTTCTTGTAAAGTTGTACTCACCAGTTTTAAAAATGGGTTTTCTTCTAGCTTTTGTAGTAGATCCGGAAAATATCCACCAACTTCTTCATGGACAGTTCCTACGATACTTATTTGATGTAGGGGCCCATACCTAACAGTTCCATTACTATATGCTTTACAAACTTGATCTTTGTACTGAGCCATAGTTGTAGTTTCTATGTCACTGTTTCGTCCTAACACGCCATTTTTAACAGTTAGGGTAGGATAGTTGTCTGCCATATAATCTAACAAGTCAGGAAGATATGCAGCAGCATTGTGTACTATACCCATAACATGATGTGCATTTCCATTTTCATCTTCACCAAAAACTACCTATAAAATCAAAGTATTTTCTTATGTTTTTACCTTGTTTAAAAACAAATACAATGTTTTATATTATTAATTACTATTGTTATACATACTTTGAAATACTCTTGAGCTAATTCTTCTACTTGTTCATGTGACAATACATCAATTTCATCTTGATACATATGCACAACAGTTGCACCACCATTAGGATAGGTTTCTATATGAATAAATTTCTTGTACTTTAGGCCTTCGAGTAGTTCACTTTTAAGTGGTGGATTGTGAAGCATTTTATAATTCTTCGTTTGCAAGTTTAACCTGAGATTTTCATTTGTAGATTTTGAGAATGCATGAGACACGGGCTTAGAACTTAACGAGACCATACCACGATCTCGTTTGCACTGCACTCCAATGCTCGCCCGTTTTATTTTGCTACGTTTATAACAACGTGAACAAACTCGTCGCTCGTTATGCTCCTTGTTTCGCTTATCTCTTGATGATGAGTATGATTTTGAATGTGAACCCGAAGACGTAGAACTAATACAATTTACTACTTTATTGTGAGACTGAGCAGGATCATTTTTTTCAACTATTGTGGTAGTAACACTGTTAGTAGTCCAATCCGATTTAACATCTAATTGTTCTTGAGGATCTGTCTGTTCTACTTTCACTTCAACAATCTCTGTTTTTATATCTCTATGAACAATATCAACTTCTTTATCTCTCTTTTCTTCTTCGTTCGATTGTACTTGTGTAATAGAAACTTGCTCTTCAGTTTTCTGTAACTGTCCACAAAATGAATAAGGCATCATATTCTTGTTAGCTTTAGTAGTTAAATCATCTGTATTCTCTTCATTGTACGTTGCTGTATCCATTATAACAGTTGGCGTTGCTATTGCTGATGTCATACTGCTGGGAAATATTGTATCCGGACTATTTGGACTGTCGGAAACTCTTGGAGGATAGTCTGGACTTCTAGGACTATTAATCACTTCACCACTGCTTTGAGGACTTTCTCCTAATTGAGGTGTATTAGTAGTTTCCAAATTTACATAGCCTTCTAATTTTGTGGATACTGCGTGTACCCCTCCTGATAGTGTTGTATCTTTGTTACATGCTGAATCGACCTAATAAAGATAACTTCAACATTTAATAAATTCAGTGTTATGTATTCTCAAAAACAGTTCATACAAATAATGAATAAACATATACATACATGAATAGCATGTTGAACTGGTTCTATTTTAGATTTCAATAATTCATTATTGCAGTGATCGGGATTCCCTACAACAAACATCAAAAGATTTAGAATACAACTATAAATTACATATACCATGGAGAATACTATATAAAATACGATTTATGTTTATATTTAATGTTTAATGTCCCCATAGGTTTTCTTATATAAACAATTAAAAGAGATCCATTTACATTTAAATAAAATTCGTATGATATATCATACAATTATCAACTAATATTGTTTAAATTTTAGTTGGAATTTTATGTGTTGACGTAGGAGTTTGTTAGACAAGTTATAAACAATAATAACACAAGGATCAATATAAATAGGATGCTAAAAATAATTGTTAATGTGTGATTTACTTAATGAATTCATCATAGAAATGTACGTGTTTGTACGACACTAAATAATAATAAACGATATTACCATTTGGCTGTTCTGCATGGCATGCAACATTGTCCAACTCATTTCTTTGATTAGACATGCTGTGTGCTTCCAAGGATGGTACGCGTAATGTAGTATTGATAGCAAGTTTGTAGGTAGTACGTTCTTCCACATCACCAGAAGAGCTCATGAAATTCACGTTTCTCTGTAATCCTTTCCCTTCCGTGTTTGCATTAAACGATGACGCTGTAGAGAAAATCGTGGGCGTCCTGATCGAATGTAACTCTAGATCGTCTGAAAACTCGTTTGTCTCTTTAATAACACTTTTCCACGCTGTTCTGGACACTTTTACGTTGGTTATTTCCCTTCGTAGCGGCTCGAATACTTGCTGAATTGTATTATTTACATCACATCGCTCATTTGACACGATACTTGTACCAGTTTCGGATGCCATCTTGGTTCTGTGAGCAACATCCTGAACACAACGATACTACGCAACATTTGATTGGATATTTCTTCACCGCCTTTCGAACAGACCTTATTCTATTCGTCTGAAATTGGATAAAGAGTAGGGGTAAGACCAGTAGATATAGAGGTACCATATACATTTTTATTCATGGGAATCTTCGATCTCCAACCTTGTTTTCTCCGAAATTTTTTGATCGCAAAAGGCCATATATTATTCGGAATTCTCAAATGTTCCAAATATTGTATACACGTAAGCATTTAAGTGCAGAATGTTCAAGGCACTTTATAGTAATTGATTGAAATAAACTGGTCTTACATACAAATATATGCGCGACTTTACCGCTAATATTCAAATCTTTTCACGTAAACTTCTTGATAGCTCAAATTTGAAAGCTTCATTTCTTTATGAGGCATATCTCACATCTATGAAATATTTAGTAAAAGATTACAATGAATGAAGATAATTATATTTATGCTCACATTAAATTATGAAATATGGACAAAACGTATAAATCAAGATGTAATGATTTAGTGTCATTTCTCTTACTTATTTATAGATACATATTAAAACGTCTTCATTCAATATTCAAAAATATAATCGAAAATAAATAAGAAAGATAATTTTTAATAGTTTCTTTGTTTTTACATAAAATATTAAAACGCGTTTATGGTATTCTTTCAACCTATGTAAAATACTCAACTGAATATTTATAATTGTATAATAACTGTGTGTGTGTGTTTATTATTAACGAGTATCATTATCTTATTATGCTTTGATTCGTAGAATTGCCACAAGTTAATGCAAACCAAGATATTAAACCAATTAGAAGTATGTACATATGCAATATCATTTTAAGTAACCTTAAAATTTAATATTTTGTTTTTCTTCGCCATTTCCATTAATTTCGTGATTATTTGCTAATTTTAAGATTATATTAATGTTAATGTATTACATTTTAAATATTACTACTTCCTAATTAACCAGTAGCCAAACTATTACAAGAATAATGTAACCACAAAATTTCGATAATTATATTTTCCAGTCTGTACAAAAAATTGTAGCGATTTATGTTTAAAAATATAAAGAAAGTGGAATAGACATGTACAATAAGAAGTTGGATAGTGTGTACATAGGTATATATACACATAGAATGATGGGAAAGTGTGGTACTGTTGTGTTTGTATTCTTATTCATTGTAAGAACAATTAATATTATAATCGAATAATTTTTGTAATTATTTAAATAATGGTAATTACAAGATTAAAACTATTATTGTAATAAATTAAGCATTTGTTTTTATTGCAAATAAAATTTTTACCATAAATAAGAGAAAAGGATAAAAGCATGATATATTTAAAAATATGTTACATACTTTCAAGTGTAAATAATTTTATTTTTTCAGTATTTCTTATTTTTTTATGAAAATAGGAAAGTTCTATATAGTTTTTTTTAGCAATATATAATCATAGCATTAAAAATAGATCTGTAAATAATTTATTTATATATTATATATGGTTCTTCAAATATGTAACATGCTTCATTGCCATTTTGTGATTTATGTTGACAATTATGTAAGATTTAGCACTATATCATTTAATAAATTGAGATTTTTTAATTTAAAATCCAGTTTTTTTATTGTGAATATTTTGTCATTGCTATAGCCATTGTTATTATTGTTACAATTAAGTTTTTAGTGAACTTTCGATATAAAACTATAAAATACAAAGTTAATTATTTATCTATTTTCTTTATTGATTCTAGTTTCGACTTCTCGAGTTCAATTGTATTATATTTATATTGTATTTCCCAATAACAGAAAAAATAATGCACTAAGTTATGCACAACGTTATATAATATATATTACTTTTCATATTTTGTAAAAATCATATTAAAATTAATCCTAACTACTTTAATTTCTTCAGATTAATTCATTCTTTCCAAGCATACAATTTTGAATATTACATTACATTACTTATCACCTAAATGAAGTAAATTCTATAAAAGCACAGTTTTAACTTAGTTTTATATACCGAAATCAATAAATAATGATTACAGCTCTTAAGATATTACTGCATTTCTCAATTAACTTCCTATTCTTATCACATTGAGACCCAATTGCTTAGGTAGATTCCTGACATTTTATTGGGTTGAATAATTACATTTATATTTTTACAATGTTATCATATATAATAATTAAATTGTAATTCCAAATGAATCATATTATAAATAATTTAATTATGGTACAAATAATTATTAAATTATCTTTTTAATTATGATATTTATTGTCAATCAACCGGATAGATTTATCAATTAGAGTTTGCTTCGTGAAACTGACACAGATAAATCTATCCAAACGGGTTTCAATGTGGTAAGTGGTGTAATATTCGTTTTATGTGAAAATACATTTCACATTATATAGTACGCGCTAAAAGTTTTACAATCATTTAGAAATAAATACGCGAAACATGTTTATTTGCAAATACAAGAGGTTCCTTAGAAAAATAATCAAAGATGAAAAGTTTCTTATTACAAGTGCAAAACAATGAATCATATTTTTACAACCACGATCGTAATAGCCATTATGGAATTATCTTGAATACATTAAATACAGGTGAAAAAATTTACACTTTATACGAGTACGCAGAAGCATCTGCTTTAATACAAGACAAATATAGTTTCTTTTTCTACATATATTTTAAATTTACAATATTATTTTTAACACGTTGATTGCTACATACAATTCATACCCAATCTTCATATGACCTTTTATGTAAATAATTTCGTTGTAAAATTATGTTTTTTTTACTAATGATTGACTGTTTCATAATCGATAAAGAACTATATACAGAAGTGATTTCTTTTGAAATGAGCGAAATTATGAATTCTCGCAGCATAATATATCTTAATTGAAAGTAATATACGTAAAAAATAAACGTAATAAAAAACATACGTAAAAGTTATTACAAAATAAGAACAAAGACACATGAACAAAATTTCCATTCCAATGTATAAACAAATTTATTCGAAAATTAATGTTTATGAATTAATTTTTTTCTAATATTTTTATTTTATAGTTTCGAATGTATAGGATATTGTTGTTATCAATGACCATCACAATTAATATTTCTTAAGAGCTCAACTGGAAACACCTGCATGTGAACAAATTTTATCTAGATTATAATAAAAGATATACATATATCAATTTTCCAATATTAGAAAAGCTAAATTTTTATTATGGATTGCACAATTATAGTTTTCAAGGTCATCTATGTTTTTTTTGCGTATAATTTTTTTTATTGCATCGTGTAAAATATGTTTATTTAAAAATATGTTGCAATATATATGTATTGCAATGCGTTTAATTTGGTATGGGCTTTTTCCAAATAATAAGCATTGTATTACCCACACATTGTTATTTATATTTTATATCAGTTATTTTTGTGCAGAATTCTTATAACAGCCATTTCTTCAATAAAAACTTACAAGATAAGTTTATTTATATAAAATAACTTGAACATTTTTTTAACAATATAGGAAAACAATTAATGACTAAAATGAAGAAATTTATGCCAATATATTGTAATCAGATAATGATTTTAACTTTTTTTACTAAGGGTTTCAGAGAATAGTGACTCGTACAAATGTATAAAACTCATAGTATACTTTTTTAATCCTGATCTAATTTTTGCAATGGTCATGGTTGAATGTTGCATATTTAATTGTATTTAATATAATTTTTATGTAATTCATTTATCTACATAAAAAAAGTAATTATGTTGAAAAATTAACTTGAAAAAATAGGTTGGATACATAATTTATTACCTTAGAATTATTTAGCAATCAACGTGTTAAAATTAAGTTTCTTTGAATCTGTGACAATGATCACAAAAGGTAACACTTTTTAAGTCAATTGAATTGCACTATCTTTTATCTTCTTACTCTTCTTCTTTACAGTCTTAACTTTCATGAGAGTCTTTCCTGCTTTCCCCTTGATGGGTATAGTTTTCTCTTTTAATGACTTCATTTGTATCTTCATTTCAGTTTTCGATAATTTCTTATTCTTTAAAGTTCCCACTCTGAGCTTGCTGTTCTTTTTAACTTTGGTTGAGGTTTGAATAGCAGGACCGGATCTTACACAAGATCCGGGTAGCTTGTACTAGGCTGCAACTTTAACCTTCTTCTTCCTCTTTTTCTTCTTCTTATCATGGTGCAGTTCTTGTTTTTTAGCTATACAAAAGCGGCAATACCAGTCCTCATTGTCAGCTGGTGGTACTTGCATACCAACACACACCCTAAATGATTAAAGATATATAAATTAAGTAACAATCATGGTTCCAACAAAAAATTCTTCTTATATTGTAAAACATTTTAGATTGAAATATATAATTCATTATAATTTAGAACCACTATTGAAATGTATGTTAGATTGTAAGATCATTCTAGAGTACTGATAAAAGATTCAATTATAATGTTGAACTGTTCTTTTATTCTTCTTTTAAATTAAGCTATATTTACTGAAGGGAAGGTGATATGTTGATTACTTATCTATTATCAATATGCAGATTTGCCTAGATTCATGGTAATAAAATGGCAAATGTAGTGTCATTTAACTGTTCTGAGCATTGTAATAGGTGAATGTACTGCCCGAAATTAGTGCGCTAAATTCTTTTTTTTCACTTACCAATGATACCATGCGTCACAATCATCGCAACCAACCATCGGCGATCCATCATCCTGCTTGCCACAAGCAGGACAAATCCATACTTGACGACCACCTTGATCCTGAAAGACTCATATCACGATAAAAACACAATATACAATATTTTTACCATAATAATAAATAATCCAACCCATCTTTTGTGTTATCAACAGTAATAAAATATAGAGAACTGTATCAAATAATTTAAAATATAAACGATTCATTATTGAAATGTGGTTGTCCTGTATTTATGAAGTTGAATGATGAATAATATATTCATGAAAGTATTTAATATATGTATATGCAATCTGTGAGATGACTTTTACACATTGCATGAAGTGTAGTAATGTGTAGGAATACCTGTATACAGTACATTAAAAATAGCAGTGGTACATGATGAATGTTTGTGAGTATGCAATTATGTAAAATATTTATAACATTTAATGAGTAAGGAATGATGGATATATGATGCAAACAATTTTTTTCATTGAAATGGTCATTGGCGATTGTTATTAATATTTATGATTTATAGCACTATTTACAGTACTATTAGTTAATATGTATGAAGGTATATGATCTACTCCTGGTATTATTATCATGAATACTAGGAAAGGATTAGTATGATTTATTCAAAAATTATGACTTTGACTTGCGGTAATTAAATAAATTTTCACTTGGCTCACAAACTAAGAATATTTAATAACATACTGTTACCTGATGTGCAACTTATCAATTAACTTAAACAGTAACAAAGTTTATTGAACCGGGATTAACGATTTATTTATAAGAAATAAATGTTATTAGTTTTGAATGCATAAGCTATTAAATATGCTCTGTATAAATACGATGAAATCTAATTGTACTTGATAATTTTATGTTATTACAACTAGAACTAAAAAAAACGAAGAGTATTTTACATGTAGACAATTTACACATAGGTAATTTTTTGTATACCAGGAAGATGTATTTTAAATTTTAATATAATAATCTGATGTGTTATTATTAATAACGTATTTTTGGCATTAAAATTAATATTTTGTGGACAGTAACTATAGTGGATATTTATCTTGTATTTGAATACAATTGTAATCGAGAGGATTGGCTTCATAATAGTATAAGATTGAAAAGATTTATTGTTTCCAAACATATAAGAGCATTAAATTGTGTGGGCATGTAACTTTAAGAAGTTAATCAGTAAATTGAATTATTTAATTTTGGGGATCAATATATGTATAAGTATATGCACACAACACAGTTATAATTCACTAAATTAGAATTTCCTACTTCACAAAATGTCCTGCAGTATAAATTTGTACCACAATTATATTAATTGTATTTAATTTGGATAACTTGTTAAGATGTAAGTGTTATTAAAGATATAACCTTGTGCATATTTAAAAGAATTCAGTCGAAGATAAGATTCCAAAAGTTAAAGTTGTAAAGTGCCTAAGGGTATTTCAGGCAAAAGCTGGAGACATGGCAGAAATTTGAATCTCTATAATTTTGACTAGGTAGAAAATAGATTAAATTATTATTGAATACCTAATGACTTTTGTTTAGAATGGGAATGTACTCACCACAGTAGTGGTTGGTGTTGTGGGCAACACAATCCTGCCATTTTCTTTGTCTTCCTTAGCATCATCCTTTTTAAGAGCTGCATCTGGTTTCGTCTCTGTGACGTCAAAACCGTCCGTTATATTCCTAACTGTTTCGCATGCTTTGTTTAATGACAACATGCAAATTGCATGCAATCAATCAATTCTTCATTATTTTGTCGACTATTTATTACCTCCCTTTGTGTATTATGATAGATTTTTGCCAGTCATTGTTTTTTTCGGTCAATATATGATTCATTTAATTTGACTAATATTACTGTACTAAACGAAGGGAAAATTGTTTAAACATTATTTAAAAAGTAATGAAACTATAGTGTCATCAGTATCAACTGCTCTTCATACACAAGATTCAGCCAAGTTGGAAGAAAAAGATCTCTATATGTGCACCCTTTACTTACTAATGGATATAAATTAATATATGTTTTATATGTATACTCTTAGTGTGAAATATAATTTGTTCTACAACTAAAAAGGAGGTGTGACTTCACATACATAAAGAAATAAAATTTTTCGAAGTTTTTTCTTTGACAAGTTAGTACAGTGTTTCTCTAATCACTTCAGCTTTAGTTGTACTTCAAACTACATATCACTGTATATTATTATTTAATATGATTCATAATAAACGTGATTTTTAACGTTATTCGAATTGATTATTTATACGTCGCTATTAAAGATAAAAGTATAGAACATTTCAATAAGCATAAGTTTATACAATAAATAAAAGTTAATGTGAACTGCTATGCACTATTAGCATTTTCGCAACCATGTGATAGAGCAAAGTAACAAACTTATAGAGGATAGAGAATATAGTGAAGTTGTAATATAAAAATAAAATCAACACTGATGTACATAGAACCTAAGATAATATATGGTTCAGCTTTGATACTGTTATCATCACATTATATCCTACAAGAAGATTCATTTTATGATGGAAAAGAAACAAACTACCTGGTTATAGATACTAGACTTTTACTATATTAAAAGTCATGGTACCGTTACTCAAAAAATTGTAGAATTGTTTGATACTTATAATAGAGATACTGCCTCCAAAAAATATGTTCTGTTGTCTTATGAAACATTCACTTTATAACTATTTAGTCTGAAGAAAGTTCGTTTATGCTATTGTTAATTTATTATTTTGAAATTATTTATCATGGATTTTTATATTGTTTGCTAGTTTCTTGGGATTGCTCAATTTCTACACACGTATTAAATGCTGCAAAGCATTGATTATAATCTTACGAAAACTATATGTGCACTCTTCCTTGATTAAGTATTTTGCACTTAAAGCTTATCAGCCATTTTATAACCGAAGAAAGTAGTTATTTTGAAGATAGAGCAGTGTAAGCTTTCTGGTATTTTAATGGGTGGTGCTGGTGGGTTTACTTTTTCAGCATAAAAATTGGTTTCACCAATCTGGTCATATTTTACGAAATTTTTAACAAGAAAAATTCAAATATAGTATTAGATACTAATTACATGCTCGCGAATACAATGAAAGCATTTGTAATCGTATTAATATGCATAGACGGAAGAAAATACACATAATTTATGTTATAAGGAGCAGTTTCTACTTCACAAAAAATTGTGAAAGATTAACAAAATCCAAATATCTGTCAAATCAATTTCCTTATAAAGATTTTCTAACATATTTTTGCCAGAGTAAATTAAACCATACAACTTAGACAATTAGCAAAGATAGAATTCACAAATATATAAGGTGATTCACAATAAAAATAACTGTTTTGATTATTTTCTAAGCCAAAGAAGTTAGAACAAATATTATTCATACTTGTTTCACTTTTATAATTTGAAAAATATGCAAAGTCGTAATATTTATTGGTTTACTCATTGTAGTACTAATTTGATAAGTTGTAATATATGAAATTATGAAACAACTGTTCCATAACAACTTTTCTATTGAAAAACAATGTTATCCAAATTACTGGTATGATTCAGCCAATTTTTATGTAACATTTGATCAAATTAAAAACATATCAACTTAGTTAATACTTCTTTTGGTAACTTTTTTAATCATCCATGATATCCATAGTTGATACTAATATACGATCTCATATTCGAGAACAATACTATGATACAAATATTTGCTTTAAAAAAGTGAAAACAATTCTGCAAATATTAAAAAATTTCTCCCACCATAATTTAAAATTTAACTATTTGCTCCTAACATTGAAATAATTGTATTCAATTGCATAAAATTCGTTTTCCAGTAAAATAATCTGTAAGCGCCTATTAAGTATATATTATACATGTACTGTAAGTGCATTTGCATTATAAGGGAAAATATCGAAGAAAAAAGAGAAAGTTTAAGACCCGATAAGATAGTGTAATATAAGAAAGGTCTTAGAACTTGAATTCTTGAAACTACGAACATTTGTAAGGCGCGTTCATCAAATAAACGCTGGAATTACACAATAACGTAAGACATGATACTCTTCAAAATATACAGTATAAATAAGTTCTGAGACTTCTTTCAATGTCAAGAAATCCACCTGATTAACTTGATAGAAGTGCTAAAATTTGAAATAATTAAGTAGATTTATAATTACAACATGAAATACATAACAAGTCTAATGTAGGCTATGGAATTGTTCTACAAATATACTTTAGATAAACGTAACAATACAACAAAGCAGGCCAAATGAAAATTATACCGTCACCGCAAGTCATGAATGCATAGAAAATTAAAAATGAAATGTTAGGACTTTGGAATTTTTGGATGAGGTGAAATTCGAATGGTATTGATGGGTTGAGTTAATTATCATGGTAAAAGTAATATCAATTATGTAATGATATACTATGCACAATATTCAAATAAGTCTTGATTCTATTTGTACCTTTTTCCTTATCATGAATGTCAATATTTTCAAGTATTATCTTAATAATATTGAAACATATTATAAAGTACAAAAATAAATAACTGACTAGTTTGACTAGAATTTAAAATTGGTAAATGAAAAAAATAGAATGGGATTGTCACTAATGCTTATTACATGAATTATTATAGCTGTAAACAATTGCTCATAAAATAAAAGTAGATCTGCAGATTAAAATTCAAACTTTATCATTTTCATTGTAATACATACATTCTTATGAGCAGCTCATAGTGCCTTATCTATACTTATTATCATTAATAAATGTCATTAATGATATGTCATGTCATTAATAATAGTAATAATTGAAGAAGAGCTAAGAACTGCCCAGGAATATTTGCATAAAGGCAATGAAAATTATAAAAAAATATTTATGTATCTACAGGCTATTAGAATTAAAAACTTTAGTAATCGCATTTGATGCAACAATCATTATATCGTCTATATTGACAAACACATAAATACTGAGTAATACTGATGAATACAAAATTATTCTGATAATAGAAATAGTTTAATAATCAAGATTGCTTTTAAATTTCACATTTTAAAATAATTAAGTGGTGACACTCCCAGATTTCTAATATACTATATCTTAAAAATGAATTTCGTGTCCTTCAATTTTATGCATTTGATAATGTAATTCTTTTGTTCAATTTGAAATATATAAAACGTACTTACAAAATAATACGGTGGTTGTTGTTGCGGAGGAGGTGGGATCTTAGTAGGAGGATCAAATTGAGATGGAAGGGTTTCTCTCTGAGGTAAGGCTTTGAAGAGAGATTTCTTTGCTCGAGGAACTGTTGCGAGTGGCACACTAGTAAGATTGGCAGAGAAAGTATCTGTAGGAAGAGCAGGGCTTCCATCTAATATTCCCTCCTCTGTTTTCTTACTTGCCGACTTTTGCTTTGGCGGTCGCGTTACTAATGCTGATATTTTCGCCAATTCTGGACTTGGTTCACGTTTCGTCTCGTCCTCTGGTTTCTTCAGTAATGTTTTTATTGTTCTATAACACATTTCCCTAATAATAATGTATGTGTTATTATACGTGGTACAATATATTAACGCATTGTTTATTTTATGTTGAATTATTTCATTAGATATAGTAACTCAAATTATTAAGAAAATAAATCATAATTGATATATTTTTAACAAGCAAATAAAGAACTAAATTAAACAGCGTTAATATAATAGCCAGACTGCGGATCTTTATACATTTGTAATAGATAAAAATTTACGGAGAACGTTGGAAGGTCGAATAGTATTTCATATAGCTTTTCGCTATTTTTTATCTACAAATATTATTACATGCAGGAAATCAAAACTAGATTTTATAAAAGCGTGAAATTAGATAAATATTCGCAGTTTAATATTGATATGATTTGTAAAATAATATAATGTTCACATAATAAAATTTAAATTATTAATAAAAATAAAATAAAACATAAACTTACATTTTTTTCATAGGTGCAGCATCTGGAGTTGGTGGTCTTGGAGAAGCTGTTCCTAATTTTAATGTTATTTTAGGCACAGCTTCCGAATTTTTATCTTCTTTCTGCAATTATCAAGATATAAATTTAAATTAGAACTAAATTAAAAATTTGGATTCTCATGCAAATTTATAGAAACAATGATGATTTTTGATTATACCTCTTTTTCTTTCCGTTTATCTTTCTTCTCCTTTTTCTCTTTAACTTTCTCGATCTTTTCCTTTTTCTCAATTTTTTCTTTTTTCTCTTTTACTTTCTCTGTTTTTTCTTTATGTTTCTCTTTTTTATCTTTCTTCTTTTTTATTTTGTCCTTCTTTTCCTTTTTATGTTCCTTCGATTTCTAAAATTATAATTTCTATTAAATATTTTCCTTTTTTTAGTTACATAAAACATTAGGTATATAGGAAAACATATTAAGATTACTTTTTCATTCTTTTCTAATTTCTCCAATTTTGTACTTTTCGAGGGTAGTGGTACAGGAACCGGGATTGGTGTAGGATATGTAACTGGTGTTGCAAGTGCCGATGCTAAAGGCATTACAATAGAATTCGTAGGTGCCGGTGTGAGTACTTCTTTATCCTGTTTAATTATCTTCGGTTTTTCCTCCTTTTCCTTCTCCAATTTTTCATGTTTCGTAACAGGAGGTACTGGTTCATTTACCGAAGGTGTCACCGGTTTATCTCGGTCCACAAGTCTATTTTTCGATACGCTAGGAAAGTCTTCGGATTTCACAGGTAAATTTAAAAAACGAGGCGGTAAAGGTAAATTTGGCATTGCTGGATGTGGCCCAGGTCCACCCCTACCTAAAGGCAATGGAAATCTGGAGAACATAGGATGTGGTATTAAACCCGGAGCTGGAGGAAACGCGGATAAAAAGGGAAATGGAAGTGTAGGTGGAAAACTTGGTTCTTTGGAAAGTGGAGGTTCCGGTGCTTGTGGGGTTTTTGGTCGTTCTAATATATCCACCTCTACCAAGTCGTTAGAAAGCTTTGTCTGAAATGCAAGAATTGTTTTAGTAATCTTCAGCGATCCACTTGTGGAACTGCTGATATATATATATATCTGGAAATAAACAAATTATAACTTACCTTTTTCGGACTGGTACAGTGTTTTGGACTTCTCGATTTCAGTTCTTTCTTCTTGCTGATCTTTTCTTTCCTTTTCTTTTTATGATCAGTAGGAGTTGGAGGCATGTTTAGTTCTGGTGTTCTAGGCGTGCTAGGTGTTCCTGGTGGAGACATGTCATCAAACATATAAACATCTGATCCTGGGCTGGGCAAATCAATTATTTCCCCTCCATCGGGTTGAATATGTACATCTGGCGTATGTGGGGCCTTCTTTTCTTCATGCTTCACTTCAGTATCATTGCGAAGCGCTTGCTTATCATTGTTTTCATCAATTATCAAACCTGGAGAACTTTCTCTCGAGTCGAGTTCTTTGTATTTGTGTTGCTCTGATGTATCCTTTTCTTTATCTTCTCGTGGTTTTGAAATCTTTTTGAAAATATTCAATTTCTGCTTATCAGGTTCTGATGGTAGCTTATCAATATTGTCCTCTTTCCTTTCTATCGCAGGTGGCCCAGCAGGAATATCTATTACTTTCTCTGGTTTAACCTTAGGTTCTACTTTTTTTGTTAATTTTGGACTGCCAGCTGCTTTAGGTGACATTAATTTGGGAGTTGAAGGTCTGCTCGATGAACTCTGTGCAGTACCTTGCGATTTTCCACCTCCCGGCTTTAAAGGTTTTAATTTAGCTAACTCTTTCATACCAACTAACTTCTTAGTTTTGTTATCATCCACCTTATTTGGTTTGAATAATTCTTTAGCACGATTCTTCTTCTTATTCTCCTTATCAAGCTTACCATCTTCCAACCCTTTCTTTATAATCTTCTTCGGCTTTTTGTCATACTTCAATTCAGGTGGTACCATTGGATAAGAACTAGATTGAGGTGAATCTGGACGAGACTGATGAGGTGTTCTTGCTTCAGGTAGTTTTCCTTCCCGAGCAGGTGATAAAAAACCTGAGGTGGTCATCATTACACTATGGATTTCACGCAATGGTCTGCCTTCTTCTACTACCTTTACACGTTTTACTATTGGACTTTCAAATGATACAGGATCACCTGGGCGCTTAAACACTACTTGTGGAGACATTCTATGAGGCGACACATTCATAGAACTATTCGTTGATGTTCCATTAGTTGATGATAAATCAGATGATCCATTTAGTAAGGATTCAGATTTGTCTGCTATGTAATCTTCTGTAACATAACGATTTACATTAATAATGTAATTTTAATGTAGAAGCAGAACTTTTTACAATTTCAAATTAACAATATCTTTTAAAAAATCTAAACACATCGATAGTACTTTTGAAAACAGATTGATTTATAAGAATTATATTATTGTACCTTCAGTATCAGGATACATAGCTGGTAAATGTTCATGAACATGCATTGGCCTGGTTACAACTTCTCGACTGCCTGGTTTTAGAAAATTTAAATGATTTTCACGTCGAATTGGAAATTTAGGTACTGCTATAGGATAAGGAACTGGATCCACATTCTTGATGTAATCTGATAATTCCTGTATATCAATATTCATATGTTGAAAAGCTAATCCTAAATCATTGAGATTTGGTTCCGTTCTTCCCACTGAAACAATATTAAAATTATCAGAATAATGAAAAATTAAGACACATTTATATGAAAGTCTTCTACTATTTCAGTTGAAGTACTGCACACTTACAAATTTCTGTGTACTGGTGTGATAATTTTGCTATTCGCAAAATGTACTCCTGCATCAGATCAACCATAAATTCTAGTGGTGTTGAATTAATTGAATGCCACCCGATTGTTTGACAAATTTGAGCGACAACCATTTTTAAAACACTTCTACTATATTCTGTTGACATTTTCAACTATAACAAATGGTAGAACATTTTATTTGATTATATTGTTTACAAATCAAATACATACCTGCTCTTAGATGTTGTGTAATAATATTTTTTAAAATTTCTTTAATTACACAATATGCACAAATTATTAGATGTAAAGTATTTATTTTACTTACCAATGAAAAAAGAATTATACAAAGGGTTTACAGTTCTTCAGCTTATTAATCTAAGACACACACATTCTTATTACACTATTTAACTCCCTTCAACACTTCAATCTCAAGACGTACAAGTCATTTTGATTGTAACACATATTATACTTGTTAAACTTAACAAAACGTAAATAGTAGAAAGATACAGAATGCAATGCGTCCTCACTGGCTTCACATTTTCCTATTAACGTATTTTTGATACTTCGTAATCATCGATGCATATCACAATATGTATATACGACATACCGTAATGGCGGAAAGACTAGTACTGACTGACTACAGTATGCGATGTTGGGGCAAAGCGCTCAGAAATTTGAGGCAATGAACAGAAAATGCTTTTCTCTGATTGGTTGACGCTTCACAGCTAAATAGTGCTGCCCTCACAGTTTTAGACAAAGAAAGGAAGTGGCGAGTGAGCAAGAGAGCACGAAATGAGCACCACACAAATGAAACAAGTCACACCGATGACCAATGTAGCTTGTCTCACTTTACCATGCTTGCGATCTTACTCTATTCGCGCATCCGTTGCTTGATGCTCCATCTGAAACAGCCGGCGTGATATTCGACTTGACTTTTCGCTCCGTACTCGTCGGTATGACTTGTTTCGCTTGTGGTTGTGTTGATGTTTTGCTCTCTCTTGCTCACTCGCTACTTCCTCTCTTTGCCTAAAACTGTGATGGCAGCATTGTTTAGCTGTGAAGCGTTTAACAATCAGAAGAGAAGCAGTTTCTCTACTTGCTTCATAATTCTAATCCGGTTGTCCCCGCATGGGCTTATTTTGGCGAAGCACTACTGTACAGCTATGAAAGTGAAAAAAGCAGCATTCCCTTAGTTTTGTTTGATATCGTTTACATTGTAGGCAGGTAATGAATGCAAACGTAACAAAATCTATGTTTCCGATCACACTAATAATTTGATTTTTTAATCATGATAATTACATTTCATGTACATAATGCATTTCATGTAAACGAAGATAATTTTATATTAAAGCCTGATTCAGAGAAAAGTGCTATCATGGAAAGTATAACGTTTGTAAAAGCACTACTTTTGTCTTGTAACAAACATTTTAAAACAGTACATGCCATGTTTCTGAACTTTTTTTTATAAAATATTAAGTAATAACAATATCGAATTTAATAATAATCGGTATGTACTCAACATCCAACCCATACATAACTAGTATAATAGATATGTGATTTGTTGTAAATTTTGAGCCTAAACTACAGTGATAAAAGTTGTCCAACCGATTTGATATTCGAGTGTCTAATGGCATAGGCAATTCAGTACAATAGAGCGACTACCTCACGAATTCTCGTGATAGAAGACACCTACATTACCGACCTAAGACCGATTGTAGCACCATCTTTTTATGGTCAACATAGAGTAGTTTTATAGAAACGAAACCTCTATGAAAATTTTGTATGTTTCTATCCTCAAATTCAGCGATCTTAATGTGTCACATACAGATAGCGTTGCCACTTCTTTCAAATTTGAATTTTAAATTCAATTCCGCGGCATGTATGGATGGCATGCATGTATGCATGTATGGAATGTAACATAATAAAAGATAGCATCTAACAAATACATACAATTTCATGGCCGAAATGTTTTTATGAACTTCAAGCAAATTTTATATTTACTTTGTATAGTTATCAAGGAGTTTTGAATTTGTGTATATAAAATGTTCACTTAAATAAGATTGTAAACATATATAGTTTCTCTTTTTTATTAATTTTCTTTATTTTCTAGTTTTTCACTTTTATATATCTCTATTTTAATATTAATTCATTAGTCATCATATAGTTTTTATAATAGTTAATATATTTTGTTTGCGTGTAAATACTAAATTAAATAAGTCTTAAATAAGCAAGCTTAGCACAATTATTTATCGAATTTAGGTTTGATGAAGAAATAACTGTTTCCTAGAAGAGTTAGGTAAAGAGACATTCCTTCGCTTCTTTCAATAACTATCAGTTTTTCGAATCAAATAATCAATTCCCCCGGATACGTGTGCCACTGCGAATTGGTATGAAGTAAAAGTAACAGTTACCTTGCATTATCTTCTGTGAGTGTAGCTTTCAGTTCCAACATAAACGCCCTTGTCTGCAATGCTCACAAAAAAGTTACATGATAGTTACAGCCTGTTAGATAATAATACGAATGTAATTACATGCGTATTTTATACAGTTCCGATCTGTTTATCGTACACCTACAATTACACACCTTTAGCTACAATGACCGTCAATATCGTTTGAAAACTGCAGATCACAATGAATTATATATTTAAATAATATAAATATATATATTATCAAAAACAATGAATTTATTTCGTGTTGTCGTCTAAGCACATTTAGATGAATTTCTACAAAACGGGAGGATACAATAAGCCCTTCTGGAAAAGCAAATAATACATTTTTATACAAAATATAAAATTTCGTATATATTCTTTTGGAAAATTATCCTTTATTTGAATTTGGATAAATTCTGGAAACAGAATTATTTTATTTTGCTTATGGATCTTTTTACATTTTAAAATTCAGTATTTGTTTCTAAACGGAACGGTGCAAGTATTGTTGTTATTGGCGATAAATCAGACCAATTCAGCATCTTTCGTAATAAAAATGACAAACTCTCAGTATATCTAGAAAATGATGTTCTTCATCCCCCTGAATTAACCCTCGCACATCGTCGGAAAACGGAGATGTATGTATATTTATTGTAGATGTTCAATTACGTTAATTCACCAATATCGACAAAAAAGGAATAGAGGTTTATTTCGACTTAAAAGGAAGAAAAAAATCCTCGTCACGAGTCCGACTCGTTAACACACGGGAAGGGGACTAATAAGAGAGTAAAACAAGTACTTGATTACCGTACAATACAAGCATAATTACATAAGTATTACACCCGCTAGGTGTAGACCTAAACAGCTTCTCAGTCTCGTGTGCATTGGGAAAACCCAAGACATATAATTGGATCGAAAAAATCTGGAAAAACCGTGTGCCAGGGTTATGAAAGTAGTAAATCACGCCTGTATCTCTCTCTCGTTAACATGTCCCGATCTAAATAGGCTAACTGTATGTACGATCGGAGGAGGAACATGTCGACTCTGCCGGGAATCGAGGTGCGAGTTATGTCATCGATGGGGAATCCTGAAAAAAGTGTAGGAGCTTCCGGTGCGAAATTATTTAGATCATATAACAGGAGATTGAAAGCGAGTGCCGCCCCGTATACACACACGTACGCCGTGCACACCTCTATATAGCAGTCTGCTTTTCTTCTGACCGATTACCTTTCCCACGGCGGCTTATAGGTGCATAACCGCGTTTATATTACAGTCTGCCGTGCGCACTTAGTCACACGAGCGTGCACGTACACGGCCAAACTTAACATACGGCCTGCTATGAGAAATTCTCATTGCGAGGGCGATTGTCTGTTGCAATCGTAAAACGTCGGCACTGATCCAGTTTGAAAATCAAACGCATAGGATCTCCCTGTGTGTGATTAAACCGACGGTAAATCGGCCTTTATCGCGACACGCCGAGGCATTTGTCTGCTGGAGAAGTTCGAGAGCCGGTCTCTCGTTTAATCGATAGAAATTCAACCGATCGGACGATATCGTCATCCAAGTTGGTTCAACAATTATTACGATTATTTGCTGGCCGTTTTATGGTCGCGCACTCTTCATCCGATATCTTATGGGAAGAAAAACATGCGCAAGTTCACCCGTGACATAATCTTTATGAGATTGTTCTTGACTTTCGCCGAATCAATTATTAATAGCTCTTTGTTTTTTTTCCGTGCGACCACGGAACTTCGATATCCGCGGTTTCGGTACATGAACCGCGAACTTTTATCGCGTGTACTAATCAAATAATTTAATACCGTTTGTAACGCCTGTATTTTACCTGCGGAATGTAACCGTATAGCAGGATACATTTTGCAAAACTCATATAAAAGCTGTATACCAAGATGAAGAACACAAGAAATATTGTTTCAGTATTTCATAAAATTAGAATTTCATAATATTAGAAAAATTCAGAATGATTTCATAACGTATAGATTTTTTAAAGAAACTACTCTTATAACGTATAGATTTTTACTTGTTTGTAATATAAAGATTGATTATAGAAAACTGTCGTTCGAGTATTTGGAAATTTTTGTTTTCCATAAAGATTTGATCTTATAATTGAGACTTAGGCTTTCGTGAGACTCGTGTAAGACGTGGGTTTTTATCATTACGTACGACAATATTTATCGTTGCACGTCATCGTGCAAAATGGTTTCTACTACACGAGGCGTTTCTATTGATACGGTTAGATATATTTATTCCTTCTATTTTATCTTTGTTTCGCTGTATTTCCAAATGGTGGTCCAACTGTTAGTGACCCGGTAGTTTCCTCTCGAATTTCTTATAATACATTCACCGTACAGCGTTCACCTAAGCGGACAGAGTGTCGTGCTTTCCTTTCGATCGACTTTGCTGCTACGTAAGTACGTATGCGCCTCGTGGTATTAGATACGTGCTTGTGTTGGTTTTGACAACGGCTTTATAAAAACATCGGATAGTTGTTACTATACGATAATTTCCAATAGCAACTGCATGCTGTTTTAAATTTCATTTGGCGCGTATCAAACAGTCTCTCTAACGATTGCGTTCGTTAAATTAATTTTTATTAGGTACAAGTACTATTATTTCAGATAGTTAAATTCTGTGGTTAAGTCACGCTTTATATGCATACTAATATTTCAACGGAAAGCAATTCGTTTAATGACGAGTGCTTTTTCTGCATCTCTCTCCGGTCACTTTATATCTTTTAATACCTCACGATTGGGATTGTAAAATTTATTAGGAAAAAGGAACAATTTTATTGTTGAAAGTCCTTTTACGTTTCATAGAAATTACTGTTCTATCTACCAGTCGGCTGGAAAAATGTGACTTATCAAACGGTAAAATCAACGCGCCGGTATCCGTGACCGACTCGTTTTATGTCACTATTTTACATCCTGTATTTTGAGCAGCACGATTGCTCAATCTATCTGAAGTGAGTGTACACCTTTATCAGCGGACAACGGTCTGCGTGCGATTTACAGCATGAATGGGTTAATAAGGCAAGAAAGAAGAGGATTGAACGGTGTATGTCTAATTTCTTACCTTATTTTGACTATAACACGCGTCGATAGCGTTTCGATAGAATGTAATACATAATGCAACAGTTCTGTGTAAGAAGATATGTCTTGCTGAACTAATTTACTTATAGCGATACAAAACAAATATTTCTACAAACAATTCTAGTTTTTACTAACTAGCCCGCGAAATTGTAAACGTGTCGAAGCTCTTCATCTTTCATTGGTACATTCTACGTAGGTCTCCAAAACAAACCTTCTTTACGCATTCACAGCGCATTAATATGTTCACAATTCAACGATCGAGAAATCGCTATACAATATAATACATCTATTGCTTCACTTTCACTCGATGAAGATCTTTAACAAGGAAGAGAAAACTCTAGTTCCAGTTTCTTTAAATCCGCTTATGAACTCTTCGATTTACATAAACATCCTCCAGTATTCTCAATCTCTTCATATTGTTCTGAATTCTATAGAATCTCATTTTCAATTCAAGATTAAGAGTCTGGGCATATCGGCGATCATCAAGAAATAGTGAAAGCACTTTGTTTCCTAAAATATTCAATGTACTAATTCTCTTCGTACAGTATTTCTTTAAAAATATTCTCACTGATTAATATTGACAAAAGCAGTAGAAATACATTCTTAACACATACAGATTTCATAAAATTAAAGTACATTTTCTTTAAACAAATTAAAATTGAAAAGTCAAGTTTTATGATATTAGTTACTTTTTCAATATTTTTACGTTCCGCGGCTCCTAATAAAATTAGTAGAATATAATTTTCTGAGCAAATAATTCTCTCACCCATGTATGTACGTACGTGTGACGCGGTAGTTAGTGTTAAAAAAAGTAATCTAATACTATGGAATCGAATAACACGGACCAGAAATCCGAATGGCCGATAGCAAATATTGGCAACACTGTAATTTACTTTCTACAAAATTCAATGTTCGATTTTATAATTATTTTTCCACGATGGTATATATCTCGATATTTCCTAAAAACTGACGTAACAATCAGAATGAAAATCACAGTGTGATCACACAATCGATTCGATTAGTAAAAATAGACATTCATAAAAGATTCAGTATCCTACAACAAAATTACGTCTCCATAATATAATCTACACATTATCTAGACTCTAGAAAAATAGTATAATAAAATAACAAGGATTCGAATAGGAGAAGTCGTACCAAATATTTAAACAATGTTCCTAAGTGCTCTAATGTCCATTATTTTCCCATTAGAACTTGTACATTCTCCAGAAAATAGTATAGTAAAGCAGTAAAGATTCGTGTAAGAAAGTCTGCTCCGAATGCTAAGACGATATTCTTCAAAGATGTTGTATAATAACATTATTTTCCCGCTAGAACCTGTACATTCTCTAGAAAACAGTATAATAGATCAGCAAGGATTCGAATAGGAAAAGGTGCTCCAGATACTTGAACGATATTCACCGTGCAGGATCGCTGCGACAATCCTCCGATTGTAATTCAATAGTACATCGAATAACGCGTGTTGCAGCACCGTGGTGCATTAATGTCTTTGTTTTCAGTACATATTTCGTGTGCCCGGCGATGCTCACTTGGAAACAGTTCGTTGTGGAAAAGTGGTTAACAACCCCACCTGGACTGTTCGGGCGCGGCCTTTCCCCTTCGTCTATAAAGCGACCAGGAATCCACTTCTTCCGAACATTCACTCGTCGCTTCGTCACTCATTTGTTCACCATGCGGCTCCTTATCTTCGCAGGTGAGTAGTGCGCTACACATATACACAAACGCGCAAACAAACACACAGTCACACACACAAAAAATCATCAGACTCTTCATGGAACAAGGACGAATAATTTTTGTGTTCCATCCTATCGACTTGTGATTATCCGCATGTTCGTTCTTTTCTTCTGTGCAAACCGTTCGAGAAATTCGACCGAAAATCGAACGATCGCCACACCGGGTGTACGTGTGTGCTGCGACCATTTGAATCGCGTGTGACCTTACGACCGTTCGGATAGATCGGAGGATTAACGATCTGCTGCTCGACAACCGCGGTGTTGTGACCATTAACACGTTCACATGTCCAAGATAGAGGATAGAAGAACAATGCCATTTATTTAGAGCAACACCGACTGATCTTCTTTTAAGAAGTAGACAATTGCATTCAATTAGCTTTGATTCGGTTTCCAGGTTAATCTGATTTTGCGGCAATTGTTGCTTTTAATTGCAAGCGAGCTATGCAGGTTGAAGAATTGCGAACGTGTTAATAGGTGGACGAAATCCATTTTGGAAAACGGACCGTTTCGAAGGATCACTTTTCTCTTTAAACTTCGTGACTTCTGTTACGAATAAGTCTTACAGAGTTCGTGTTTCCGAAATTTTCATAAATCGTACGACAGCAATTACTCTAATAAACATTTATTTTCCGAGATATTATTACTTTGTACTTATTTTACAGTAACGATAAAGTAATTTATACGATTATTATTGATTGCAGGAATCTTTAAACTCGGAATGATTATTCTAATAAACATTTATTTTCTTACATACTCTGTAGTTGTTTTATATTTTGAGTGGTTTAATTTACGAGTGACATTAATGGAATCTGGAAGGTAATTGTGCAAGGAGAAATTATTCTTGCATCGTATTTACGGAAGCGTTCCTGTAACGGAGTGAAAATAATATTACATAGGATAACTATAGGTTTATTTGGATTAAGTACAGTTTTCGGAGTGAGGAAAATATATCGAGCCATTGTGGACTGTACTCCTTAAAATTAAGAGCAGCCAGCACAACTTTCCTTGATTCGCTAGATAAACTGGTGCGTACGGGCATTGCATTCGTATTAGAAACTTGCTTCCTGAACAACTTGGTTCACTTTCGCGTTTCGGCTTATACAAATATGCAGTCCGTTACTTTCCTGGCGAAATAGAAGGAGCCATTTTTCTTACACAGCGACGCTTTAACTGTCGCGAATTAGAGAATCAATGGAATTTGGAAATTTTTAATTATTTATGAACACCATGTTATCTTAAAAAGTTGCATTAACGAAGGCATTATTGAACAGAAAGCTCTCTCTTGATTCGGAAATGTTCGTTCGAAAAACTAAGAATTTGTAACGAATAGATTCGTTATCATATAATTAATCACAATGCACATGCATGTTTGGATTATAGATTAGTATTAGCAATAAGAACATGTGAAAGCAAAGTTCCGTTCCATTCTCTCTTGTTTCTTTAAAAAATATATAGTGAACGATAGTATTAATAATTAAAACTTAGTAATGGAATTACCTTTCTGAATCACGATTTTGTTTAACGTTAAATTGAACGTATAGTCGTAGCCATATTGATAAATCGCAAACTGTAATTTATTAGTTTACAATTTAATTAAATACAAAGACAAGGGTAAATATGTATGTATGTAAGTATGTAAAATCATATCGATCACATAATTAGCTTATTACAAATACAAAATTTGTATTTATTATATATCGAAATTTTGCTACTTTCTCCCTCCATTTTCGACCTTGACATTTACTTCCCAAACAGACTTTTGTTTCATTTACAATTATACTTGTAAATATTCTGCGTGATCTGAATCTGTAATAATTATGCACCGTGATATCAGAGTATCAAGATTGTGTAAACTTTCTCTGGCTTCGCAACGTAATAATTATACTCGACATTAGTGAAATCCGTTGTGGGAATTAAATGGGAAAGAAGACAGTGTTATTGTTGTGTGTGTGAAACTAACTAATGAGTTTCAACACGTGTGAACAATTCTGCATAAAACCTTCAAACATCTACTTAACACAAATCTAATGAATGTTTTCGTAAGATTCGCTGGAAACAAACTAAAGCGTTACAATGTTCGCCAAAAATTTGTTTTACATTTACGAAATTTTTCCTTTTGTAGCAAAAATCTATAAACGATCGATTTTTTAATACAAAAATGCTATTTTAATATTTTTGGTTTTTCCAATAGAAAATATTTTGTAAAAGATATAACAAATAAGAAGAAAAATATCTTTCCTTGATTAAGCATATTAGTTTAGTAACATGGCCTTTGGTAGTATACCTACACAAATCTTTCATGTTGCATTAAGAAAATTACAGCATCGGCAATCGCGGGATTAAATCGTTTGTATAATTAACGATAATCGAAGCGTGACCAAATCGAAAGGTTCAATCCTTACTTTTATGGTTGTCGTTACTGTCTGCTTGGTTTGCATTTAGTCTATCAAATCGATTTCACGGTACGAAAATGGCAGACCCGGAATGCAGAATAACGACGAAGAAATGGACATTGACATTTCTCTTTCCGTTTTTTTTGTCGCGTAAAATCGAGGAAGACCTGTTAGGCTTCGCGGAATAATTTCATTATTAGGATTATTCCAGAAAATTAGATTCGTACCGTTTCTATTGATGTTCTCCAGCTAGCCGTTGCTCGTGAACCACTGAGATTTATTAATGCAATTGAGTAATGAAGGTCGAGTTAATTGACACTCAGAATTTCCGTTTAACACATAATTATCATACTGCTTGATTATTTACTGCGAGAGTAAAGTGAGTCACATGCTACTTCGAGATCGATAGCGTTTTTGCAATTGAACAGTTTACACAATCATCGATAATGCATTGTTATTGGCACATCGATGCAGACAAATTACGAACATGGACGGTATCAAAGTCAACATTCAGATAATAATAATGAATAAGAAATGAGAATAATTTATCATTTTTTTAATTGTAGTTAAAAAATATTTAATCTCTTATGTTTGATGGCGAAACACCGTGTTTGAGTGAAGCATTATGTTTGCAATTTGAGTGCACTGCAACGTTAGCTTGGCATGTTAATGTATCGAAGAAAGTAAGCGAGGATTAAACGAATTTCGGTTCAATCGAACGTTTTAGAAACCGCTCCAACCGCGGGCAGAATTCCAGCAATAAAACGGTGCTTTCTTTTCGAGGGAAATCACATCCTCGTCCTTGGTGGTTTCTTATTAAAAGAGATTTTGAAAGAACCATGGTGTTATTTCCCGTCGATTACGACTCGATCCTGAGGTTCCTAAATGATGAGAGAGTAGTCAATTAGTCATAATAATGAGGAGTAAGAATGCACGAACCGTCGTGGATCGTCGGGTTTCATTGACTTT
Organism: Megalopta genalis; assembly: GCF_051020955.1. Lineage (NCBI taxonomy): Eukaryota > Metazoa > Arthropoda > Insecta > Hymenoptera > Halictidae > Megalopta > Megalopta genalis. The sequence goes on from NC_135015.1 coordinate 11,455,877, forward strand.
CCAAGTCATCGTCCGATTGCATTGGTTTCCGGTAAAGAGTTTATATGATTGTATAAGGTTTCTAATTTTATATTTCCATCGCAATATTAATGTGAATCGATGATAGATAATCTGACAACGATAAGCATCGGCAGAATTGCCAACGGTGCATTTCATTTGTGAAACTTTGTTTTTAACTTGTTTGCCATAATCGCGATCCCCTTATTTCTTTATTTCGATTACGTATATCGTTTGCATTACTTTAAACGAAAACTTTTGCATCACTTGGAGCTAAGGTGGTCCGACAATTCGAACACAGAAAAATAGAGGGAAAGGGACCTAAATTGGATGCTTATCGTGCGGATTGCAATTTGGAGAAGCTTGTCGCAACTACGTAAAATTGAAAAGTACCTTTCATTTATCCAGTGAACGGACAAAACTTGGAAAGAACACTTCGTTCTCACAAGGCCATGCCCCAGAAATATTTGAAGTAACCGCGATTTGTTTAATGTTACCGTTTTCAATCATGCCGTCGGAGTCTTTATGCGAGCTTATCGATATGCATATGTAGATCAATAGCAATCGAATGGCGTGTAGGTAGTTACGTTTGAGTAAATTCCTATTTATATGTTCTACTTATACCTCTACACAATTTGAAGCAAACTTCATTAATTATATTTCTATTAGTCCATGTTGTAAGAACTTTTTTAATTACAATATTCTGTTACATTAGGTTAGGAAAATGATAGCGAATTTATTTTGCTCTCTATTTCACACATAATAAATAAAGATAAATCTTTAATTATTTATATATATATATATATATATATATATAAGAATTAATATACAGCGCTAGAAAAATCAATTGTACAGTGAAAGAATTCGCATTATTTCTGCACAAATAGTAACAGCGCTGGCTTAAAGTAAAATTGAAGGTATTATATTTTATTCGTATAACGAAATAATAATTTTCATTCAAACATGTGTTTCTCTGTAAAACTTCCCTTACTTCGACACTTTCGTGCGTCATAACGGCGGCGAGCAGCTGATGGAAAAGAAAGTGAACCAAACTGGGATATTCACGCAGCATTTTGCACCTATGTCACTTCGTATTGAGAAATCTGTGCTGGGAAGCAGAATAAGTAGACATTATGCGCGTAGACACATATACAACACGATACCACCTTTCTAACTAGCAACTGACGAGAATTGCTACACTTACGGTTCATGTATCCCTTCGCGGTGCTGGTTTTTGATTAATTACCGAATCGTGGCAGGGATATGATTCCTTAGGTTCTGATCGAAATCTCCTGTCGGATTCATATTCCATAGGAAATGAAATCGGATGCTTTCGAACGTTGATTAAATAAGAGAGGCGCATACATTGCGCGAAGGACGTCGAACTCTGCAGTCGAATCTATCTCAAGCCAGTTGTACCGACCAAACTAATCTAAAACCAATATAACCGTCCCAAACTTTTAGGAATTTGCTAAATAGACTTAAACTTATCCTTTATTTTTTTACTTCTTATTCCAAAATAATTCATCATTTTCGGAGAACCTTTTCCTTAATCTCAAGCGAGATATTTATTCAAAGTAGTCTATCGACTCTATTTCAAACTTTCAGAAATTTACTAAACAGATTTAAAGTTATTGTTCATTCCTTATCTAACTTGTTACTCCAAAATAATTCAATATCCTAGGAGTATTATTTTTAATCTGAAGCAACAAAACTGAAAGCTGTTCAAATCTATAAAGAGTTGCAGCGAATTCTAAATTGAAACGAAATATCCGATATCAACACAGAAAAACAACTCACCGAAGAAGTCGGCTTCGTTTCTCATATAAACGTTCCGATCTCCGGCGTTTGCTAATACGTGCCACCTATTTCCCTGAAAAATGGAGAAAGACCGCGGGTCTTGTGAAACCATAATTGTTAAACAGCAAGAAAATTGTCCGGCAATGAAAGGTCGGTAGCGCGGCGAACGATTTGCTTTCGCTAATTTCGCTTCCGAGCTGATGCCTCGGAACCGCTAAACGTGTTGCGAACGTGATTTTGAAAGATCCGCCTCCGTATAGCGCCAATTAACCTCTGCTCTAAGCTGATCGAGGATCTTGACTCGAAACGATTAACTTCTTCGAATCGATTACCGTCGCGCAGGTTTGCCTCTGCGTCGGCCACTTTTCAAACACTGTGATTTCTTTCAGCTACGGGGGCTGTCAGCGCCGGCATTAATTTGATTGTTTTTCCCTCTAATCAAATACATTCTACTGTACTTTGTCGACGCCCGACTTTGTCCCCCTTAGCGAACGAACGTCGCTTCCAATTAAATGTCAATCAGCGCTAGTGAAATGTCGTAAAGTGTTCGAATGCGGGAATACGTGTTATGCCAGGCACGCAACCTGTCCGTCGTTATGTAAAGCAGTTCATAAAATGTCCTATCCATTTTCGATTTAGCTGTTGCATTAATTTATTCGCATTGGATTGATATTTACGGGGCTGTACGCTCTCTGTACAGTGTTTTCTAGCATACTTTTGCGTAGCAGTTGAGTACTGGAAACATTAAAGATAGCACAGGTTGTGGACTTCGATGCATTTGCGTAGGAAACGCGATAAAATATTGTTCGAGGGCCAATATTCAAATATTAGTCATTCGCGGAGGTAAACTTCTGTTTAACATCGAATAAAATTGTGTATTTCATAGAAGGTATCTCATAGAAGGTATTCCTAGGTAAAAAGATTGCATTTGTTCAAATCAATTTCGTAATTATCGAGGTTTACATTCATGAAACCTTATATGTGATATTAAACACTTTACCGTCATTAAAGCACAAATTGGCTGTTCCAGATACGGCAGCTAGTTTTTGTAAGCATATTTACATATTCATGAAAGATTGTCATTTCTGTTCGGTAGAAGGATTAGTTTCGAAAGTAATTCTGTTTCGTTACCAATTGCTCAAAACGTTAGAAACCTCGACAGCTCCCGTTCAAAATGGCGGCCGCCGGCGTCGTAGAAATAACGAGGTTATTAAAATTTGACACAGACAGGATCGGGCAAACAGGAGGCGTTAATTAAATAAGATTTGTTAACCGGAGGTTCTTACTTAATTGTCTTTGAGTTGAGGACGCTCGGTTTATTACTCAACGCGAGCAAATTGCTCGTATCCGCGTAATTTCTCGCGCGGTAACAAAGGAAAAAGGAGAGCCGACGCGACGCGTCGCGACGGGTTTCCTTTTTCTTCGCCGGCTCAAACAAAGATTTTCCACCGAGGAAAACGCGCCGAGATCAATCTAAGCTGCCCGCGGTATGGAAACGATTTAGCAATCTTGCCTCAGCTTCGAAGTTCTCACAATTACATCTTTGGGCATGTTCGCAGCTTCAAACAAAGTGGCATCGCCGACCGTCGAAGTGAAAGTCGAACGAAGTTTTAGGACCTCGCCTCCTTTGCCTTAATTTATTGTTACACTTTACGCGAGACCGTTAAAATTTTGATCGGTACGATTTTATGGTTGCGCAATCGTTGCGCGAGCTTTTTGCAGTTTATTCTGGTTGGTTGCACCTGTCGGGCTCGTACAAAGAAAATGGCTGACTACCCTTCGAACGTTCGCACGTGATTTATGTAGTTCGCATGAAGAAGATTTTCATTGGAATTAATTAGCGATGTTCTCACATTAATTGTTCTCACATTGTAGATTTGATATACAGAGAAATAAACTGATCTATTTAATTTATATACTTCATTTATCAATAGGATATATGTCTAACGTCTTCTACTATTTCTGCAGTCTGAAAATCTGCACTTGATCGTTTCAATTGTACATTTTTCGATGTTGCAGTGTCCATTCTGGATCGTATATCGCAACAAAGTAATAATTTTTAAGAAAGTGAACACGAAATAATATTACGCTTTCATAGTTCGAGCCCAGCGGTCGTCGTTGGACGTTTTATCCTGTGCATAACACCCACAATTAAATATCTCCAGTAAATACCGTGACAGTAAGAGTTCCATTCGTGAAATAATAAGCGCGCGTAGACCTTGTAATTTCATATGTAGAGAAAGCTGATCGTAAAGCCCGATACATTTCCCGTCTGGCGGGGAAGTGCAGCATTTTATTATTTTTTTGAGAAAGAATAATCAAATTTACAGTACAGACAATTTACAGATTTTCCATTATTTTGACATTAATTGTTACTTTGCTGTATTAACGGTCCGCGAGACGGGAAACAGTAATTTAAATAGTCATTAATTAGTTATTAATAAACTATACTAGTAGCTCATTGACATTATCGTATCTTGTTTACACTACACTGTAAGAGTTTCGCTTACACGTCCGTAAAAATAGTAGCAATGATTTTCGAAAGTTAATAGATCAATATAATTAAAATCTTTATTATTAGATCCTTATTATTAGATTTATTATTAGAATATCTACTTTCTGTCTCACGGTTTTAGACGATCTTATAAACGTAAAACGAACTTCTTACAGATGCGAAATTGTTCTTTCAAATTCCATTTACCGATTCGGTGAACAATTGTGGCCATTGTGACCATTTTGAGAGTCCATTCTAGAGATTTGTAAATTCGGGTACCGATCGAGGAAATTCCGATCGATCGAAAACGTTGATCGTATTTTATCGTATGCGTGCGGGAAGATAGGACTTTGATTTATTACTACGCCATCCATTGCGAATAGGTTAATTAAGTGTACTGCACACTATCCACGTTTCGCGGTTATAAATAGCTGTTCGCAGCGATCGGTGGAGGCTGTTTTCTGAGGAAGACCGGTTTAGAGGCGCGACTACTAAAGATTATTATCATTACATTTGTCTGCGAGGAAAGTCTAGCTGCAAGAGTATGAGGGAAATTTCCGGTAGGTTCACTTTCACAATTGTTTGACACTGATCGACGAAAGTAAGGTCATTTATTTTTACATAACCGTTTCAAGTTTAACGACTGGTTTATCTTCGTGGATGAACTGCGGACTGTAAATACCACGTCGCAGGACTCCCATTAATTCTGAAACGTTCTATAATTAAGCACTAATTTGATGAACATTATATATCACACTTTTTCCAGCCAATTCCCTCAACTTTGAACGATTATGCTGTTAATTGGAGAACGGCATGAAATTACTAACATACGTTGTAATATACATAAAAGCTAATTGGACCCAGTACCCCGTGCTGAAGATTAAGACTACGTTTTCTGTTTAACGTGTTTTCGAATCGTAAATGCCTTTTTAATTAGTCCGTTGAATTTAGTTGAAAATAACCATTCACACGAGTTAACACAGCGTAACATAGAATTTCTCAGGCTTTTTGCGTGCTTTCTTCATCTTTGCTAATTAACGTCACAACTGACATCAGTTGTTGGTCGAAACTACCGCATCCTTTTCAACAGTTTGTTGCTCTTGCATTTCGAAGATCATTCTAAAAGTTGTTTAACCTTTAAACAGAATTTTTTTTGTTAAATCGAAATAAAATTTTCTTATAAGTGTTAAGAAATGTTTCATTCATTGCAACTGTGATACAAATTGTAACAGAATAACATCTGATCAGGGTCACTGTCCAGAATTATTAATAAACAATGAAACACTGTTGTTTGCCTCGTTAAACTCCCATTTACGTTAACAATTGTTATCAAAAACAGTCGAGTATCCGGAAAGAAACAAACACTTAACAATTCAACGTTATTAACCGTGGGAAGTGCGATGGTTTTCTTAATTTTTTAATTAAACTTGCTCCCCGGCTGCAGCGTATGCGATCGTGTCTATTATACCCGGCGAATTGACTTCCTTGTTAGTCGCATTAAATCAGAGCAAAACAACATCAAAGAATATTGAGCACATAGGAAAGTCTTCCGGGTTTGGCCGGTGAATAAGTGTTATGGATACCTGCGAGCACTTATTCAACTGATGTAGACTTTTGGAATGGAGCATGCGTACTCTGTGCAGGAATGCAGCCATCATTTATCGCGAACTTCTTATCTTCTCTCTCCTCGACTTCAATTTCAAAAGCCTCCTCCCAAATGGATAAATACACCGCGATTGCGTCATCGGACTTCGCCGTTGTCAATCATACGATTAATTGCCTGGCACAAGATAATAATTAGATTACGATTACGTTGTACGATTCGCCAGTCGAAGAAGCTTACTTCATCGGAGTAAAATGAATATGGTTGACCAAAAGTAAACGTTTCGTTACCGTTGTTCACTGAATCGAATAATCGACAACTCATGGTCATGCAAAAAGGCATCTCGGTTATGGTCACTGCTGTTGCAATTTTTGTGCAGAAAACCGATCAAACGCTCTTCAAATAAAACTGCATTTTAGTCCCAACATTTTCTTTCTCGGATTGCGGTCGGAAGTTACGTAGCAGACAGTATAACAGCTGGAACATTCTTGTGATTTAATTAGCTGGCTTGTTGATTCGAAGCGCGGTCGGAACATCAAGCTGGAATTTTCACTCGAGTACGTTTATTGAAGAAGAAATTATTTATTTCATTCATTTATTTCTCTGTTAGATATTAAATTTATTGCTCGCGCAGGAAAATTATAAATATTTAGAAACAGAAAATAGGTGAACTTTCACTCCAAAGGACGTATGAGAGCTAATGGGCTAATCAAAGACTGTGACTATGTTTAAAAGAAGCTATATTAAGAAGTAGACATAATCATAGTCTTTTAAATAATCTTAAAATAGGTTATTAAATTAGAATAAAATCTCTATTGCTATTAAACAACTCGTTAAGAGATCTTTAGGCATCAATCACTAATTTACAATCAATTCTCTCGACAGGCGCTTTAGTATCTCCGTTATATTTAAAATAAGTAATTCTCTTTTGAATAAATAATTACAAAATAGATTGTATTACTTAAGACAACTTATTACCCTGAGAATGAGTACAACGCTATCGAACAATTCATTGAAAAATCCTCGATTATATAACATCGATTTGCAAAGGTCCGTTAAGTAACTCTGAATAGGTGGTGTCAAACTATTGCATTCAAAGTTTTTTAATTGGCTGCCGCGCAGTTTGTATCGCCCCTTGAATAGGCCTATACTAAAGTTCCCGACTTGTGCAACCGGGTAACAAGATTTGTGCGTTAATATCGAACGTTTCTTATTTCATCGATTGTCTTACTACTCCGATTTGACTTGCCATCGACGGAAGGTTTCATTGAATAGCGAACCTCGAAAGCGAACCTTGTGGGAAAAGTTTCTCAAGAGCGCGTAACTTTCTCTGCGTTAGGCTGCTTTCCCAACTCCTTTCCGCCTTCGGACTGCACACTCTCAGTCAACCAGAACGACATAAAAGTCACCTGCGAATTCGTCCTTCCGCAATTTCGTTGCGTCGAATTACAAATCAGGGTACATAATTCCTTATATACCCATGTTCCCGAGCGCCGCGGCCGGCTGAAATCACTGCCGCCACGGAATCCAATAATCCTCGGCGATTGCACGATCGCTCGGAAATTATTAATCAAATTTGCACGCGCGTTTCATAAATACCTGATCGACTCCCGCCGTCTATTATACTGAAAATAGGCGGTCAGAATTCGTGGCGGCAAAGCTGGATGAAACAATGTAACGAGCAACCCGTGACCCACGGGTCGCACGAGGCTCACCGATTGTAATAGAAATTTCAATTAGACACAGATCGTCTGAGTAACTAGGCCAAGCTGTAAAACGGCAGGAGGCACAACGAAAATTCCGAAAGGGAAATTAAATAGTCGTGAGTGATTCATCGCGTACTGCATAATATCTGACGCGAAAGTGAAGGCGTTTTAAAGATTTCAAGGTGATACCGTATTTCCTTCAACGAAATCGCATACTTTTTGCATTCCGATGATTGCGTTCCTTTATCCTTTCTAGAAAAAAATACCGGAGAACTTGTGTCGAAAGCTCGTTAGTTCGCAGGATACTTGAACTTGACCATTGTATCCGTGTACATAAGTTTATGGTTCTCAGAACATGTCGTTCAAACATTCGTAATTCTTTTGCTTTCTAAACAAACATATTTCTAACAAATGGGCAACGTATTTTATGCATTTATAGCAAAAACGGATAGACAAAATGATTAACTTCAGTCTATTAAGATTGTCTAATAAAGATCACAAATCGCACTTTGATCCTATTCACCTTCTGCAATTAGTGCGGATATTTTTTATTTTGCATAAAAATCCGAAATTTATTAATAAACATTACCATTTGCACAACAGAGAAGAAAGATTGATTAATTATTTCCTCCATTTCGATGTTATTGCACCATGAGCTTCAGTGAACCATAAAGTAGTATACCTTATCCTTGTTGTGCAAAACACCCCGTGTTAAGTATAATAGCATGAAAGTATGCGAGGAGAATTTTTCGATCGGCTTTCGCAGATAACGATTGCAATTGTTGTGTCCAACGATTATAAATTATGCAATCTTTCATCGAGTCAGGCACGAGACGAATCGGGTATTTTAAAGCATGGTGTTAAATTGTGCAACGTCCACTGACCCCATGACTTCGTTTTCTCACGCAGGACGTTGCACAAAGATCCCTTGTTCAGGGAACGAATTAGTGTCGCCTTTCAGCTGCTCGGGGGCTTACGGCGCGTCAATTGTTATTGAGGCCAGCGTATTTTCTTTTCCAAAACAGGACCGTTATGTCCTAGTCATATTCCAGGTCCTTTAACCCAGAACTTGCAGCAACGTCGTTTCTTACATCTATATTTAGATGTGTCGCTTTGCTTTACTAACTTATTTAGCACACTTAAGAAATGCTGTTTTCACGTAAAAGGCAACTGTGAGGTTGTAGATGATTATAAAGTAAATTAATCGACTGAGCAACAGCTAGAATGTAATAGAATATCGAATACAATTCCATGTAAGATTGGAAAAGGTTGTCGAACATTTTTCAAGCAAAATCGAATCGTTAATCGTTAATTTATATGTAGAATATTTTATTTGTATCTTACGAAGCTACTTCAATTGTTTCACACATGTTAATCTTCGCAAGCTGGAAATAATATATCCAACTCATTTTAATCGTAAATGTAAAATCCGCCGTCTACTGATCACGTTTAAAATATCTTGAACAATTTGAAGTGTTCGATAGACGACGATATCAGGTATTATTTTAATACCATTATTGTATATTGTGTAATTAATTGGGATGTGTTGTTTGTTCGACAAGGTCTTTTAGCAATTTCCCTCGGAGAGAAGACGGTTTCTCCCGCAGTTGAAAAGGCAGAAACCACTTCCGGAAATGCGGACGACATTGTTATGTTGGAAATCGACGTAAAGGAACCTGTGAAGAGATCACCGTTACAAACCAGCCCCGATTACGGAGCTAATCAATATACTCTTCAGAGCGCTGATGCGTCTCACCAGGTAACAAGTCATTCTACAAATAATTGAGTTTTCTGATCAATTTCAGAGTTCTTTAAACCCTTGCGTTAGTGCACTCAAACCGAAGAACTATTCTGATTTTGTTGTTGTGAAAAACACCTTGTCGAAAATCCTCCATTAATATTTCATCACTCTCATTCAACAAGGAAAGATATAATTGACTTTGAAATTGACCTTGACCTCTTCAGCCTGGAAAACTTCACCTACATATGTACTCTAATGTCGTATTCGTATTCTTTCGCGTTGCAATAGAAATTTGTTCCGGACACATAGTTGCTGATAAATTCGATCGAAGTGCCATTCGTTAATATTAATTCAATTATTTGACGCGACTCTTGGAGAATATAAATTTTAAATAGATTTTATCCAAAACGTAGCAACAATTTCAATTTAAAAAAACATAAATGTATAATTTAGTAACATTTACATTTCATTTAAATTAATAGACAGTAACAAGATGAACAGAGAATAGATTATAATGTTTGCATTTATGATAAGTAGGTATACCAGAAGTAACAGTCGCACACAGAACATTTCAATTCCTATCCATTTTTGACATTTTAATTAAATTATCGACATTGTTTTGGATTACTATTTAACCAAATAGTTCCATTTTCAAACAATTTCCTAATTATTTAATATTTGGAAAGATTGCGATCAATGTTAGAACTTCGCAGTGGGAATAAGTTCAATTGTCGTAGGTCGTTGAACATTAGAGGAAGTATACAATGTAGGATCCTTGACCATAGATCGGTGTCGCGAAGTACATAATACTATTCTCGTTATCTATATTCGATATCGAAGTACCGTTGTCTACATTCCGGTAACGTAACCGAGCAATGTCCCATGATGTTAATGAACTTGCGATTGTCTACGACTCTGAAGATAACCAGTTGTCAACCTTTGTTCCTGCACTTGACACACCTTGGGCAGCGTGATTAATTGTTTATGCTAAGGAAGCACGATCAGACGCTCCGGTGAGAACTTCTGTACACATAATATTTCATAACCGATCATCATTTCGTCTTAAGAAAGAAATAAAAAGTGTGCATCATAGCAATATTATACATTTTACACACTTTCCTTTAGAAACTCCTAAAATTGAAAAAAATATTCATTGCGAGAAGAATGTTCCTGTTACGGCCAAGTGGCCAGGGTTTATGGCAGGGGCCATGTGCTTGGGTACCCGGACGGTATGGGTCTGTCCCGGGCCGTTCCCAGGTACATGCGGCACCGTCATAACGTCTCCTGGTCCTTGATTACGGTCCAGTCAATGACGGTTGGGTCTGGCATTGTTCGGGCACGTAGGCCCATCAGCGCGGGATGTCTCGCAGGAGTTATTTTGCCACTCTCCCTCCTAACTCCCGGCCCACCGTTTTGGGGCAGTCTCACTGGATTTGGGATTGCAGTGATTGGACCGTAATTCCTTGCCGCCCACCCTAGGTCAAGAGAAGTAGGGAGGACCGAGGTCATATTAGGCATGACTCCGGTCCTCTAGAGGACAGACAGAAAGCACAGACAAGACAGACAACAGACAAGACAGACAACAGACAAGACAGACTTTCAGACAGAACAGAACAGAACACATAGAGAGATACGCGTAACGGTTAGGTTGCGCGTTACAAATAGAGTCCCACTACAGTGGGTGGTCCTTCGAGGTAGTCGGCACCAAGTGCAATATTCAGAGGATCTCCGTCATCCATCTGATGAGTCCTCAACAGTTCCTCTGTCATATTTTTTGAAGTTTCAATATTCCCTCGTAGAAACTACTAACAATAATCCCGTTAACATCAAACACAAAGATAAACAAATAGCACAACAATGACTGATTCACCAAAAATAATGAAGTTTATTTTGTAGTTTAAAGTAGAGAAGAATTCTTGAAAATTATTTACAGAGGAATATTCGATCGGTGACCTATTTTGCCGACAATTTTCAATAAATACATATGCTATTTAATTTGTTAACAACGATCGACAAATATTCAATTGTTCTTCGTGTTGATCCGCTTTGGATCGATCGAAGTTCGTGAAATAATAAACGGTAGGTATTCATGAGTAAACGCAACAGAGATTGACGGAATATATATCCTTTCAAGGATAACATAACAAATGACCAATAATGCCGCCATGTCTGCCTTTCTTGTCCCAAGACAATAAGTGTTCCTAGAAACGGGCAACATCATTGCTCTCGGTCAACCGTGACTATTGGCCGCCTATCACTGGCCAACATAGTGACTAACTTCGTAAAGTATAGCCATGAGCAGTGCAGATTTTTCTTTTCCATTAGAACGGAGGGCTCGCCTTCATTATCTAGATATTTCGTTGCGACAACTGCAATTGGTTCAATACCATTGGTTTCCATACCTGCGATTACCATTGTCACTTCACTGGTCTCTAATACCTCAAACATATTGCAGATTTTACATGTTTTTTACTGTGCCGTTTCTCTTAAAGAGCGGACATTCACAAAACCAACTTTCCCAGGAATCTCTATCCGTAATACTTTCTTACACACTGATAAACGATAAAGCATTATGTAAAATCAATTACAGATTATTTATGGTCGTTTGGGTTTTCTGCTTTTCCTTTATGTAATAATGTTGATTTTCTTGTTAGCACCATTGTGATATACATATACTGAAATTCGTATTTAGTAGTATTGACTTTGTTTAAATAACTGGAGCATTTCACACACAAAAAGAATGAGAATCAATGTTTGTGGAATCTATTTCCAAGTAACATTTCGCCATAAAACATACCGTTCAATGTAACTTCATATTTATTTCTACCTCGAATATAGCAATACAAGGTATCAAAAGAAATCACAGTTTTTCCTCATTCTTCCATAATAATCTGGGTTAAAATACTTGAGTTATTTGAAAGTGAGAGGAACTGAATTCCAGAGCCTAGGAATTCACGAAATCGTAAATCCTCCTTTTAAAGCAGCCTGTGGTGCAGCAAATTTACTGTACTCGGTCAACAGAATATGCTTTAATTGCATTGTATAACCGCAAAATAAATATTATGTTAATCCATTAATTCTTTTTTACAACGATAAAACTGTAGAATGTAATTAATTTATCCAATAATCTGCAGCTTACCCTGTGACAATAAAAACTACATTCTTTCGTATTTTTATCAAGTATTCACTCAACAAAAATAGAAATGAAGTTAATAACTCTGACGTATGCTTATGATTTACTAGGATAAGTTTCGAATTTGATAAATTACTATCTTGCCTGTAAGTATAATTTTTATTAGAATTGAATTGGTGTAAAAAATTTCTATTGTTGTTAAAGTGAAAATTTTGTATAGAAAATTGCTATTCTTATATTAAAACTAAATTATTATACAGAGAATTGCTATTTTAATTGAAAGTAGAATTTCGTATGGAAAATTACTGCAGGAAATGCGAGAATGAGTTTGAAAATTGTGTAGGAATTGTGATCGAGAAAGTGCAGGAACGTACTTTCGTGATCGAGGTAAAAATGCGGATTTAAAATAGAAGAATGAATCATTGATCTACGTTGCTTTTCGAAGGGGTTCTGCTGTACTTCTACACCTACACCCGATCCTGATTGTTTAGCCGTGCTAAACGCGATCATGCTTTCTTGCATAACTTTTACCTTCTAATCGGTTCGACCTGACAAAACCGGTAATACCACACCCAATGATCGAGAGTATATCCGTCTGCGGGCCCTAGATACGTTCTCCATATGGTTCACGGCCTTGTGTACCGTTACCGTGACGAGTTTGCTTTGAATGAATCCATCTTTACTCTCATTTATAGGTCATCGACTCATCCGCGATGCTCATAATCCATTCATGAGAACATCGTTACCAAATCTTCGATTTTTGAAAGAATTTCAAAGAAATTAAAATTTACTGAACATATTCTATGGAATATCTCGGTTACACGTACTTCATAAACATTATTAACTGTTGAGACTTAGTTAGACTTAAAAAGTATGATATAATGAAACGTAACAATAACTTTTGATGTTAAATCTAATGATTTTAACAGAGAGTCTTGAGTGAACGATCAGAATTTTTTGACCGAATCAACGGCACAATACGAGAAACTATTTTACCTCTATTTTCGTTTTTATAAATTAGAACCGTCGAGGTATGAACATATTTTGCGAAAATGCTGGCAGCGGAGGTGCCTAGTGAAAGTTAGTTTGGCAGAGATTCCTGCAGTTCTGGATCGCGATGCATTCGGTAGTTTTCACTTCACGGTTTAAAACGGATTCTTTTTGCGAACTTAAGGAAATCGTTGCTTCGGGTATATGATTTTTACAAAATTATTTATAGACACGTGCATGTCTGACCTCGGTAATTGAAAATCATTACAAATATTATTTTTTATTAGGAAATAGTATGAAACATTATTTTAAAACATAAACTGAAGGTGATTTATAAAATTAAATAATATAAACAATTAAAATTATAAAGATATTACAAAAGAATATGCATAGATATACAAATATTTATTTACGAAAGACTAACGATCGCTGTAAATCACTTTAACTTAATTTTTGTTGTGTATATAAAATTGTTATATATTTATTTCTATTGAAGGTCATACGAAGGTCATGTTGTATACCATTGAATTCTCGACTTTAGGTGATGGTAATCAAATATCTAGTCCCTTGGAATCTAGATAAATGTGACCTCGATAAAATGTACTCATCACATCACAACTTTGCCTCTTTAAACTATATTAGTCTATATTGTCAGAACAAAAGCAAGATAATTAACCTTCTCTGCCAACATTATGGTTTTACACTAATGCAGCAAACGGATCTTTTGATTTTAAACCTTAATTTTGTTTGTAAAAATATTGTTTAAAGAATGTAGAAACCTTTAATGAGTTTTTCAATTTATTATACATATACTAGTTAAACAAAGAAATTGTCACTTAGCCCTAAATGTCCTATGATGCCGGCGAAGTGTCAAATTTCTCCAGTGAGGTCATCTAACAGCTCACCCAAAAAATCAACAGAACCGCAATCTAGTAATAAGATCCAGTCAACAAACACTCGTTGCCGTTTTCTGCCACACTGACACGGTCTATATTTCTAGCTGCCACCGGAGTACTTGTCATACTTGGAACAATACGCGCAGGAGCAACCGCAGCCGCAACCGGCGCCGCCTCAGCGCAGACCGCAGCCCGCGTACGCAAGACAACAGCAAGCTCTGCAGCAAGCTTACTACAACTTCCGGAAACCGACGGTCGTTCCCCCGCGACCTCGTCCACAGCTGCATCCCCAAGCTTTAGCTCAAGCGGAGGTAGCCGCGGAAATTCAGGCTCAAGTTGATGCTCAAAACCGTGCGGAGGCAATCCGCACAGCTCGTTTAGGCTCTGCCAGTCCATCCGCCGAGAACACCTACCAGGTGCCAGCTTACAGTCAGCCTAAGCTGGGAACGTTCGAGCAGGAACTGTTGCAGCTGGTCTCAGCGAACCAAGCCCAGGAGTTCAAGCTTTTGCCGACTCAGCCGAAAGGCGGTGATTCGGCGTACTCTCAGCAGTTGGTGGGCTACCCGGCGCAATATGCTAAGCCAGCTGCTGCAGCACCTCAATTGCCCGAGCAGTATCACATAGAGACGTCTCCGCCAAGGACCTATCAGCCACGGCCCCAGGTAGCTTATCAATCGGTGGAGGAGCAGTACCAAGCTCAGCCCGCGAAAGCTTTCCAACCCTCGCCGCAGTACGATTACGCGGCCGACGAAGCTCACTTGAAAGCCTTAGAACAGGCTCAGGCTCAAGCTCAAGCTCAAGCGCAAGCTCAGGCGCTGGCGTTCCAGAAGGTCGCGCAAGTCGAGTACCGACAGCATGCGCAAAACGCTCTGGAGCACATAAGACTGAACAACGAGGAGGACAAACAGCGAACTGCTCTGGAACAGATCCAGCAGGGCGCACAGGTCAGCGAGGCAGGCCGTAGTTATCTACAGGAGCAGCTACAGCCGAAGAGCGCGGACGCTGCGTACCGCGCGAAGGTCAAGGCACAAACCACTGCCGAAGTAGCGGAGGCGAGGAAAGTGCAACAGGCTCAAGAGTTCAAGGCTCACGCCGACGCCATTAAGAAACTGGAGGCGCAGCAGAGGGCTCATCTGAGGGTGCAAGAAGAAGTCCGCAATTACGCGTTGAACTTCGACAAGCTCCAGGCGCAGGCCCAGGAACTGGCCCAGGCGCAGGCTGAAGCTCTGTACAAGGCGCAGCTCCAGGAACGCCAGCAGATCAACAAGCAGATCATCGCTATTTCGAAGGACCAGGTGCAAGGCAAGAAGGTAGACCCGAACTCGCCGGTCTATCATTACACCTTGCAACCCAGCAGCACTCCCGTGCCTCCGCAGAACAGCTACTTCACCAACGACGAGCTGCAGAAGTACCAGGCCTCCGGATCCTCTTACGTACCTAGATCGGTCCCGAAACCCGATGGCCAGATCGTGGCCGCCCAGGTACAGCCTGCCATCACCCAGCCTCGCCAAGCCCACAAGCTCAAGCTTCCTCTCGCTCCCCAGTCCGTCTACGTGTCCGAGTCCGGGCTGCTGAAGAAATCACCTATCAAATCGATCACGATCGAGGAGGTGGACCCGGAAGTGAACAATCGCCAGATCTATCAGACCGCCACGCCCAAGGCGCGCACTCTGTCCGAGGAGGACTTGTCCGCTCTGATCAACGCCGGCTATACCGTCACCCCTGTCCCGCAAACCGCGAAGTCGGATCAGATATACGCGGTGGAGAACGCGGCCGCCGCCGGTTACTACACGAAGAAACAGAAGCTGCCGCCGGCCAGGGCCGAGTACGTCACCTACGAGGAAGTGATACAACGCCCCCGCAAGCTCATCAGAAAAAGCAGGCCTGTCCTGAAGCAGAACGACGGGGACACCGACGCCAGCGAGAAAGTCACTTACCTGCTACCTCTGGAGACCGCCTTCGGCACGAGACAACCGCCGCTCAAACAGGAAGAGTAAGTCGGTATAGATGTTCCGTTCGGAGGCGTGGTAACAAGTATTAATCATGCAACATTTAACCCGGAATATAGGTCTCGCATTTCGTCCCCTTACACACGTGTCCTTTTGATCATTGGCGTGCAAATTGTTAGGTCCGTGCTGCGACCTTTCGAAAGGGATTTCTATTCTTCTTTTTCTGATGTTGATACTATCGTAGTCCTCGACGATGGAATTGGTCGCGGTGTTAGCTGTACGACGAGGCACTAATCAAAATGAATTTAACCTGTTCAAGGATACTAGCACAGTCGTGTATGGCTAATTTTCGTTTCATCTGGGAATAGCAGTTTTCATTTGGAGAAATCGAAAATTTATGTCTTCGTATATCTGGATGTTTCATCGTACGAAGGTATACGTACTGTTAAACATTTTTAAACGGTCGTCTCTGTCGAGTTGTAAAAGACTTAATAAGCTATGGATCTCCGTGTGTTTGTGACGCGATGTTTGAAACAACGAGAATAATTAGTATCTTTATTTTATTTTAACCACAGGAAGTCTTCAGGTAGGTGGAAGAAAATTATTTGACTTTCCTAAAGAGACGTTTCTAAACAGTTTCATGATTCTGTAAAGAAAATCGATTTTATTCGCCGAAAAAAGAAATTCCTCCCTTTAACGATCTAAAGAATTGAAGAATGTACTACACGTTTACCTGTAATTTGGATGTCCCTTCGAATTACAGATTAGTCCTGGCGACGGAAGGACGAGAGCAATGTTTGAACTAATTTTGTACATTTATGCTGAACTCAAATTGTCAGAATACGATGGAATAAAAAGCTTAATGAAGGTTCTCATTAACGTTTCTATCTCATTTTGAACTAACTAGAAATTTTACCTTTTTATAGGAATGCTTCTTACTCTCTCTCTCTCTCTCTCTCTCTCTCTCTCTCTCTCTCTCTTTCTCTTTCTCTCACTCTTTATCTTCAAGACCAGATGGATTTTGCTCGTCTGCTTTTAGTTTAATTATTCGTGTATTTATTCTCATAGTATCTTTCTATATATTTTCTATACGTTTCAATTCAGAGAATTAATTGAATTTATATCGTACGTTAATGTAATAAATGCCTTATCTGCACATGGCATCATGTCGAAGCTTGAGGAGAAAGGATTTTCGAATCTTAGTTTATTAAACTTTTCTTAAACGAAGATTACTTGTGAAGAACGTTTTTATTTATTGTATTTTATGTTGCAGTTCGGAACTAATAATTTGCAACGCCTCTGTATTCTGAATCGCCTGTTTTAGCAACATTAACCTGTTGAGTAATGACGAACAGACCGCGGTTTTTATGCATTTATGTCAAAAATGAATGTATGAAACATGAAACAGGGAACATTTCAGAAGAACTTGAGGCTATTATTATCATATTTAAAAAATGATGTAACTCCTGATAAATATCAACACACTTAGTAAATTGGATTTTGCCCCTGTGTTAGACAAAATGGTTTTTATCCGCATTCAGTTGCACTGGAGCGTTTAGGAAAGCACAGTCACACTGTCGACAGGTTAATTTTGCGTCACTACCATTTAAAAAGAAACGTAAAGAAAGGCAACAATTCATAAAGTCACGAATTATATAATTGTCGATTGTTATATTGTCATTGTTTAATTTCTCACACGTTTAACTTCTTTCGATTTACCACACTTCCATTTATTCAAGTAGCGTGCCCACTGGAACGTTAACAAAAAAGAAACGGGAATAAAGGTATTCGTTGATAAAGTGTTCACATGTTACCCTGTGCAGTAAATAACTATTAATTATAGCGTAGCAATGATTTACTTCCTAGTTTCGATGCGGACGTTTCCTTCCGTATTCCTCAACCTATATTTTTCGTTAAACGTTCATGTTGTTTATCGCTTCGAGCTACGATTCAAATAACTCAAGCATATTGATTGACAAACGGACAATTGATAACGAAAAGCTCTTATTCTAATAACTTATTTATACTTGCAACACTTGCAAATTCGAATACTGTTGATGACAACGAATTTCGTCGCTTGAATCATCCTTGATGCGTAGACGATGTCAATCAAGATGAGTGATCGAATTAAGTCGCCGCTCTTTAGGCGTGAGTATAGATTGTGGAACAATTTTCTAGCGTAAACGAGTGCTACGGTACACCTTTTACGCGACATTAATTGTAGATGGTATGTGCGACGGTGCTAAGTCGAATAATTATTAATTTATACCTACTATTTGTATATACTAGATTTTTACTTAATAAAACAGTTCAAAAGTCCTGCTTCGTGATATCTATGAAATTCATCTCTTTCCCTGGAATGCTCGTTGTACGAAGAATCCTATTTTTAATCAAAATAAAAATTTACTAATCTGTAATTTACAAATCTAATTACTGTTCTAATAAAAAATCAAATGCACTTCTTCGATTAAGAGTATCAAGCACTGTATACAAAATAGCATCTAGTTGCTTAAGAAAAACTGTTGACAACATCTACGAATTTTATTGATGAAATAAAACAATGTATCTTCTTAAAGAATTGTTTATGAAAACACCTTCATGTTTGTGAAATTATTACAAAGGCAGTTACAAATTTCTTGGACGAATCTATTCAAGATTAAATTTCAAGGTAGGTAGGCTGAGCTATAATCACGATTAAAAATTTAAGTAATAATATTCTTCATAGAGGAAGGAAATATAAATAATTTTGTTTATAATTAATGGTAAAAAGAAATGGTAAACGTTTCACGCTAGCGTTACGCTTCGAAAACACGCACGTTTCTCTGACTTGGATTGTGGCTGATTAATATGTCTGTTTATCACTTACTGTCTCTGCGTCCAATGAACCCAGATGGCGGTGTGTCATTGTCTGCTTTCACTGTGTTACGGCCAAGTGGCCAGGATTTATGGCAGGGGCCATGTGCTTGGGTACCCGGACGGTATGGGTCTGTCCCGGGCCGTTCCCGGGCACATGCGGCACCGTCATAACGTCTCCTGGTCCTTGATTACGGTCCAGTCAATTACGGTTGGGTCTGGTATTGTTCGGGCACGTAGGCCCATCAGCGCGGGATGTCTAGCAGGAGTTATTTTTATTATAGGGCAGTCTCACTTGATTTGGGATTGCAGTGATTGGACCGTAATTCCTTGCCTTGTTTTTTTTTTTAGCAATAATTACGATGCAAGTATCCGTCGATAGAAAAAACTGTAAAACAATAATCCTGTTGTACGATTTTCATTACTGTCAATTAAACCATATTATAACTAGTACTGTTTAATTATTTCATATCCCATCAAAACCGATGCATTCTTACTTCCAAAAATTTAGCGCTTCATTTTATTAGTCACTACATATTTAATTCTTCACGTAACAAATGGCAAAATCATTTCTGCCAATGATTACAAAAATCATTTTTCAGTATTGCCTATCAAATTTTATTGAATGCCAGTTTGGGACAAATTAAACACGAGTAATTTTTTTTATTAAATTGGTGAATTAAATCACATTTGTTTGAACTTCTTGCTTATACCAGCGTCAAAATTACCGGCGTGTTTCGATCGTTGAACTACGCCCGCGGCGGAAACCATTCTGAAGCCTTTATCGCCGCGTTTTCGTCTGACAATGCGTTAACATTGGCATTCACGCAAAAAAAAAGAAAGGAAAAACCCCGGCCAACAACAGATACTTGGGGTTATGTAAGAAAATGTTCCACGATGCAATTAAACCCCGTACACATCAAATCGGAATAGTCCTTGCTCGACTTGTATCCCGGTACAACTTTCTCTCTCACGCTGTGACATAATCTTTTGAACAGTTTAGTTGGAGAGTTGGAACCCGGCTGCGCATTGAAAACTGGTCTAGTTTCGTTTATTATTACCTACGGTGCAGACATGTCGAGGAACTGTTGCAACTTTGCTGTGCCGCTGATGGCCATCTTCTTGGTGATAGCCTGCACTACGCCTCTTCAGGTAACGAGCCTATCATTTCAGTTTGTTAACATAGCTCCACGT
Organism: Megalopta genalis; assembly: GCF_051020955.1. Classification (NCBI taxonomy): domain Eukaryota; kingdom Metazoa; phylum Arthropoda; class Insecta; order Hymenoptera; family Halictidae; genus Megalopta; species Megalopta genalis. The sequence continues at coordinate 11,476,233 of NC_135015.1, forward strand.
AACGTGGTCGTGGCATTAAATCTAATTAGTATCGTATCGTAACATTATAATGTCAAGCTTTCAAGTCATCATTCACCGCTTCAACTGAATTCATTTGAGTTAAGCAAGTCGATCGAAATTTGTTGCTTTTTGATTCATCGTTTTAGTATTTTAATATAGAAATTTGTAATTATTCAACAGTTTCTCTGTGTCATTGAACTCCTTGATATGTCTCTTTATCAATTATTTTTGTACGAATGTTATTGGAATAGCAAAAGATGTTGTGATTTCAAAATATTCGAATGACGTGACGTAATGTACTTTGTAATATTACGCTCTAAGAATTACTAATTTTATGGGAATTATATTGTAGTTGGAATTGGAATGATGGAATCGAAATTTTAACTTTTAAGCGTAATATTCTTGATGGAATTGGTTTTTAAACATTTGCATCGAGCATAGATTTGTTACAATGTTCAGTATCGTTGAATTGATATGAATCTATCGAACAGAGATTATGTACGGTGTTTTTCCATGTGATCTACACGAAAGAATTTTGTATCGTACATTCACTTCCCTTCTATTCCTTAACTTAGATGTAACATTGCCGTTAAACGAAGGCGATATTAAAATATGCGAAATATCTGATCTCAGTATAATGTATGTAAGTGTTACGATATCCCTAAGCATTATAAGTCGACTTCTTAGACTTTTTGATCACTTCATACATCAGGGTGCCTGCTATTCACTCTACGCTATTTTTCCACGACAAAATAATCTGAATACTATTTGAAGAATAATAAAAGAAAATAATATTATTTTATTATTATTCTTTAACTTTCATTCATTCTTTTATTTTCATACACATTATTTTGATAGTCATAGCAAACAAATGCAACAAATAACCACGGTAATAATAAAAATTCGTTAAACATTTCTTTTAGAACAACCGCGATTTTGTTTCTTTCAGTATCCAATAGTGGTTGACGATTACGGTTACAACGACTACCAAAATTACGAGCAACCACGCGCAAAACAGAATCGACAATACTCAAAACAGGATCAATTAAATTACGAACAACCACGCGTAAAACAGAATCGACAATACGCGAAGCAGGATGAATCGTACGCAAACTACGAGCAACCATACACAAAACAGGATCAACAATACGCGAAGCAGGATGAATTGTACGCAAATTACGAGCAACCATACACAAAACAGGATCAACAATACCCGAAACAGGACCAATCGTACGCAAATTATGACCAGTCATACGTAAAACAGGATCAATCGTACGCAAATTACGAGCAACCATACGAAAAACAGGATCAGCAATATGCAAAACAGAATCAACAATATGGAAATCAGGATCAAACGTACGCAAATTACGAGCAACCATACGAAAAACAGGATCAACAATATGCAAAACAGAATCAACAATACGCAAAACAGAATCAACAATACGGAAATCAGGATCAATCGAATGCAAATTACGAGCAACTATACACAAAACAGGATCAACGATATACAAAATACGAGCCGGTATACTCGAAATTCGATCGACCGATTGTTGTAAAGCCTCAGAAACCGAAAGACGGCTCAGACTTCAGCAAAATTCCTGGCACTCCTGGTGTGGACTATCCTGTGTATCACACTATACCGCGGACGAGTTTTTCCTGCGCCTACGTTCCATTCGCGCCAGGAATGTACGCGAACGTGGAAACCGGTTGCCAGGTAATCTGCTTCGTTCTGATTAGTTTTATTAAATATTTATGTAAATTGTATCGAGGATTAAAGAGAAGATTATCCTCATTGGAAAACTTACATCGTGTCACTCAATTTCTGATTTTCTCTTCGAAGTGAATACTGTTCTTTAGACAAAGTTGAAGAATCGTCGGTCATTAATTAAATTTTAATGACTTCTTTTCGATATAATATAACCGAGATCTTAATTGATCACGTTGACAGAGCAACATTTATGAAAACGAATAGAAGAGCGTGTGTAGATTTAATTTCGTTAATTTTGTAGATTTAATTTTAGGTTGAAAATTTGAGATGTTTATTTTTGCGAATGCTATCGATAGAATGCAAAATGCAAATACAATTTTTGAAGAATTGTTCGTACAAATTAGAAACAGGGAAAAATTGTTTCTTTATATTCGGATTTCTATTGTGATCTAAAAAAGGTAGAAAATTTAATTAAAATGTTTAAAGATCTAATAATGCATTTTAGGGGAGTAGAAATATAGTTAGTACATGTTTGCAGTTTAACCATCACTATTGCCTACAGCGAATAAAGAAAGTTTCCAGTCGATAATGTAGTCATACGTTTCCCTGGATAAAGCTATTTCCTACAGTTCAACAAATGCATTTGCAACAATTGAACAATTTCATAAAGAATATACGATTGTAGTTTTTAGTATTGTAGAATTTTAATTTCAATTAATTATTTGTTGCCATACATGAATTTATTTATATATTATTGTTTATTTCGTAGGTCTACCATATTTGTCACGATGGCCGCGAAGGTCATCAAGGTGCATCCTTCTTGTGTCCAAATGGCACTATTTTCAGTCAACGAGAATTCTCTTGTGATTGGTGGCACAACGTGAAGTGTGCTGAGGCTATAGCTTTGTACAGGTATAGTATTATCTCTTAGATATACTATTATTTTAGTAATTATTACTATTATTTATTAAATTACTATTATATTATTTACTATTATTATTAAATTACTATTATTATTACTATAATTATTTAAAAAATTACTATTATTTATTAAAAATTGCTTACCTCCGGATGGAAGACTTTATGAAAAAATTGTACATAAATTGTCCTTAATTAATTTCAGTTTAAATTTGGATCCAGAAAAGAATCCTTATCTGCCAAAGAAAAAGAAGGAAGAGCCGCAGAAAAACATGAGGATCGTGGTGCTGTAAATTCCTTTACTTCCAGAATGCGAGATCTACTATCAATGCGAACTATTGAATTGTTGACGCAAATGGTGTTTTAAAAATATAAGACCACCTGGAACATGCATATTCTTCACAGGAATGAAAATTGAAAAGTTTCGTTAAAGAACTTTTCAGACACGATATGGTGCCATATTTTTGGAACACTAAATATAAACAGTAGTTCAAATGCATTTATTGTACATTCATTGATGTCGATCTTAGATCTGTCAAGGAATATCGAAACTTTTAGTATAAGAAAGGACTGTTGAGTATTTGTCGAAAAGCTCACAATAAAGATTTTATACATTCCGCGCGGCCTAGTTGAGAATGCATTTCATCTGACACTTTATTTATTAATATTATAAAATATGTGCTAAGTATTATGTGCGCATTTATTATGACCAAACTTACTAATACATGTGAAGGGAACTATATGTAAGTGTTAACTTGTGTATATAAATATTTTTATGCATAGATAATATATACGGTTGTTACGAAAATTTTTCATAAAATTCTATGAGCATCATGACGCATAGTAGGAACTTTTTTCCTACGGGAGGGGGGCTTTAAAGGTATATAAATTTATTAAAATACTTAATTCTAATTCTATTGATTAAAAAAATACACATTAACAGTGAAACGACAATTAATAAGTTATGCTGCGTATGTAGTACGTGCATATTTTATAAATAAAATATAACAGAATGTTTTAATATATTTTTTAAACACACTCTATTTCCCACGAATTAGAAATATCATGTAGTGTTATACTCTTGCAAATATATGTGACTGTAACAATTTTCTGTCTCAACGTTTCCAATTAATTTGTAATGAGATATTAAGATTATATAACGTATTATTCTAATATGGTAGTATGACACCAGTGAACGTCAAAATAATGGCAAGAGGTCTATTATAATTGTTCTGTCATATATTAATTTAAACAATCTACACGTCTGTCTCATATTGATATGTTAAATGCTTTAGCTTCTCGGTGAGTTAGTTAATCATTTAAGTTAAAGCGATCATATATATATATGTAACTTAGACCTATCGATATTATACCTACTGCTACCATCTTTACAGCTTCTTCGTACATTCGATCATTATAGTTTATTGACCTTGTCGTTTACATTGTACCGTACTCCACCATTCACAACGTTTTTTCACATCACTGAACGCAGTACCTGCAGGACACAGGGTGGCAATTTTCGACCAACCGGAACAGTTGTAGAAAACCTAAAAAGATTAGTGTGATAAATATTCAATAACTTCACGGTATTTAATTTTTATATTTGTTGTCATACAAACTAACTTGGCAATAAGTTTCAACGTCGGCGATCAGACCCCTTCTACCATTACAAGTGAAACTAGTTTCCGGAATGGCAGTAAGGTTCGTATACCGAGAAACCGTACTGTCAACATTGAATCGAACATTCTGATAGGCTGTTGCTTGCGAGTTAGTGCCAATATTTCTCGATTCATGTTTCCTATTTCTCGGGTAAGTGTTTTGATTTGACTTCGTCGAACGAGCTGGAACGTGCCTCGAGGATCGCTCGTGAAACTTGTTCAGAAATCCTTGATAGTCGGTGATAATCTGCACATAAACAATATTTTATCACCTTTCATAAAAAGTGTCGAAGTCGTCAAAAAATTTTACAAATAGTCTCATTATAAAATTTCAATTTTAAACATTATTAATTTAGTAACTATTGAACGACCAACATTTCAATCGAGTTATTCAGCCATTAAGGAATTAAATTTATATTCTATATTAATTAATTTTAGTTCTTCTACATTCATTCAATAATTATGTCTCTCCATTGCCTCATGGAGCTCATATTTGTACAAACAACTCGATCCGCGTAGATTTCCACCTTAAACATGACTAATTCAGCAATTATTAAATGAGCAACACTTCAATCGTGTTTATCAATCGTTAAGAAATTATATTTTCATTCATTTATTTTTTCGTTTCTCCTGAATTCTTTCTAATTCTGTTTCTTCATTGCCTCACACGGAGTCCACATTTACACAAACTATGCTTGACTCGCGTATCTCCCGATATAGCAATTGTTACGTAAATTTCATTTGCCTCACGCTACGTCTCTCCGGGAGCCCAGAATTAAAAAATTGCCGGTCAACGGGTTAATGACCGAATTTCTCGGTCCGAGAAACTCGGGATCCAGAATCCGCGAGAAAGAAAAATTAAGCGGAGGCCGCCGTCCGAAGGCGTGCTATCATTTAGATGCATCAGCGAGACCACGTGCGGTGACGCAACATTTTTCATGGCGTGACAGATGCTCACGGATGAATTCCATGAAGAAAGGAAAAGGCGTAGCGGCGCAGAACGCTTCTATCGGCGGTTCTGCGTGCGATCTGCATACTGCGGGTGCAGGCGAGCGTGCAAGTAGCAAGTGCGCTCCCGGTTGCACTTTCATTCGCGTCCTGGGAACAGTAGAGCTGGACGACCTATCTTTTCTCACAGTCGGTAATCCTAGAAAATTGCGGTCCGCATAAGCGAGCTCTGCAAACTGGAGTCTCGTGTGTCGACACGCGTTTTTCTCGCCCGGCCTGTGGTCTTCCACTCGCGTCCGTTCGGACAGACGTATCATTTAATATTCTTTCGCAGCCGCTGCGCAGCCTTGCACTTTCTATGCACATTCGATATCGTCAACACCTTGAAATTACCTGTGTCCAGTGAATGAACACTTAACACTCAAACATTTGCCGATTATTTGAGAATGAATAATTATTTGAAACGTAAGAACGTTGAAACTGTAATTGATGTTATAAAATTTAACTTTCTTCAATCTTAATTTCCATCCTAATTCAGTTTAAACAAAATTGTCGCTGCTTGGTTTACACTTCTTGGCGAATAAAATATTTGTTTCATAGATGTTTGATGGATATATAATATGTGGTGGTATTGCGTTGGAAATGTACCTGATGCGAATTAAAAAGTGCAATATTGTCGACGAAATAATCATCCAGAGGCTGGTAAACGGTATCCCAATCATAATGAATGTCCCAACTAGGTATGTAAGCGTCGTCTAATAAGTCGGTGTTGCCAGGTAACACTAAAGGCGTCACAATCGGTGTGTAGATTCCAGGCGATGTGGGTACCATTATAGGGGCTAATTGTCTGAAACTCGTATAACCCTGTAATTTCGGGTAGTCCCGATGTTTATTGCCGTTAATGTTGTTAGGACGCTTATGACTGTAGCCGCGGCCATCAGATTGCGTATGAGGCGTACGAATAACGTATGTCGTGTCGATCGTCTTCGCATGATTGTACTGAAATCGTCCTTCTGGTGGCACGTATCGACCGTCCGGTCTCAAATATACCTTGAAAAATGAAATTTCCATGTTGTAGTCACTTCTACTAAATCACGAAATCACATATCCATACTGCAGGGTAAAAATAGTACATGACTGTCAAATAAAAACTTCTTAAAGCGTATTAATTCATTTATGTAATATTGATGAGTAAATATGATATTGCACAATTGTAATTAAAGCGTACGATAGTATGGAAGCAGAAAAGAAAATCTGAAATACAATTTTAACACTGAACTCACGAAACTGTGAAACTTTGAGACTTTTCGTCATTTTTGTCATAGTGCAAGCTTGGATAAAGCAATTCGTTTAATCGTTTCTTAAGAAACAATCTTCGTAATTTTAACAATTTGAAAATAAAAAGATATCAGATCGATCATTTCGATCGACCATGGTAAGTTTAGTGTTAAACGTTATGCGACAAAATAGCTTTCAATATATACCTTTATCGATTCAGGCACAGTTTGAACGTGTTGCATGTGTTTGTGGACATGTCGATGGTCTAATAATACGCCATCAGGTACGGTGATACCTTCTTTGTTTAACCGATTTAACGCCAACCGATCGGTTCTAAATGCTTCTTCTGGAATTTTGCCTCCCAATGCTGGCAAAACTTGTTCCCTGAATATTTGACGTTTTTGCTGCAACGAAACATTTATGCCTGTTAAATAGTTGCGTATGATTCAATTGTGATCGTGTTATAATTGCTTTTATAGTCCATTGCATATACGCATTTCATACGTATTTCATATTTCATCATACGAGCTTTAACACGTAGCCTGATATTTCACCTTTTCTGCATTGACGCATGCTGTCAGCGATATTGCAATCAATGCCAAACAAGACCAGCATCTGTTTTCAATTTTCTTCATTATAAGAACAGGTCTGTTGATCTCCTATATCGACGTGTTTCGAAACATTCCTCCTATTCATCCGGCTTTCTAAAATATGTATAATGAACACTTTTTAGTGCATGCAAAAGAAATGCAATGTAAAACATTATGGTATGTTACAATGTAAAACAAACAACTCCTCAATAGAGTTGAGGGTCATTTTATTCGCAACTTTTACAATATTTAGTAATCCACTTATTCCAATATTATCCATTATTTCCTATGTACACCTACACCTTTTATTATAATTAATATTCTCAGCCAATAGCCATTCCACATTAATTAATTTTCAGTATTAGTTGTACAAAACAATGATTACATAAAAATGTATTTCTCAATGATTTCAATGAATTGAAAATAATGTAACAATTGTCTTCCGTCATAAGTGTATATAAAATACGCAGTTTTCGAAAGGAATCGATCGATAATATGAACAGAATTTCCCAAGAAATGAAGCAATTCCCCCGATGTCATGCAATTGATGTCCACCTAATCCCGGTGTTTATTTGGTGTAATAGATGAACAAGATGATTGCTCGTGTAATGCGTACGATCATTTTCCTACAAGCGGAGGTAGCGCCACTCAACCATTTCATTGTTAGTCTTAATAATACTACGTTCTGGAGTTAATCAGCGTTCTCATGCGTGTCACGGCGCCTACAAACGGAGTTAGCAAACGCCGGCCTCCTACGTAGGAATGTGGGAATCCTCTATTCGTTTCAGAGAGTTTCAGGGGTTGAACATTCCCGTATTAATTTTCGAGATATCTTGATCGAATAGTCTGACTAAGCTTCTGGCTGTAGGCCGATCGACTGGATTTAACTGTCGATCAGAAATGCTTGGCCTGAGTCATTCGCGAACGAGTAACGAACGTTCCTGTATCCGGTATTTGTTATCGGAACACTCGGTTCGTGCAGTCCCACAGCCTTGTTCTAATTACATCCCCCGAGCGAGCCTGTCGCAATCTCCCCCTCTGCGGTAGGTAAGCCTCTGTTCCATTTACTTTGCGCGAGTCAACGTGGATCTTCCTCTCCCGATCCAATGCAATCGACGATACTCCATATAGCGCGGCGGGATTTTGCAAAGGAACTTTCGTAACGCGATTTCCATTAGAGCAGAGAACATCCAACATCCAACACGACAGAACACGGGATCTTTGACCCACGGAGATCTGTTTGCGAGAATTTAGCTAGGGAAGCGAACATGCAGGACAAACATTTTCACCATGAAATCAAACGTTTTTAGTTTCGTTGATGCGCGCCGCTGCGATTAACGTTTATCGACTTATTAAGATTGAACTGCGAATTTCATATATTTCTAGCATTTTTTATTTTATATAATTCGATACAGAAAAGTATGGGAAGACCAATTTTTTCTGTACGTTGGCATGTGGTGAAATCACAAACATGAAGACGTTTTGTATGCGTACATTTTTCTATTCTATTCTTTATTCTATTCTATTTATTCTATTCTATTCTTTATTCTATTCTATTTATTCTATTCTATTCTATTCTTTATTCTATTCTATTTATTCTATTCTATTCTTTATTCTATTCTATTTATTCTATTCTATTCTTTATTCTATTCTATTTATTCTATTCTATTCTTTATTCTATTCTATTTATTCTATTCTATTCTTTATTCTATTCTATTTATTCTATTCTATTCTTTATTCTATTCTATTTATTCTATTCTATTTTTTATTCTATTCTATTTATTCTATTCTATTCTTTATTCTATTCTATTTATTCTATTCTTTATTCTATTCTTTATTCTATTCTAAACATTTGCATCTATAGAAAGATCGGTAGTCTACTGACGACTTTTTCCATTTTGTGATCATTTTTCCTATAGATTAGTATTCAATAAAACAAGTTTTTTTCTTGTCTATAGAACATATATACCGGGTGAGTCGGAATACGTAGTACAACCGAGCTGGAAGGATTGGAGGCGGGGATGATTCTACGAAAAAAAATAAGAACAAAATTTGGTATAACATTTTTTTATCCAGGGCACCGTTTTCGAGAAAAGCAACTTTAAAGTTTGTTGATCTTTGTAAAGGATTTAATCACATTGGACGAAAATCATGGACGTCATTTTTAAACATTCTTTTGGATTAAGTATATATCGAATATGTTCTTTTGTAGTTATTATCATATATTCTTTGTCTACTAATACAATGCGCACTATTTGCATTTATTTGTTCAAAATACCTTTACGTAAGGATTACGTAAGGATATCATAAAAATAGTGAAGAACTTTGCCAGATAGATAATTGTATCATACCCTTTTATTACCGGGACATTCATTAGAGTGTTGTATAGTTTTATTACTAGATTGTGTAAGGACATTATAAAAATTGCGAAGAAGTTTGCTCGATCGGTGATCATATAGGATGAAAGCTTTATATAAGCAACAGCTAATCATCCGGAACTAGGAACGTGAGGATGGGATGCCTTTTACTTCCCAATAGAACTGCTTAGGATGGTTAATATTTGAGGCGTAACTATCGTGCAGGCGTACGCTACGGATCTTGTCGAAGATGGAAATGTTTTGCATCAGTTGCAAGAGATTAATGCTAGACAACTGACTTCCTTCTCCAATTATTTTAACACGTTCGCTACCAATATCAGTAACTATAAATTCTCTAAATATCATGCTGTGTGTTGAAATTTTAAATAATTATATTCACAAAATTAATTTGACGTTTTTTACGGGAAATACAAAATCGTGGTCGTCATACATGTGTGACGTTGGTAGAAAACGTGTCAATGAAAAAGTATTCTTAAATTTTTCACTAGTGTTTACTTCTTGGTGCTATGTGTATATGTATGTGCTCGTTTTTGCCATGTGGACGATATCCGCAAACTAGTCGTAAGAAGAAGCAAAACAAAAAATGATTTACAAGACAGCCTCTCTTTTCAATTACATAATGTCCGCAACAAAATTTCTGACGTATAATATTTAACTGTTTACGATACTGATGTAAAGGTATTATTGAACATAACGTAACAGAATAATAATTATTAGCAGTGTCTATTAAAAAGTGCATAAAATAAAATGCATTCTCATCGATGATTATACATTTCTCATGTTATGATGTTTTACTGATCTGATCTGCTATATTAGAAATTGTGGCGCAAGAGGATGCTACGAATATCCCTTAACGCTTACGCAACTAATAAAGCACGAAAAAAGTTTGTCGGACTGTCTGCAAATATTGCTCTACTGTTACTTAATTACTGTCATTGTGTTTGAACTAGAAATGAACGAGAGAACGCTACAGTATTGTGTGGACGTAACAAACCATAATGAATGTATGTCACAGCGTAACAATCTTACTTTTTTTCACCTCCATAGCATAATTAGGCTGGAAAACTTGTTTATTGTTTCGTCAGAGTACGTACTTTATGTCAAAAATTATAATTTCGAACGTTCTGCAGATTTTTACACCCAAAAGGTGCTCCCATTTAATATGTCTCTGTATTTACATTACTGTGTACAATATAATCATTGTAGTAGCTTCAAATATTTCGTAATTTAAATTCACACGTTATTCCAACAACATAATGTGTCACACTAATAACACTTTCCTCGTTTACGGATAAATATACTTATATTTTCGTCAAGCCTAGCACCGCCATTTTGCACGGAATAAAAGCGACAAATATAAAAGGAACTAGTACAAACCAGTAGAAGGGAGCGGCATAGAACTCCTAAACAATCACTCACTGGTTCATTTCATTTTTGGAAATTTGCACGAATATCAGCACAAGACACAAAACTGTTCGCTAAAAATAATGGAAAAATATTGCGTTGATTAACGGCAATTTCACGCGGGCTTGACTCAATTATTGCATTAATAGACGGTAACTTCGAACATGGAAGCCGAGTCAGGAAGTTGAAGGATGGTGAAGACGATACTGAACCCCTCGGTGAGAGTTCACCTGGTGATATACCTGAGGAAACTGAAGCACGTGATTCGAGCTCAAAACACTTTCACTGCTGGGCTAAGATAGTTCTCTGCATCTTCTCTCTCTCCACTCTTCTCTTTTTCCTAAATTACATCTTTTTTGTGTCTGCGACTGTGAGAACTTCCAACGGATCATGGGATAGATCAATAATAATTGATCGATTTGGTTGTTGTTTAACGTAAACGAGCGTCTCGCGATTGTCCTCAAGATTCCGAATCTCAAGGAAACTGAGGATTCATCGCTTCTTTATCATTGTTCGCAAAGTGTTACGCATCATATTAATTTGATTTATAAATGCAAAGCAAATTAATTCTTTCGTTAAAAATTTACGTTAGGTATAAAGAAAATGAAACGTCCGATTTTATCTAGGTTTTTATTTTGGTGTGAGTAACTTAATTATGTTTTCTGAAAATTTATTAAATGTTTAGTTCAATCGTGCAAAAGTGGCAAGTCAAATTAATTTCACACTGAATTTATCTAAAATAAATAGTGGAATGAAATAATTTATATTTTGCATTCAATGACTAGACGATAATGTTTATGTAAATGTAAATCTTTGCAAACTAATTTATAGAAACAACGATTTACGGTGACTAGATTTATCTAGTGAAAATTAGTGCAATTTGGAACTAGATTTACTAAGAAATAATGTATTCGATAAAAAAAGGCGTCTTGAGATATTAACAGCTACGTGAGAAAAAGCAAATTATTGGTAACTGCTGCAACAGAGTGATAATATTGATGAATCATTGAATATGCATGATGTGTAACGATTGGTATTACATGGTTTATTAAACCTACGGACATTTTTCTAGTACGCGAGAATTCACTGTCAATCTTTTTCTTTTGTGACAATTTCTCACGGTACTGTGATTTTCGAGTCAGAGGCGGTCCCCGAATGTGATATGGATATTTGATTGCGTAATGGCCCGTAAACTAAGTACTCAATCATTCAGACAGGGACATATTGGTAACATTACACGGCGGTTAGGTGATCCATGATCGGTAGTTTCATCTATAAAGAAAACGCGTCATTCTGCGTATTATTTAATTCTCTACTTAAACTTTCACTTAAATTTAGTCTAATTTCATTCTTTAATTAGTGAACTGCAAATATTTCTGCAAAATGGACATTTTCCGAGAAATAGAAGCAAAATAAAAGCTTCTATAAATTCTTTTAATCTTTCTACTGTTTAAAATGTCATCCGTTCATTATTGTCATAATTGCATGAAATCTGCAGTCTGGGGAATTTAAATGATCACTGCTCATTGAATTCGCAGAAAAGTATTTCGTTTATACAACAAATTTTATTCATAAAGTATATACACGCACAAGGATACGACCTGAATATTTAGCAAAAGAAGACTGAAAACCGGAGCTTCTATATTTTCTATCGAAACTGAGAGACTAGTAGCGACTTATTGATAATATCATCGACACACTGGTAAATTAATACTTGTCCGGAGCTCGTGATCGTGCCATAAAGGAATCACGATCTCGTAAATCGGCGCAGAATCCAATACAGCACGCGTAGCAAGTTACGAAACTCGAGCATCTATATCCAGATTTTTTTTCAAGCATTATCCTGCTACCGTGTGATTACCGTTTAACCAGTTTCGAAACCGTTTTCCTATCTTCTGAAACAATTTCTTTACTCAGCAGTAAACACATACACAGCTTTCGCTACTGATGGCCAGAATTTCATACCGTTTTAACCATTTAAAAAGGAATAAAACGTGAATGGAAACGTTGTTGCCCAATTATTGAAGAAACTCAATATCTTTCAAACTCGTGTTGCTGTCTTGTGAACATTATTGAACGAAAAAATTAATGTGATCGATTCAAACAACGTCCAGATTAACTAAACAACAAATAAGCATAACAAAAATGTAAGCTTGTATCATTCGAAATTTCCTGACTATAATATAAATACCATCGAAGGGAATATCATTTTCAGCTGTCATAATTCCGATGTTATCATTTACTGTTACTCAGGTATATAATTATTAAAAGTGACGGCAATTAATTAAAACTATTGAAGCAGTGTTTCTCATAGTCCTGCCTAATTGCATTGCAAAATCGGTGGCAAGCACGGACTGAACGATGCTATTAAACTGAGCGATTCCCTCAGTGTGTAATACGGGCGTTGCGTTGCTCGCAGGGTATAATGAGATCGTTTTCGTCATCGACACCTTTGCCGTTCCTGACGAAACGTATCCAAGAAGCCTGGCCGGCTGAAGTTCTGCTCAATTTATTTCATTTTATATCAGTTTCGTGTCACATTCTTTCAATTTCAGCGTCTTTGCCTCTCGGAACGAAGATTATGTTAAAACAAAAAGTGCAAGTACATGTATGCAACAACGAGCCACGAGCCCATAATTTATACTTATCCATCGTAAACTAGCATTACACTGTGTCCGGTTTAAACCATGCTACCGCCTCCTGGGAACTTCTCCTATTGTCCAATCTGTCCAACAAACGACGAAACTCTTATGGTCAACGGTTCCGCTCCTAAAACAGTATGAAACTCCGGAACCCGTCGAGCGGAAGTCCGGTATCCATTTTGGTTTGGACAAGAATAAACAGAAATCGTTTTTATTCTGCAAGAAGATTTGCGAAAGAAGTCTCGGTACGCCCGATTTGGCGAAGGATTGCCACGATCCAGTGAAACTAGGAAGTACGTACAATCAAATGAACTATGATGAACGCGGAGATAAAGCGTGTGAGAAGATAGACATATTCGATCCGTCCAACGCACAGTTTTCTTTCCTTGGCCCGCAAAGCTTTCGGGCAATAAGCATCGTGGAATTATTACTTCTATCTGCTGTTCAATTTTTTTGGTTAATTGTGAGAGTCGTAATTACCAGTTTAGTTTACGACATCCTTTGTTTGCGACGACGCGGCGCTGGTAACAATAGCGGCTGATTACCAGGCACGATATTTTGGAGCAGAGAAATGCATCCCGCTCCGGCAAACGCATTGTGATCGTTCGATGCGACTCGAACACGGCGCATGTGAGAGAAATGTATTCCGATGATGCATTTTAACACACCGGTGTTACGCAAATGGAGACGAGCTACTCTGATTTCCCGTTTGTAGATTTCTCTCCCCTTCTCCCGCACATCAAGTTCGTTCACCCACGCATGACCCCGTTTTAGGAACACAGAGTTCTAATAACCAACACACAAGCCGCGATCTCGAGCATTCGCATTTTTTCGATTTTCAGAATGTGCAAACGCCGATCTGGAATCCGATGCGCGCCAAGAAAGTGCTTCTATGCGCTTACCGTGCCATCTGAATCTCGTTTGCCGGTCCATGTCTTTGTCGGACAATAACGGGGAACCCTTCTTGCTCTGAATTAGAAGAACACAGAGTTACTCAACCACCAATTACAGTTTAATTGGCAAACGGTTTCTATAAATCCTAATACATAACTTCGAAAATCGTTCTCCGATTACATTTGGATCAGAGGTCTCTGAACTGTGTTCCAGCGAACTCTTCGTGAGGTTTTGTATAATCTCTTCAAAATAATTTATTCATAGTCATTTCGTTTACCTCCACAAATACCCGTTATCATATATTATCGTAGAGTGAAATTTATGCGGATGTAATTCAGAAATAAACTGCTTAATTTATATTGTATTTGTTCGCTACAAAATAATTATTTTCTTCTCATTTTCCACGGAAGTTACAATATTAGCATCTCTCCGATGATATAAATGTTACACCTTAAGTGAAGGGGTGATTTGATCGGGAAGCTCCATTTCCCCTCTAATCTTCAAGTTATGACATATCCATGCGCTATCCACATTCCTCTCCTTTCCAGGCATTTTATTATATAACCAAAAAATAACCACCATAAGCCGATTCTCGTAAACGAAGTTCTATGCGTGTAACCTTCTATTTCATTTGCACCATCTCACGATCTCGCTTCGCTTTTCCACGTGTAATAACATTTCTATCCGTGTCTTAACTAAATTAGTATCGCGTAAAAATAATTGCAGACGCGATAAGATAATTTTAACCATTTATCTCGGGAAATATGGGCTTTGTACTGGAGATTACACGGAACATTCTGTGGTAATATTTCCTTCCTTTTATGTTTGTTAGCGTTCTTGGCCGCGTACTTACTATTCTTTATGTTCAACACGTCTCGTGAGAGTCTTAATATGATGGAACCAGTCATTCTGATCCTCATAAATCCTAATTTAAACTTGTATTTATTGGAAAAGCATAATTCTACTCGTTATCTTCATTTAATATATTTATAATTATTTAATATGTTTAATTAATATGCATAGAAATATTATACTTCTAGTATTATGCTATCACATTTATTTTTTAAACTAAAACTTTCTATATTGAGATACTTCCCCTAACTTTAAATTGAGGTTCTGAAGATTCGAAAATTTTTACGAGTATAATTATAAAGTCGATTCGAAGTAATCTCTTAATATTAATATTAATTAATTTGTTAAGACGATCTCGAAATTTCTTTTCACTTTTATTGTTGGAAAATCTAGAAAAGATTCCTAGCATTGTATCTATAATAATGTTTTGCGTATTAATTAATCGATTGTATTAATGATTAATCGATTATGAATAATTTTCCATTCCATATTTCAACATTTTTTCCCATAAGCAATAATATCAAATTCGGCACGGATATTCTGCCGTCTTCAAATGCACATAGCACTAGTTCATGCAGTGGCAAAACGTTGAAACTTGTAGGCAAAATTATCAACAGCTGATTTTGACTAATGGTTTGTGCGTTTTGTCACTACGTGAATTGGTACTGTACGGAGGTCTGAGAAGCTTCTTCTTTTCGCCACAAGTGGCACGATTAGCTGTGGACTCTTAGACCTTATTACAAGACACATGCACAAAAAGCACAAAAGGCGCGCATTCGAGGATTCCTAATATTTGCAAAAGTAAGAGGACTCCGTACCATCTTACTAAGGAAGTGCAATATCCACTGAATTTGTGAATTAAATTAAGTTCCTTAATCACAGACGAGAGTATTGATTATAGATTTAGGATTTTGAGAATCCCACAGGACTTGAACCCGTGTCCTCCCTCTCGCATTATAACCCATCGACCTACTCGCTCATCCACGGAACTCCTTACTACATATAAAAACCGTTATAGAATTATTAAGATAAAGTGAAAAATTATTCCATAAATTTTTAATATTAAAAATTACAATATACTCTAAGTCTGCACTTTGCAGCATATTTCAGATCAGCTAATTACAGATGTACTTTCATCCAAATTGTAAACACTATTCTTTCATTAAAGGACGCCTTAAATACATATATAATACATCTTTACAGATGTTAGTATATTTGATTTGATTTTTTTATTTACTAAGCAGAAGCAAAATAACCTGTATCTACTAAGTAGATTCTATTCGATAGTAACAAATAAACACAAAGTGTTCATCTCATCTGTGGTTCAATATTTGTAGCATATTGTAATAGGTATGAAAACAAAGATTTCCTCTTTAGTGAATATAAAAAACAGAAATTTTATTGTTTGTTAATAGAACTTACTCGTATAGTGGAATAGATAGTAAATATAATGGAACTTTCAAATAATCAAGAAGTTGATAATTTTTTAGCAACTAAAACAAAGCAGTTAAGTAAAGAGTATCTGACAGCTTCTTGTAATTGGCGAATCACTAACAACAAAACGTGGCGAGATGTTTTTACTCTGACAGTTTCTTCTCAAAAACAAGAAAAGTAATTAATATTTTGGTTTTTAATAATTTATTGTTGTAATATTGTACTGAACATTAAAAGATTGTTATGACTATGTTTACAGCGTCAATATCGATGAAATAGTCAGCCTAGGTACATGCATCTCTTTAGAACCAACGCAATCTTCTAATGAGCCATGTATGTTGGAAATAAAGTTACCAAACCATCAAAAAATATCTCATATTGCCACGGTTTCAGAAGGCCATGTTTTAGAATTTTTCAAACTATGTGGAGAGTACCAAACAACAGTATTTGCAGACCTTGTAGATGAGTTTGAAGATAATTTTGTTTATTTTGCAGAAACAAAATTTAGCCCACCTACTTCTGAAGCTAGTATAAAGGTATACGAATTTTTTACAATGAAATCTAAAGTTCTCTGTGAACATATTGATTAACTTAGAATGTTTTAGTTCACAAAAACAAAGAGCAAAGATTCAATTATGTGGATATATGGCATAATGTTGTATATAACAGAACCCATTGCTGAGTCTAAAACATCGTCTCCACTCATTTTTAATCCTGAAATCATAAAACAATTCCTAACTAAACTACCTTTTAATGATGAAGATAATGCTCCGGTTGGTATACAATCATGTTACAAGAACATAGTTAACTCATCAATAAACAAAAATGTTAAAGAAAGTCATGGAAAAGAGGTGGGACAATATAACAAAGAGCATACTGAATTGAATGTAGACATTAAAACTTACATTGACAATAAGCTTCATGATATGGAGACAAGGCTGATGAAAAAAATGAATGAAATAGAGCAAAAGACTAATGAAAAGCTAGATAATATATTAAAACAATTAGAAAACAATAATTTAAATATACAAACTATATCTGAAGACAATCAGAAAATAACTAAATAAGGATCTTAATATATAAAGTAAAAGGAAAATTACGGAATTTTTAAATAATACTGTCTTATTTATTTTCATTTCTAAGTGTTTTTGAATATCTTCAAGCTCGTAAATCTGTACATGTATTACAGTTACATGTATTTGTATATAGACTAAATAATAAGTTCAGTAAAAATTTCAAAACTAAGACTTTTCTGTGCTACATATATGATATAAATTTCTAAATTTACTTTAATTTCTTTATAACATATGTAAGTATGTATAAGAATGTACCAAACTTTACACTAAATTTGACCTAATATGTGTATACATATATGTATATATATATATATATATCCGCAGGAACGGAACCACAATGACATGGAACCACAAATAGTATTACAAAATTAAATATTTATGTAACAAAATAAAGTTTCAATTTTAATTTTAATCAGCATTGTTGTCTTCAGGAGGATCCCATTGATGAAGCTGTTTCCTCCATAATTTTATCATGCCATCCCAGCCTCTTCTACTATATTTAATATACTTTGGAGGCGTTCTTGGATGTTCTCTTGCACGTTTTTCTCTATAAATGCATATAATTAATAGAATTAAGTATTTCATACCTTCACAGTAATATTGTTGCTTATAAAATCCTTACTTAGGCACAGTCTGAATATATCTATCGTATCCAATGGTATTTTTTCCATAATCTATTTCTTTTTGTCTACGTGCTAATACAATAGGATCTGTTTCATATTCTACACGCTTTTTACTGCTATCAGAAGAATTTGTAGTAGAACTAGATACACTGTCATGTCTGCTTCGAAAAACTTTTGTATCTTCATGGTGTACACTATTTTCTCTAGTCCTCTTGCGTAAACACCTCACATCTTCTGGTTTATTTTTAACATTATCTTCATATTTTATGTTGGTCGTATGATTTATGATCACATTTTTATTAATATTTGTAGTGACATTTGTCGTAATATTCACAGTAACTTTATCTTCATGAAACTGTGATTTTGAGGGATTTTGAGCAACTTTGCTTTCTTTGTTCAACTCCAATATTTTACCAAGTTCATTCGAACTCATGCAAATGGCTTCATTGAGAAGAGCATCTTCTTCATCCGTTAGATCTACCCAGGAAGTTTTCACGACGGTCTCCATGTTAACTAACTATTAAAAATATTATTTTTAACACAACCTATCAGTAAACAATAATGTAGAATATAATTTACGTCAAAACAGAACGTAAACAAACAACAAAACCTTACCTAATACAGGTAACCTCAATCAGGACAATAACTTTTGAATTAGTACATAATAAAAAATTGTTAATCTATACTTTTTATGATAAATACAAGAGTTTATTACAGAGCGGTTCCCTCCTTTTTTCCTCAAGAATATACAAATGGGGACTCGTCCGGAATGGGGGAAATTGGGGGAAACCTTAGACCTTAGACCTTAGACCTTAGACCTGAGATCTTAGACCTTACACCATATATATCCAATCTTAGAGGCGAATTTTTTGCGAGTGTGATACAGATATATGTATAGAAGACAGTGCTCAGATGATAACAGAAGGGAATGTTACCATCGATTAAGTAGATAATCTACGTGCACAAAGATAGGTGACGCTGTCGAGCAGGAAATGAAAGAAACGAAATAAGTTTGCAAACTTGCTTTGATGATGACTCGTGTTTAAACAAAATGGTTGTTGGGAGGACATTTAAACAATTAATTCTTTGGTTCAAAAAGCAACCGGACTTCTTACAGATGCAAGTACAATGTTTAAAAATTTATTCTGATAAATTAAAATGATGTGTTTACAGGATTCCATACACAAGAATTTACATATGTATTCTAGTTTATTGAATTAGAGAGTCATAACCTGTAAATAACGTAACATAACAGTATTTTAATCTGTGAAGGAGAATTTTTATATAAAACATTTCTATATATAAATGATTGCAAATCAATTCCCACGTGAATAAATTATTTTTATCGCTTTTTTAAGACGTTTCGTTGACATTTCCAATCTTTTCATTTATATACATACATCAGAAAAGAGTAATATACGATGGAGCAAAACAATTTTCCGATTTTTCAACAGGAACATGTAGTCAGCAGTATTTAATTGAATTCGGCAGTTGTTTATCAAATGTTGTTTTGCATCTTATTAAACAGCCTCCAATTGAAATTAAATTAAATTAGTTCGAAGAAATAAATGATGTCTTTGAAATGGTGGGACCAAAATGGTCGCCGGTTCCGCAATTGAAGAGTTAAAATGGTCCATACATATCATATAATATTATACTAAAAGGAAAAATGCGAAGGAAAATTAGATTATGATCACTTTGATTGTAAACGTGCTCAGGCATGACTGCGCCATTTTCATTGATGATGATATAAATTGTTTATATAAAAAGAATAAAGTGTGCGGATTTAGATTGACTGCATTACTGAATTGTTTTGCATTCGCACTTGAATTGGTTGTATTACTAAGTTGTTTATACGTACACACTTGTGTGATATGTACAAGAACACCTGAGATAGTCACGAACTGCGAGTATTGACCCGCGTTTCTTACATATGAATGTACGGGCACAGCATTCGTCTACATGGCAGTCTCTAGCAAATTTCAAAAAATACGCGTTCATGGTGTGCACTTTCCGTGGGAGGGGCACGATGGCAATTAAGATAATACCGGGCACTGAATCCTAGGCCGATGAACGAGACATTCATCGAATGGGAGTGAGATAGCCGGATGGATTTGTCAGTGTGGCAAACCGCTGCATAGATAAAAATTATGATACCTTTTTAATCTCCGTTTAAAAAAAAATCAAATTTTAGTGACATATTACCAGACTACAAATAAGCATATTCTAACAATCTAGTTTTCTAAAATGCAGCATAGAGAAATATTTCGAAGAGTTAAATGAGAAAATCTGTAATAGAGAACGAAATTTCAACGTTTTATCATTTTATTTTGTTTACATTGTATTTTCACATAGAAAATGTTAAAAGGAAGGTCTCAAAGTTCAAGGACAAGTAATATTAGTAACAATGAATTTTTCGTGTAGGTTGTGACATTTTACAAAGCATCAATGCTGCAGATGTTTTGGAAGCTGCAATTTTAAAATGCAGTTTCTCTGATGGATAAAGGCAAAAGTATTTCATAAGATTTACTAAAACGCAAAAATGCGCGAAGCCATAATAATGTTTACATGAAGCTAAATTAGTATTTTTCTGGTCAATTAACTGAGACCGGTCTGAATGGTTTTGGGAATTCGAACAAACACCTCTGAATAGAGTTTAATCGAATAGGTCAGAATGTGTGCATGACTTTCGTATATGTATGTATGTAGTCACTGGGCAAATGCGTCATTGGGTTTTGCTCTAGAAAGGTCCTGATTCGCTGAAGCGTGTCGACACGTCTGTAGGGGTAAGTCACGATTTCAATGTAAATGTCAGCGAACGTGACTAAAACGTATTAATGATAAAAGATCATTGACGTAATAATGCTTTCCGGGACGGCGAAGATTAAAGTGTCGATCAGGAAAAGCTTTTGGAACTTTATCTACGTAGCGTGTCACACTTATGATCGTCTACAAATTCATTAGTTCAGAAAAAGCTTTTGAATATTTATCTTACGATTCTTCCACGGATCGTTGATCTCCAATTACGACAATTATTCTCCATTTAATGTTTATCAACGAGTTTCGAGATTGCAGTGTAAATTTATTTTTATCCAATTAAGAAGTACAACATATAATATTTTATAGTCTTATACGCCTTTCTAGAAGCATTGGTCACCGTTCATTTTTGATCGTGTGCGCATCTGTAAGCAGAAATGAAACAAGTAAAATAACTATGAAAAGTTAGATCGATGAAGATGAATCTTGTTAGATGCATTCTAATTCCACAGTAATTACTAGTAGTCACTCGGAACGAAACCATTTTCAGTTTGCGAGTGGTTTCTCTGTTCCATTTCTTTGCTGTCGCGTTACCACTTTATGCTCCTCTGGCGACAGCATAAATGAAAGTGATTGACAAGGTATGAGCACGACGGGACACGTAACTATCAACGTTCAGTCCCATGGGAACGATTTACTTCGAGAATCTAACAGAATAATCTGCTATTTTTAAAAGCTACATTATAGAGTTTTACCACTGAGCAGTATATCCGCTTTAATCGAGAAACATTTGCTGTCAATTAGCAAGCTTTCCTCAGTACAATTAGGAATTCCAAGAACAATCTGGTCGACGAGTGAACGAAATCAAATTTTATCATTCGTACGATAATTTAAACGTGCTCAATTGCGCATTTTATTTGCAAAAAGACAAGCTTAAGCACGCCACGAAACCGGTGGCAATGAACTAATTAAATCAGGACGATATCTGAACGATTTTGGAATCAACTTTTCGTACCGTATCCTGCGGGAAGTTGAGCGGCATGAAAAGTTGCAAGCTCAACGCGCGCGTGGTAGTGTCTGTAGAGGTCACATTGCTGCCATACGCGGTTGTCCTCGCCTTCAATGGTTCCGTCTAAAGTGGCTAACCCTGTAGTGCTACGTATGAAAGGTTGCAAGAGCCTGTGTGTATAGATACATATCGCTGTTCCGGTAAAACAACGACACAAGCTACCAAACACTAAACATTCAGTGTACGTGGAAGGTTATTCTTTGTTTCGACTAACTTACTTCGGAGCTTCGGTAACGTTGATCAAGATCACTTGCTAATTTACAAACAAAATTGCAAGTCTCCGAAAAGATCTTTTGCACTTTATAAAATACATG
Organism: Megalopta genalis; assembly: GCF_051020955.1. NCBI lineage: Eukaryota > Metazoa > Arthropoda > Insecta > Hymenoptera > Halictidae > Megalopta > Megalopta genalis. The sequence continues at coordinate 11,498,776 of NC_135015.1, forward strand.
AAATGAGGCAAAATAGGAGAAAGTGATCTCTGGGTCAGACGAAGCGTCTAAGACCCGAAGTTCAAGCAGCTTCGAGAGCAAAAGATCAAAAAATCCGCGGTCTTTCAGTTTGAACCCTAAATCTACCCAGTTCAAAGCATTTATTTATTTCCGTCGAATAATTGTTATTATAACGTATGCTGAAATTAAGAAATTTATTTCATCATTTCTTGCGTGAGAGCTTGCATAATTTCAGCATTTTACAATAAAACCGGTCATTTTAACCGGCGCGGTAAGTTTAGTGTTAAAAGATTAATCATGTCTAATAAGTGAAAACTGAAGTTATAGTACGTTGACTCTTGACGGAGGATCAATGACAGTGACCAATCTTGTTTCATCGTACCGATATAGTCAAGGACAAATTGATATCTTGCCCATTCATGATATCACATTGTTTTCTCGCAAAATTATAGGCATATACCTCTGCAGTCAGCGAAGCTACTCGAACATTACACGTGCGATTGGTAATGACATGATCAGCAACGAGCAGTGATACAAAATGAATTACCGTTTGACGACTCTCATCCTCCTGATGTTCTCCAATCGCCTTTTGTTCCTGCTAGCATTGGCTTTCGCTTCGGTCGCCGCGGCGTTCGCTTTGGCAGCCGCTCGGTTCGTGTTAGTGAGTTCCTGTCTAGCGACTTTCAACTGATTCGACAATTCGTCGACCCGCCTCCTCGCCGCGTCCAACAATTCCTCTTTCTCTCGCAAGGTTTTTTGAACGCCGCTTGCAGCCGCCTGCGCGTTCGCCGCGTTCGCTTTGGCCGTTTGCACCGCGTGCGACAGCGTCTTTAGCTATTCTCGAACCATGGAAACGGAAACGGTAAATGCGATATGGATACTGCATACATCGAATAAATAATCCGATGCAATTGTTTCGCGGAACCTGTAAGGTCATGTAATACGCGCGCCGATAATACAATGATTCACTCGCCGAGACTTTCTCAATACGCGATCGAGAGATCAACGGTCTCGATCGCTTTATTCTGGGAATGGCAACGTGAAACCTATCCCAGGGGCTTTGGTAGAATTACGGCCACGATCTTATACGCTTATGGCGTTTTTGGTGCCTAGAACTTCGTTTTCTATCCCAAAAAATGGTTCCATGAACATACGTGGTCCTTGAATTTCGCTTTGAAAATCGCTTTATCGTTGAAATCAATAATGTCGTTTATATTGTCTAGACTGTGGATCCTTATGCAAATTCCTGGTTTTACTATTTTGTGAACATCGGATGAAGGGAAAATTTTATTTTTGCTCATTAAGTGCCCTCTGGTGTAAGTAGAAGAGTATATTTGTTTTGCAACATGAACGAGCTGAATTTATAAGGCTACGAAACTTTGTGGTAAAACTGTAAGTTATAGAAACTCAGAGAAAAATTCTACCCAGCGATTAAGAATTCAATGAAGTTGCAGGCTTAGTTGCAGTAATTTGAAAGTTAGCAATCCTTGGTGAGGCAGGCAGGTTTTTTGTTGTGTTTCTCACATTTGCGTACACTGCGTGTATATTAAATCCATAGTCCATACACTGTACTTTGGATCGTGTTCGCAAAGCATTTTTCTATCTTATTATTAGACTTCCGATTTTCATATATGTATACATGGATTTGTAGTTTTCGAACTCGAAATGTTTCTCATTTCGATCAACAACGTGTTTTGTTTAGCAATTCGTTAGTTCAGGTATGATTCGTAGAAGCCTAAGAAAATCATACATAACGAAAAGTCAGAAACTGTCAATCTAGTATTATTGAAATTTCTATGCTGCAAATTTCTATGAATTGCAAATGCTAGGATTTTGTGGTTCGTGTTTAAGTGGCCTGTCTTTCAAAATATTTTGTTGTGAAGATTTATGGATCACCTGGTCTTGAGATTGTCGTGCAGCTTGCAAAGCAGCGTTGACATTCGATTGTTCCCGATCCAAAGACGAGGTCTCTTCTTGCACGACCGATTGAGCTTCCTTTACCTCTTCCTGCAATTCTGCTACCAACATCTTCTTCCGTGAAAGTACCTCGTCCACAGCTTTGGCAGCGTGCACTGCTTTTTCGGCCAGTTGGGTTTTCACCTGAACATCGAATCGGACGTAAACAATGTGCATTGAAAAAGATCGTCAAGTTCCTATGTTTATTTATCAACACTTGGAGGGGTCCGGGTCCATTTAAATGCAGAACTTAAAAATTGTTATTTAAACATCAAGTTTCTGGCAACCAATTTAAATTTTAGGGAAATTAATATAATAAAAACTTATAAGGAAACTTATAAGATCAAAACTCGTCTGGCCTTGGCTGTCTTCTTTTACTTGAATGAAACCCTATAGACTCCAATACACGAATCAGTATGATATAGATTAAGAATAATTAAAGTCAGTAACTGATCATAACGTGGGAATTATATGTAGTTTAACGATTAGTTGCATAACGATGAACAATTCGAAAATCATATAGGATACGAACAAGGAATCAAGATCTGGGAAAACCATATCTATTACATAGATTAAATCTATTCGATTTATGTATTCGCGAATATGAATCTTTCATTGGTCTTTGGGTTTAATAATTCATGTTTCAGGATCTATTAAAAGTTTGCTTCAATTTTGTAAGAATGTTTTACAGCATTAAACACATTTGTCTTTTCAACACCTTTTACACCCTAAGAATTCTAATAATAGTTTTCGTTGTCTCAAATTATTACAATATTTACACCAATGTTGGCGCATACAGACGCTTTGAAAATTTGCTTCTAATGCGCTATTGGCGCCTATAGGCGTCCAGCAAATCTAACTAGAAATTGTTACAACGCGCTTATATAATGCGGCACAGTGTGTCAAGTTGCAGCCATTTCAATTCACCAATGCAATTCTGAAAAATGCGCGCCGATGAAAAAATTCGTCGTTCGTAGCGTAGGTTGCGGTTAAACCACTATATGCTGCGCGTGCGGTGTTTAATAAAAATCTGTTGTAGCGAAAGGATTAATTTGTGATCATGGTTACTGTATTACAATTTTAATATTGCTACTTTGAATGATAATTAAATAATTAATTGAACACATTAGAAGTTGGATACAAAATTTAGTATCCTCCACAATGTTCTAAAGTTTCTATGAATGGAGGAATCTCTTCGTTCCTAATAACAACTAATAATTAGTTGCCATAAATCTATTTTGTATGACGTAGAAATAGGCATACTTGATGAGCGGCTTGCTGACCAGCAATGTTTTGAGCATCTGAGGCTGCTTTGGCTTCTTGCGCAGCTTTCTGTGCAAGGCTGCTACTTTTTTGATCCGGATTCTTTTTGTCACCATTGCGACAAGTATGACTGTTAGTTTCACCTTCCGCGTAACGCACCTCCCTCTGATTCTAATGGAATATAAAAACGGCAAAATCTCCACGTGAAGGACAAATCTACATATATCGAGAACTCGTAATACTTTGAATCATTTCAGAAACTATTTACATGTAAAGCACAGACATAATTGTTGGCGAAATATGTTACAATAATGTTTATCTATAATTAACACTTCCATGAACGGTTCTGTTAAATTGTGAACAAAACCGTTTCATAAATTTTATCAGATCTTTCTTTACATTATTGTGTACGATTTCTCCCTACTATAGGTTAATAGAACATTTGATTTGGAGCGAGACATACGAAAAATGCAATCGGGGAAATGGGTAATCGAAAAAGGGTGCTGAACTTACTGCACCGACTGGAATCTTATGATACCTTCCGCAATCGTGGTTCTCAATCATCAGCATTACTACTAAAGGAATAGTCATTTTGGTTATGGAAACGAGTATCGATGAACTTCTCATAGAACTCACCGATACAGAGGATATAAAAGAAGTACATGCTGCAGGCGATGAATTCAGGTAAATGAGGGGCTGTAGTTCATATAAATCATCATATACCAAGGTGGCAAATTTCTTACGGATAATATGGTGCGAGGATGTACGTCGACTAGGGAAACAAAATGAAACGCGACTTTATCGAATTTTGCATGTCGAGATGCTCGATTTTAGAATTACTTTAAAAAATATTCCGCAAAATACGGATTTTCCAGTGAAAGTGAGTGAAAAATATTGTTTTCAACATACGTATTTTTGTACATCATAAAATCGGACAAAGCTAAGTGTAAAAATAAAATACTTTCGAAAACTACGAATTTGTTATCTGCATAATTATGGACAGAGAATAATACGGATAAACAATAGCAGATATTTGTCGATCGTTTGGTTTTAAAAAATGGAGAGAAGATTAGGATAATAAATTGTCTACATATTTTCTTTTGCAACTTCAAGAAAAAAAAGCAATCTAATCGTTGTTTGGACTGTCCTCAACCCCTTCCGTAACTACCACCAGCTTACACTACAAGAGCTATAAGAACTCCAATGAACAAGTAAGTGGTATCAGTCCTTAGTTGTTTCCTTGAGCAAAGACACCATCGACTCTTGAACCGCTCGTTCGGTCCAGTTATTATACTAGGTGAGTACTAAATATTGTTTACTCAAATTACCGATCTCGGAACTGTGATGATTCGGCTGCGTATCTTTATTTTTTCTGCGGATCTTCAATATTTATTTTCTTACATTTTCTTTATTCTAAATTATTATTTATACAATTTAGATTTATAAATTATTATGTTTGCTATGGAGCTGTCTTCTTAGAAAATTTCTAAATTTTATAAATACATCGAAATTCTCAATGTAAATTTACATTTTTGTGCGTCGATCGTTCGAGTGCGTGAAAAATAGATTTCAATTGTTTGTTGCATATTTTGTTATATTATACTTTGCATATTTTGTTCGGTGCATATTTATCGTTATTTTATTTGTATGAGATGAAAGAACAAATTTTTGTAATAGTGTGAACTTAATCATTTACGACTCGTGATTTCGATCAAATATTTTTAAACAATCTTGTTGTATAAACAAAATGTGTCTGCGTTCATATCAAAAGTGGAGAAGCAAAATATTTTATCTGAGTGTACTACGGTAACTGATTGAAGTTAATCTATATATTAATACTTCGTTTTACTTATGCTGTTCTTTGTGTAATATTAATGCTACAATAGAGCAAATCAACGAAGTGAAATTTCTATTCGTGGCACGTGTGATTTATATCTTATATGAAAGGTACAAATTGCAAAATATGTGCAGAACATATTTTCGCTGATTATGAGCTTGAGTGCTAAGGTTCTATTTAATTGCATTCATTACACCTTTTCAATTTTTGCTGTAATATTAATCGGTTGCAGTAATCATTTATTTTGTCTGGATTGCAGTACATATTGGATATATGCAGTTTGATACTATGTTATCAGTACGGATTGATGATTATAATCTCAAAATACAGGTTATTCAAAAAATGATTATAAATTTTTTCTGATACAGCATGGTCATTAAAAATCATATTAATAGATTTCTCAATGATTATTTCACATAAATTCTGTTACTAGCAGTTGTTTAAGAAGTTAGGAATCGCGAATTTTTAATTCACTTTTGTATTTATCCTTTGTATTTATCCAAATAATTAACTACTATTTTGATTAACAATTCCGGTCACCTTTTTCCAAACGTACTCCTCACGCGATGATCGTAACTCACGCTGCGATGTATTACTCATGTTTGAAACATTTACTGCGAAAGTCAATTCCTTGACATATTTTCATAATTTTTTTCTAAATCTCAATAGAATGGTTTCTCGTGGGTATGAATGAAAGACGACGTAAATGAATATGTATACAATTACCACGCCTTCGTCCGCGACTAATATATAGGACAACGGTTTCAATTGTTCTGAAATATGGAATCCTTTCTTCGGCACATTTACCTTTACGATAGTGCGTTTCAGTTTCGCAATAGCATAGTTTTAGTACCGGTCGTTTCTTGTTGTATTTATAGTCATAAAATTGGTCCACGTACCTCTTTCGTAATCCTGAATATTTCAGTTTTTCCCGCACACTTGTTTACTACTGCTACAGTGTATCAGTCCACGTTAATTATACACTACGTCAAACATAAATCATATCACTACGGAACAATGGATGATTTTTTTATTCAGAGACATTGACAAAATTATAGAAGGGAATTTCAAGTTTTATTTTCACGGAAATCGAACTTGCATTCGAGATATATAGACGGTCATTGAATAATCCTGATTGATATCTAAGATTTTTTAATTAAAATGAAACTATATCAATAAAACCAGGATAAATACAAAAGTGAATTAAAAATTCGCGATTCCTAACTTCTTAAACAACTGCTAGTAACAGAATTTATGTGAAATAATCATTGAGAAGTCTATTAATATGATTTTTAATGACCACGCTGTATCAGAAAAAGTTCATAATCATTTTTTGAATGACCTGTATTTTGAGATTATAATCATCAATCCGTACTGATAACATAGTATCAAACTGCATCTTCTGATTCAGGAGACTTCATGACCATGTAAACTAGATCACTATAAATATTAATGTCAAAGCACGAGATGCCTTTGAATGTGAAAATAAGCGTTTTCATTTGCAACTCGATGTTCGCAGAAGCCGCGCGCGCAAGAATTAATACAAAGTTTACAGACTCATATTCAACTAATGAATACCTATAAAAAAACATTTCCGCGAAGTTGTAGATTTATGTTGTGTCAAGAGTGTCTCGGATCGAATTCGAAAGGCTGTCCGACAAAAAATCGTTTCTTATCGAAGAAACTTTGCCTCATTTGAACACGCGCGTAGAATCGCACGTAAACGCAGATAAGATCTGCGACTGCTGCGGCTTAATTATGCGCTCACATACTGCTGCTTTTCAGAGCGCGACGAAACTAGACTTTTGGTTTTGAACCGGCGGCGGTAATTGCGACAGAGTTGCGCCGGAAAGGTGGTACGTGCGTCATGAATATTTTACGTCAATCCGGAATTTCGTAAAGAGACATGCAATCAATATTCCCCGGAGTTGGTATACGAATTAACTCCATTAGGCGCGAACTATTCGATTATGATCCGCGTTCGATTGCGTAACCCCGCTATATTTACCTCAGATCGAGCGGAGCGAAAGTAAATACTTGTGAAACGAACAACCAAGTTTCATACAGTTCTCCGTTAATTAGAAATTACAAATCCGATTAATTGAATGAATTAATATGTTCATCCATTGCAACGTAACGTTGAATGAACTAATTCGATATGAACCAATGTTCACAAAATGTACAATCATTGTTTTTTCGTTTATGTTACACGACGTTTAGCAAACTTATGCAGATTTTTCTGTTTGCAGGAATTCTTTAATGAGTGCTCGGTTTAGTTTGCATACACTTCGTGTTACATTTTTATTCAATACATCCATAGAATCTTGTGTTTGTATGTAATTGTTTCCCTTATAAATTCATTATGATCTACTTCTACGATGTAATTATGTATATGATTTACCGTTCACGATATTCAAGGTGAAGCGACAGTAGATAGCAGGTCAAGGAGAATTTTTCCTAATGTTATGGTCACACCCGTACTATGCATTCACATAACAGCGTCAAGCTAGAATCCAGATAAAACGTCGAGTTTTTTCAAATGAAAGAACACGAATGAATGAATTTGTTATTTCTTACAAATATACATTACCTGCCATGTTGTACCATCAATGTTTCTTGTTTTGAACAAAACTGGCAAGGAACAAAAGTCAATAAAATCAGCGTCCACATCTGATCAAAATGAAAAATTGAAAGTCAGTATCTCGATCTGAACGTACCCAAATTCACCAGTCATTTCTCTTTACAGAAGCCGTTGACCTGATACTGGACTATATTCCGAAGACCTCAACAATGAAGAAACTTTTCCTGCTACTGGGCTGTCTTTGCCTAGCACATGGTGGCCCCGCGAAGAAGCAAGTGCTTGATCCTCAACTGGGTGGTTACGACTACGGGTATGCCCAACATGAGTCTTCGCTAGGCCTGGCCGACTCGGCAGCGTATTTGGACCCGGAACCAGGCTTATCAGCAGTCGCGATTAGCCCCCCTCGAGGTCCCACGAAACCAGGCTACAGCGTGGGCGGGCCGCTGGCCGGCATCGCGAAAGGTGCAGCGGAACAGGCTCACACACAATTGAGCAACCAGGAGTCCGCGGCCGGCCAGGCTGCGTATGTTGCGAAAAACACGTTGGCACAGGCTGCAGCTCAATCGGCTGCCACCGCAGCAGCTGCGCTCGCTGGCAAGCAGATCGTGGTGCAGGGCCTGGAGCAGCAATCGCGGGACGCCCACGTGGCAGTGGATGGTGAGAATCTGCAGTTGCAACAAGCGGAGCGTGCAGCGAACGCAGCGCGGACATCCGCGAAGCAGGCGATGCACCAGTTGCAGGTGATCACGGCAGCTTTGAACGCGGCTCAGACCACGGCAGATCGCGCGGCTCAGGCGGCCGCTGAGGCTTCTGCGGAATTGGCAGCGCAAACCACAATGCTGGGCCAGGCCAAGGCCCGAGCGGAAACCGTCGACGAGCAGCTCACAGCTGCGCGTTTAGATTATAAGACGACCGAAAACGCTGCAGAGAATGCCGCAACCGCGGCTGCGGCAGCTCAGAATAACGCGCAAGCCGCAGCTGCGAGCGTGGCGGATAGTGCAGGTTCAGCTGCGCTTTTGAGCCACCAGCCTGTGGAAGTTGCGCAGCCGGTCAAACTACCGCAGGACGGTCCTCTCAGGAAGCCCATCCTGGTTGCCGAAGGAATCAAAGAGTCCGGCCCTCTCCTCCCGGCTGGAGGTCTCAAGGAATCCGCGCTTTTATCCGGACCTCTGCAGGGTCCCGGACCCCATCTCGCGCAAGGACAGCTTCAACTAGGCGGGCCTCTTCTCGGACCCGGCCCCTTGCAGGAAGCCGGCCCTATCCGAGCACCTGGCTATCTGCAAGAAGCTGGTCCTCTCCGAGGACCCGGCTATCTGCGAGAATCTGTTCCTCTCCGAGGACCCGGCTATCTGCTTGAAGCTGGTCCTCTCCGTGGACCCGGCTATGTGCAAGAAGCTGGTCCTCTCCAAGGACCTCATGGTGCTCTTCTAGCTTCCGCCGCGGCTGCGGACGCTGCCGATCTTCGCGCAACCAATGGAGTCTTTCGTTCCGAACTGATTACTCTAGCCAACTCCTTACCTGCTGACGGTTACGACACCAAAGGCTATCGCTATTAGCTTCCCTTTGGGTCGACGATCCAATGGAATCTAGTTGTTGCTCTTTGAGGTAGCTTCGTGTTGTCTATACGGACACGGGGCGTATCTGTTCAGCACCGATTAGGGAAACGTGCTAACGAGGAGGATTCATATTGCGGTGCGTATTACCGTTGCGTATCATGTTTACGAAACAAGGTATCCCCGTACAGATTGATACGCAACAGCGGTACGGCACGCAGTTGCCCAACAAGTATATCAACGAATATTTTGTCTGATCGGTGCTGAAACGATGTGTTCCGTGTCCGCGCAGATAATTTGCATCTACTGTTCGGAAGTACCGGGGTACCGTTGCGTTCCATATGTCAGTCTATGAAATAAAACGTTGTTGAAACCACCCACTCCGAATTTCAAATCCAGCTCTGGATCACGTCGTTTCTATTTTCTTCATTTCAACGGGAAGCTGTACGATCGAATGGTGTACTGGAGTTTCAAATGTTCTGCGCAGGATATCGTGGTGTGAACAGATAAAAACAAATTAATTTATGATCATCTAGAGCGCATCTTCATCATCTTATTTCGCGTAAGATTGTTTCTAATCGACAGATCGTTGGTTCGAACAGAGATATCGACGTTTCATTGAGAATCGAACATTCATCGAAATTATACATTTTCATCGTTGTGTTTTCGAAACAGTTATGCGTTTATTTTATATCCAAAATTAAAAACATATTCTTTAAAGTGAACGGGTCATGTGGAGATTATAGTTATTGCCCTGTCAAACACAGCTGACGTCTTCCTCCCCGCCTCCCTCTTCTTATTTTTTGCTAACGTAAGTTTTTCAGGATCATTGGCGTAAAACCTCTTCAACGAGACAAATCGCTGGGCGGAAATAAATAGTTACAATCGGACACCGACTGATGTGTCGATGATCTACTGTATCGACTTGCCTCGTTCAGTGGTTTATAGCTACTATCATCTACCTTTCTACTATCATCTGTGCTAGGTGGGACAATGCGAATTTTCATAGTTGAATTCATCATGCCACAGTTTCAAAGTTCAAATGCACACCCCCTTTTGGTATTAAAACAATAGTACCGCCTAAAAATTCCAGGGTGTCCGGCATACCCGGTGTAGGTTTCACCCTATGATTGAGCAACGCGTTTATTATAGCAACTTTGACTTGTATCAGTCCAAATCGTAAGCCTATAAAAAAATTATATAAATAAAGATTAGTCATTGAAGTTTATGTGGTTTAAATTGAATAAAAGTTTAGATAAACGATTCTTACCTATGCATACCCTTGGTCCCTCTCCAAAGGGCAAATAAACGTACGGATGTCTGGATTTAATATTCTCCTCGCTGAAGCGATCTGGATCGAATTTCTCTGGGTCTGGATATATTTTCCGATCGTTATGGATACCATAAACAGGTATTACTAGAGGAGTTCCTAGGGGCACGGTCACGCCTGTGGATTCCAACAGTACCTCCTTTGTGCAGACGCGATTTAGAAAGGCAACCGGGGGATATTTCCTCAAAGTTTCTGAAAAAAAGTTTGAATTTTTATTTTGATCTTAATCCAATTTAAAAAAAAAATATACTAGCGACTGTATAATTTCTTTTGAAATTTATGATATATAGGTAAGGATATATTTCACACGTAAATAAAATTTATAAATAGCAGTAACGATCGTGAACCAACGAATGATCTAGCGTTATGTGTCTAATAATTCCTCTTGAGTTTAACACTTCATCTGTTTATTATTTATTTTGTCATGGTCTCGATTGGATTGACAACTTAATCAAATTAAAAAAAAATTTTACTTAAAAAAAACGTGCAACTTCTTATACTATAATAACATATATAATAACATGTTTGCGTTCCCAGGCTATCATTTACATACCTGAGATTACCTTGTCAAGAAAACGCATATCATTTATTGCGTTATATGTGATACCGCCATGTTTTTTTACAACATTTCGAATCTCGTCCCGCAAATTATCTTGTATATCTTGATTTTTTGCTAGTTCGTACAAGCAGAATGTGGCTGTGGTCGAAGACGTCTCAAATCCGGCTAAATAAAAAACATAAGCTTGCGCGGATGCCTCCTTCATCGTCAATTTATTCTCCGCTGCCTCTAAACAGTACGAAAACGTACGCAATAGTCGACTGCTATTAAAATTAATTAACTACTGTCTACAAATCAGTTCACAATAAGTTACATTCCAAATGAAACATCTTTCACGTTGTTATGCTTAAAATATACCATTTATTAAGAAGAAAACGATCATTACTTGTTTGAGTATTTTCGGTCACCGAATCATCGTCAGGATTAACGTATCCGTCTCGGATTAGTTGCATCAACAAGTTCAAGAAATCTTTCCTAACGATATTATGGGTTTCACGATACTCCACCGTCTCTCGAAACATGGTGGTAAAAAAATTGGTGATCCCTCGTTCATTGAACGGTATCCCGAACCAATCGAACACTTGCGGCGCGAAAAATACGAGACCGTTCCAAAAAGGTCTAGGCTCCAATATCCTTTTACCCCAGTAACGAAATTCGTTATCCGGATTTTTGAAACTGTCGCAAGTTATTCCGAACGCGACTGACATGATGATGTCAACCGAATACCTGAAAAACAAGTTGATGAACCCTCGTTTCACGAAAGTCTGACAAAAGGATATGCAGGATCGTCGATCTTCGAAATTTTGTACCTTCGTGAAAAAAATCTGACAACCTCTTGCCTATACTCATTTTAAAGAACAAAGTCTCTATTTTTACACCCTCGAATTCAGTATTTTCAACGGCTCTTGTTTATTATAAAATAGACAGAGAAATTGAATGACCCTTTGCATTCCAAATTTTATAAATTCAAACTACTTCATAGAGTTTATCAAATTTTTTTCTAGATTCATTTTAATGGGACCTTATGAAGGGAAGATTCCTCTTTACAATGACCTTTCAAACGTTGATCTACGATTTTATATATCGCGATTTTATTACAATTTAAACGAAAAGTGTTAGTTAAAGCTGTTCGGTGATCGATAATTTATCTATTGTTAGCGATGTTTGAATTATATGGAGTGGCATACAAGGGTTGTTCTTCACAAATTGGCACCTGACTGGACGACCCTTCACAATTGCTCACCTTGCGAAAACCTCTTTTACGTCGATCGATTCTTTCAATTCGGCTTTGCGATCCAAATACTTTGCCAGCGTGTCTCCCGTTTCCTTCAAAATCGGAAATATTTGCTTAATCTTCCCGGACGTGAAAGTCGGCGTCAGTTTCACCCTTAATTGCCTCCATTTTTTTCCGGGCAATTGAAATAAATTGCCCGTGAGTGGATCTGTTTCCGTATTGGAAAATATTCCGCGGTCGTGAAAACTTGAAAATTCTTTCGTCAACACTTCTCGAATTATATCGGGATCGTTCACCATCAAATACGGTTTGTGCAACATGTATAATCCAAGAAGCCGGTGTTTACGGTTTTGATCGTATGCGTCTTTGAAAAAATCACCTATACAGTAACAATGACTTTTTAATTTTTCAAACATAAGAACAATAATGGCTAGAGTTATAATAAAAGATATATATTCTTGCACACATTTTTGCACCGATAAAACTTTATGATCTAATTCTGTAAAATCAATATTTTTGCAAATTATTGAGTTGCATTCTTATTATTTATTCTGGAATACAATTTTTCAAATTGATTCGACCATATGTCTTCGTAAAATAAATATTGTCTTCAAAAGTGTAAAATCGAACGTTTTAAAAAGAAATGAGGATGACCTCATTTGCTACACAAGTCGTTATATAATTGATGTAATTTATCATTTGTGTGGCATCAGCGAAATTAAACACTTACCTTGCGATATTTTGCCAGTCAAAAGTGGCAACATGTGTCCCGTAAGGAACGTAGGTTCCACATTGTACACTCCCTTTTTGCGCCAGAAAGCGAAGACATAAAGTTTATAATATATATACAGTGCAGAGATTAGGAGAATCGTTGCGCCGAAAATTTCGGATATCATCCATGCGTCCAATAACATTGTGATTAATTGTCTGGATTCTATAACATGTGAACCCTTATTTTTTGCAACTATTATTCGTTCAATTTTATTTCATATTTCGTTGATTAGAAAAGTTAATGTTAATGAATGTTAAATTCAAATATTTAATATTTATTTCCAAGGATCGAAATAGTTTATTTAAGGGACCATCCCATCTAACATTAACTGAATATGGCGTTGTTATGCAACGCCAAACATAAATAACTGTCTTGTAATCCTACAAAAGCATGAAATGCAAACATAACTCGTTAAATTTGCTAATTAATTATTGCTGATTAATTAAAATCAGATCTTATTTACTTGCAGATTTGGAAACTTTTTCAATAAAACTTAATACTATGTTATTAAACAATACTACATCAGGTAGACTACTTTATAATATAGTCATTACAATTCAATTGTTTGATAATACGGAAGAAATAAAATTTATTTAATGGTGTAATAGTATTTTGAAACAAAAATTTTATTTAATTTCGTTTTGAATATTAGTAAAAAATAAGAAAGTAGCTGTTCATTAATTTGCTTTTTATATCAGTTGAGAGAATAATATAAGTTATTCCTTATATATTTTGATTAATTCGAACGTTAAATCACTGTAATACTCACTTCATTCAATATATCCACAAACGTACTGTGGAGGAGAATCTGACTTCGGATCATTTTATAGCATTGCTGGTCCAAATTGATTTAAGATTCCTGTAATTAACTAATTGAGTACATGTGGATACATGGTACGTGGTATACGTGCATACATTATATAATGTATCACTTAACCCGTCAGGATGATTTGGCAATTTCAATAATTATACACAAAGCGACGTCAATAAAATATTCCATACAATGTTTCCAACAAAAGGTAAGGAATCATTCTTACCTATGAAATGGAAACATGATAAACAAAAACGTCTTAATTATAAATTAACATATATTTTGAAATTAGAAAATTTCAAGTACTTAAAATCGGTTATGTAATTTATTATATATTTCATGAGATTAACTTACTTTGTTTGATCAGATTTAATACGTTAGGTACAATGTCTTGTGTAAAATTATAATTTAAACGTTTTGCTTTAATCTGAATTCAATATGTTATTTAGAATTTATTCATTTTGAATGATGGTTGTAAATATTGCTGGTCGGAAATAAAATTTAAGTGATGTAGATGACGATTTCAAATTAGTAATTTTAAAAAATGGCGCGCAAATAAATAAAGTGTTGTATTAAACATGAAACTCCCCCTACTGGCAACATTTGAAATTATAATTCAATCACTTTAGGATTTGATTTTTATTTTTTATTGTGTAATGGATTAAATAAAAATAAATAGAGAAGATTTTATTAATTTCATATATTAAACATATTATATTCAACATATTTTTATATACATTTAATTTAGTGTGTAAACATTTGCTTATATTTAATAAATGCCATATACGCATTGTCTCTCTAAAAATGAAAGTTTAATATTTTATATACAACTATAAAAATGAGTTAATGAATTTCTGTAAATCACTCTGTTATGAATGAGATTAAAATCTTGTGGTAAATCTCCGAATTTAAATAATAGTACAATACTTTAGAGCAGCTCTAAGTACACAATACAATACGAAATCCTACATAATTTTATATATGTATAATTCTGCGCGATACATTTTTTGCCATAGAATGTTGCAGTATAGATGGGAATGCAATTTCTCGCGTCATTTATCTAAATAAATTCTATTTGTAAAAATAGAAGTAGGTTTAAATAAATACATGTTGTTTCTAGATCATTATGGTATAATTTAATTATAATTTCAAATCTCAATTATTTAAAAAGTTCATGGTTCTTTATATAAGACATTTATGACATAAAGCACAAGAATTCAAAGTTTGTAACTCATTTTGATTATATTTTATATATTAATTGATTTCATTTAAATTCCTACAAAAAGTACAAGTGCATTATAGAACTTTAAAATGCACATACATATACATATAGAAATGTAAAAGTACGCATGCACTGTTTATCAAGCTCAGTGACAATAACTGGAAGCGAGTTTCCTACCATACAATCATGTGATACAAGATCAATAACTAGAAAAGGTTTCGTCACGGTACGAGTTCGAGTTCATTGGAAAACTTTTTGATCTCGTGGCCGTCGTACTTTCGGTGTGATATCAGAGATGGTGTATTTTGTGTAGGTGACACTGCAAACAGAAAAATGATAATGATACATGTGACATAGTATCAATAAAAGGAAAGTCAACGTTTCTATAAAAAGACAGATCTTGCTTTCATTATATGTATTGGTGCAGCCAGAAATGTCAGATGCATGAATGATTGAAGGACCTTGGACTTCTAGTTCTGAAACTGTGTACGATAAAAAGAAGTGTCTGTATTACCCTCGACGTAAACAGCTGATCTCCTAGTGTTCGTAATTTCTATACAAAATGTTGCATAACATTACACGCGTCTACAAGTAATTCTAAGCTAAACACCATTTCACACTTCTTCGGGAAACTACGGCTCAATAAAAAATGAGTTCTGTTTGGAAACGACTGCAGCGGGTAAACAAGAGGGCTGCAAAGTTTCAGTTCACTGTATCATATCATGAAGTCACTTTAGTAACAACAACAAAATGGTATGTGTTTACTTAGCAGTTTCTTTTTTCATTTTTTACAAAATGGAAGTGTCATAATAATATAAAACAACCATTTATTATATGTACAAAATTCAATATCAACTTATTTATTTATAGTAGAACAACAAGAGACGTATGGCCATAGCATAGATAAAAAATTATTTCCAAAATCTGTATACTTTCAATAATACAAAAGACACTACTAATATATTTACATACTAGATTTCTCAAAAATTATACAATCGTTTGAATGGTAATTTCACATGCAAACATAAGTTGAACAAAGAAAATAACATTTTCTAATTTGAGGACTCATTTATACCATAATATTTGTGACATCCTGTATATTGTTTTATTATTATCATTCAATATAATTATATTTAGAAGTCTGTATGTCTACTTTTTTTATTAGTTATTTTACAACAATCAAGTTTATTTGCTAGTGTTATAATAGTATAATGTTTATATATCGGTTGTAAAATAATTTTTATGTTGTGTATTTACCTATGTAATTTCTCCACTTTTTTGCATTTAGGAAACCAAATAAGCTAAGCGTTGTATGGACGAGACGTAGTAGGAGAGTTACTTCAGAACCTTTAGATTGGGAACCTAATTTAAGTGATCCACTAAAAGGTGTAATTAGTTGGGCTGTTCCGGACAATCACTCAGTTTCTGTAACTTTGTTCAAAGATCCAAGAACTCATGAGTTAGAAGATAAAGATTGGACATTTGTAATTGAGGATGTAAGAGACAGGATTTATAAGAGATTTTAGTTATAGGAGGTACTTGAGAAATACTTACATTGGCATTATATGTGATAGGTTTCTCCCACTGGTAAAAGGCGGCATGTGGCTGCCACAAATATAAATATGAAAAAGTATGCAACTTTAGAATCTAGTCAACAACAACTTAAATTAGATTTAAAGCCAACATCGAAAAAAATTGTTAGTGCTTCTTTAGAATGTACTTTATCTTGTGTCTTCTTAAGAGAAGGCAAAGCAACGTAAGATAATCTTAAAATTGCAAATTTTACTTAGAATCAATAAGTATATATAAATATTACACCTAATATTATTATTTTGTTATCAGAGATGAGGATATGCAGAGTATGGCTAGTTTAATGTCAGTTAACAATAATAGTGATATAGCACCTCTAGATGATTTTGATAATGAGGATATACCTGAGGATGTTGAAGAAGTATCCGTGAAAAATCTTGATGAAATTCTAGATATTTCTGCACAACTTGATTTAATGACAAGTAGTCTTACTGAAAGTGAACTACCTAGCACTCCAATAAGTGGTAAGGCTGCAGTAAATGTATGTTCACAAATATGAAGGCTAATATAATAATACTATTGTTCATTTAACAGTGGCAAGTTTATCAAAGGACAATACTACACCTGTAAATGATAATGATCATTTCATTCGTGATATTAGTCTAACAGGCATTGTCGATTCTTTTAAAGAGAAATCATCAATAAAAGACAGTGTTGCAGTTGAAAATGAGTATGTTAAAAATCATATATGTTCAATCATGTGGGATATACATGTAACATTAACATTAATACATCGAAAATTTTCACTACATTTTCTAACAAATATGTCATTTATTTGTAGTAAAAACATTGAACACATTACACTGAGATTACCATTACAACCATTAGAATTAACAAGGAACGATATTACTATTCCTAGATTAAAAGAGATTACACCAGGCCAGGATTTATTGGAGTGGTGTAAGGATGTAACTAAAGATTATTCTGGTGTGAAAGTTACTAATCTTACAACATCTTGGAGAAATGGAATGGCATTTTGTGCAATCATACATCATTTTAGACCGGATCTTATGTATGTAAAGCTAAAGCAATATTATATTAAATTTTATGATTTATAACAGAGATTTATGTATTTCTTAGAGAAAACAAATGTACACTACAGTTACAATTAATACTTTGGCAGTATGTCAAATATCTTATTTATTTGTTCTATTTATAAATTGTTGACCTATATTCATTCGTTTCTCTTAAATAAAACATTGCAGAGACATAGTGTCATTATTACCACATGATGTAAAAGGTAACTGTAAGAAAGCATTTGATGCCGGTGAAGCCCTTGGTATACCTAGAGTTATAGAACCAGCAGATATGGATATATTAACTGTACCTGACAAGTTAGCTGTGATGACATATTTATATCAGCTGAGAGCACATTTCACTGGTCATGAGTTAGAGGTAAACAATGACAATAAATCTTTTTATCGAACATATAATATAACATATACTTGTGTACCATATATTAAATGTTTTATTTACTTACGATACATATATTTACATTCAGTTCTATATTTCAGAACGATATACTTCGATTTAAGAATACATGTATAAAATATAATTTTATTTATTTCTTTTATACATCATATTCTTATTGAGGAATTTATTTCATGACTGTAGGTACATCAGATAGGTAAAACTACAGATGAATCTTCTTACATGATTGGTAGATTTAATACAGACAATAATTCGGATGTGAGTGTACAATTATTTAGTCAAGAAATAATCAATTTACATAAGAAGGATCAAATGGAACATAAAAGCAATAAAATAGACAACATTAGACGGTATGTGGATTATAATTTTTGTTTCAATTTTAGTTGGTCCTGTAAAATTACAAATTTAATTGTTTCACAGGTCGAATCCATTTGATAACAAAAAGGAGGATGCTAACATTGATTCATTAAAAAATAGATTACATTTGAGTCTGAATACTGAGAACCAGGATTATGATCAATGCAATAAAGATAAATCACCGTCTAGTGTTAAAGATGTTAAAGACATCATATTAGCTAGTTCGAAGAGTATTCTAGAGAAAGTGTTGTCACCAACTAAAGAAAAATATTTATCTAAAGAAAAGGTATGTGTGTATGTCCACTTACAAGCTATATATGTGTCTATCATCAATGTGAAATCATTTATCTGTATTATTATATGTCATTGTAAATTATTGTACAAAATGGTAATACAAACCATTGAACTAAATTCACTGCAGAACAAATCACCTCCAAGAGTACCACAAGTACAGCATCGTCCTATCTTAATGACTCGTCGACAATTAACAGATCCGTTCGGATCGGACGAGGAAGAGGAAAATATGCAGATAGTCGACGAGAAGTGGTCTCAGTCAGTTTCAGTTAACAAATTGCAATCACCTGTTCGAGATGTCAGTATATCTAAATTGCGCAAAAATATTTTATTCCATTAACACATTACTTAATTTTTATTTAATTTATCTAATTTAAATTAACTGATATAACTTTATAATATTAGTGCTTACAATTTTCAACATTACTTTAATTAAATGCCTCTTTTTGCACATTTATGAAATATGAAAATTTTTTTACTAGGTACTTGATATATCTTTATTTTATGCGACTATTTCTATGTGCAGTACTCTTTATGCCCGTCTGCAACATCATTATAAGCATTATATGTTATTATATTCATTTGCATGTGCACATGATGCATCAACACATTGTGAAATACACGGTGTAAATGATTAGAATTCACACTAATTTGTATGTGGTAGAAGAAATATAAGAAAACATACTTATTTGTGAATAGTCAATCTAATATAAATCATTACATGTGCTAACAACCTTATATATTATCAATTACTAATATACAGGATATTGTATGAACTCATTCATATTATTTTTAAATTTTAACGTTGTTCTTTTCATACAATTTACTAATTTTCCAGCTTTGTTATGTTTCTTCTATTTAATATGCATGTTAGTAATTGTAACTTGTAATTGTAATTGTATTGTTGCTTTTTCTGGGCACTATTGTATTTGATTTCTTTATTCATTTTTTTTACATCGAGTCTTGAATCACTTATTTATGGATATTTGATATTCTTATCCTATATAAAACTTAAAAAAGATGATTGATTTCTTCTGTGAATTTTAATATAGCAAGTAATATTGAAATAATTGTAGTAAACGCATCTTTTTATAGGATGCAACTGACAAGGGAAGTCGTGATATTACTGAATATCAGAGTGTATCATCACCTCACAGAGAGCAACGTTCTCAACATGTAATTAGTCTTTGTACACTTTTTAAGTTATTTATTGCTTGCAACTAATTTGCCATTTTTTAATATTAGCCATTAGTCAGTCGGCATGATGAATTAAGAGAACGTGCAAGACAACTGTTAGAACAGGCCAGGAATCAGACAAAATCAGCTGGTCTTGTTTCTGCCGCCGCTAGTCCTATCGAGGTTTTATTTTCTCAATTTTATATTTTCTGTATAAAATGAATGTACACATGAGTGTATCTTCACGAAATATTTATTATTTTATATTGTTTGCATTAGCATGTGCGCCTGAAGAAAATGGTACTTTATAATTTTTAGAGTCAAAATGACGACGAAAGGCAACAGCAATTACGCGAGAGAGCAAGACGCTTGATAGCAGAAGTGAAAATGGATGTTAATGTATCATCGAATCAAATGATCGATGACAATAACAGTGACAGACGATCGATAGATGATCAAAATAACAGTCCTAGACGAAGCATCACACCATCTACTCCTAGCGATAGATTTAGTACAAAAGTGAGTGCGAAACATCTAATCATTTCTGTAAGATCTATATATAAATATATATAAAACTATATATAAATACAAATATTGAAATGCGATTTTTGTAAATTGGAGCGTTTATATTAATTGCTTATTATTAAACATTTTAGTCTGAGTACAATGGAAATATCCTGGGAACTCCAAATGTAATTGATGGCGACAAGAAAACTGGTTCTCCTCTGTACTCATTTTCGAAAATAATAGAGAGAATTTCACCAGACAAAACTAGTCCTGATGGTACATCATATACGCTAAGAGGAGTACGTGTTACATTTATTTATCAAAATAAGAATTCTGAATTGAATATGGTAATTATAATAATTTTGTGAATATAGTTGGGGAAAGACATGACATCGTACATACAAAATGAATTAGAAGCGTTAGAACGCGAACAAACTCAAATAGATATTCAAGCAGGCAAACTTGAAAAACAGCTTCGTGCTGCCATGGAAAGTGACAATGAAGAAGAAACTGAAAGACTGATGTCTCTGTGGTTTACTCTTGTCAATAAAAAGAATGCGCTTCTAAGAAGACAAATGCAACTGAATATATTGTAAGTTGTTATAATTTTATCCGTTTCACTGATAATGTTTTAGTAACATGAGTTAATTTGGTGTTGCAATTTTCATTACTTCAGAGAGAAAGAAGATGATTTAGAACGTCGATTCAAACTTCTAAATCGTGAACTAAGAAGTATTCTTGCGGTAGAAGATTCCAGAAAGACATCCGAACAAAAAATGCGTGAAAATTTACTTCTAGAGGAATTAGTGTCTATCGTAAACAAAAGAGATGAGTTAGTTCATCATCTCGATACGCAAGAAAGAGCGTAAGTATATATTATTTTATAATGCTCATGTGGATAGTAGAATATCGATTTCTTCTACTTCAAGGATATAAATATCTCTTCACTTTTCTATTATCGATAATGCCGAAAATAAAATCTATTGGTCATTAGACAAACTATTTTTACCTTAAATGAAGAGATTTATTTTAATTCCTGTTTTGTTACAGTATAGAGGATGATGACGAAATAGAGCGTGATTTATCTAGAGCTGGTTTAGCTTCACGAAATAAAAATTGTGTATTACAATGAAGAACTTCATTGTACCTTCGTTGCGACAGCAAACAGGTACATTTTCCCCGATTTCAATATCATATTTCAGTATTAATATTATTTTATATAAAACATGCGAAGAAAGGAAACTTGTTTGAACCGTATTCATTTTTTTAAAACAAGTTGATTCTGATTTTAAATTAGTAATTGCAGGTGTTATTCCTCTTGCTGTGGAGTTGCCAAAGAAACCAGAACATTTTACATGACGGTAAAGAAAGCCAAGGATTTCATAATCTGAGAGACAGTAATGTTTAGAAACTTATTTTTTACAATGAATTATATACCAATTGTATAATCAGTGTTCCATATTTATATAAATTCATTATTAAGTATGCGTCAACATACTATTGCTACTTCACTTAATAGAATCAAAACAAAAAACAAAACAAAAAATCTTTAAATGAGTAAAGAATTTGTTATAGTGTTAGTAATTTTATAAAAAGGAAGTTGTTACGTTTGGTTACAGGAAGACTAATTTTGCTTCTATAGAAATATATTCGTGCACGTTTGAAATATTTCGTAAAGAAAGCAGTAGTGAAGAAAAACAGTACTAACTCCGTGCAATTATGTCCCTCGCTTCAAGTGACGCGGTTGAAGACAGCTTTTCCTCTGTAGTATCCTATTCGAGACCCACGGTGAGACTTCCGAGAGCAGTGGATGTTATTTTTTCTTTGCTTTCATTGGCTGACGACTCACGATGCTGGAAATAGAAAGGGAAAAAGTAGTAAATATGAATACTAATATGACTGTGCGTGAGGCTACAGAGGGAAACCTACATTGTTTCGCCATAATATTTCTTTTATTTACAAGTTGCTTCCGATCTTCATAAAAGAAAGGGTAGCGATGACGAGTGAAAAGCGATAGCTTCCCAATATTTTGCGAATGCTTGTAGAAGAGAGTCATCATCTCAAATCGCAAGGGGAAAATACTGTACATCATTATGAAAGCTTTCTAATTCAAATAAGGTGCTAGAATATATGTACAATAATGCTTTTAAGAAAGTTTACTAGCGAAATCAGTTCGTAATCACCTTCAACTTTGAGAATTGTTCAGTAAGAAAGATTCTCTCTGTTGCTCTTTTGAAAGCATTATTGTAGATTAAAAATAATAAAGTAGAAAGGAATGTTATGATATATATACTATATTACTTCTGCAATTCTTTGACATTGTGCATTACACTTATATTTATCACATCATGACATTCATATGCATTAGATGCACTTGAAAAGAATCAATCATTCACAGGGGAAAACAAATTCTGATGAAATAGTATTGGTACTCCATAGAATTTGATATGGAACAGTAATCAAAGAACAGTACTCATTTTTCCATTTATAGTACGATCATGGACTATAGTTATTTTGTTTGTGCCATATATAAACATCCTAATTTGTTCGTAACCGTTATACTCATTTACTCCGTTTGCAAACTATTTGCCATTTTAGGAAAGTGATATATACAATTTTTCCTATAATATATTAATTATTTATTATTGAATTTAGTATCAAGATGCAGGAGGCCTAATTGACTTTGTATATTCTTTTCTTTCTCTTCCTTCCTTTCTCTTCACTCTGTTCTTTTTTCTCTTGTTTCACAAGAATTTGTACTAAAAAAACTAATTGGTCCCTATGGGAAGTATATGTTCTCTTAAAATTTGTAAAAGAGACGATTATTGCAGAAGTGATCTAGCCATAAATGATTGACTAATAACTTATGTAGATCAAAGTTGGGTCAACTAATTGCTTATAAGCAATTGCTCAATTTTTCTCATAGTTTGGCTCTATAATATAAGCCACGTTCGCGAAATGGCTCATGCAGGTAGCCCACGATATCAAATTTATACAGGCTACTACTTTGGGTTATAACTGTATGATAAGAGTGTGCAAACATCAGAAAGTAATGCAGTCATTAATAGACTGCACATCTTCATGCATTTATTTTCATAATATTATGTGTAAAAATGGAAATATGCATAGAGATTTGCAGCTTAATTAGCAGGACAGACCCATCTTACTATATAGATAATTAGGAAAAAGTGTGGGTCTCCAGTAAAAATAAGAGTAGTCAGCTGCCCAGCTCTGATCTAGAGTGTTAGGAAAATCATGAGAAAGGAAGTATCCATGCCCGTTTAGTTTTTCCTTCACCTTGCCTGCTCGCTCAGAAGTCGCAGTGTATAATTTTAGTAATTTCTTCATAGTTTTGTAATAGTTTCAGAATGGGAAGGAATATTTTAATATATACTACGTCCTAAGATTTGACAAAGTGGGATGGTCAAGAGACATAAATCGGTACTTAAGTCGAACATTCTCTTTCTTGTAATAAATTTCTCGTGTTGTCTTTTGCGTTCTGTGAATTGTTTGATTTTATATATTTTAGACGTTTTACTTAATACTTTCAGTGAAATGGTATTCGACTAATAGGAAGGTGAATCGTCAAAATGTAGATACATTGTATCTCAAGAATAAGAATGAACTGTGAAGTTTAAAGTCTGCACATTTCTCTGTGTAATATAGACTATTAATTTGCTTGTAACTGATGTAAATGCACTTGTAAAACTACTTATACAATGTTAAGAGACGAGAAACATATTTAAACAATCCTTTGGAAAAGTCGTCTTTCAAAATATGTTCTCATGATATACGAGAAGTTTTTTAAAGGTAAAGATAACAAAAATGTTTTCTTCTTCATAGTCGAACTTTGGGGGTGATGTAATATAGTTGAAGTAGTGCAGGCATATCATAAATGATAATAACTGCCATAACAGATCGTTAAAGATATAAGAAAAGTACACATTCACCGAATGATGAAACATTGAAAAGCAGATATCCTTTTCTTCCTTTTCTTCCTCTAGCTTTAAAGAGTCAACATCGATCGTGTTTCCGTTTTTTAACGCATCAAATGAAATATGTAAATCTGATTTTAGCTGTAACATCGCTAGAGGTGACGTCGAAAAATTGATATAAGAATAGAATGCGAATTTTTTTTAATATGCTTGGAGATTAATAAGTCGACTATTCAAATTAGCAACATTTGCGAGACACTGAGTTGCATCATAATTTGTTATTAGTGCGTCTGATTTCTCTTTTGTTACCATTATCTTCCTTAATGTTAATCGACAAAATGCGAATATTGTAAATGAAGACATTGAATTTTTACGGTTAATTTAGCAATAATTTGTCATGTTAGTGCCTATGTATATAATATACATACGTATTTAAGAGTGAAAAACTATCCACGACGAATATGTGGTACACAGTGTGTGTCTGTATATTTGTAGTGATGCAGTGTATCTCGTGGCAATTATTCGAACAATCATGAAATTCGAAGTACGAAAATCCGCGAAATGAATCAGACTTTTATTCTGAAAGAGACAAATCCAATATGAAAAGAAAAGTACGTGGCCAGACGGAATTACAAAGACTGACATACGAAAAGTTGCTTTAAGATTTAAGTATGTTACGACTACATAAGTGCAATACAAGTTGGGTTTCTCAGGCGAATAAAAGATATCCTCGTTACTTTATATTACGAGATACTCTGTACGCGTATTTCTATGTAAAAAAAAAAAAATAAGAAAATGCTATCATATCTGTCTGCTTTCGTAGCGTTGCGCTAAAGTAATCTTAATTTCTTTTATTTATTATTACTAAACGTATTGACTCGAAATATTGTAACTCTGAAAGCAATGAACATTCTTGCCAATGCTTAGTCTCAAGGTGGACACGGTTTTCTTTCCTAGAAATGGTGTTATTTGTAAATCACTTCATGTGAAAGAAATAATGTATAATGTGTCGGAACGTATCACACAGTAGTTATTAATAAATAAATGCAAATAAAGCACTGTAAGAAAACATCAAGACGGAGACCTTTAACATTCTTAACACCTTATCATGTCGTACTAAGTTTTTTCTAGCACAGACATTATTATGTTTAGAGTGAACGAAAAATCAATCTTTCGCATTCTCTTGAAGAATAAATGTAAAAAATCGCATCGTTTCACATGCAATACTGTCTAACATAAATAGGTACTACATGAAATCCTCATTCCCATAATTTTCGTTATGTTTCACAATTTTAGTCACTAGAACACTAACGTAACACTTGCCATCTCCTATACAGAACTGTCCTTCAGCTCTTCTAACTTCTTCACTATTCACGACTCAGTACGTTTCCATAAATTGCTTGTTCGGTACCGTGCAATATCTTTAACAAGATATCCACCTGCTTGTTGAAAATCTTATGAGCCGATTTACTGTCCAAGATCCTCTTAAACGTCGCGAACGTCTTGCAACGTCTAATTTAAGAAGGAGCCGAGCATGCCGAGTGCGATGAATTCTTCAACGTCTCTGATTTTCTTCGGGCAATTCGACGAAGTTGAAGGGTGAAGAGCTGGTTGAACGATGATCGATCGACCGGTAATTGCGGTCCTAGACCGAGGGAGGTACCCATCCTTATGGCCGGACAAGCATTAGACCCATTTTAGAAAAGATCGCAGGTGGTTCTACATCGATACCGATAAGATTTTCGATCGTCTTCAACGATGTCGAAGGAAATGCTAGTCTACGGAAAGTATACTAATCTTGTGAAACGTCTTCTCACGATTTATGGACTGTACCCGTACCAGCAGAGCAGCGTCAGATACCTGTCAATTTTAGTGCTGCTGTCGTACAGCCTTGTTTCCTGTGGCTTAGTAAACTTTCTTCGTCTTCATATTGCGAACATCAGTGCGATCACCGTGTGTTGCAGCCTGTTTAGTAGTTGTTTCAACATATCAGTGAAGGTACGTTCGTTTTCTAAATTTATATAATTAACAAAATATTTGCTGTCGTCCGGATTTTCGATGGATTAAACAGCAAATCCCTCCAAAGTTTGCGGGATACCAATATTGACATTTTGCAAAATCTAGTGAATTTTTATATGTTTGTGCAATGTTATCGTCGTTATCAACATTATTATCGTAGGAACCACTTTTCAAACCTTTATTTCCAATGGTAGAATTTTTTTTATTCTAAAATCTGATACATTCGATTTACAAATAATTGTAGAAATCAATTTGTATAAATTGAAATCGTAAAAATCAAGCAGCACATCCCCCTCTTCTTTTACGAAATTAACAATAAACATACCGTGTTCTAAAACTAGCTAACGTAAAAAACTTCTTTCTTCATTTATTTTTCAAAATTTATTTCTCGCTTTTCTGTGAAAGAGTCTATACGATTTCAGCAACTTTAATGTTCGAATAAAAGAGTAACATTTCTCCTTCATACATTCTGATGCGTTCAACAGAGATTCATAAGAAGTCTCTCCATCATCCCCGGTTTTGATAATGTTGGATTGTGTCGTAGAATTATCATTACACAATCGACTTAAATTTTTCAGATCCTGCGATTCGTCTTTTGTCGCAAAAAGCTAGTGGAAATATACAACACACTCGCAAGAATGTTCGAGGAGACAACGATGCAACAAACCTCCGGTTCGCCAGTCTTTCAATACCTTCTCCCCTGTTATCGTTTAGCATACTACCAATTCGTCTGTCTGTTCTTCACCGCAATCTTGTACACGACCAAACCATTGATAACGATAACATTTCGCAACGGAAAACGTTCGAGCCCGCTTCCCACGAAATATCCGTGGCCGGCCGAGTCCACCATAAGTTTTGCGGCCCATTATGTACTCGAGGTGTTCGTTTCTTTCTCGTTCCCCATCATAACTTCCGGGGTGGACGGGTTCTTCACTATGTGCGCGTTTCGCATATGCTCCGTGTTCCGGGCGATGGCCATCGAACTGGAGGAATTGCCAAAGCGATCGAATGATATGGAAACCCATGGACGAGTTTTGCGGAAGTGCATCCAAAGGCACGCTACGTTGATGGAGTGTCAGAACGCTATAGAAGAGATTTACGGACCTGTTGTTCTGGTGGTTACGATGACGAACGGACTTGGCATGTGTATGCTCATATTCGAGTCCTTTCGGGTGAGTAGAATCGTGTCGTCGGCAATCTGCGAATCTTTATACAAAATAACAATTGTCTGCATCCGTAGCAAAAGACAGGAGTCGCTTAGAAGTTTCTTTCCTTCATTAATAATTCTAATAGATTGAAAGTAATATATATATAAAATAAAATCGTCAAATGTATAGTTGTGAAAAAGATCCGCCTAAGAGTTAATTCTGCTGTCTCAGTGAACGCGTAATGACTAAAATCTCTTCTGCATTCACGATGATAATGAGAAATTCTAGAAAGACAAAAGACATTTAATAACATATTATATATATAATATTACTAAATGTAACATATTATTTTAATAACATAGAAAGACAAAAGACATTTAATAACATATTATTAAATGTCTTTTGTCTTTCTAGAATTTCTCATTATCATCGTGAATGCAGAAGAGATTTTAGTCATTACGTTCACTGAGACAGCAGAATTAACTCTTAGGCGGATCTTTTTCACAACTATACACTTAACGATTTTTAGAACCATATCTTAAAACACATTTTCGAATAACAGCCACTCAAACTACGAAATTGTGATTTCTTTAATGACACGTTTAAGTGAATTGCGTCTGCAAACAATATTGGATATTTTGTCTGTGGCAGGCCGAAGAAATACCAATTGAGAAAGCCTGCGCTTCGGGTCTCTATCTTTTTGGAAAGGTGATCCAGACGCTTACCTACGCCTGGCCTGGAGATATGATTACATCCGAGGTCTGTATGAGGTGTGCCAGAGTTAATTTAATATTCGCGGACATTATTTTCCCGCGTACCTAACACGCAACATCTTCTTCTTCGAACTACATAGAACGAAGCTTTTCGTCACGAGGTTTACTATAACAACTGGTACGAGCGTTCGGATATTAGAACCGGAAAACTCACTCTCACGATACTATCGCAGAGAGTAATGGTCTTGAAGTCATGCAGCTTGTTAGTGATTTCGTTGGACCTCTTCGCAAAGGTAAAGCAATTTTGTTGCACTACGAGGCGTAGATAAAAAGTAAGCAGAGGCTTATTTTTGAAGGAGAGGCTTTTATTTGAAGGCGTGCTAAAACTTTTACCGTGCAAGAACCACGAGTTATATCGTTGCAAAATTTGGTCCGATGATAGGATAAGATTTCTATGATCTTTTTATCCACGCTTGCCTTTTTAATGTCTCCCGAGACTTGATGTTGGGAAACGTGTACTTTTAGATTATGAATAGAACGATATCCTACTACTTCTTAATGGTAACGCTCGACGATGACGAATAACGGAGAGAAGAATAGAGATTTGTTGTCTGTTTCCAATGTAAATAAAAGTTACGAGCTGATATATTACAATAGATTTGTTCTCTTAAACGAAACCATTCCTAAAAATCTTCCTTTTTCTCTTCTTGTTGTGAATACGACATCATTATAAACGTTGTTTAATTTAAAACATGTTCTTAAATTTCAGCGGATATGATAGAGAACACTGTTTTTTTCTCGTAAAAATCACAAACTTTCGTCACCTTCAAACTCTTTCCAAAAAGTAAATTTA
Source organism: Megalopta genalis (assembly GCF_051020955.1). NCBI lineage: Eukaryota > Metazoa > Arthropoda > Insecta > Hymenoptera > Halictidae > Megalopta > Megalopta genalis. Next base: position 11,527,917 of record NC_135015.1, read on the forward strand.
TGATATGAAAAATGGTTGAATATGATTATATTATATCATTATAACATTGAAAATTTCGTTTAATTTTATAATAATATTATAAACTTCAATTAATTAGAAACATGACACTATTTTCCAGCATGTTAGAGAACTCTTGTTGTATCAAAATCACAAACTATTCTCGAAAAGCCAAATCTTTGCAAACAGCAATGACATTTTTGGAGGATGTATAGCATGTCAAAAGATATGAAGAAACAGATCAATTTATGGTATGAAAAATGATTTTCAGTGAAATAATATTGATTGATCCAAAGTATATGTATATTGTTCATTATATCATCGCTGAATCATCACACAGAACTTACTGCTAGTCGTTTACATCCTATCTTAATTAGTTGCTTAACGGTGTTAATTCTCTTTCGTATTTCTGTAGTTTGTATATTCGAACGAGTTTATCATTTCGATTTTATTGGCAGAATCATCTGAAAAACGGGTCTTACTTTTATCCTTTTCGGTTGAAAATTTATCCACTCTTACGTAGTGGGGATTTACCGTGGAAAACGAGTTAGCCAAATAAAATGGTTGAAACAATACCTGCACATTGCAACCTTCACAAGCTATTCACCGATTCTCGAGAACCATTGCAGATGACCTCATCTACGCACATTACGCGAAGCTTTTTTCTGTCTACGAAGAATCGTTAAAAGTGCGGTATTCGACGGTTGTTGAATAAAAATCACAAAAAGTTAAAATCGTTTAACCGATAAGGTGCAGCATTAGATAGCCGTTTAATAAAAATCCCACAAAGTTCAAATTGTTTAAGTTTGATGTGCACATTTCCTGATGCTCAGCGATATCTATACAAAGCAGTAAAACGCATCCAACTAATGAATTATTCGACTGTAAGCAGTTTAACCAAATTGAAGGGTAAAGGATTAGCCAAGCTTCTATCGATCTGCTTGTAATCAAGGACGTAGACCGACAGAGATAACGATGGTTACGCGAATTAGGTCCATTTTAAAAAAGTTCGTCGATGAGTCTTCATCGATTGCGATAAAATTGTTCGGTCAACTTGAACAATGCCAAAGGAGTTGCCGTTGTACCAAGACTACGTTAACTTCGTGAAACGATGCCTTCTCATGTGCGGCTTGTACCCTTATCAACGGAGCATCGCCAGCAGGTATTTGCCGTTCTGTTGGATACTGGGTTACTGTGTAGATTTCTGCGCCTTGATCAACTTTTTCCGGCTATACATCACCGAGATCAGTGCGATCACTGCGTGTCTAAGCGTGCTTAGCGGCATTGTCAACATGACTATAAGGGTACGTTCGTCGGTGCAGTGATAATTTCTGTTCACTAGCTCTGACTCATTTTCACGCAACCATGATCTTTACGATATACCATGATCTTTATATGACTTATAATACTTTTTCATTTTAGTCAGCACCGAGAGAGTTAACTACTTAATGCACAAATATTTTAATCCGTACATGTCTTCTCAGAACAGTAAATCCATTTTTAAACTTGTTTTTATTCGATCGTTAAAAGAAAGTTGACGATATTCGATTCCCTTGTGCTAAAAGTACTTGTGAAAACACTTGAAAATGAAACATTTAATCAAATTTATACGCAGTCAAATTATTTGTTGTTAATTTAGTGAACTTGCGATGTACACTAGCATCATTGTTTAAGGGTTAAACTGATTGATTCATAAGACTGATGAATTAATTTAGATATATTCATGCATTGAAAATTACATTGGAACACAATTAACGTTTGATTTTTAGAAACAGTCTACTTTATAAATCAAGTTCAGTATATACAAACTGTTGATAGGAAATCAATGTAAGAATTTAAACAAAAATTTTAATAAAAATCAGAGATCCAGGACCAAGTATTTTTTGCACAAGGATCAACCGATTTTCTGTCTGTTTTGCGAAGAATCGTAACTTTTAAGGCACATTTCTATTTCGACAAATAAATAACGTTCTTTAAACGATTACTATTATTCCAGTGTTCCCGATTCGTGATTTGTCGTGAAAAACTGATGCAGGTGGCCGACACACTCGAGGCACTGTTCCAGGAGACTGCGATGCAGCAACCCCCTGATTCACCCGCTTTCCAGTTCATGCTGCCCTTTTACCGTCTGGGATACTACCACTACGTGTGCATGGTCAGCACCGCGATTTTATACTCGATCAAACCGCTGATAGATCTGACAATTCGACACGCGAATAGATCGACACCGTTTCCCGCAATTTTTCCGTTGCCGATCGACTCAACCGCGTTTTTCGTGGCGCACTATCTGCTCGAGGTGAGCATCTGTTACTCGTTTTGTATCATTACTTCCGGGGTAGACGCGTTTTTCACTCTGTGCGCGTTCCGCATGAGCTCCGTGTTCCGAGCGATGGCAGTCGAGCTGGAGGAATTTCCGAAACGACGAAATGGCGAGAACACCGAGCAGTTCTTGCGGAACTGTATCGACCGTCACGTCACGTTGATCAAGTGTCGAGAAATTATGGAGGAGATTTACGGGCCTATCATTTTCTCTGTCATGATGACCAATTGTCTGGGCATGTGCGCGTTGATATTCGAGGTCACTAAGGTCAGTGTAATCGCGTTGCAATGAAACATCAACCGGCAAAAGGGGTGAAAACAAATGCCAATGTTCGGGATAGAAAGCCTAGTTGTAAACAAATATATGTGGTCATCCTCTAAAACTGGGTTCCTCCTAAAATTGGGTTAAACAATTTGAATTTTTCTGAAATGATAGTGGAGGCTAGTTTGTTAGACAACTCATAAAAAATGTCGTGTAAACATTTCAATTTAAACAGCAAGCATATAACTTATTCAGTCCTAAAAAATTAATTAATCGTGTTTTTGATATATGCATAGATAAGAAAGTTAAAATTCGTGATTTTTTCGACTTACATCGAACATTCGATGTAGCTTCAAAAGAATTCAACTCGTTTGGATCACTTTTAGAAAAATTGTTCCGTTTAAAACGTGTCCACATATACATAGTTGTCCACGACTCTATGCTTGCATGAATATCCCAGGAATTTTCATCATTTTCGTCGATATAGAATGTTTTTGAAAAATTTAATAAATAAGTATAAAAAATAATAGGTCAATGCTGCAATGCCGGTTGTGAAAGCCGCGTCAGTAATACTGTACCTCACTGGGAAGGTGCTTCAAACTTTCATGTACACCTGGTCGGGTGGCGTGGTCACGTCCGAGGTTTGTATCACCGGTAATAGTGATGAGACTGTCGATCCTTATACATATAACTCTTCCTCGGAAAGAGCGATGTTTTTCGCCAGGAAGTTTGCTGCAACAACTGGTACGAGGACACAAGTGTCAAAACCGGTAAACTCACGCTCACGATACTGATGCAGAAATCGATGATCCTGAAGGCATGCCGTTTAATGGCAGTTAGCGACGATCTCTTCGCCAAGGTAGTGCAATCTCATTCTTATATTAGTCTGTCACGAAAGTTAATTTTGTTTTTGACTAGTATGCAAAACGTGAATTTGTATGTTTGCATATGTTCGTACTATTTAACAGTGCGAAGAACCTTTGGCTCAACCTAATGTTTTTTAGATTCAAGATTTAATGACTGCGAACATATATTTTCAGATCATAAATAGAGCCATATCCTACTATTTCTTACTGCTAACGCTTGACGATGACGAATAATGGAAGGATGATATAGAAATCTATTTTGTATTTCCAATATAAGTAAATGTTAGTAACTGATAAATCGTAGTAGATTTGTTCTCGTAAACGAAACCGTCCCTAAACGTGGTCCTTTTTTCTCTTCTTGTTGATAGTACGACAACACTATAAATGTTTTATAAATTTAACGCTAGCATTGCACGCTTTGTTCTATTTTATAATAATGTTATAAATTTCGTTTAATTAGAAACATGATACTATTTTGCAGCATGTTAGGAAATCATATTTTGTCCAATTAAAATCGCAAATTATCCTGAAACCTTTTCCAAAAAGTGATGAAATTATTGGAAGAAATATAGCACGTTCAATAACATGAACAAATAAGTCAATTCATGCTAGGAAAAATGATTTTCAATTAAATAATATTTGATCCAAAATATATATCGTTCATCATATCATCCGCTAGATCATTACACAGAACTTAGCGCCGGTGGCTTCCTTCGCTTTGATAAGCATGTCCACGAATGGGGAGCAAATTACTTTCTATCTCAATTAATTGCTTAGTCGAAAGAATTTTGTTTTTCATTCCTGTAGTTTTTATATTTAAACGTGTGACTGGTTTCGATCTTCTGAACAGAGTCATCGATAAAGTGGATCTTACAGGCAGCAGAGCTGTTTATGCAGGTATCATTTGATCAATTGTGATCGTTTATGTGCAATTTCTGGTTTCCTTTTTCGGTTGCAGATCTTGACGCAGATCGTGTTGGTCACTATTGTCCATTTGTGCGATGGAGATTTGAGTTGCAAATCCAAACAAACATTTCACCGTATTAATTAATAGAAACTAACTATTCACAATTTCATATTTAATAAATAATGATTTCAGGTTCAACGTTCCACAATAACATCCAGCTTATTTTTGCGATCTTTGTCACTAGTGTAACAACACCACATCTGTCGTTATCTGTGCAGAACTTGTCTCTAACCATTCTAAGTTCTTTACTAGCTACGTTTACACATGTTACAATTCCTACAAATCCCCCTCTTCCACACTACGTAATAACTGTATCGAGGTATACTTCAAACCTTTTTGAAAATCCTATGCACAGATTTACCGTGGACGATCATTCGTAATCGCGAACGGGTTGTAACATCTAATCCCGTAAAGAATCGAGCGAATTTGAGCGAAGTAAATTCTTAAACATGTCCGTTTTTTGTGGAGCAATCCAACGAAATTGAAGGGTGATGAAGTGGTTGAACGACCATCGATCGATCCGTAATCGCACGCGTAGGACAAGGGATATACTGGCCGTTACGCTTGCATAAGCATTAGGTCCATTTCAGAAAAAAATTACCAATTGTACTTCGCAGATATCGACAGGATTTCTGTACAGTTTCAACGATGACACGGGAAATGCTAGTCTACGAAAAGTACACTAATCTCGTGAAACGTATCTTGAAGCTTTATGGACTGTACCCACACCAGAGTGGCATTGTCATATACCTGCCAATTTTTTTACTACTATGGTACGGCTTTGTGCTCTGTGTCATGGTGAACTTTCTCCGTCTACACATATCGGAGATCAGTGCGGCCGTCGCGACTTTTAGTGTGCTTAGTTCCCTTGTGAACGCAGGCGTAAAGGTACGTTCTTTTCTTTGAAGAAAACAAGAAACAACAAATCGATAGAGCAAATCCTTTGAATGTATAAAGAATATCAAAATCTAAATTTAGTGTGATCTAGTAATCTACCTTTAACTATTTTCTATCGGTGTACTCGATAGATTAGTCAATTCATGTGATTAAAATAAAGGGTAATTGAACAGTTTGTAGAACCATAACTTTGTTTGAATTGACGTAATCAAATTGGTTGAAACATTTCACAATAGAGTGTAAGTAGAATTTCAAATGACGATGAAAGATTTTTTTTTAGTTTTCGTTTTTCAAGCTATAATCATATCTAAAGTGCAGTAAATAGAATTCGTGCATTTATGTTAAAATGAGTAGCTGCAATTTGAAATGGTAAAACAGTTAAAAGAATGAAATATTGTCGATGTATTGCTACCTGGATAGCACGCGACGTCTTAAACACGTCCATTTTACGTCCATTTCATGTCTGAACGTCTTAAGATCTAAAATGGACGTTTCTAAGATGTTTTAATTCAGACGTTAAAAGGACATCCCGTTTGAGATGTCTTACTGAAGTCAGTGGTGTATTTTAGTAAAGACAAGTATGTCACTAAGCAAAAGTGCTAGGTTCAAAATTATTAATTCTATAGGAATGTTTACGATTCCATTACAAACAATTAAACTGTCCAAAAGGTCTGAACTTCATTCTTGTATTTCGATGGCATCAAACACAATATTTTGTAAATGAACATGAATCCTACAAGCGTTTTTACACAGTCTCCTTCCAGATGACACGATTCATCGTTCGTCGAGAAAAACTAAGACGAATATACGACATGCTGGAGACACTATATCAGGAGACAGTGATAAAGCAACCATCGGGATCTGCTGCTTTCGAACATTTGTTAATCTGTTACCGATTGTCATTCTCTCTATTCGTCCTGAATTTCTCTGTCATGTTCCTGCAGGTGACCAAACCGATGGTAGTAATTGTATTTCGGAACGGGCATCCTACGTTCGTGGTTCCGTCAGCTTACCCGTGGCCGATCATGTCGACCTTTAGCTACACAATACATTACATGACAGAGGCGATAATTGCTTTCTCGTTTCCATTCATAAGCGGCGGGGTGGATGCATTTTTTACGATGTGCACGTTTCGCGTGTGCTCAGTGCTGCGGGCGATGGCTGTCGAACTGCAAGAATTGGCAAAGCGATCGAATGATATAGAAACCCATAGACTATTTTTAAGAATGTGTATCGACAGGCATGTTACGTTGATCCAGTGTCGGGACGATATACAAGAGGTTTATGGACCTGTTATTCTGTCGTTTACCTTGACGAATGCTTTGGGCATGTGCTCTATGATATTTGAGATTTTTCAGGTGAGTACAGTCATATTTACTCGATAAGTGCTGAATAGCATGTCTAAAACTTCTCATATTGTCCAAGTCATTTAATTCATGGAACGAAAACAAAGATTAAAACTCTTTTGCATTATAAAAGTCCTACTAACATTCACTTGAAGACTTCGAAATTTAGCCTTTCGATGAACTGTTTGACAGTTTAAAATTCTGAATTTTTTCTGATATGTCCACAATCTTGTGTTTTACTTATTCATATTTGTCTAAAATGGATTGTAGCTGTTATACGGATAAAAAAATAATCGTAATTTGTTTATTATTTTTTTCATGTAAGCTCATCTCTACTCGGTTGTACTATAAATTCCGGTTCACCCTGTATAGACTTTACGCATTTATGATGAAAATTAATAGATGCCGAGTCTACTAAGAAAAGATGTTTTTATTGTTCATGAATGTTTTCTCTATGGCAGGTTGCGGAAATACCGATCGGAAGAATTATCATTGTATGCATCCATTTTTTATCGAAAGTGATTCAGACGGTGGTTTATGTCTGGCCCGGAACTATGATCACTTATGAAGTTTGTATCACGTATAGCAGTGCGTAAAACGTACCATTAAAGTATAATAAATAGCATAATGAGATGACCAGAGAAAATATATACAAAGAGATTTGAAAATTTTATGAATGTTTCTACATTCTTCTCAATTTAGTAAAATTATTAGAAACAAAAATACTTTTCGATTTAATTTACACTGAATACAATCTACTTAGAAAATTGTTGTTTTGCATAAAGCTTCGCAGTCTAATAATAAACATATAAAATGCATGTTATTATCTTATCTCGAAGATAAAATGACGGCTGAATAATAAGTGTAAGACTTACATATCTTCTCAAATCTTTTCCTCGTATTTAATATTTAAATTATATTTTTCCGAAGAACGAAGCTTTTCGTGACGAGATTTCCTTTAATAATTGGTACGAGCGTTCGGATGCTCGAAACGGAAAACTTTGTGTCATGATATTATCGCAGAGGCTGATGGTACTAAGGGCGTACAACATACTTGAGGTTACCTTGGATCTCTTCGTAAAGGTACAGTAATCTTGTGACGGTACGAGGAATGGACAAAAAGTTTGCGGGATGATCAATAACAAATACTTGCCTGATTCTTTAACAAAATTTACATTACTACTTTTGAAATGCACTTTTTTGATGCTCATGTAGATATTCAATCTAGTTACACTTCTTGCAAAACAGTGCTGCAGTTCTTTAATTTATGCGTTAATTAGTACCTAATGTGTTTATGTACCTAAAATGCTGTTTCCACATGATATGTTTTGTTTTCAAGAATAAAAGGAAGTCTCATATTGAATGACCAAGAACTGTAATATCAAGTTCTGCTGAAAGCTCGAGAACAATTAGTGAAATGTATACCGATGCGATGCTGTGATGAAGAAATCCAGTTATAACATTGTTTAATAACAAGAGCATGCTAACAATTTTTACGCTGCCAAAACCACGCGATGAATCGTCGTGAAACTTGCCACGATAATAGATAAAACTACCAATTAGAAGTTCAAATAGAAATAACAACAGCATTGCCTTTAAAATGGAATCAGTAATCACTCTGCGAACTTTTTGTCTGTACGCTTCGTTTTAATACGCCGCGACTTGATATTCAGAAACGTGTGCTTCCAGGTTATGACTAGAACGATATCTTACTACTTCCTGTTAGCGACGCTCGAGGCTTGACGCTTGTTAGAACTAATGAGGATACAATTTGCAAAATTAATCAATAATAGGTATTCATAGCAAAAGAGACTTAATCTTTTATTCTACCATAATAAATAACAACAGCTTGTCTTGACCCATTGATAATCTTCTATTTGTACAGAAATTATTTAGTGGTAGCACCTTATATTCTACATCAGCGTCAGTTAGCTCAGTTACATTTTCATAGCAGCAGTAAAAATCATTTTAGTCTCGTACAAATTTTGATAATTTTTCACGAAACATTTACTGATTTACTCACTGTCGCGTGCACAATACCCGTGGAAAACCAGTCAGCCAAAAGAAACGGTTGAAGCACTGTCTGCACGTTGCTTTCCTCACAAGCTATTCACCGATTCCTGAGAACCATTGCAGATGACCCCAACTAGGCACATTACGCGAAACTTCTTCCTATCTACGAAGAATCGTAAAAAGTGCAACGTCCGACGGCTGTTCAATGAAAATCTCATGAAGTTCAAACCGTTTAACCGGTAAAGTGCAGCATCGGATGGTCGTTTAATAAAAATCCCATGCAGTTCAAATCGTTTAAGTTCCCTGTGCACGTTTTCTAATGCTCTGCAACGCCTAATTTAGAAAGCAACAGGACGCATCCAGCCTGATGAATTATTCGACCATGCGAGCAGTTTAAAAAAATTGAAGGGTAAAGGATTAGCCGAGCCGTGATCGATCCACTCGATTTACCGGTAAAGTGCAGCATCAGATAACCGTTTAATAAAAATCCAATGAAGTTCAAATCGCTTAAGTTCCTTGTGCACATTCGCTGATGCTCCGCAACGTCTAATCCACAAAGCAGCAAATCGCATCCAGCCTAATGAATTATTCGACCCTGTGCGCAGTTTAACCAAATTGAAGGGTAAAGGATTAGCCAAGTCCCGACCGGTCCGCTGATAATCAAGGACGTAGACCGACGGAGATAACGGTGGTTACGCGAAATAGGTCCATTTTAAAAAAGTTCGCCGAGGGGTCTTTATCGATTGCGATAAAATTGTCCGGAGAACTTGAACGATGCCAAAGGAGTTCCCGTTGTACCAAGACTACGTTAACTTCGTGAAACGATGCCTTCTCATGTGCGGCTTGTACCCTTATCAACGGAGCATCGCCAGCAGGTATTTGCCGTTCTGTTGGATACTGGGTTACTGTGTAGATTTCTGCGCCTTGATCAACTTTTTCCGGCTACACATCACCGAGATCAGTGCGATTACTGCGTGTCTAAGCGTGCTTAGCGGCATTGTCAACATGACTATAAGGGTACGTTTGTCGGCGCACTGATAGCTTTTATTCACTGACTCTGATTCATCTCCACGCTATGTTTATTCGGTACAGGCGAAAGCTACGTTGTTTAATCTGTGGTATTTATGAAAAATTTGATATATTTTTGTTAGCACCGAGAGGGTTGACCACTTAACGCACAAATATTTTCATCTATACGTGTCATACCAGGTCAGTCAATCAATGATTAAATTCTTTTTTTCGGGACCGTTAAAAGGAAGTTGACGAGATTCGATTCACTCGTGGTTGAAGCTCTTGTGCACAGATTGAAAATAAAACATTATATCGAATTGAATGAAAATGATAGGACCACAAATTATTTCTTTTTAATTTAATGTACACGCGATATACGTAGCATGAACGTTCAAGGTTAAATTGAAATACAACTGATTGTATGTGATTTATAAGACTGATGAATTAATTTATATACCTATAAATTAAAAATTACATTGTAGCACAATTAGTATTTAATTTCAGAAATAGTCTACTGCATAATTGGTGTTCAGCATATATGAATTGTTCATATAAAATCAATGTAGAAATTTGAACAAAAGTTTTAACAAAAATTAAAGATTTACTTTAGGACTAAGATTTTTTTGCACAAGAATCAACCGATTTTACTTCTGTTTTACCAAGAATCGTAACTTTTGTGGCATGCTTCCATTTTGGTAAATAAACGTCACGTTCTTTAAACGATTACTATTATTCTAGACTTCCCGATTCGTGATTTGTCGTGAAAAACTGATACACGTGGCTGACACACTCGAAGCGTTGTTCCAGGAGACTGCGATGCAGCAACCCCCTGATTCGCCCGCTTTCCGTTTCATGCTACCCTTTTACCGTCTGGGATACTACCACTACGTGTGTATGGTCAGCACCGCGTTTTTATATTCGACCAAACCGCTGATAGGTCTAACAATTCGACACGCGAATAGGTCGACACCGTTTCCCGCAATTTATCCGTTGCCGATCGACTCAACCGCGTTTTTCGTGGCGCACTACCTGCTCGAGGTGAGCATCTGTTACTCGTTTTGTATCATAACTTCCGGGGTAGACGCGTTTTTCACTCTGTGCGCGTTCCGCATGAGCTCCGTGTTCCGAGCGATGGCAGTCGAGCTGGAGGAGTTTCCGAAACGACGAAATGGCGAGAACACCGAGCAGGTCTTGCGGAACTGTATCGACCGTCACGTCACGTTGATCAAGTGTCGAGAAATTATGGAGGAGATTTACGGGCCTATCATTTTCTCTGTCATGATGACCAATTGTCTGGGCATGTGCGCGTTGATATTCGAGGTCACTAAGGTCAGTGTAATCGCGTTGCAATGAAACATCAATTGGCAGAAGGGATGAAAACTATTATCAAAGATAGGGATAGAAAGCCCAATTGTGTATAAATATATATGGTCGTCCGCTAAAATGGGGGGGGGGGGGAATTACTCTTTTAAAATTAGCTCAATCAATTTGAATTTTTTTGAAGTGATAGTGAGGGATTGCTTGCTAGACAGCTCGCAAAAAATGTTGTGTAATCAATTCAATTTAATCAACAGACGTATAAGTTATCGGGTACTAGAAAGTGACTTTTTAAATTTCTTCTCTACTTTTACGAACAAATTTTTGACACTTTAACTTTCGAGATAGTCCATTTAATGTTTCAAAAAAAAATTCAACTTGTTTGGTCTATTCTTAAAATATCTTTCTTTTAATAGTTGACCAAATACAGTCCACATATAATTGACCATGAATCTATGCTTGCTTGAATATCCTGGGAACTAACATTTTTTTATAATTTTTATTGATGTAGAATGGTTTTAAAGAAGTTACTAAATGAGGATAAAAATTAATTAACAAATACGTTTTCGCTGTAACAGGCCAACGCTGCAATAGCAGTTGAGAAAGCCGTAGCAATAACCCTTTACCTTACGGGGAAGGTGCTTCAAACATTCATGTACACCTGGCCGGGAGATGTAGTCACTTCCGAGGTTTGTATCACCTATAACAATGATGAGTCTGCTGATCCTTATACATGTAATTCTGCTCTGGAAAGAGCGACGTTTTTCGCCAGGAAGTTTACTGCAACAACTGGTACGAGGACATAAGTACTAAACCTGGGAAGCTCACGCTCATGATACTGATGCAGAAATCCGTGATCCTGAGAGCGTGTCATTTAATGGCGGTTACCGTCGATCTCTTCGCCAAGGTAGTGCAATCTCATTATTATATTAGGATGTTACGAAAGTTAATTTTGTTTTCGACTAATATGTAATATGTGAATTTTTGTATATTTGGATATGCTTGTACTATTTAATAATGTCAAAAACCTTTGGGTCAATCTTACGTTTTTTAGTTTCTAGGTTTAATGACTGCGAACATATATTTTCAGATTATGAATAGAACGATATCCTATTATTTCCTATTGGTAACGCTTGACGATGACAAATAACGGAATGAAGTATATAGAAATCTATTTTCTGTTTCCAATGTAAATAAAAGTTAGGAACTGATAAATCGTAGCAGAGTTGTTCTCCTAAACGATATCGTTCCTAAACATTTTCCTTTCTTCTCTTCTTGTTGATACTACAATACTATAAACATTTCATAAATTTAATGATAGCATTATAAATTTTGTTCAATTTTAAGATAATGTTATAAATTTCATTTAATTAGAAATATGACCACATTTTGTAGTAACTTAGGAAACTTTTGTCATATCAAAATCCCAAACTATCCTGAAAACCTTTTCAAAAAGTAATTAAATTTTTGAAAGAAGTATAGCACGTTAAATAACATGAACAAATCAGTTAATTGATAGTAGGAAAAATGATTTTCAACTTAATAATAATATCAACCGCTAAATCATCACACAGAACTTATCGCTGATCGTTTTCTTTGGGATAATAAGCATGTCCACGAATGGCGAATTATTTTTTCTTTTAATTAGTCGCTTAATGGTTTGAATTTTTTTTTTGTATTTCTGTAGTTCATATCTTCGAACGAGTGACTGATTTCGATCTTGAAGTCAGAGTCATCTCCAAAGTGGATCATACAGGCGGCAGAGATGGCTTTGCAGGTCTTATTTGATCATTTGTAATGGTTTTTGTTCAAACTCTGGTTCCCTTTTTCGGTTGAAAATTTATCCACTCTTGCGTAGTGGGGATTTACCGTGGAAAACGAGTTAGACGAATGTAAAGGTTGAAACAATACCTGCACATTGCAACCTTCACAAGCTATTCACCGATCCTCGAGAATGATTGCAGATGACCCCATCTACGCACATTACGCGAAACTTTCTTCTGTCTACGAGAAATCGATAAAAGTACGGTGTCCGACAGCTGTTGAATAAAAATCACATGAAGTTCATATCGTTTAACCGGTAAGGTGCAGCATTAGATAGCCGTTTAATAAAAATCCCACGAAGTTCAAATCGTTTAAGTTCCATGTGCACATTCCCCGATGCTCGGAAATATCTATACAAAGCAGTAAAATGCATTCAACTAATGAATTATTCGACTGTAAGCAGTTTAACCAAATTGAAGGGTAAAGGATTAGCCAAGCTTCTATCGATCTGCTTGTAATCAAGGACGTAGACCGACAGAGATAACGATGGTTACGCGAATTAGGTCCATTTTAAAAAAGTTCGCCGATGAGTCTTCATCGATTGCGATAAAATTGTTCGGTCAACTTGAACAATGTCAAAGGAGTTGCCGTTGTACCAAGATTACGTTAACTTCGTGAAACGATGCCTTCTCATGTGCGGCTTGTACCCTTACGAACGGAGTATCGTCAGCAGGTATCTCCCGTTCCTTTGGATATTGACTTACTGCATAGATTTCTGCGCAATGATCAACTTTGTCCGGCTACACATCACCGAGATCAGTGCGATCACTGCGTGTCTAAGCCTGCTTAGCGCAATTGTCAACATGACTATAAGGGTACGTTTGTCGGCGCACTAGTAGTTTATTTTCACTGACACCGATTCATTCCCACACAATGTTTATTCGGTACGGGTGAAAGTTACATTGTTTAATCTGTGGTATTTATGAAAAATTTGATATATGCCATTTATATGATTTATAAAACTCATTCATTTTAATCAGCACTGAGAGAATTAATCACTTAACGAACAAATATTTTCGTCTATACATGTCATACCAGGTCAGAAAATCAATTAAAAAATTTTTTTTTTCTAAAAGAAAGTTGTTGAGATTCGATTCTCTTATGATGAAAGCTCTTGTGCATCGATAGAAAACGCAACATTTAATGAAGTTTATACACTGTCAAATTATTTATTGTTTTAATGAACTTGCGAGGTGCACTGGTATCACCATTTGTGGGTTAAACTGATTGTATGTGATTTTTAAGACTCATGAATTAACTTAGGCACTTCTGCATTGAAATTACAATGTAACACAATTAACACATTCAATTTCAGAAATAGTCTACTTCATAATTGACGATCAGTATTCACGAATTGTTCACATGAAATCAATGTAGGAATTTGAACAAAAGTTTTAATAAAAATCGAAGATCTACTTTAGGACCAAGTATTTTTTGCACAAGGATCAACCGATTTTCCGTCTGTTTTGCCAAGAATTGTAACTTTTGAGGCACAATTCTATTTCGGCAAATAAATGACGCGTTCTTTAAATGATTACTATTATTCCAGGCTTCTCGATTCGTGATTTGTCGTGAAAAACTGGTTCACGTAGCCAACACACTCGAGGCGCTGTTCCAGGAGACTGCAATGCAACAACCCCCTGATTCGCCCGTTTTTCAGTTTATGCTGCCCTTTTACCGTCTGGGATACTACCAGTACGTGTGTATGGCTAGCACCTCGTTTCTATACTCGATCAAACCGCTGATAGGTCTGACAATTCGACACGCGAAACGATCGACACCGTTTCCCTCAATTTTCCCGTTGCCGATCGACTCGACCGCGTTTTTCGTGGCCCACTACCTGCTCGAGGTGAGCATGTGCTACTCATTTTGTGTCATTACTTCCGGGGTAGACGCATTTTTCACAATGTGCGCGTTCCGCATGAGCTCCGTGTTCCGAGCGATGGCAGTCGAGCTGGAGGAGTTATCGAAACGACGAAACGGCAAACACACCGAACAGGTCTTGCGGAACTGTATCGACCGTCACGTCACGTTGATCAAGTGTCGAGAAATTATGGAGGAGATTTACGGGCCTATCATTTTCTCTGTCATGATGACCAACTGTCTGGGCATGTGCGCGTTGATATTCGAGGTCACTAAGGTCAGTGTAATCGCGTTGCAATGAAACATCAGTCGGCAGAAGGGGTGAAAACAATTGTCAATGTTCGGAATAGAAAGCCCAGTTCTGAACAAATATATGTGGTCATTCTTTAAAACGAAATGACTCTTTCAAAATTGGATCAATAATTTGATTTTGTTTGAAATGATAATGTGAGCTGATTTACTAGACAAATGTAAAAAAATGTTGATAACTTATAAAAAATGTCGTGCATTTTCAATTTAATCAGCAGGCATATAAGTTATCAAACTTCACTGTTCGAGTTTTCAATATTTGTGTAGATGAGAAAGTTAGAAATCGTGACTTCTTTATCTTTTTTTCTACTTTGAAATACAAATTTTTGATACATTAATTTTCGAAGTAATCCATTTAACGTTCCAAAAAAATTCAATTCGATTGGTCCGCGTTTAAAAAAGTTGTTTCTTTTAATAGTTGTTCAAATATAGTCCGTATATAGTTATTCACGACTATATGCTTGCTTGAATATCTCGGGAACTAAGCTTTTTTCATTATTTTCATTGATGTAGAATGTCTTATAAGAAGTGAATAAATTAAGGATAAAAATTAATAGGTCAACGCTGCGATGCCGATTGACAAAATCGTGAGAATAACACTTTACCTTACCGGGAAGGTGCTTCAAACATTCATGTACACCTGGCCGGGTGACGTGGTCACTTCCGAGGTTTGTATTACCGGTAATAATGATGAGACTGTCGATCCTTATACATATAATTATCCTTCGGAAAGAGCAACGTTTTTCGCCAGGAAGTTTACTGCAACAACTGGTACGAGGATACAAGTGCTAAAACCGGTAAACTCGCGCTCACAATACTGATGCAGAAATCGCTGATCCTGAGGGCATGCCGTTTAATGGCGGTTACTGTCGATCTCTTCGCCAAGGTAGTACAATTTCATCCTTATATTAGCCTGTCACGAAAGTTAATTTTGTTTTTGACTAGTATGCAAAACGTGAAATTGTATGTTTTCATGTGCTCGTACTATTTAACAGTGCGAAGAACCTTCGGGTCCATCTAATGTTTTTTAGTTTTAGGATTTAATGACTGCGAACATATATTTTCAGATCATGAATAGGGCCATATCTTACTATTTCTTACTGCTAACCCTTGACGATGACGAATAATGGACGGATGTATAGAAATCTATTTTGTATTTCCGATATAAATAAATGTTAGTAACTGATAAATCGTAGTAGATTTGTTCTCGTAAACGAAACCGTCCCTAAACGTGGTCCTTTTTTCTCTTCTTGTTGATAGTACGACAACACTATAAATGTTTTATGAATTTAACGCTAGCATTGCAAATTTTGTTCAATTTTATAATAATGTTATAAATTTCATTTAATTAATAAGATGACACAATTTTGCAGCATGTTAGGAAATCATATTTTGTCCAATCAAAATCGCAAATTATCCTGAAACCTTCCCCAAAAAACGATGTAGTTTTTGGAAAAAATATAGCGCGATAAAAGGCATGAACAAACAGATCAGTTATTGGTAAGAAAAATGGTTCTCAACCAAATAATTGTATTCAATCCAAAGTATAATTTTGATCATCATATTAACCGCTGAGTCATTACACAGAACTTACCGTTGACGGCCTTCTTCTAATCGTGTGAATTTTGTTTTTAATCTCTGTAGTTCTTACAGTTCGAACGTGTGGCAGATTTCGATCTTCTGGACATAGTCATCTGCAAAGTGGGTCTTACAGGCTACAGAGCTGGCTTTGCAGGTATCATTTCATCAATTGTGATCGTTTTTGTGCAATTTCTGGTTTCCTTTTTCGGTTGCAGATCTTGACGTAGATCGTGTTGGTCACTATTGTTTATTTGTGTGATGGAGATTTGGATTGCAAATCCAAACAAACATTTCACCGTATTAATTAATAGAAACTAACTATTCACAATTTCATATTTAATAAATAATGATTTCAGGTTCAACGTTCCACAATAACATCCAGCTTATTTTTGCGATCTTTGTCACTAGTGTAACAACACCACATCTGTCGTTATCTGTGCAGAACTTGTCTCTAACCATTCTAAGTTCTTTACTAGCTACGTTTACACATGTTACAATTCCTACAAATCCCCCCTTCCGTACTACGTAATAACTGTATCAAGGTATACTTCAAACCTTTTCGAAAATTCTACGCACAGATTTACCGTGGAAGATCATTCGTAATCGCGAACGGGTTGTAACATCTAATCCCGTAAAGAATCGAGCGAATTTGAGCGAAGTAAATTCTTTAACATATCCGTTTTTTTTTGTGGAGCAATCCAACGAAATTGATGGGTGATGAAGTGGTTGAACGACCATCGATCGATCCGTAATCGCACGCGTAGGACAAGGCATAAACCGGCCGTTATGCTTGCATAAGCATTAGGTCCATTTCAGAAAAAAATTACTGATTGTACTTCGCAGATACCGACAGAGTTTCTGTACAGTTCCAATGATGACACGGGAAATGCTAGTCTACGAAAAGTACACTAATCTCGTGAAACGTATCTTGAAGCTTTATGGACTGTATCCGCACCAGCGAGGCATTGTCATATACCTGCCAATTTTTTTGCTGCTATGGTACGGCTTTGTGCTCTGTGCCATGGTAAACTTTCTCCGTTTACACATATCGGAGATCAGTGCGGCCGTCGCGACTTTTAGTGTGCTTAGTTCCCTTGTGAATGCGGGTGTAAAGGTACGTTCTTTTCTTTAATGAAAACAAGAAACAACAAATCGATAGAGCAAATCCTTTGAATGTATAAAGAATATCAATATCTAAATTTAGTGTGATCTAGTGATCTACCTTTAACTATTTTCTATCGGTGTACTCGATAGATTAGTCAATTCATGTGATTAAAATAAAGGGTAATTGAACAGTTTGTAGAACCATAATTTTGTTTGAATTGACGTAATCAAATTGGTGAAAACATTTCACAATAGAGTGCAAATAGAATTTCAAATGACGATGAAAGATTTTTTTTTAGTTTCCGTTTTTCAAGCTATAATCATATCTAAAGTGCAGTAAATAGAATTCGTGCGTTTATGTTAAAATGAGTAGCTGCAATTTGAAATGGTAAAGACAAGTATATCACTAAGCAAAAGTGCTAGGTTCAAAATTATTAATTCTATAGGAATGTTCACGATTCTATTACAAACAATTAAACTGTCCCAAAGGTCTGAACTTCTTTCTTGCATTTCGATGACAACTATACATTATTTTGTAAATGAACATGAATCCTACAAGCGTTTCTACACAGTTTCGTTCCAGATGACACGATTCATCGTTCGTCGAGAAAAACTAAGACGAATATACGACACGCTGGAGACACTATATCAGGAGACAGTGATAAAGCAACCATCGGGATCTGCTGCTTTCGAACATCTGTTCGTCTGTTATCGATTAACATTCTCTCTATTCGTCCTGAATTTCTCTGTCATGTTCCTGCAGGTGACCAAGCCGATGGTAGTAATTGTATTTCGGAACGGGCATCCTACGTTCGTGGTACCGTCAGCTTACCCGTGGCCGATCACGTCGACCTTTAGCTACACAATACATTACATGACGGAGGCGATAATTGCTTTCTCGTTTCCATTCATAAGCTGCGGCGTGGATGCATTTTTCACGATGTGTGCGTTTCGCGTGTGCTCAGTACTCCGAGCGATGGCTGTCGAACTGGAAGAATTGGCAAAGCGATCGAATGATATGGAAACCCATAGAATACTTTTACGGAAATGCATCGACAGGCATGCTACGTTGATCAAGTGTCAGGATGTTATGCAAGAGGTTTATGGGCCTGTTGTTCTCTCGTTTACTTTGACGAATGCTTTGGGCATGTGCTCTATGATATTCGAGATTTTCCAGGTGAGTATTGTCCTATTAACATGATAGATGACGAATAGAAATTCTAAAACTTCTCATATTGTCGAAGTCATTTAATTCATGAAACCAAAACAAAGATTAAAACTCTTTCGCATTATGGAAATCTTACTAGCATTCACTTCAAGATTTCAAAACTTAGCCTTTCGTTGTACCGTTTGACATGTTAAAATTCTGAAATTTTTCTGATATGACCATAATCTTCTGTCATTTTCATTTTTGTCTAAAATGCTCCGATTCCGCTATCTATTTAATGAAACTTTTCTTTGACATCGCAAATGTCTTTCTCTTTAATTAACTATCTGGTGTAAAGTTAGAATTTAGAAACAGCGTTTGTAATGCTAGTATACGGTGGACTCAAGTCCTGCCACCCGAGGATATACTTATTGTTTCAGACAAAGCCAATTGCGGTAGCAGAATAAATGGCAACTAAATTCTTTACATATATGAATAAACTTTGAAGTCGATTTTCTCGAAAGCGAAGCCCGGAAAAGAATGTTATACCGGAAAAAAATATTATGTATGTGTCTTATTTTTTCACGTAGATTCACCCTCTGCTCGATGCAATTCCGGCTCGATGCAATTCCGGCTCGATCTGTATAGACTGCGGACTTTACGCATTTATGACAACATTATTTTCAACTTATTACAATTATTGCGAGAGGAAAGTTGTTATCAACTAATTTATATTTTTTACAATTAACGTAGGTTATTTTTATTTTGCACGAAGGTGCGCAGTCTACTAAGAAAAAATGTTTTTATTGTTTATGAATTTTTTCTCTATGGCAGGTTGGGGAAATACCGATCGGAAGAATTATCATTGTAGGCATCCACTTTTTCTCGAAAGTGATTCAGACGGTGGTTTATGTCTGGCCCGGAACTATGATCACTTATGAAGTTTGTATCACGTATAGCAGTGCGTAAAACGTACCATTAAAGTATAATAAATAGCATAATGAGATGACCAGAAAAAATATATATAAAGAGATTTGAAAAATTTATGAATGTTTCTACATTCTTCTCAATTTAGTAAAATTATTAGAAAAGAAAATACTTTTCAATTTAATTTACACTGAATACAATCTACTTAGAAAATTGTAGTTTTGCATAAAGCTTCGCAGTCTAATAATAAACATATAAAATGCATGTTATTATCTTATCTCGATGATAAAATGACGGCTGAATAATAAGTGTAAAACTTATATATCTTCTCAAATCTTTTCCTCGTATTTAATATTTAAATTATATTTTTCCGAAGAACGAAGCTTTTCGTGACGAGATTTCCTTTAATAATTGGTACGAGCGTTCGGATGCTCGGAACGGAAAACTTTGTGTCACGATATTATCGCAGAGGCTGATGGTGCTAAGGGCGTACAACATACTTGAGGTTACCTTGGACCTCTTCGCAAAGGTAGAGCGATCTTGTGACGGTACGAGAAGTGGACAAAAAGTTTGCGGGTATAATTAATAGTAATCACTTGCCCGATTCTTTAACAAAATTTACATTACCACCTTTTTAATGTACTTTTTTAATGCTCATGTAGGTACTCAATCTAGTTACACTTCTATTATTGCAAAACAGCGCTGCAGCGTATACCGTTGCGTTGCTCTGGTGAAAAATCCAGTTAACATATCGGTTAATAACAAGAGTATGCTAAAAATTGTTACGCTGTCAAAACCACGAGATTAATCGACGTGATACTTGCCACGATAATAGATAAAGCTATCAATTGAAAGTTCAAATAAACATAGCAACAGCAACATTGCCTTTGAAATGGAATCAGAAATCACTCTGCGAACTTTTTGTTTGAACGTCTCGTTTTAAGACGTAGAGACATGATATTAAGTGACGTGTGCTTTCAGATTATGGCTAGAACAATATCATACTACTTTTTGTTAGCGACGCTTGACGATGTTGTGAATGAGAACTAAGGATGATACAATTTGCAAAATTAGTAAGTAACAGGTAGTCGTAGTAAAATATTTTATTGTATCGAAAGTAAATAACAATAGTTTTGACACATGGATAATCTTGTGTTTGCTCAGAAATGATAATTTATTAACTCATAACGAATTACGTTTTTATAGCAATGGTTAAAATCATTTTAGACTCGTATAAATTTTGATAATTTTTCACGAAACACTTACTCATTTGCTGACTGTTGCGTAGAGAGGATTTCCTTGGAAAACGAGTTAGCCAAATGAAACGGTTGTAGCAATATCTACACGTTTCAACCTTCACAAGCTATTCACCGATCCTTCGGAATCATTTCATCTGCGCATATTACGTGAAACTTTCACCTGCTCAGAAAGAATCGTTAAAACTGATGCATCTGACGGCTGTCTAATGGATATCTTTTGAATTTCAAATCGTTTAACTAGTAAAGTACAGCATCTGCTTGTTGATTAAAAAAAAAATTCTATGAAGTTCAAATCGTTTTAGTGCTCGTTCGCTAATGCTCTGTAACGTCTCATTTACAAAGCACACAGCAGAACGTATTCAGTCTAATGATCTTTTATATTATAATTCAAAGCCATTGAAATCGGTGACTGTAAAATTTCGACAACCTGACTCAAAATTTCCTGTCAACATGATAACGTGGTATGATGATTACGTAGATAGAATACAGCTTATTTTGACGATTTTATTCACTAGTATATCACTCGTGATGTTGCCATCATTGCAATCTATCGTTTTCTGTACAGAACCTGTCTCCACTATCCACGTCTCCACACTTACAAATTCCGACAGATCTCCCTCTTTCGTATCACGCAATGTATCGATCAATATATCCCCTAGCATTTTCAAAATCCGACGAACCAATTACCGTGGAAAATCATTCGTGATCGTGAACGTCCTGCAATATCTAATCCAGTAAAGAAATCCAGCGCATTGAACGCGATGAATTCTTTAACATCTCTGATTTTCGTGGAGCAATTCAACGAAATTGCAGGGTGATGAAGTGGTTGAACGATCATCGATCGGCTCGTAATCGCAGGTCAAGGGATATACCAAGCGTTGTAGTCGCACGAGCATTAGGTCCATTTCATAAAAGATTGCCGGTGGTTCTTCGCGGATATCGATAAGATATCAGTACATTTTCAACGATGTCGCGGGAAATGCTAGTCTACGAAAAGTACACTAATCTCGTGCAACGTATCCTGAGGGTTTACGGACTGTTCCCTCACCAGCGAGGCATTGTCATATACGTGCCAATGCTTATGCTGCTGGGATATGTCTATCTGTTCTGTGCCATGGTGAACTTTTCTCGTTTACATATGTCGAACGTCAGTGCAGCCGTCGCGACTTTCGGCGCCATTAGTTCTCTTTTGAATGCAGGCATAAAGGTATGTTGCTTTTGTTTTAAAGGGACAGCAAACAACAAATTGATACGACAAAGCCTTTGAAAGTCTGAAGAATATGAATATCTACATTTAATGAGATCTGGTGAACTACCATTGACTATTTTCTATTCGAGTACTCGACAAAATTAGTCCATTCATGGGGTTAAAATAGAGGGAAATTGAAAAGTATGTAGTATCATGGCTTAGTTTGGATTAACATTATCAAACTGGTGGAAGCATTTTACCGAAGAGTATAAGTCGTACTCGCTAGAAATTCTTGGTAGTAATTGTGACACGAAATCTCGTTGGAATTTCAAATGACGGTGAATGATCGCTTATTCGTTCAGCGTTTTTCAGGCTGTAAGCGCGTCCAAAATATTGCAAATAGACTGGTGATTTTGTGCATTTATGACAAAATGATTAGTTGCAATTTGAAATGGTAGATCATTTGAAAAAAAATGGAAGTGTATTGACGTATTACTAACGTATCACTAAAATTATGAAATCAAAAATATGTCTGTAAGTATGATTTGATTCGTACAACAGATGCACGTCATTTTTATTGTGCTCAAAAATCCGCAATTTAATTATAAATCATAAGACCTACGGGATTAAGAACTGAAGACAATGGTGTATTTTTGTAAAGGCATTTATATGTGGACGAACCAAGTACAGTAAATTCTACCGAATTTTCCTTCAGCTTGTAAACAAAAATGGCCGCAATGGGAAGAGGAGTCAACAATTATAAAAACCTCCTCATTGCACATTGTTCATTTTTGTTTATAAACTGAAGGAAAATTAAGGAGAATTTACTGTACATCGAACAGCAAAAGGACCATGTTCAAAATCATACATTCCATAAGGATGTTCATGATTCTATTACAAACAATTAAACTGTGCAACAAATCTGAACTTCCTTTTTTCGTTTCGATGATAACTTTTTATAAGATGATAATTTTTATAAATGAAGACACATCGTACACACGTTTTTAGACAGTATCGTTCCAGATGATACGCTTTATTCTTCGTCGTGAGAAACTAAAACGTGCATACGACACGCTGGAGATACTGTGCCAGGGGACAGTCATGAACCAACCAACGGGATCCGCTGCTTTTGGATATCTGTTCATCTGTTATCGACTAGCGTGCTCTTTATTCGTCGTGAATTTTTCTGCCATGTTTCTACACGTGATCAAACCGTTGGTTGTATTTGTATTTTGGAACGGGGCTCACGCGTACGTGTCACCGACAGCTTACCCTTGGCCGATCACGACGACTTTTAACTACTTCTTGCATTACATAACGGAGGCGTTAATATGTTTCTCGTTTCCATTCATAACCAGCGGGGTGGATGTGTTTTTCACAATGTGCGCGTTTCGTGTATGCTCGGTGCTCCGGGCGATGGCTGTCGAATTGGAAGAATTGGGAAAGGGATCGTGTGGTATGGAAAACCATAGACTACTTTTACGGAAATGCATCGACAAGCATGCTACGCTGATCATGTGTCGGGACATTATACAAGAGGTTTACGGGCCTATTGTCTTAATGTTTACTGTGACGAATGCTTTGGGCATGTGCTCTATGATATTCGAGATCTTTCAGGTGGGTATTATCGTGTCGTCGGTATATCCTTACGCGAAAGGAGTGTCATCCATATGTTTCCAAAGTGGCATTAAACTTGTTAATTGGACGAATCAGAAGATGGATGAAAACGAAGTTATTCTTTGAATCGTTTTAATAGCTTGAAATTCTGATATTTCTCTGATATGTGCATAATTTTCTATTTTATCTATTCAGCTTTGTTTGAAATGGATCGAGTCTGCTATCTGGAATCTACACATCAGTTTATCGTTCATTCGTTGACTTACACACTATGCAGTTAATCTTCCTTTAAACTTCTTTTTTATATTAACAAACTAGCTGGTACAAGGTAACTATTTAAATATATCAGTCGTAACCCTGGCAAGAGAACTCAAGCTCCACCATTCGAGGATACTATCTACACTATAATGGCAATTATAAACCGGTTTGCGAAGTACGATCTTTGGATGTCGAATGGAAACGAAACATGAGCATAGAATCAAGAATGAATAAAATTGTCAAATGTCTGATGAGACTGTGTTTTACAAAATGATTGCATGAGCAAAAATAATATGTCTATGAGCTGTACTTAAATGAGGAAGCATATACATGCTAATATTAATAAAATATGCTGTTTTTATTTATGAATATTTTCTTTATGGCAGGTTGGGGATATATCGACCGGAAGAATGATCACTGTAGCCATCTATTTTGTCTCGAAAGTGATGCAGACGCTGGTTTATGTCTGGCCTGGAACTATGATCATTTCTGAAGTTTGTATCACATATAGCGTAAAATGTACCATAAAGTATAATAAATAGTACAATAAAATGATCAGAGAAAATATCAAACTACAAAGAAATTAGAAAAATTTACGAATGTTCGTACATTATATTCAAGTTATTAAAATTATTAAGAAAAGAAATTCTTTTGGATTTAACTTACGCGTAACACAAAATCTACATAAAAAATTATTATCTTGCATAAAGATTTGCATCTAGTAATAAACGTACATAATTTATATCGAAGAAAAGCTTATCCTCAAGATAAAATGGTGTTTGAAACATAAGTACAGGACTTGCACATCTTCTCCAATCTTCTCCTCGTATTACATGTTCAAATTGTTTTTCTCCAAAGAACGAAGTTTTTCGTGACGAGATTTCCTTTAATAATTGGTACGAGCGTTCGGATGCTCAAGACGGAAAACTTTGTGTCACGATATTATCGCAGAGGCTGATGGTACTAAGGGCGTACAACATAATTGAGGTTACCTTGGATCTCTTCGCAAAGGTATAGCGATCTTGTGACGGTACGTGGAGTGGACAAGAAGTTTGCGGGGATGATTAATAACAATCACTTGCCCGACTCTTTAACAAAATTTACATTACCACTTTTGAAATGTACTTTTTTAATGCCCATGTCAATCTAGTTACACTTCCATTATGCAAAAAAGTGACGCAGTTCTTTAATTTATGTATTACATACCAAAAATGCTGTTTCCACATGTTATTTTGTGCGTTGAAGAATGAAAAGAATTCTCATGTTAGACGACCAAGAAGTGTAATATTATATCGTGCTGAAAAGTCATGCATAATGAGAGCAATGTGTACCATTGCGTTGCTGTGGTGCAAAATCTAGATCAAACATCGGCTAATAACAAGGGCATGCAAAAATTGTTAAGGTGCAAAAAACGCGCGTTATATAGTCGTAAAACTATCCATTAAACTATCCAATAAGAACATCAATTAAAAGCTGAAATAGAAAAAATGGCAGCAGCATTTAGGCCGAAAAATAAAACAAAGTCACTCTGCGATCTTTTTGTCCGAACATCTCGTTCCAATATAATCTCGATATTTAATGTTGAGAATCGTTTACTTTCAGATTATGAATACAACGATATCTTACTACTTCTTGTTGGCGACACTTGAGGAGGATAAATAACAGACAGAATAAAATGACCACATTTTGTCGATGATATAAATGAGAATTATGAAGAATACAATTTGCAAATATATCGTAGTAAATGGAAGTTAATCTTTTGTTGTACAGAAAGTAAATAACAACGGCTTGTTCTGGCAGTGATAATTTCCTTGTTTTTTCTAAAAATGATTTATTGACAGATCCTTGTGTTCTAGATCCGAATCAATTAACTCACAGTTACGTTTTCATAGCAACACTTAAAACCATTTTAAGCTCGTATTTATTTTGGTAATTTTTTTCGAAGCACTCGCTCATTTGCTCACTGTTGCATAAAAACTATTTACCGTGAAAGCGAGTCAGACAAAAGAAACGGTTGCAGTAATATTTGCACGTTTCATTCTTCACAAGCTATACACCGATTTTTGTCCGATTGTCCGTACGTGGTACACAGCAAAGTTGCATTGTTTAATTTGTATATAATAGTTATGAAACATATTTATTTTATCTATAGTTTATCTATTTTATCTTTGTATGATCCATAACAACTTTTCATTTAAGTCAGCACAGATAGGATTAATCACTTAATGCACAAATATTTTTATCTATACGTATCATTCAATTTTTAAACGTATTTTCATTCGCTGTGTGTCACTTATAAAACTGTTTCGTTCACAATTTCTCTAGTAATTGCTATGACTGTAACTTCCATGTACTAAGCATTGTAAAGCATTGTAACTGATAGCATTGTTGAGCATTGTAAATGATACTGTAGCACGATTAACATTCGATTCTATAAAGATCTAGATCATAATTCGCGATTCGTGATTTCTCAAAAAAACTGACGTACCTGATCGACCCATTCGAGGCACTATTCCAGGAAACTGCGATGCAACAATCCACTGATTCGCTCGCTGCAGTTCATGCTATCCTACTACCCTCTGTGACACAGCGCGATCGTTGCAATCTGTCGTTTACTGTACAGAACTCGTCTTCATCCATTCTAACTTGTTCACTATTCACATTTCCACACGTTGCGAATTCCTACAAATTCCCCTCTTCCGTACCACATAATATCTCAATAAAAGTATCCCCTAGCATTCTGAAAATCGTAAGAACCGATTTACTGTGCATGATCATTCGTAATCGCGAACGTCCTGCAATATCTAATCCAGTAAAGAAATCCAGCGTATTGAACGCGATGAATTCTTTAACATCTCTGATTTTCATGGAGCAATTCAACGGAATTTAAGGGCGCTGAATTGGTTGAACGATGATCGATCGTTCCGTAATCGCGAACATAAGTAGAGGGATATAGCGCCCGTTACAATCGCACGAGCATTAGGTGCATTTCACAAAAGATCGCCGTTGGTACTTCGCGAATACCGACAGGATTTCTGTACATTTTCAACTATGTCGCGGGAAATGTTAGTCTACGAAAAGTACACGTATCTTGTAGAACGTATGCTTAGGTTATACGGACTGTATCCACACCAGCAGGGCATTATCATATACCTACCAATTTTTATGCTGCTGGGGTATGTCTATCTGTTCTGTGCCATGGCAAATTTTTTCCGCCTTCATATCAAAGAGATCAGTGCAGTTATCGCAACATTCAGTCTGCTTAGTACTACCATGAATTTAGGCATAAAGGTACCTTCATTGTTTTTAAAAGAAACACAGCAAAGAAGAAGTTGGAACAACATATTCTTTAAAAGTCTCAAAAAAATCAACATATACATTTAATGAAATCTAGAGTACTTCATCTGTTTTCAGTTAGTGTACTCACTAGATCATTCAGTTCATGGAATTAAAATACCGGAAAATTGAGAAGTTTGTAGTATGAAATGTGTTATCAAACTATTGGAAGCGTTTCGCAAAAGAGTGTGAATCATACTTGCTAAAAATTGTCGGTAACAATTGCTCGAAAATGTTTCATTTTTGTGTACAAGTTCAGCGCCAATTAGGGAGAATTTACTGTAGTTACTATTTGAAACCGATAAATATTTAAAAGTATGGGATAGTAACGACGTATTATTGTCAACATTCAAATTATGAAATAAAAAGGTATCCCTTACATTAATTATTCTGCTTCGTACAACAGATGTAGATCATTTTTATGGTGCACACTAATCAGCAATTTAGTTCGTCGTTTCTTAGTCTCCCGAAATAGGATCAACAAATTAAGAACTGAAGGAAATGGTGAATTTTTGTAACAACATTTACGTGTGAATTAACCAAGTATGTATATCGAAAAGCAAAAGAATCATGTTTAAAAGTATTGAAACCATACGAAACTTCATCATTCTATTACTGACAATTAAACAGTCCATCAAGTCTGAACTTCTTTTTTGCGTTTCGAAGACAACTGCGAGATTTTTATGAATGAAGATGAATACTACAGGCGTTTTTTGATCTCTCGTTCCAGTTGCTACGCTTCATTCTTCGTCGTGAAAAGCTAAAACGAATATACGACACGCTTGAGATACTTTACCAGGAGTCAGTGATGAAGCAGCCATCGGGATCAGCAGCTTTTGGATATCTGTTCATCTGTTATCGACTAGCATCCTCTTTATACGTCATCAATTTGTTTACCATATCCCTACTTGTGACTAAACCGCTGATAGTAATTGTATTTCGGAACGGGGCTCACACGTACGTGGTACCATCAGCTTACCCATGGCCGATCACGACGACTTTTAGCTACGCGTTGCATTATATGGCGGAGGCGACAGTTGTTTTCTCGTTTATATTCGTAAGCGCCGGAGTGGACACGTTTTTCATGATGTGCGCGCTCCGCGTGTGCTCCGTGCTAAGGGCGATGGCCGTCGAACTGGAAGAATTGACAAAGCGATCGAATGATACGGAAGCTCATAGACGACTTTTGCGGAAATGCGTCGACAGACACGCTACGTTGGTCGCGTGCGGGGACGGTATACAAGAGGTTTACGCGCCTGTTGTTCTGTCGTTTACCTTGACGAACGGTATAGGCATGTGTTCTATGATATTCGAGATTCTTCGGGTGAGTATTGTTATGTCTTCAGTAGAATCCGATTCGTTATACGAAATAGTTAACTTTTTTTGTATTAACCCTTTGCACTCCGCTGTCCCCTCTCGTGGGACATCGTAATTCTAGCATATCACTCGGATGTCCCCTCTCGTGGGACATTAAAGTTTATTAGTGATTACGGGGAATTGAGTTATTTCAGCGCAATTTTTTGCGACATGCATGTTTCCCTGAAGTTTTCTCTTGAAGTGGCACAAGAAATCAAATCAAAATATAGTAAAATTACTAAGATATATACAAGAAATGTCGGCGGGTTTTGACGAGAACGTGAGAGGCGTGCTCACGACGGTCCGAGCACTTCAAAGGCGCCATTTGAAAAGAGCGATAAGGCAAGTTTGTAGAAGAAAGGTCGGTATGCGAACATAGCACGCACTGTATAGTGAGATTTATAATCATAAAATCTGGAGGAAAAGATTTTCAAAGCTGAACTCAGTCTGGTTTGAAGCGTCGAGCGGTATAGATAGATCTAACGGAGTGAGAAAATCGGAAAAGTGATTCTTCTCTTGGTAAAAGTTTTTTTTGGTAAATATCATCTTGTGAGTTAGTAATAACAATTAGAAATTTTCAACCTATGTATTTATTCATATTTTTTATTAGAACAATGGCAAAACGTTCAAACACGAATGAGTCTCATGACACAAGTAGTAGTGAAGATGAGCTCCAGATAGACGTTTATACAAATATGTTAGAAAGACTAACTGTAGAAGGTTTTCTCCTACAGTTAGTCTATCGTTTTGATAGCAGTGATAGTGATATCGTCCAAGCAACAAGGCGACGAGAGAAAGAGTTCGCATAGATAGGGATTACAACAACAAAACAGAATTATAAAACAAACAATAACAAAATTATAAAAAATAAAATATTGATTTTTTTGCAAATTTCTTGATTTCAGCCAATTCATGTAAGTCCAATGTCATTATAATATATTAGTTAGTTCCAAAACCATACTAAATAATACGAGGGTCTGTAAATGCCCGTTTCTGTCGAAAAGTGGCGCTGAGTAGCTGGTAGCCAACGTCCAGAATGGTTCGGAGTGCTAAGGGTTAACTCGTCAAGTCAAGTGTCGAATATTAACTCCAAAAATTGTGACATTATTGTAACCCAAACTACTGAAACTAAAATTTACCATTGGAAATATTCATCCAATCCTTCCTCTCTCACTCGCACGCATTGCCGCTATATGCGCATCCCGAATGTGGGATGCACATTCTATTTCACTCAACCTTGACGTCACCTACAGTCGACCTCTGTCACCGTCATCAGCCAAATAACGTGTTAGTTACTAATGGAGAGTCCTACGTGGAGCTAAAGAGGGGTATGTTGCCCTCGAGAGTGCAGCCTAAAGTCTGCCTATCGGCGTTTGCCCTGGTCTGAAAATCGTTGCCCACGCGGGCAAGTTGTTGAACAGGTCTGGTCTAGACTATAACGACAATTACCAATCGGTTTGTAAAGTAGGATTTTGGAGTATCAAATCGAAATGAAGTATCAGCGTAGGATCAAAACTGTGCTTCAATCAGAAGATGATTGGATGAAACAAAACAATATATCCATGAATTGGACATAAGAGTCGCCATAAGCTTACTAATAATAAAATTTGCTCTTATTCTTTATGAATTTTGTCTCTCTTGCAGGCTGAGGAAATACCAATCGAGAAAGTTTGCGTTTTAGTCCTCTACATTCTCTCGAAAACGATCCAAACGTTGATTTATGCCTGGCCCGGAAATATGATCACTTCTGAGGTTTGTATCACGTATTGCAGTGCGGAAAACGCATCATAAAGTATAACAAATAGCATAACAACATCACCGGATATAATATCAAGCTATAAAGACATTAGAAGAATTTAAGCATATTCTTACATTATACCGAGTTTCTTAAAATTGTAAAGAAAAGAAATACATTCGGTTTAACACTTCGGTTTCACACTTAACGCACAATCTACTTGTTAGAAAATCGTTATCTTGCATAAAGATCCGCAGTCTAGTAATGAATGCATAAAATGCACATCGAAGAAGGATTTAACCTCAAGATAAAATGGTGTTTGAAACATAAGTATAGAATTTATACATCTTCCCCATTCTTCTCCTCGAACTACATGGTCGAATTGCTTTTCTCCGGACAGAGCGAAGCTTTTTGTGACGAGATTTTCTATAACAACTGGTACGAGCGTTCGGATACTCAAACTGGGAAACTTTGCGTTACAATATTATCGCAGAGGCTGATGGTTCTGAAAGTGTTCAACATACTCGAGATTACCTTAGATCTCTTTGCAAAGGTAGAACGATCTTATGGCATTACGAGGTATGGACAAAATAATATAAATATAAATTATTTGTCTGATTCTTTGTCAAAATTTGCATTATCACTTATTATAGAAACTCTTTTAATATTCATGTACCCGATCTACTGTCGCTACCATTATGGAGAACAGTGCTGCAGTTTCAAGTGTTGTTCATTAGTAATTCGTTGCTAATATAATATAATATAATATTTATTTACATATAAATAATATTTTATATATTATATAATATTATATTATTATATAATATTATATATAATTATATAATATTTTATATAATTATATAATATTTTATATAATATTTTTTCTTTTGAAGAATAAAAGGAAGTCTCATATTGGACGAACAAGAACTGTAATATAAAATCGTGCTGCCAAATCTAATTATAACATGGGGCACGAGATGAGTCGTCTAGAAAATTGACACAATAATAGATGAAACTATCGATTAAAATGTAAATGTAAATAATACTAGCAGCAGTGTCTCTAAAATAGAAATAAAAATCTCTATTTGTCCAAACCTCGCGCATCGACACCTCGAGACTTGATATTGAGTAACGTGTACTTTCAGATTATTAATAAAACGATATCTTACTACTTCTTGTTGGTGACGCTTGATAATGATGAATAACGGAGAGAATAAAATTTTCTGTTTTTGACGATAATGTGAACGAGAGCTAAGGTGGATACAACTTCTTGGAAATATATCGTAGTAGAGAAAATAAATCACCAAAGTTTGTTTTGATTTGACACAGTGGTAATCTTCTGTTTGATCAGAAATTATTTAATGACAGATCCTTCTGCTTTAATCCTCCGACTACTGAAGCACGGCCTCCTGTGCCGGAACCATTTTTGACTCACATTTATATTCTACGAATACACGTTTCGACCATTTCCACTTTTGCTCGCCATGATTCCGGCACAGTAGACGGAAAGTTAAACCAGAGTGAATGCCAGCATTTAAAACCATGACTGACTCGTATCAATTTTGGTAATTTTTTACGAGACACTTACTCATTTACTCACTCTTGTAGGGGAGTTTTACGATGGAAAAACGTGTTGGCCCCACACACACAAATGAAGCGGTTGTACAAACGCTGCTCATTGCGACCTACAAAAGTTATTCACCGATTCTTGATTACCATTTCAGATGACTCCTCTACGCACATTGCACGAAACTTTCTCCGACTCTTGAAGAAATATTAAAAGCGTAGCGACTGACGGCAGTTTAATCAAAATCTCAAGAACTTCAAATCGTTCAACTTACAAAGTGCAATATCTGCTAGCCCTTTAATAAAAATTCTATGAAGTTCAAATCGTTTAAGTTTCCCGTGCACATTCGTTAATGCTCTGCGTCGTGTAATTTACAAAACAGCAGAATGTATCTGGCCTAATGCATTATTCGACTCTGTGAACAGCTAAAAAAAATTGAAGGATGATGGAGTAGTAAAGGCTCGATTGATATGCTTGTAATCAAAGACCAAGATTGAGAGTGATAAGGGTAGTTACACAAATTATCGTGCCTTTATTGATTGCGATAAAATTGTTCGTACACCTTCATCGATGTCAAAGGAGTTGCCGTTGTATCAAGACTTGTATCTTCGGGAAGAACGACGTTTTTTGCCAGAAAGTTTACTGCAACAACTGGGTGAGGACATAAGTGCTATTACCAGTAAACTCACGCTCACGATACTGATCAGAGATCAGTGATCCTGAAGGCGTGCAGATTAGTGGCGGTTACTGTTCATCTCTTCACCAAGGTTGAGTAATCTCATTATTGTATTAGGTTGTCTCAAAAGTTAATTCTATTTTTCATTAATACGCAGAACGCGTGAATTTGTATGTATGCATGTGCTCGTACTATTCAACGACAACTTAATAATTTTTAAGATCTAATGACTGCAAATGTATATTTTCAAATTATGAATAGATTTCTTTTCGGTAACGCTTGACGCTGGTAAATAACAGGAGGAAGTATAGAAATATATTTTCTGCTTCCAGAGGTGTACACAAACGTTAGGATTATTGGGTCTTTCCGTGAATGAAATCCATCCATCACAAGAATCTTCCACCTGTTTTTTTCTTGTTGATAATATGACGCTACTTTTCGTTGATTTCATGAACATGTGTGTTTATTGAACTTATTTCAGTAACTTCGAGTATTGTATGCTCTCAAATATTCTTAACATTTCACTACATAGTCCTGTATTATGGTTTCCCAACTTGGCAGTATTACTTCTTACATTTATTGAATAAATAGAAAACAAATATAAGTGTTTGTGTGAATTAATATTTCGTAAACTTAACGTTAATCTTAGGTACTTTATGATAATACAATTTCCAGGATCGCGTCGACACTTTCGACATTGTTAAGCGTAGCTTGATTCTTAAATAAACGTGAATGTACGATGTTTCTGTTTGGAATTCGTTCTTTAATTATAAATAACAATATAAACTTTTTCCCTATATTTCATAACATTCTCGTGCTTCTAAAAGGCGAGTGATCTCGCGGTAAGAAAAATTGTAAACTTCTCGTTTCGCGATTAGAAAACACAACGGGTTTAACAGACGACCAGATTCAACAGTATAAAAGGTAATAGGCTACTTAAATTAATGTTTGGTAACTTCTATTGACTATTCGGACTTTAAGCGTCGATTTCTAAAACTGCATCGCGCTTTCCTCTGAAACAATGATCGTATAAAAATTTCCCTAATTCCGCGAGAAATCTCGACGAACGGTAAATGCTCCATGCAATTTTAGAACGAAAACTTAACGCTAGCCACGGATTATTTTCTTTCGTATGAAATTCTATCTTCGGTATGAAATGTACTGTTCAAAAATGATTCGATGCGACAGTTCTACGTGTGCTACATTTCACAGCTTCTTTATGTAGTTCGCTGGAAAAAGTCCTGTCCTTCCTTTCAATCTTCCCTGCCACCAACCACCTTCGTCTGAAACAGACAGTAATTAATTGGTGAGAGACTACACAGTTATTGTTATTATGTATAAAATTGTTAAGATTGTTATTGTCACAAGATCACTCATATTACTGGATTCTAGCTCCGTCGTCCAAGTGTTAAATAATACTGTAGTTATAAAAGTTTTTAAAAATCGTTTCATAATCAGAAGATCAAATTGGCGAAGTAAAGATTTTACGAGAAACAGGGATCAAATAAGAGAAACTTACGCTCTTTGAGTATTTCAAGGATGTCACCTTCCTTCAGCTCCAATTCGTCAAGATCCTGCGGATTATAGTCGTACAAAGCCTTCCCTTTTGGTAGACTAGGTAGAGCTGGTTTTTGCGGTATCGGTTTCACGATCGAGGTAGCACGAGGTGCATGCGCTCTTTGCGGTTTCTTTAATACTGACTTGGTGTTGTTCTCATTTCCCGTTTGCATCTCTTTATTGCAACCCGTACTGTTGTCGGCAGCATTCGTCGAGGGAAGTTTGAACGCAGGCGACATTGTTGGTGTACCAGGGGGTGGGGGTTCCGAAGGCGGTGGGGGAAATCTCAAGAAACCTGTTTCATTAATTAATATGAGGGTGAAACCTCGCGAATTGCATTGATATAAATCCTCTCATAATCGTACTTTCAAAATTAACAATTTTTATTCTATAAAGTCTGTGTTAATCTAAGCTTTTATCAAATTTCATTTAAACGGCTTAATTATTTCCAATATTCTTAGCATGGTATTTTTCTAATTTTGGTTTTATTATGACCCAAATATACAAGATGAAAAATATTAATGATTATCTCGAAACCTTGAAAAATGGGATTATAAGAAGAATTTCTTCTTTATTATACAGTGATTGCTCCCACGAACCTAATCGTGTTTATAATTAATAACTTTTTTCTATTATCAATACACGTTCAAGCAAATTGTCTGCATTGATTTCATGTTAAACATGACTATTTTTGCAAATAGAATAAGTCGAATATTTGTTACTTCAAATGTTTCTTACTGTGAAGAAAATGTGTGTGCCAAAAATAAAACAAAATTTTACCAATTTGTGCGTTCAAAAAGTATTTTGAGGATATAGAATAGTCAGGAGACGTTCCTGCACTTATATCGAGCAAAAAGGGATTATTCATTACTGTAAATATAAAGAATAGATGATTCTTGCCGCATTTTGCGTAAGGTACGAATCATTTACTCTTTAAAATGTCAGAATAACGCCATTACACGTAGTGACAAAACGCTCAAACTGTTCGTCAAAATCAATTGTCGATAATTTTCTCTATAAGCTTCAGCGTTTCACCGCTACATCTAGTGGCTCTAAATGTAACTTTTTATGGGTCTTGCCCAGTGGCGCCACTACATGAATTGGCCCTGTTCAGACGTTATACAGCAGAAAATTCATGCCCGATTTTACATCAACTTTTATAGGGGAAGCAGCACGAATCATTTGCTTCTGTTCAATTCTTTATATCTAATTAATTACAACACAAATATGCGAAAAATTTAAATAGGTACGTTGTTGGAGCTCTTTTCTGGACCATCTAATTATAAAAGTGAAAATAAATGCAAAATCGTATCAAACAATCAATAAATCGTGATCTTTAGTTCGGAGAAAAGTTATTTCACTATCAGGATATACTTTGAAGGCATCTTGTAACGCTCTTCCATGAAAATTAGTTAATACTAAATTTACTATAATAATAATTCAGTCTTATAATTCTTACAAACACGTACCAAATACTTTTAATGCTCGTTAGGTGTAATATCAATTTATAATGAATGATTGATAAATGATGGATATTCACACAGAACTTACCCCTGGCTGCTCCCTTCGGATTGGTGAACATGCCCATAAGTGGCATATTACTTTCTATCTTATTTGGCTGCTTAGATAATTGGGTCTTCTTTTGTACTTCTGTGGTTGGTACATTCGTACGTATGAGTGGTGTAGGTTTTGAGGGCCTGGGAATCAGCAAAGCGGGCCTTTCGGTTGGCACACCTGGCCTAGAGGGTGTCTTTTCATCATTGGTCACCGTTTTGTGCACATTTGGAATACGTTCCGCATTTGCTGGTCTTGGAGCCGATCGCGTTGGTCTCATCCCAGTCATTTGAGGAGTGGACGATGGGAAATTTTGATGCGGGTGTACGCTAGTACGTTGTGCACTCGGTTCTGAAATATTGATGGAAATGTGCTAATTAATTGATCGGAACTAATAATAATACAATTATTAGCAGATTGCGGATCTTTATACAAAACAAAAATTGTCTTCGCGAATTGCAAGATGCTGAGAACTACATAGATATTTGTTTCTATTCATAATGATTTTAACTAGTTTTCAAGAGTACAAGAATATTTTCAAATTCTTTATACAGGGTGTCCCACAATTATTTTAACAGCCGAAAATGAGGGGTAGCTGAGGTCATTTGAAGTAACTTTTTCCTTTGCGAAAATGCAATCCGCGGCTTTGTTTACGAGTTATTAACGAAAAACACTGGCCAATGAGAGGTGACGGTGCGAGAGAGAGGGTCCGCGAGAGAGTCCGCAGCACGAGGCTTTGACAGAAGGTCGGGACGGACTCGAGCCGCGTTCGAAGTATTGAACAAGTCACAAAGCGAGAACTTTCCGGATTTTTTTAACTACATAACAGTGATATTTTTAAGAAAAACGCTGTTCACCTTTACTTTAGAACGTCTGAAGAATATTCACTAATTTTTCGGACTCGAAATAATATGTAGTTTAACCGTGACAGTCGTTTTAATTTTCTGGTGTGCATGACTCCTTATGTGTACCATATGAAATTTTTATGCAAGGTGTACAGTGAAGATTAACAAAGTTCGTAAATGATATTTTAATTTAAATAATTCCGTGTACGAACAGAATTCAACGAACGATTCGCAAAGCTGATTTAATAATAAATAATCGCGTTAAGGTACGTAAAGGATTTGTTTTTTAGAGAAATATGAAAAATATTATCGATAAGAAACTCACCCATTTAGTTGAGGATGCATTTGCTGACTCGTACGTACTGACCTCGTACAACGAACAGCTGATCCCAGGTCGATGACCGCAACATTCGAGGGATACTGTCGGTGGAACCTCTGGTATGGTTATTTGCGAAGTTCACTTACACTGCACTGTCACCAAACACTGATCAGTTATTTAATCACTGATAATCCGAATCACTTGTGGATATTTAAGAAAGATCACTGAGACTCGTTCGCGGATAATCGTTTATTCGACGCGTTCGTTCGGAAGTCGACGTTTCACTGCCGAAAAATTCAGGCCTTGACTGTGGGTCCTTGTTGTTCTTCGTTCGGCCGTCCGAGGAAATGACACTCGATACCATTTTCTTCGCACGGCCATTAATTACGTTCTAAGAGCGCAGGGTGACAGCGGGTCGGACACAGTTTACGTCTCGGCATATCTTGTTTATTTCATTTGGCGGTACCCTGCGCTTCGAAGAAAATAGTATCGGCTGTTATTTCCTCGGACGGCCGAAAGACGAACGACAAGGGCCCACGGTCGAGGCCTCGATTTTTTGGCAGTGAAACGTCGACTTCCGAACGAACGCGTCGAATAAACGATTATCCGCGAACGAGTCTCAGTGATCTTTCTTAAATATCCACAAGTGATTCGGATTATCAGTGATTAATTAAGTGATCAGTGTTTAGTGACAGTGCAGTGAAAGATCAGCTGTACGTTGTACAAGGTCAGTGCCCTTCGACATCATGAATTTCAGCCAGCAAATGCATCCTCAACTAAATGGGTGAGTTTCTTACTGATAATATTTTTCATATCTCTCTAATAAACAAATCCTTTACGTCCCTTATTTATTATTAAATCAGCTTTGCAAATCATTCGTTAATCTTCACTGTACACCTTGCATAAAAATTTCATATGGTATACACGAGGTGTCATGCACACCAGAAAATTAAAACAGCTGTCACGGTTAAACTTCATATTATTTCGGGTCCGAAAAATTAGTAAATATTCTTCAGACGTTCTAAAGTACACGAGGTGTCATGCACACCAGAAAATTAAAACAGCTGTCACGGTTAAACTTCATATTATTTCGGGTCCGAAAAATTAGTAAATATTCTTCAGACGTTCTAAAGTAAAGGTGAACAGCGTTTTTCTTCAAAATATCACTGTTATGTAGTTAAAAAAATCCGGAAAGTTCTCGCTTCGTGACTTGTTCAATACTTCGAACGCGGCTCGAGTCCGTCCCGACCTTCTGTCAAAGCCTCGTGCTGCGGACTCTCTCGCGGACCCTCTCTCTCGCACCGTCACCTCTCATTGGCCAGTGTTTTTCGTTAATAACTCGTAAACAAAGCCGCGGATTGCATTTTCGCAAAGGAAAAAGTTACTTCAAATGACCTCAGCTACCCCTCATTTTCGGCTGTTAAAATAATTGTGGGACACCCTGTATATTCTTGTTATTTTGAATTTCTCTGCATTTCTCCCCAGCTTTCTCAAATATATGTAAAATCTACAGTTTATTTATAACGATAGAAGGTGACACGATATATTCAAAGATGTAAGAAACAACGAACTCGTAGTGTTAGGCAATCCTGGGCCAATCCACACGTTCAAAGTCTTCCCGCTGGGTTTCAAGATTTCCTTATTGCCGTAATCAACTTGCGTGAATATTACTTGTCTCGTCCCTCCGCCACCCCAGCCTTCTTTCTTCACTTTAAATTCTAAACTGTAAAAGGGATAGTATGAATACAGTGTGAACAATCTAGTCATCATTCTTATCTTATCGTACAAAAAAAAATCGTACTTGTTACTAAATTTTCTATTCAATATGTGTCCGGTTTCTTCCACATATCTTTTACTCAGTGCAATTAAAAATTCCGTCTTGAATGTCGATTCCAATAAACTGGCGTAATCCTCTTTCGTGTGAATAATAAGAAAATCGTCCTGCAATGATTATTGTATTCTTCATTTGTATGGTTTTTAAATAATGACGGAAACAATGATGGTTTTGAATTCAGCATTTACCTGAAGTGTACTTAACGAGATATGACTAATTTGATTGAATGCTAGTTTACGTTTTATAACTTCTACTAATCTCCCTTTTTCTGGGCCTTTTTTTATTCGCTCGCGCCCAATCAGATAAAGAGATTTGTTGGTGAGAATGAGATCTCTTCTGCTCATCTGTAATCAGCATTTTGTGCATTACTATGTGCGTGTTCAATCGATTGAATTTCAGAAGTCACTGTGTACTTATTTTATTTACAAACTTTTCCAAGATAATACCTTGAATCTTCTGTCGTATTTTTTCACCACTTCCGCGAAGCAGACTTTCTCTCTCCGTCCGATTAATTGAATTATCTGCGGTTTGCCTTCTAACCCGATATAATCGCCCATGAAATTCCTATTCAAACTGGCTCGTCTACGCTCCTTATGGCCGAAAAGCAAATCTGCAGCTTCCTGCTTTTGCTGAGCTTGCCTTTTCCAAGCGAAATACTTTTTAAACGCTTTTTGAATCACTCTGGCGTACATGTTATATTTTCGATCCCTTGCTTCCTCCAACATAAATAGCTGTGAGCATAAAATAATGCATTAATATATAAATTACTTGAATACATTCTTCGAACTGTACGGGCATATCTTAATGTATTCATTAATTGAAAAAAAAACAGATAATTGCGTGCATGAATTGTAACTTGAATTGCTTGAAATAATTCAACAGGATTTTAACAATTCCTTAAATGAATTTATTGTTTTGCATTTTTGTTATAAGTTTAATTACGAGATGAAGAGTTTAGTGTTTAACAGTATCGTTATACTCACGCATTCGGGAAGTTTGATGAACAATTTCATCCTGCCGAGCTGATATTGCGACCGATCAATATGAAGACTTCCTAATATCCATTCCACCCCTTGCTTGTCATCGCCGGACCAATGTGGCCACGTTTGCTTCGTCAAAATTGCATACCTATGCAGGAATTTCGAGAACGGCCTCCTGTACGCAAAACCTGCCCTGCGTACTCTGATGTTCTCTTTTAAACCTAAATATTCCACCTAAGACGACAAACCGAATGAAGTTACCAAATATTTTCTCAATGACTGGAGACAGCGAGAAACTGTTCGATGAATACGTTAAGGATCAGACAAGTTAGCAAGCTTCCCGAAAGGTTTACCTGGTGTTTCACTCTGACTGCATCCCAGTCTCTAGGTTTCTTCGTCTCATTCGGTTTGATGCACCGAATATAATGCGGAGTGCATCTCATCAGCTGATTCACTAATTGACTAGCCTGTGTTCGAATTTTGCTGCCGGCAGTGGTCGGCCTCGATTTAAGCGTCTTTGTTCTCTGAGTTTGGTTCTCTTGTGGATACAGTTTTCGAATCAGAGAACTATAATGTTATAGTCACAATAAAAAAAATACATTGACAGAGATTTGTAAAAATAACGGTGCGCACAACTGTTCGTTATACAGTAATTTCTCCCTGATTCGCACTCGTATTGCGCATACAAATGGATAATTTGAGTTTATAGTTACCGATTGTCAAACAACTATGAAAACGAGATATAATAATCGTGTCTCCTCTTCCCAAATTGTCCATCTTTGTGCACAATCTGTGCGCGAATTAGGGAGAAATTACTGTATTCGTTATCTAAGTGATAGATAATCGAACGAAAATACATTAAACTAAGTACGTTAGGAACTTTGCTTATGGTCGCGTCAACTATTCATTAGCGGCTCGATTGATGAGAGTAACTTACTTTGAACTTGTCTGCATCAGTTCCACGACGTCCAAAAACAGTACGTCCCGGTTTTTGTCACAAAATCCGTCTACGGAATAGGAAACTGCTCCAGCGTAATGGGACACAGAGAATCCGTCGCTTGTGGTCTGAAAGTGTTCGTGCTTGTTCGCTGCCACTGCAAGTTTCTGTAAACGTTAGCAACATTAATTGAAGGAGCGAACGAAATGAGATACGGCGTACAGGTTCTAGTAAATCACCGTTGCCAATTAGTAGTAATAATGTGGATTTAATAAAAAAAAATAAATAAATCTCGCGAAGTGGTGCGAATTTCTTCCGTAGAAGTAAACGTATCCTGGGTCGACGAACTTATAAATAAACAATGCTTCTCAAAGGCTATGTAGCGCGAGTAACCGGGTGAAGATGATCGAGAATCCCGTCGAAGGAGGACGAAAGCAATGTAAGTTGAATATCATTTCTAATGTTTCATCGAGGTAGAATGCTTTTACCTTTTGCAAATCCGCGTCAGCCCCGGTGCTACCACCATGGAGAGTGGCGCAGACATCATCGAGGACCAAGAAAAGTCCTGGAGGACGCTTGCTTTCGAGAAGTTCGACGACGATTGCATTATTGAAGTACTCTATCGGCGTCCATGTTATATTTTCGGCAATATACTCCTCCTAAAAGCATAAATTAATGCTGTCGTTAGGAAATAACTCAATGTTTCAATGTACAGTGCCTCTTAATTTGTGCAAAACAAAACTTAAACAACTTTTATTTTAATTTTCACCATAAACAGGTTTAACCATTAAGATTTCACTTGCACGTTGAATAAAGGGACCAGCATAAACATTTCAGCGCGTTTTCAGGTTTTCTGAAAGTTTAGAACAATAAGAAATCAAGAAACGGGAGACCTGTTATGCAGATCGCGTCAGTGAAAAGCGGCATTGCCGACGGAGCGTTAATTGAAATTAATACGAGAATATTGAGTGCGCCAATAAATATGTAAATGTCGAGTTGCGAACATTAACGGCGCTTTGAACTGATTCTCACGAGTGACGATGGTTCGTCGTCTAAACAATCTCCTCGGCGAATTAGCGCATCATAACGCAACGATTATGTAAACGCTGCAAAAAGATGGTTAATTGCGTGCCACCGAGAACGCATCGCTCACACGGAAACAATTTCTATATCGTCGCAATGGAAAGGAAAAGCGTAATAACGCGATGCTTAGCCACTTTTAAAATGGCTTTCCATTTTAGGCGGCTAGAACAATTTAGAAACCGGTTGATGCTACACAGACACGAACGAAGCATGCTTCTCGATGGTATTTCAACGCAGTACACATGTTCCCTAATACGTGCGAACAATTCTGTGTACCCTAGAAATGTGAAAAGTGCGGCCGTGTGAACAATTTTTACGACGCTGCCCTGTACCTTTGACCTGCAACTGCAAGTTTAACTTTCGAATTTAGTTTATGTATATTTTCCAATTGCTGTGTCACGTTCATTATTAAAAATAAAACAGCGAAATTGTGCATTTGTTCTAACGTTTTGAAAGTAACAGAGCAGAATTGTGCATTTGTTGCAGCGCTTTAGAAATAACGAAAACATCGGTGACAGAAAAATAAATTGTAAGGGAGTTTTTTAAATTTCCAGATGAACGCAATTGTTTGCGGTTACTCGTGTTCGTCTACTGCACGAGCGTATCTCGATTTCCATCGATTCACAGAGCGACTGCTACATTTGGTGGTATGTAATTGAAGGGAAATAAATCCACAATTATAATACAATGGACCGCGGAGACTTCCATTTTCTGTTCTACTGCAAACCGTAAAATGTCATAAACGATCAAACATTTCCGAGTGATTGCGTACGCTGTTACATGGCTGTTGAGTCACTGCGTGCGGGTGTTTCTTAAGTTTACATTTGCCTGCTGCCGCGGTACCGAAACCAGGCGGAACGCGTAAGAATCCGTTGCGTTTGCAGTTAATTTTAGAAGTTGAATAATTACCGTTGATCTTTTTGCGCGAGTTTTCTTGGTACATCGGGCTGTTTCATTTCCATAATGGCAACAATGCGACGAAAACGCAGATGGAGATTTGTGCCGTGTATGGGGAGAGAATCGTGAACGAACTCGTATATGGGAAGTCGTCCTCGAAATTTCCCTTTGCTTCTTCTAACACGTTTATGGCTTAATTGACAATGTCTTAATTGACGATGTCTTATTTGACAATAGCTTCATTGCATACATTTTCCAGTTCATATGAAACTTGTGGAGTTACTTGTGAAAAACGTAAAAATTGCCTTCTCCCGTATTTCGAATTTTTTATTACATTTTCGAGCTTGCTTCCTTGAAATCAGCTACGATGTTCTTATTAGACCTCGTACTGTCAGCCCATGAACTGAACCGACTACTGGAAAATAAGAATTGAGATATACCGATGTAAAATGAAGCCTCCTACTTATTGTATATTTGATGGTCTGAATTTAACGTTTCGTAAATAACGAGCTCGAGAGTAATATGCACAACGAGAAATCCAGTTATATGAACATCAGCTACGAACGAAGTAATAAACAAGTAGTGAAAGGCGGGATTAGTGGACTCTCAACCAATTATCTAAATCATCTTGTCCTCCAACTGGTTTGAATGAATGGAGTCCTACCATAAACTGATGATAAGGAAAAGTAGCATGAACGAACATGTCTCATCCAATACAGTCTTCGCTAAAAGTACCAGACATTCCATAAAACAGTGCGTTCTTCTTATACTGTGCGCTTGTCATCAGTCCAAAGAACGCATCCATTGTAATCGAAACCTTAGAAGTCTACAACTTACAGACTTCATGGATCAAATCGGAGGTCGACAAATAAGATGTTTAAGAACTTACGAGCTATAAATTTTTAAGTCTAGTGTTTTGCCCATTCTTCGTCGTTCTAAGCTTTGTTCTATGAGCAGTTCAGACATAATTCGGCTGGAAAGGAAACTCAGTTTTTACAGATAAATCACACGATTGGAAAATTCTGTAAACATTGTGGAAAGTATCAAAATCTACGGCAATCTATCTATCTATCTTTAAGATGAAACAAGCTATGAATTTTAAAGTATGAAACTTTTTGTCTACTCTTCGATACACTAATTTCCCATAGACAAAAGTAAACATTGGAGAACACAGTAAGAATGCCGAGTGCAGTAATTTCTCCCTATTTCGCGCTTAAATTCTGCACAAAAATGGACAATTTGGAAAGAGGACAATTGTTGATAGTTGTTGACACTGCAAGGCTCAATCTGAGCGAGAATTAGAGAAAAATTACTGCAGTATGCAAATCGACGTTCCTCTGGTATAATTCCGACACGTCTCCCTTTCATCTGTTCGTCGTCGCACGTTGCCCGGCCGGCCATAATTCGTCTGAAAACGGACCCATTGTACCACAACGTTGGTCCCGGTCGCCACAGCGCCGGGAACATGTGAAATTCGCAAGTGTATTCCGCGAAACGGTACGAAAGGGCGATAAAGAGTCATTGTTGTCCGATGATCCGCGTTATTTATTTTCGCACGAGTGGCTTTGTTAAGATCCGCGGCGCGGTGGCCTATCTTTTGTTCGAATCTCTCACGATCCACATCGATAAAGCTCCTCCGCGGTTCCGCTCCGAATCGTGGCTAGACGATCAGAACCCGCGACAAAAGGCGGCTCCGGAGCCGGGCAATTTCGTCGTCTCATAGCTCTCTCGCGTTTTTTCTGCGCGGTCTAGTTGCGGCGAGCATCGAGAGGTGACGGCAAAAGTGGTACGATTCTTTTCGTCTTAGCCCGTGCCCGAGGTAACGATTCTACTTCACGTTACGACGACCTCCTTACCGGGATCTCGGCCCGTTAATGGCACGAACCTACCTTTCTCGCGGTTCCTCT
Source organism: Megalopta genalis (assembly GCF_051020955.1). Lineage (NCBI taxonomy): Eukaryota > Metazoa > Arthropoda > Insecta > Hymenoptera > Halictidae > Megalopta > Megalopta genalis. The sequence goes on from NC_135015.1 coordinate 11,572,573, forward strand.
GTTTCCCCGCCAGGTAAACCCAACTGCGACACGAAACCTTTAACCATTGCCGCGGCGAACCTGCGACGGTTCGCGTGCCCCGCAGCTTTCGAAAGCTTTCCGGAAAGCTCGTGTTTCCTATTCGACTGGCGCAGCTGTCTCGAAAATTCCGTGAAATCGGGATACAGTAATTTCTCCCTAATTCGCGCTCAGATCGCGCACAAAAATGGACAATTTGGGAAGAGTAGATGCGATTATTCGAGCCTCGCGGCTCGTTTCTATAGTCGCCGATTGTCAATAACTATAAAAACGAGCAGGGAGGCTCGAATAATCGTAACTTCTCTTCCCAAATTGTTCATTTTTGTTTGCAAGCTGCGGGACAATCGGAGAGAATTTACTGTATATCAAAAATTGTCAGGGAAACCGAAGCATTCGGATAATAGAATAGTTGCATTATTATAGGAATAAATTAAATCTTCATCGATCCAACTCTATTCGACCGATTAATACTTTCACTGCCAGGTCAGCGATCTCGAAAGTTCAGTAAAATCAAAATATAATAAAATCAAAATACTTCAGTAAAAGATCAAAATACTTGAATCATCCGAAATTATTAGGGAAACCTAAGTGTTCGGATAGTAGAACAGTCGGTCAATTAAAGTACTAGGATAAATCTTTACTGATTTATGCGACGAATAACATTGTGATTTAGTCAATGAAGTAAAAAAATTGCAAAATCGAGTTCTATTATACTCATCACTTTTTCAAGCGTTTTGCGTTTTGTTCCGCTTTGTTTTTATGGTAAACAGCGCTTACGAAACGTGTAAACTGTGGAACGTACCGAGGACTTGGGATTTTAATAATTTTATCATTTAATACTGTTATCACCCATCCTTCAATTGTGTAAAGTGGCAAAAAACTTCATTATAAAAATACTGCAATATAGCTGAAAATAATATAATTTAGAGCTGACCGGTCATAAAATTTTTCTTATAACAGCCACTTTCACTTTTTCCACATTCACCCAACGACCGCGCGAATACGTTCCTGCAACTTTCATACATATATCTGCACGCTATAAAAAATGATTTCTATTTTGCAATTGCGCCTATTATTTACCGAGGTTCCTACGTCATCGAAATTTCCATGATAAATGCATTTTTCGTTTCTGCTCCAGTTGCGGCATGTATAAGGTTACTTTCGTGTGTTTTTACATTGTGGGTTAACGCTTAATTGTGTCTACGCGTATAAGTTAATTAGGTCAAAAGGCCGAAAGGTCTATGGGAAACGGTGACTTTATCGTTATGAAACAAGAGAATTAAGGAAGACAGATAATGTGGGAGATAAGCTTGCATTCTGGGTTAACTGCGGTGAAAATTGTTCAGAGAGGATCCATCTCGCTATCAATCATCCCTCAATAAAGATCTCGGTATTGTTGCTTGCTTACACATTCTACTCTGGTAGCACATCAGGAAAAAGATACAGATCGTAATTTCCCAATGGCTGGAAAGGTACGTTTTCCACTTCATTCACATGATTTACATCGTATTAATTACTGCGCTTTTCTTACGAATTAATACAAGATGTGGTTCGAAACAGTGGAATTAATACTTCGGTGCGATCTTAATGACGATGCGAATAGTCTCGTGCGTATGCGGTATGAAAAAGGGCAAAATTATGCAACACGTGAAAGACAACTTCGTTCAAGTTCATCACTATGACACAGACATCGTCAACAAACTGCATGGTATATTTTAGACACTTAGTTCTAATTTAAGAAATTCATTTACAACCGTTAAAGTTTTTAACAATTGCTAATTAATTATTATTAATTAACAATTCTTAAGTTATTTTTCTTTTTTATATTTATTATTCTTTATTATTATTTATTGTTTATTTATATTAACGTCGCATCAAATGCAGTGGTTATTAGCGACGACTATTATTTCCTTGTTTTTGGAAACTTTATTATACAATAAGGTGTGTTTTAAGAATGTAATAACTTGAGAGTAAGTTTTGTTTAAGTAATTTGAACGGAATTCGCATAATAGATTTGTCTAATCTCCTATCCGTGCGAGGACACACATTCCATTCCGTTTTCAATGAGTGGCAAGTAAATAACCGCGTTCGCCATTCCCACAGCGATTTTTATAATAGTTGGACAGACATACAACAACAAAGTTTCGCTGACTAATTAGAACCTGGCGAAACGACTTTCCGTTGATAACACAACGTCAAGATTTCAACGAGATAATAACACGTTGCCCATCTCTATGTTCTGGTTTATACAATCTTCGTATCTAGGAAGAGTGCTAACAGCTTCTTTTCCTGATTTCCGTCGATAAGGTATTATTTTGTGAAAGCGAATCGCGCGAAAAAATGTACATCTTAATACGAAAACGGTAGTATTAATTCTAATGGAGCAACATCACGCAGGTGGCGTGCATATGCAACATCTTTCCGACCCATTTAATCTACGTATTTCATAGTTGTTTCTTCCGAGATACGAAATCTTTCTGAGAAAAGAAAATTTAGTAAAAGTATATACAGGATGTTGATTAACAATGATAGATATGAATATATAATAGAAATTATTAATATCGGAGATCTCGATGCAAAACAGCAATTTTCTAAAGCAATCGAAATCATTAAAATCTTCTCAAGTCGTCACAGTTTTGCATTTTACCAAACCAGTTTCGTCGTAATCACGAAATATATATATATATATTCGTAATATATATAATAATATATATCCTATATATCCTAATATCCTAATATCCTATATATCCTAATATCCTATATTCTAATATCCTATATATCCTAATATCCTATATTCTAATATCCTATATATCCTAATATCCTATATTCTAATATCCTATATATCCTAATAAATATATGTCCCAATATATATATAATAATGCATAAAATCTGCAGTCTTCTAATAAAATGATGGATAATTCTAAATGCTGGTCGGCGCTAAGCCGCTTTCCTCCAGTTATCATCGATGGAATATCCATTTGTAATGATAAATATTAATAATTACAATTGCCGCGTTCGAAAGTTAAGCACAAAAAAGGAGCCGGACTACAATAAGAGAAGAAAACGCGTCGTAAAGTTTAACCCTAATATGCCGTTTTCCTTTGACAACGTCTTCCGGTAGGTGAATGCTTGAAATTGAATTCTTAATGAACCGCTTCAACCCATTTTCTCAGCCTTGAATAGCAGGATTTCCTGTGACATCCACGTAGCCGAAAATAAAACGAACTTCCACAATTACACTGCAACTATACGACGATCTTGCTTAGAGATTTCGACGGATAACAAAACCGTTAGGTTCCTCCTCCCAATACTGACAAAACGCTTTAATTGTAACTAGTTCGTACGGTTCCTTACGCATGTTAATTGTCATAACGCGGATCCTCCTTCAACTTGTTTCAGTACAGATTCTATAGCAAAAGCAAGATAGAGCATCCGAAAGAAATTTTTCCGTATTGTATTTCGCATCTTTTAATTATCGACGTGTTGATTCTTCGTGTAACTTTTTGTGTAAAATTCTTCGTGTTGCCATTATTTCGGACGAAATTATACGAAATTCATCAGCAAATAATATGAAAAGTCTATTATAGAATAATTTCACGGTGCGAAACGGAAGAAAGTGCAAATTTCTAAAGAAATTTCATTTTAGCATAGCTCAATCAAAGCGATTAATTGATCGCAGATCTTTATGTATTCATAGCACGTGCAGATTCGTAAGATACACGAAAACGTGAAAATTAACAAATGTGAATAGCATTTTATCTTGTTTTTACCATAAATCTTCTCCGATTTGGAAAAGTCGATAAAAATGGTAATGTGCATGATCATCCACAATTTATCAATTTTTATAGATTTAACATTTTGCAGCGTAAAAATTACCGCAAGTAGTATACATGCATTTTCGACTAAGGTACTCGATATTATAAAAAAAGTCCACTAATGTTTCCTGCAAAAAATTCCTATATATTAAGTTTCTTTAGATCGTTAACGATTATTAACGACACTAAATGACAGCATGCTGACATAATGTATAAAGCTTCTTTTTCTAACATGAAATATTGATATGCACACCTCTGCATCCACAAGCCTCCTCCCCACACAGTTTTCTTTTCCCGCCACTGTTCGTTAACCCCTTGCACTACCATTTGTTTCATAACTTCTTCGCCCATGGTAATTTCCCTAATAAAAATTTACTTTTATTCCTAGAGTTGTTAACAGAACAATTAAATTTCGTTTCGATTTAGAAGAAATGACTAACACTCGCAGTTACTAGATCATGCATGAAATCGTTATCACGAGTCTGACCCGTTGCTGTAGCGCAAGGTATTAGAAGTCGCGCGTTCCGCGACAGCCGAAAATGATTTCGGAACAATCGTATCAGAAAATTTCACGGCGCGAAACGGAAGGAAGTGTACAATACTAATTGCAGCGGTTACGCGGACAGTCGTGAATAAAGTGCAGGGGGAGGTACGCGGAAAGAAAGGTGGGGAACAGACGGAGCGAGAGAGAGAATCAACGTTTCACTTAACCATTTCATTACCTTCAGTCGAGCCTTAGCCGCAGTGCAAACAGAACCGGCGTATGTGCAAGGTGTACACCGATTCCCGTCCGCTCGGCAGACCGACCAAGTGAACCGGTACATTTGCGCGCGAAACATGACTGTTCCTGGCTCCTGTTGTGGCTGTCAAACGATAAATAGCGCAGGATCCGGCAGCCCGTTGATCGCGTCGTTCTAAATGGATTTTTTCGGTCCGCGGCGATTCCGATCTCGCTCCAAGGAAACAACGTCGTTGCTCGAGAAAACTGGGACCGAGTAACGTGAATCCTGCATCCACGAGACAATCGCGAGCGACCGCAGCCTACACCCACGGGATCAATTGACCCGGGAGGATCATATTCGCGCTAACCTATTTCGATTTTCCACCTCAGGTAGGACTGAAACGTTCTGTTCACTAGATTACTCATGATTACTCATGATTACTCATGATCGCTATTTTTCATTTTTCTATTCGTCAGGTCTTTTTGGAAAGCTTTGCCTCTGTTGTTTTCCAAATTGACACATCGTACAGGGATTATTTGGATTATTTGTATAGGACCTTCCTTTAAGTCCCGACAGTGGGTTTTAGCACATCTTTTTACGGGCACAATGATTTTTATCTGGCAATCATTTTGATTTTAATCACTTTAATTTTAAGCGCTTTGATTTTAATCGCTTTGCATAATATAATTTAATGATTTCTTTTGGGATTATTGCATAAAAGGCTTATTTTTATGTAATACAGTGAAAAGGTTTTAAGTAAAAGGTCATTAATAATGCAACAGCAACTGCTGCTGTATCGTAATGCAACAGTGATACCAATTTTGGTCATGAACAAATGAATAAGTGTGAATTATTTAATAGTTTCACTTAATATTATGTAACACAGTAGTTCAGAACCGTATTGGTCGATTTCTAAAAGCCATAAATGATTATTATAATACGACACGTTTTTCTGTGAACATTTCTCCTACATATGGCGATAGTGTGGCAAGTCTTGTGAACATTGAAACCTGGTGCAAATGTTTTCGCTGACTAAAAGATCGTTTATGGTAAGAAATTCTTAGTATTGTAAGGATACAAACGTCATTCTTGCTCAGTTTTCTTGTAGTATGCAAACACGCGAATGGCAGAGGACAGCAGTTTACCGATTACTACAATCACGTTAATAAGTTAATTAAATGGCAGACGATCGTGCGAATTTGCCACTTTTAAATGCCAGCATAAATAAAATATCGTTTTGCTTTGCTCAAATAGATTTAAAGACGAGGCTTGCCAACAGCGAATTTTGTTTCGTCTACTTTCTTCGACAGTCATACAAATTTTAATTGATCAAATACTGGAAATAAAGTTACAAACACTGGTTACAGGAAATATCGATGGAATGAGGAATCCTCTATCAATATTAATTATGTTTTGGCTGGTACGTAGTTAGCAAGTTTTTATTTCTATTAACTGCGCTTAATACAACCTAAACAATTTCATAAGATCTAGTTTACGTTCCCTATCGATTTAGAATTCCTAATTATTTGAAAGTTCTTAATCGTAGCATAGATCGTTGATCTAATGTATTCTAAGGCGAATGGACTATAAAATGATTTTGATCTATAAAAAGCAACGGGACTGGTATGTAAACGTATCTTCAGGAAAACCGACTCATGCCGGATAGAGAAAACGTAAAATAATGGAAAGTGAGAGTTTACGCTTCAATTATTCCGGAAAATAATTAGAATACGTCCCGGCTCATTAAATTTTCCATTGTTCCGCTCAACAATAACCATGACTTCTAATATTCCTTGAAGAAAATACTAAAGCTTCTTTATTAGAATTTTAGTATCTACAAAAGGTCTGTGGTATACAACAATTAGACAGCAAAACGTTCATGGCACTGGAAACAATTACCGAACGAATCATAATAAAATTAAAGACTCGAACGAAATTTGATTATTTTTATGAATATTTTCCTTTTCTTAAAGAGAGATTGTAGCTTCCACGCGAGCAAAGTTATTCGATGTGATTTAAATATTGCGGAATATGATTACTGATATAGTTTACGCATTCGACCAATTGTGCCCGCGGCACATGAGAACGGATTGAACGGAAACGGAAGTCGCGGACATTAAAAGAAAATAAAGCTGTACGTTAAATGGTTTCACGTGGCATAATGCAACAGTCGTACTGAATAAACAAGCCAACAGTATTCACTCGTTCCTGTTTAAAAAGAAACTTTTAGAATGATTGTCCAATGTTCATGTTTGTTGGTAAAATCCTCGACACTGCAAATTTATGTAAACATCCGGACTTTGTTAACACGTAATAGCTTTAATGATATATCATCGAAGAAAATTGTTCGTGGAAAATTTTCAATTGAGACGTTTATTTACGAACACGTCAAATTATATACAAATTAAACACATTATTATATATATTCATATATTATTTACTAGGACCATAAAAAAGGGATAAAATATTTGTTTGCTTACGCATATTTCGGAACACTAAAATTACATACAAGAAGGATATATTTAGGTGGAGAAAATAGTTCCATTTTCAAGGTTCGATGCCATTTGAGTGCTGTAAAAGTTAATTGCAAGTGAAATCAATACAAATGAACTTTCCTTTAAATACCTGCTGGTGTACCTGTCGTAATTAACTTGCGTTACAGGAAAGTACTCGTTATAACTTACTCCTCAGATACTTGAAACGTCAACGAATAGTTTAATTTAATTTTTATAATGAGGCCAAATGATTCGATAAAATGTACAATTGCAAATATGTAGATACACTAATGAATAATTGTCTTCTTTTAATTTATATAAATAGCAAGTGTTTTAGATGTTATTTCTCGTTACACTTTCTTATTAAAAATGTTTATTGATGTCATTTTCTACGGCTGATCAAAGCAGCCGATGGAAGGAAAATTTCTGGGGTCTAATAATGAAGATAATGACCAGCCAGGTAATAGTTTACGGGTAGTAGTTTCCATCGGCTTGGGAATTGTCGCTTGAAAAATGAATAAATCGGCGTGTTATTTGCGACTGATGGAAAAAAACAGATAATGAGAACCACGATGTTTTGATTATCGTCTAACCGCAAAGAATATTTTACTAGAGTTTCCAACTTTCACGGAAATTAAGTGCGCTATCAATTTATGCATTTCTTCGCGGATGAAGAAGTTGGATTTACGATTCCGGTAATATTGTCTTTTCAAATAAGTAACATCATGATTTTTAAAATCGACTTACACCTTCAAGTTTGCGGATAAACAATCTATTGTTAATTTATTAACAGGATGTTGTTAACAGTCAGCACGGCAGCGATTGGATTTGCTATGAATTTCAATAATACTTCAACAATATTAACAAAGTAATGGTAAAAGCAATATCAATATTTTTGGAAGTTAGATATTCGTCCAAGGCAAGACACGCTTGAATCATCATAATCGTTCGGCATTCTTTCCTAATCATCGCGTTATTATTTTCCGAGCCTTGAAGAAATCATCTACAGGTAATTACGTTGCCAATATAGAGAGAACAATAACTCTTTTTTCACCGATGAAACAATGCTACGCAGGTGTGTCAATGTCAAGACAATTCTACAAAATTACCTTGGAACAGTATAAAACGAATGGAAACATAAAACCTGTTCTACATTCAGTAATAATAGTCCATTGAGGATAGTGATACAAAACACTTTGAATCCTCGCTCGATAATAAGGAAGAATTTTGCTCCGGTTTCTGGCCACCCAGGCGGAAAATCTGTATTTTGTGTAAACATCCTCAATCTAATCGTAATGATCCACAGACTACTGGACTGCAGATCTTTATGCAAAATAATTGTGAAGTATAAGAGAACGTAGAAATTCGAGCAGGGGTTATTTCCACGTGACAAAATTAAAAAAATTTGGTATAAAAATTTTTTTATCCGAGGCTCCGTTTTCAAGAAAATGGACTTTAAAGTTTATTCATCTTTGTAAAGGATTTAATTGTCGTCTATTCTTCTACCGCAGTTGCCTCCGTCCGAGATAGTGTTTACAAATATTAATTGTTGCGAACTACATACTGTCCGTTGCTTAGAAAAAGTCCGCTGAGTAGGGTAAACGCGTTTCCCTTATTGGCAGAAACGATGCCTTCCTATCAGCCCCAAGTTAGCCGCAACACTGAATTTCCAGAAAACGAGGGATTCGAGTTCGGCCGAATAAAAAGAAATAACGCCTTCTTACTCCCGTCACGTCTCGCTCCCCCGTGATCACTATTTTCGACTAGGAGCACAGCAAACGCGTGCGCCTGTGCTTTGTGTGAGTGTGTGTGTATCATTTACGTGATTACGGACGAGCGAGACGCGCGACGGCAGTCAGGAGGCATAGAACAATCAAGACAAAGTGAAACAGACGCAACAATTACAAGATGGAAGAGCGTTGACTTATCCCTAAAGCAATAACTTCAGATTCTTCTGATGAAAACATGATTATTTGTAATTACTAATTAGCATCTTGATTAACTTTAACAAAATAATCTTGATCAGTTTTTCATTGGATTATGCAGCAAATGATCCTAAGTATAACCGATTATATTTTTGTCAAAAACGTCCGTTGTTCGTATGTTAATAATTTTAAAGAGTTGGATACAGCAGATCGATATTTTTGAATTATTTTAACTATTCTTCTATATTTCATTACAGTCAATAAATGCATAAGAATTTTGCAATTATTTGCAACAGTCATAAATGTATAAAATTCACAGTCTAGTTATTACTATTCTCACAGTTATGAAATCATCCGTGGAAAAGTATCGATATGCAAGGTTTCGCCAGGTATCGTATGGGAAACTCGATAGCGGACAAATCCGTGCGTTACAGTGACTAGAAACCAAACCCACTTGACAAACCGACTCCACGTGGACTCTTACGTTCACCGAGTGTAGTCGAGTACGTTCACCAGGGCAACGAATGCACTTGCACTTTTTAAGAGAACCTGTTTCCGTTACAACGCGAACCTACATTGAGTGAACCACACCTACTGAGACTCCAGACCATAGATCTCTTTGGAAAGGAGGACCTTTCCGTTACTTTTGCGGGGTGACTAGCGACCCGTAATTACGGAAATTACTCTAAGATATTTTGCCGATCGACCGACCATTTCTTGTTCTATTGCGGAAACAGAAATGGCCGTTCGATAAAACGAAAAGTTCACGATTCTTCAATCGAAGTCGCGCCGACGCATGGGATAGTGAATCAAAGAAACAGTCTGATATCCTTCTTTGGCATTGTGGATTCGATGCAAGAACAACCACAAGTTTGGTATTCGTGTTACGGGCTGAGAAACAATTTTCGGTTTGAGATTCTTGTTTGGACCAGATCATTAATTTTGTGTTCGATATTCCTTGTTTAGAACTGATAATTATTTTTCAGTTTGATATGCTTGTTTGGAACTGATCATTAATTTTGTATTTGATATTCTTGTTTGAAATTGAAAATCAATTTTGTGCTTGATATTCTTGTTTGAAACTGAGGAAGGGTCTAGTGTTTAATATTCTTGCTTGAAAATGAAACACAATTTTGAATTCAATATTCCTGTTTGAAACTACGAAACAATTTCGAACTTGACGTTCTTGTTTCGAACTGTGAAACAATTTCGCTTCTTAATTTGTATCTACTTACTCGCAATTACTTTAAACGCATATTTGAACCAAGTGAATTGTACTTCATTATTCCTTAATAATCGTTTTATATAGTCGTAAAACTGAAATACCTTGAAATGGCGATAATTTATAGGAAATTTATTCGAAATCATACATATTTAAAAACCCATTTACCGAAAATAAAGGCTGTTAAAACCTCCTGAGCGAAGTGTTTGCTATTCATCGAATATTATGATCGCAACTTCGTCGACGCGAGAAGGCCTGCGTAATCCACGAGGCTATGTTGTAAAGCAAGCCTAAAATGACGGCTCGCGGTTTCATCGCATTCGTTTGTAATTATAGCTAATTGTTATTAGTCACGTTATTCCGTCGATCATAAGAGGTATGCATACTAATTCGTTGCGCGGCTTATATAAGTGAAACAAGAGAAATTGTATCATTTTGTTCCTTCAGGCTGGTCGTGCGAGCAGGCAAAACTTTCACTGCGTTTATTATAACGCGCTCGTTACATGCTGTTCTATGTGGCTGACCAGGGACGTTAAATTTATCCTGTTTTTCATTGCTCGCTCACTTCCTTTTGTGAAAGGAACAATATTTCTTTCGACCCGTTGTCTACACCTTGCATTTTTGCCGGCGTGGCGAAAGATATTTGTTTCCGTGAAACAGAGCCACCGAGATTTCGATTTGCTGCGCCATATTGCCCTCGTGGAGGAAACTATTTTATTTCTCATCAGATTCCTGGTTTTATTCCTAATTAATTAACCCTATTTAAGAATTTGCAGGATAAAGTAAAATAATTTTCGTTTAATTTTCTTTGGAGTTATTGTATTGTGATTTCTAATTTTTGTTACCTAGCTGTTTTTGCATCATGCGTAGGAAATTTGTACACTATAGTTTTATAAAAATGTTATTGAAAAATTGCATGTTTCTCCTTGGTCATATTTTATGCTAATTTTTATTAAACGGCTAATTTTGTATTACCCTGGGCTGCAATCTGTAACCCTCGGAATGAATGACGAAAAAGTGAATAAATAAATTATAAACGAAGTAATAACGTCAGAGAAATCGGAACTTCAAAGGAAATTTATAAACTTTGTTAAATTTCGCAGAATATTATTTCCTTAATGATTACAACGGTTACAAAACGCGGTGTGAAAAAATCTTAATTTTCGCACTGTTCCTTATTGAGCACAATTATAAACTGCACCAATGACGCAACGATATTTACGATAAGTTAAAGAAATGACGAAATTCATGATTTTTCGACGATTCACATAGTAACATGAATTTCCAGAATGTCAGCAGCCGAAAACTATTACGCAACGATCGTACTGTTTGTACTTACGTATCCGTCATTCTCGGCGATGGTTCTTCCAAGGCCGCCATCTTCGCCGAATCATATACCGCAAGACCAAGGATTAAGCGACAGAAAAATCTACGAGGGAAAGGCTCTTCAAAGTTATCTACAAAGTTCGAACGTCGAAAGACCGAATACTAACGATTACAGGTATTAATTGTTCTTTGCAATTTTCACCTTATTCTTAATAGCTCTAATTGTTGCTCCTTTTCCTTATAATATAAAACTATCGCGACATCCTTGCTTCTTGAACACGAAGTTTGTTTTGATTACTGTTTTGATTATTAAACTCTTAGTTTTTAAAACAAGAACGTTTTAATTTTTCGATGCTAGTAATTATCCTATTATTCATACTTATTATTTCATCTAATCGATAAGTCACAGCCAAATAAAGTCGTTTAATTAATGAAACTGAAGCTAGATATATTACATTAAAAATGAATTTCAAATCCTAGTTAACAATCAGTGTCAGCCGTATGTGACCTACGTTAGCAAGCATCACAAAACAAACAACTTTTCCGATTTAATCACCGAACCTGATTTTAGTTTCCTAGAGATCGAGCTGCAGAGCAGAGACGACCTGGATCCGGCGAATCTGCAGAACATCGTGCACGCGATGCTGAAGCCACCTGAGCAGGTGCAAAACGACAGCTACCCTAACCCAGAGGTGATTCCACACTCGATCTTCGGTGTGCGAGACTTCGGTCTGTCGCCGAGCTTCAAGTTAAAGATGTTCGACGAGGACAAACACGTGCTAATGGAACCGCCGAAGCTTCAAAATTACAACGAGAAGCTTTACTACCTGAAGAACAACAGGCCCAAGGTCTACGTGAACGTGAGAGGTCACAGCGGCTCTTTTCGAAAAGACCCGACCACGAGAACGACTTCCGGCGACGACTCCATGGAATTTCTCCGAGTGACGCCATACCTGCAGAGACAGGTGGACTGGAGGTCGCATACTAACAAGAAGAGTCGGCTACCGAAAAAGTTCGACCGTCGAGTGGATCATGCCAGTCGGAAAAATCTTTCTAGGACCACGGAAAAGAAGAAACTGAGTAGATTAGCGTCGGTCTATGGAGCGGACGATTCCACCACCGAAAACTCTATGGTGACCTCCAGCGAGCTGCCGAAACAGATACCTGCACCACCGTCGAAGGTGCCAAGCAGAAGTCTGATGACGCAGACCACGCCAGTGCAGAGATACTCGTTGCGAAGAACGGACATATTGCCCGGATATAGTTTCCCCGATGCCTGATCCGCAGGACCCGTGAACCACAAGGTTCCATTGTCACGAAAGCCTCAGTTCTATGAGGTTTTGGAGTCAGAGACATGGACAGGAACCGCCTGGGTTCAATCTGTTATAGACACTGACGGATTTGATTTTGAAGGAACTTGGACATTGTCTTCGAGATCTGTTTATGGCGTAGTTTCCTAATGAGAACGCTGTTAGGAAAGTCCAAGGAGTCTTTCAGTTTTCATTTACACAGGGAGTTTCATTTTGTATGAGCTGTGTAGTTATCTTCTAAATTGCTCGTTGTAGAAGACAGTAGAACTTTGCTAGCATTTGCTGAAAATTCTGCGCCAATTGCAAGAAAGGAGAGTCAAATAGAGTGAATTCCATTTATATGAATTCCACTTATATGAACTAAATCTTAGTAATGCCTGGTTAACTACTCCCATTAAATGAATGAATAATCTTTTGTCAGTGGTGGGAGACACGTGGACTTAAATCATGTGAACCCGTTCGTCTCCCGTCAGGTTCATATAAATGGGGTAGTTAATAATTTACAAGCTTTCATAAATTCTTCTGATATTTTTACTGTTTATTCTGTTTATTCTACAATGAATAAGTTTATAATTGCATGATTCAAATGGAACACCCTGTATAGTCTAGTTTTTCAAAAGAAGAAACTTGACGTATCCTGATTGTTATAACAATTGGCATAATTTGTGTTAATTCACACTTGCAAAGAAGAAGCGAGCATGTCACAGTTATTTTATTTCTTTTATTTTTAAGTTGATGTTTCCTAGATTTGAAAACGTCACGCACCACTGCACCCAAGACACGTTCATTGTAGAGATTGTTTACTTGAGAAGGTTGATGTACAGAGGAAATTTTGAAAACGGGGCTATGAGCCGGATAAGGTTGGGAAACTATGAACTACAGCGATGTTAGATAATAATTTACACCAAATAAAATTCGATATAACTCAAAGGATCACGTAAAGGACGTTTGTTGCTGCAACCTGTATGCATTTCGTTCTCTATGCAGTGTTCACTTCGTGTGCATTGAACAAATAGATTCGAATTGCATTTTTTAAATATGTTCTATGCGAGTTTCGATTAAAAGATTGTCTATACTAATTTGTACTCCGAAAAGTATTTGACACACGTCTACTTTTCTTTGATTCATAGATGAATGTTTTTCTTTACAATTCTGTGACCAGAATCACCACTTAAACGAATATTAAATAGTCATCGAGACTTTGCTTCTGTGATTACAGTGTCGTGTCCTTATGTCTAATGCAAATTTTCTACTTAAAGTATTAGCGTTTACTTTAGAAACAGTACAAACGTTTTGTGTGAACGTATTAAACGAATCAACATATTTTTATAATACCAACTCGAATGTAATTTGCAGTTGAATAAATGCGAGTGGTTTTTAATATATTAATTCGTAGCGGTTCTCATAATTCTTATTGAAGATGTTATTGTAATCTTTTATAAAACCAGAATTACATAAGTAAAAAAATGCACTTACCTGTTCAGCTTTCAAGGTGAGCTCTATAAAAATTTGCTGCAGCTTTTCGTTCACGAAATTAATGCAAAATTGCTCGAAGCCATTCTTCTCGAAAATTTCGAAACCATAGATGTCTAAAATTCCAATCTCGAAACCATCTGACGTAGTTTCCATGGCTGCATTAATTTTCTGTAACAAAGTAGCACAGTTTACATTAAAAAATGAAGACATAATTGAAAAGTATATCTATATCGCTATTAAATATATTTAAAAATAATACAATTTCTTTTCAATTGATCTTTGTTTGTATTTCTTATATTAACAGGTGAAAATTTATATTTTCATTACAAAGAATATGAAATAGAATATGAAAGAATATATTACAATTCATTACTAAATATCTTCATATTTATTTTAAATGTATACTTCAAGAAAATATACGACTCTTCAATAATCTTTATATCTTTCATATCAACCGCTAAGCATTTTTTAATTACGGAGAAATTGTTGAAATGTAACTAATACATACTTTAACTAAATAATCGAAGAGCCTGGCGTAAATATCTTTTGCCAACGCATCTCGAGTATAAAGAGCCTGTTCCACATTTAAAGTGACATCGACACTCTCAGCCTGACCTCCCCATTTAGATTCAAATTCGCGTGACGTCAATTTGTGAGCCAATTGCTCTGTTGAGATTTGGAACAGGTAAGCTGGGAACTCGAGTACTGAAACAAACAAACAATTTATTATATATTCCCTTAATTTCTAAAATTACTTACACTACTTTACGCTTTAACTTTTGAGATAAAAATGTTGTAGTGGAAGATGAGGACATTTTATTTTTATAAATTGAAGGATATCTGAATTACGTTTATGGAGATTTAATGACAACATTTTCTGCTCTGCAACTAAATGTAATTGTGTTCATACATAAAGCGCGTTTGCAAAGGGGAATTATGCAAGAACGTACAGACGCGTTTCGACTTGGAGTGTGCAGAACATTTTAGTTTCCAGTACTCGACCTTCTTCATAATTGTGGTGGAATCAAGACTCGGTCCCACGGTTTCTCATCGACTGACTCATGTCCCGAGAGAAGAATAGGAGGACAAGACGATTGGGAAAGAAATAGAACGAGCAAAATACACACACGTGCGCGAATGAAATGATTAGATTGCGTTTTTTATGCAGTTTCAGCGTACACGACGATGCAAAACCGTCTAAAATAAAGTCACTAATGCTAGAATTGATAAAGAAGGATCGTCTTTTGTGTCGAGTTTATTTCGTTTCACACTTCCCGAGTGAAAATGTATCCATCTTTTGTCTCTAGAGATTGTATAATGCGTGATTTCTTGCTGATTGTGTTGTAATGTAATATGTATTCGTTTGCAGAATGAGATTATGAACACAAAATATATTGGATTCAATTTTCAAGCAAGAATGATTGAAATATTTATCAATACTCAGAATAATTGTAAATATAAATTTTTGTAAAGAATATTTACAACACAATTTGATGACAGAGAACTTTCTAGAATTTGTATAATTAGGGATACTTACACTGTTTGTCGGCAACCTGTGAATAATTTTCTTTCTCCATGAATTGTATGTTTCCTAAATGAAGAATTCCGGCAACTATTGCAAAGATATCATTCACCTCCGAATCACTTAATCCCATCACACTTAATCCTAAAAAGAGAAAATTGTGACTTTAGTGAAGCATTTTAATCCGCCTATTAGAAGTAAATGTTTAATCGGTCTATTACAAATAAACGACTAATCGATCTAATCAAAAGTTAATGTTTGTGTACGAAATTCAAGAACTAAGCAATACCTTTTAACGTTTCTTGAAAATCACGAGCATCCGACACACCCTCAACTCTGTGATTCCCTCCATAGTTGAGATACTGATAGTAATCGAGATCCGTTAATCCTAATTCGGCTGTAAAACAAAGTGAAAAATACCTTGTTAAATCAAGCAGTGTTAAAAAGACTAGTTTATAAAAATATACAAAAGATCCACTAAAGTAATGAAGGAAAGAATGTATCAGAATTGTCTAAACATAATTACCAATTGATATTTACATTTCATTTGTTGGTCCGCGCCTGTGACCAATTGATAGAACACATGGAAGTTTCTCTCGCCATAATTATGACAAACTACCCTTGATTTTTCTAGTAGGAAATTCGAAATTTTTCCTCCGCTTGGTTGCCCGCCTCGGCCGAATTGCATTTGCACGTATTTACCCTAGAAATTGAATATCCTTAAGATATTTTGATTATTCTTTTAACATTAGAACTGCCAAACCGTAAAACTTCTGCTAGAAATATTTTTATAATATTAGGAGTTGTAAAAGAAAAAATTTTGAAACTCATTTTGATTGATTTGATAGTTCTAGTACAGTTCATACTAAGATACAACTTACGAATCTGCTACTATTATTGTTGCGCACTGTCTTCGCATTGCCAAATGCTTCTAACAGTGGATTAGACTCTAGAATTACGTCCTTCACTTTTTGCACTCGCTCGCCACCTCCGCTGACTCTTGCAATATACGACATTATGTATTTTGCAGCTACTGTTTTTCCAGCACCGGATTCTCCACTGTAAAAAACACATATTCTTACACATTTTTGTTATTATATTTTATTTATTATATTCGACCATTTGCTTATTCGACCGTTTCGCATATATTGTAGCTTTTTTTACATAAACATTGAAACGGCAATTTCGTATCTTATCACATGACACAGATAAACTCAACAGTTTTTATCTATTGTAATGTGTGCAACACAATTGTTATTGTAAATCATTTTTATTGTCTATCACCAACGTCAGAAAGATAAAATGAATGTGCGGATAGAATAGGTTGTAATACCTGATGATAACACACTGGCTTTCGTTATCAATCAACATATTTCTGTACATCTCATCTGCCAATCCATATACGTGAGGAGGATTCTCATATGGTGCCTAAAATAAAAATAGAATATAAATAACATATAATTTAAATAGAATATAGATAATATATAATTTAAATAAAATATATAATTTGATCGCTATGAAATAGCAGATTGTTTAAACTCACTGCGCCTTGGTAAATTTCGATCTCCCTCTCCCCGAAGTAAGGCATCTGCTTGAAAGGATTAATTGACACTAGCACGGGACCGATACATGTCTGTTGCTCATTAAGGAAATTAACTTTGCACATCCATCATTTCTACACGTTTCAACACTAAGCATACTGAGCCCTGAAGCAACTAACGTGAGTTGCTTTATAACTAGACTGCGGATATTTATGCAAAATCAAACTTTTCCGAGACGATTATACGAAATAGGAATTAAATACAAATAAACTGTTTCTTCTAATAATTTGAATAAGTTGCAAATAGTGTAACAATATTATTAAATTGTTTTTATGTCTCCTCAATTTTATATTTCAGCTATCCATTTTTGACATAAATGCATCAAATCCGCAGTCCATTTATAATGATGAGAAAATTGTATTTAGTTTAATCTTCCACTATTTTTATTATAATATATGTTTGGATTAAGAAATTTATACAATCATTTTTCTCCGCTCGGTTGCCCGCCTCGGCCGAATTGCATTTGCGCGCGTATCTGCCCTAGAAATTGTATATACTTCAAACATTTTGATTATTTACTTAACATTAAAACTACCAAGCCGTAATAATTCTTTCAACAATTTTAAAAGAAACATCGTGAAACTGGTCATTTGGACCGACTCGGTACGTTTAGTGTTAAAACTACACAAAAAGAGTGATGCATTCAAGTTGTTTCTAGAATTTTTGAACTAAACGCTTTCACGAGTAGTACTCTATAGATGTATAATAATGAAAATTAAAGAAAATTAATGAAAGACGTAGCTCCGAGTCTAATCGATACCATCTAATATCGCGATGTCTTACGAATGTTCTGGGCTCGAAGGAAAGAAACCTTTTAAGATAACGAATTCAGATCAGTGGTCTTGAAAATGTAGCTACACTCATGGGTCTTATTTATTTATTCAGTTATTTTCTTCATGCGGAAAGCTTGCGTTAAAATTTTCTTACCTTTATGCCACCGTATTTCAAGTGTTTCATACAGTTTCGAATAATATTTGAATGTCTGAAGTCGCCGTTGCTTCTGATTTTAGACGTGTCAATAAAAAAGGATACGAATATGTAATCGTCCATGTATCTTTTCCGCAGGTTGTCGATAATGGCTTCCTCCGATATTTTCGGAAGAAGAACCATGTCGTCCACGCCGGAAACTTTGACATTTTGACTCTGCCAATGATACACCTGAAACAAAAATTAATAACATAATAAATGTACGATGAATGTGCATATTGTTATATATCATATTTTAAGAACATATTTTAATTTCTCTTCACGTCATAAAATTTGAGGTACTATAATTATTTTACTTTCACGTATAATGTTCTTCGAATTTAAACGTGTATAATGTTCTTCTTCAATTTAATTGCACCTATGCAGCAGGTGCCATAAAAGTGTGCAGCTCATGCAGATCCACAGTCGAGCCGAACGAATTAGAATACATCTCTATACATTTCTACGTGCACAATTAGGTTCAAACAGGTTTTTTAAAACACCGAACTTTAAGTGCTTCAAATACCGCAATTGTAATATATTATCAACTCTTTATTTAATACAAATGGCAATGAAGCACAGAAAGTCACATAAATCCAATTATGTCTTCCGTGTCGCTGATCTGCAATGCATTCTCCATTCGATACGTTCAAGACTATCGACCGTAAACCGTGCTACAATACGAATGTGTGCGGATACAAAAACGTGAATCTGTTTAGGACTTTGACGGCGAGGCTCAGATCCATTTAGATTCAAGTATATAAATACCTAAAATTAATTCATTATATTAGGGGGATCGGAAAGTTATGTCGTTTGTTTACATTAAATTCAAACAGATAAATATGCGCAGAAACGACATTACTTTCCGCGGTCCCCCTATACATCAAATATAAAAAAATGCATATAAATGTATTATAATATATCATTACGCATTAACTCAAAACTTTAAACTAATTTGGGAAATAAATTGAGATTAAAAAATTGAGAAATAATAGGAATAATAAAGCATATTCTGTTATATTCTTGTTAAAATGCCGTCCAAGTGCTAAAAATCTGCAACCTATACACACGGATTATGTCTATCGTAACTGCAAAACCCGACTGATATAAATAAACAATCCAGACGAAATATTAATTACCCCGTTGTCTGTCAACGGTCAAACTTGTGCAATAAACATACAAGTTATATAAAATTTTCAAAATGGATCGCTTTGTCGACTGATTGTTGGCGTTGCGGCCTACGATATCAACACTGTTGTCGCCGAAAGTCAAATCGGTGTTGATATTGTGAACATTGTCGCAGCATTATGAGTCGGAATGCTGTGACTGTGCGATTCTTAGTTTCCAACGATGACAAGCTCGTAGTGTCATTCAATGTCACGGCAATAAAGCCGGTAACATCAATTCTGTGGATGAAGATCTTACAGGACCATCTATATACATACACGAATTACTGAGAGTCATATCTGGAGTGCAGATTTTATGCATTTATGGCAAAACTGAATCAGTGAACATTTTTACTTCTTACGATTTAATAATTTGTGTATTGCATAATGATTCGCAGATTAGAGATAGCGATAAAATAAAGCGAGGCATCGTATGCTTATTGACACTGAATGAGGATATTTATAAGGCAGTAAAATTTAATGGAAGTGCTACTTTATGGGTTGAAGTGTTTTTGAAGATAGCGATTGCTTTTTCTTTGTCAAAAAATGTCATGGACATTCTGAAGCATTTAACTTATAAGAAATACATGTTTATGTCTCTAAATATGCATTTGAAACATATTCAATATTAATTTGTCTGCATTCAATTATTTCAAATAACACAGTTCGTAACTTCTCATATTTTATGCATTCACTTTAAACATAAATATTACGCTCACAATCTAGTAACAATTCAATTTGGTAAATATGAATATTGCAAATAATATCTGATACATTTTATTTAGCAAAATGTTAATATCCGGTAGCATATTTCGCTAAAAATTATTTTAAACATCAGTATTTCAAACATCAAGTGACAAAATTCTATTGAAACGTTGAGTATCATTTGGTTTACTTTGTCCATAGAAACACTTAGTAACAAAAAGAAAATGCATTCAACTTAGAAAGTATTGCGAACACGGTAAATTGCGAAAAGTCAACTGTACTTATCGTTTGCGTTAGAACCGTAGCAGATAAGAATATGCACACTATACCCATCCTCGCAGTGTACACACAGGTGTAAGTCGCGCTGTAGTATAGTGTTCTCGTTAACAAGCGACTCAGGCTCCGTTTCCTACAATCCTGATATTAGCTATCGTGCAGACGAACCGGGTTCACTGCTTAACAATGATTATGACGTTTAATAGAATGATGTAAATGGATCTACGCCCACTCGCGTCGTTGTCGGAATGCTTAACGGGGACTAAAAAGCTCCGGTAACCATAATGCAGGATGTACATACGTGTAATGCATCACGGTCAATAGCGGCAATCATTTCTCTCAAGGCGCCTTCCTTCGAGTTCGGTTTATCGAGCTCAAGGCAGCAAGAGAACGACGACACAACGAAGACTCGATGCAAATTCGGTCTCAAGGTGTACAGCCACTGTTATAGCTCAGGAACACAATTTCTCTCTCTCTCTCTCTCTCTCTCTCTCTCTCTCTCTCTTCCCCTTTCTCTTACAGAAGAGAAATTTTTTTGAATAAATACAATTTTTTCTCTTCCTTTCTGAAGAGAGAATTATAAATTTGAATTATAATAGATTTTTAATATAAAATTAAATTGTAATGATTTTGTATTATTAATTAGAATCATAATAGATGATGAACAAAAATTTAGATCCCAAATAATAACTAATTAATAAACTACTTTTACGTTCATTGCTTTGAGAAAATGATTTTGTGGAAAAATGATGTTCTCATTATCAAGAAAGAAAGAAAGAAGGAGAGAGCGTGGTTTCTCGGCAAGCTGAACGAACTATAACTCCAGTTATGGAATCGCAATACAAACATTTTTTCATCGCCCTTTCACTCGCGCTACGCACACGTGAAATTTTCGCTGGAACGTCCTAAAACCTCGTAGGCTGTGAAAACTGTGCCGTGAGCGGAGTAGAAAATCTTCTATAACAGAATTATGTTGCTTCGTCACAGCTCAATGTTTTAACGTTTAATAAAGGCGAGTCTGAGGCGACTTTAACTATTCCAAAGTGCGTTTCCGATTTCAAAGATAGATAGGCAAAATCTTTTTTCAGTTAATTAGATCATTTCAATCAGATTGCATCTAAAAATGTTAACAAGAAACAAGTTAACACAAGTTGGATAACACGTCTGACACCTGTGTGGAAGCGCTAACTCGTAAAAATTGATCGAAGCAATTCATTACAATGGTGTTTGTGTTGATCTGTATGATCCGGATCTCTTGTCAGCGATTTGCAGAGCTAATTTTTGCAAATTTAATGCACCGCGTCGCGTGTTTTCTGCATAATTGCAATTACAAGCGGATTCCCCGTTACCGCTTGTATACCATTACACAGGAATTTATCTGCGCTAATTGTATCAGTTGAAATTAATTTAACCGGTGACCTGCTTATTTCGATCGTGTTAATATTAGTTTTGAATGCCTTAAGTGTTTCTGTGTATGCTCTAATTGGAATTCTCATTAAGGCGAAAGATAGTCGATACTGTGTTAATCGGATAGCTGTGAATCAACTACCTTGACCACGAATAATTTGGCAATAACAATTTACCTGCATGGTAAATTCTGATTATTTTTAAACTATATTAATATTTTTATAAATATGGACAATACCGTTGCTCGTACGAGGCCGTAATATTTTGTAAAGTTGAAAGACAAGTTATCGTTTGTTTAGTTCAAGTAGAAACGGCGAACGATAGACACAGACACGTTTGATACTTACAGCTTGCACATCGCGGTCATTTGAAAAATATGAAATTTTCCAAATCAATGCTCTGCATAAAATACACGTCATATATTTTTTAAATATTTTATAACCCTAATTTTCCCCAAATATTACAATTCTTTTATTTTAATACCATCAGAGAAATCACGATGCCATAACTTCAAAGAACACGCGAGCGTGTTTGTATTTTTTTTTTAAATTGGAGTTTCCATTTTCTTCTGTATTATTTCTATAATCGCCATTTTGAAAAATAATATTTTACATCTTGTATTTACATAAAACAATATCTCCTAAAATTCTTCAGTAAAATTATATCATTTTAAATGGTAGAAACAGTGACTCCATGAAGTATGACTTTCTGACCGAAAAGATTTCGAATGTCAGCCTTTTTTTCGTTAAATTATGCAACGCTGATTGTCATCACTTTTGCAATTGTTACGCGTCTGAGCACTGAGAAAGTATCGTTAAATAATAAGATTGGCTCCACTTTCCGATCATTTCGTGCTACACCGCGTTCAAACTGTCTATTACACGTTCCTTTGTTTCCCGCGAACGGGAAGTGATTCATTTTTCCTCGGTTCAATGACAAGACAAAATAAAGACGTTTATTACCATTTCAACACAAGTGCTTCTGTGAATTTCGTTTTACTGCAATAGTGACAATGGTTAGAACTGATTGCGTATCATAATCTGCATGTTGAACACTGGTTACATTGTAATTGACAATAACGAAGAAATAAAAATATTTGCATGTGTCACTGAATTATATCATTTATCAATTAACAACGCAATGTCTGCAACATGTAACTCAGACAAAAATAATATTCTCTTCAGGTATTCTATAATAATCTTAAGAAAGACTTTTACCTATTAATTATTTTATTAGGATTGTTATTGTAAGCTATTATAATACAGATACTCACTGATAATAAACGATATTACAATTAATTGTAACAACAGCTTAAAGAGGATCAAACAATGAAACGTTATACGTTGTTACATATGAATGCACACGCAACAAAATTAGTCATGAGATAATGATGACTCCATTGCGGTAGCTACCTAATTTCCTTTTTGTACTTCCTTAAATGTAGAAAAGTGAATTTACGCGAATTAATCTACTAGGAATGGTTTTTGCAGAAATAATCATCGTTTGCAGATGACTAATCCACGTTAGTCAATAGAAGGCATTCCCAAGTCACATTGTTAACGGTATTTTATTTGGAGTTGATACGCTGGCAATGAGACTATATGAAATAAAATGATTGATGGAGGTGTAAACTGTACTTTCACTTTCGAATGCAATTTCTTTGAAATCGAGCTCAAAATCGAAAGCAGATAACGAGAAACGATGCCATATTTTTAGTCCTACATTTTTCACGAGCTTCATCACTTATAAATATACACGCTTCGCCAGGATTTTCCAACGAAACTACGTCAGTAAATTCTTCGAACAGAAGCATAGAGAAAATATTATGTAAACGCATAACCTTGCATCGCACGATTTTTATCCTGATTTGAAGATAATATTTTTTCTAATATTTAATTTGTCGTTAATTTATATTAATGAATGTATTCATTTATTTTCGACTTTCTTTAGTTCGTCTGCAGTCTCATTAATACCGTAAATTTCTCTGCAAAAGATTCGAATCGATAAAGTGAAATAAAATTATTTTCTTAGACTAATGCCCTCAAAAACGTAACAAAATTGTAAAGAGGTACGGAATTCTAATGGACCTCTGTTTCTTTTTATTTGAAGGTCGTTAAACTGTCACCTCATTAACATATATTTCAAGGTAAAGATTCAAGTAACATAATCTGATGTTCGCAACATGTGCATCGAACTTTTTATCATTATAAAAATGAATCTTGTTGGTTACTTCGGCTTTCTAAGAGAAAACTCAGTTAATCGAAGATATCAACAAAGAAAGTTACTTTCTACGCTTTTGTAATATACTGATCGATTATACATTTCGCTAAATTTATTCGTTGTCACCAGTTGCATTAAAATTACTGACTGGAGTATTTAGGGATCATTGGAAGAAATATTCCCTATTGAGAAAAATAATATTAATATTTTATAGATATACTTTTCGTCAATTCATAATACAGCTATGATTTGTTATTATTACAATTAGTGCAAAGTTACTATAAGTAATTCAAGAGCTATAGTATGATGCTAAAATGTTCCTTATCAATATCTCATACTGCAAACCAAGCTACATCTTATCATCCTAAGTTTATCATATCTGATAAGTGAATATCTACGTTCGAAATTACATTTTATCTTCATTCAAAGTCATATATTTATTTGAGACCTTCGAATTGTCTTGTCAATCATTCTCTATTTGTTTCTTTTCATTAGAAAATTAAATGCTAATATTTTTATTCCGATAACATTTCATTCATACCAAGACTGCGGATATTTATGAATTTTCTGCACCATTTATACGAAACAGAATTTCATTCTTCCTTTAATAATTTCGTCAATTTTTTAGTACCATTTCCATATTCTTTCAAATTTTATCTGCTAATTGTTCTCACGAAAATCGAAATATTCACCAATGGGTGCGAATAAGAATTAAATACGACCCAATTTCCGCACCTAATCGTGTGTTAAACGTTTTGTAACAGAATTTCCAAATTGTTTCAATACTTCTACCATCCTTTTTAGCTACCAATGTTTGTGCGAATAAAAAAAGTATTCTTCATCAATTGAAGCAGACGTAGAATCCGATTTCTTCTTCTAATTATTTTGAAGTATCTCAAATTCTTTGCCGGACATTTCCAAATTCGTTCAATCCTCCGTGCTCGAAATACAGCGAGAGATGCGTGAAACCCGCATTGTGCTCGCAACCAATCAGATGTTTACCAACACTTACCATGTCGACGTAGCCGATATGCGGAGCAGTGGTCGGTGTCCAGGGACTTTGTATCCGAGAAAAACAGGGCACAAGAACGGTCCACTCACAAAAAGGCAGTCGTTGACACGATTCGCGCTGGGTCGCCTGAATCGCAGCACAGGCAGCACGGTAAACAACCACGGAACACCGAGTTGAACACCATTTGACGATCGGGGAACGGAAAGGCGAGCTGAACCGTGCTACGGTCGGACGTGTACTGATCGATGAGTCAGTGCGCCGCGCCGGTCACAGACACTGTCGTCATGTCGCGGAACGTCATTCTGAAAACCGTACTTCTACCTTCGTAATTATTTAAAAATCTCGCTCACGTAGATACGTGCGTACGCGTTAGCGCTGCCCGACGAATTCTCTACCCTTCGCTCCGACAGCGATAACTGCGGCCGTCCTTATTCCCTCGGTGTGATATGCAAACACAGATTAGCCAGAAAGTCAGTTGCCGATTCAAAAAGCTGATACAAGCAGTTTGATTGGTTAACGGACCATGTTACCAGGAACATGTAGAACCAAGAATTAAAGATTAATTCTTCTGTTAATGTACTTTCAATTTTGCGACATATTTAATTTTTAATATGAAACAGTTAATCGGAGAATATTTTTCTCTATGCCTAAAATTCGGCGAATGAGATAGTACGCCACGGTTATAGAAGATAAGACTGTAACCACGGTTATACAAACTAATCGGTAGATTGCGAATGACAAAAATGCGTAGGTGGAACATAAAAGAATGGAATGAGACTAAATGACTTGGGTACAGTGCTAGATTTAGTTTGCGCTTAGATTTATAGATCATCTTAGGAAACGTGTAGGTATAATAGAGAAGTATGGAGTAGTAGCAGAAGTAGTAATAATAATAGTAGTAGCAGTACACGTACAGAGTTTATCATTCTAAATTAAAAACAAGTAAGAAATACATGAAATGCATAATTTATTATTCGCTGGTAGATCTACGTGAAAACTTTTTTTTACTAGATTGTACTAGAACGCGGAGACATGAAACAGAGCATCACATCGTTACCATCGCGCGAGATTTATGATGATTTATTTGGAAAGATGGTACATTCACTTTGAAAGCTTTCCCTTCACACCGTAAACGTTCAAAAAACACTTTTAAGTCTGCTCGTAATTTACAAACTGCTACTAAACACTTGTTACTAAATTATCTAAAAAAAGAACATTCATAATCAATTGTATATGAATCGTGTTTCATTTTTCGTTCGAACCTCTTTGTCATTATCTGCTATTTGCAATTATGCCACTCCTAGAAAGTATGTAGGTAATTCCAAGACGGTGATTCAGAACACAATACGATAGAGATTTGTTTAAAATGGATGTATATAGTCTTAAATATGCCGATGCTTTTGATCTCCGATGTTCTGAACATCGAAATAACTGTCGGAAACAGTTCGTGCTGCGATGCAAAGGAAACAAAAGAACCAGACAAAAGAACATGAACCAGTCGATACATAAAAGTGTCGGTAACATGAAAGGCAGACAACAGTGACCAGTGTCATTGTTCCTAATTGCAGCTGCACCGATAACAGGTAGCACTTTCGTGTGCCGTTGCTCTCGCTGTACAACGGTACATTCTAAAAATACTTTTCAGTTATATAGCACACAGGTAACACCTGTTACGCCTATAATCGTGCAAGTAATATATCTGTATTAACCGATACGTGTTCGATCAAGCAAAAATTTTCCCACTGTTACACGTAACCAGACAATTTTCTTCAAACTTTCACCAGTTGATGCCATCATTTTTACTTCAATCTACGCAAACCTCACCAGTTAAAAAATATTTCTCGAGGATGTGTTAGATCGAGACATTAATTTTGATTTTTTTCTATTTATTTTCTCGTTTTTATAATTTCATTTGTTTTGAGCCCTGATCTATTCAGTGAAAGCAAAAAACACGTGTGTCCCGACGACTCATAGCGGCTAGATACGAACAATAGATTCTATCTAGCTGCATTGGATTTTTATCTCAAAATGGGACGATCAACAAACTCCGTTATAAAAATGCCAATGTATCTGTACCAAATTGTACTTGCGTGTATGCTTACTCTGAATCACACTCTCGTGTTTATGTGAAAACCGATAGTGATTCACCATGATTCACCAATGTGTTGCTAAAACTATTCTTTATCGAGAGTACTGATTAGATTACTGCGCTTATTGACAACCCTACGGGGGGGGGGGGGGGGCGCATTAGCAGATGCACAAACAATGTAGATTGAACGTGTTAATCTCCCGATGCAAATGGGTTTGTGTAGTGAATGTTTCTAAACGCCGCATGGAATGTGACCGAAAAATACTGATCTGCATTCCCAGCCCACACTGACAGTAGGTTTTATGCTGTTGAAAGCTATCAATGGATCAAGTGTTGATCAAATGATCAAAAACATGAGAGAAAATGAATACAAATTTTCAGAAAATCGTCTCCCATTATATACCGTTATGTCAGGCCAAGAGAGATTCTTTGCTACTGCAGACGCTATAAATTATTTAGCAAGCTATCGTTGTGCTTCCGTTAGAGAAGAAGTTCTGCGGATTCGAAAGAGAGCAGTGCAAACTATAGTACAATGCACCGTGTTTAAAGACCGCAGACCATACACGCTTGCAGCAAATTGCAGTAATTTTGTTCCTGAGACAACTAGTTTTCTCTTCCACTGTGAGCCGTCTGCATTTTTCCGTAGACAATTAAATAAATAAAACTTCTCTTAGGACACACTTTTTCTTCATTTTACCCAATCAATTAACTGCTCCTTTTGTATTGTGTGAATTATTTATGCGATGTCTCATTTATTTTTTAAAGTGATTGAAAAGAATGTTCGAGACTCGATTCAAGCAATGAAATATATTTCCAACACTTTTATTGATTTCCTATAACACATCTAGGTAATTATTGCAGAGTTAATCTCTACTAATAGCAGTTGTTGTAGTAACAATTGAACAGTGGATCTTTATGTAAACCATCATGAATAACAATTTGTACCTTTAACAACGTGTCCTAAATGTACCTCAGTGAAATCATTTATTTTATAGTGTTTCACATAAACTCCGCAGTCTAGTCACCGCCTCTTTGTATCATTCATTATCCTCGTCCCTTGATATAAATAATTATATTTTTCGCAATGTTAGGACATAGCCAGTAATATTGAAATGTATGATGCCGAAGCTTTAAGTATCTAAAAATTGAAATTATATTCGATATGACGAATGAAATTGAAATATAGGAAAAATTTAATATTTTCATTAATTAAAATGGTTAACATATAAAATGGATTTAATAATTTGAGTCTTACATTGGCAAACGCTTCCACGGAAAGATTAACAAATTTTCCGGCTGATAGTGTCAATTCTTTTTGCGATCTTTGTAATAGCAGCAATATAAGTTGCATATCTCGATGATTTAGCTTGTACCAATCCATGTCATATGCAGCTCGATGAACATTTTCGCTCTGAAAACGTGTTTTAAGATACGGAAACATAATGTGCTCATAACTTTGTTCTAAAATGCGCTAAACGTGTTTCAAACTTTGTTTTATTATTCTTTTCTAACGTGTTCATCAAATAATAATGTTATTATAAACAAAAGGATAATAGCTAAAATAATACTATAAGATAAAGAAATAAGGAATAAATAAATAAATGCACAAAAGGATGAGCAATGCATAGATTAATGGAATTAAGATTTAATAAAATAATTATGATATTAGATACTGTGATATTAAACGGAGAAAATGTGAGAAAATTTTTTAGCCAATAAAATTGTTCTAATTTTCTGTAACTCACCTTCGAAATTAGGTATTCGCCAGTATAACAAAGTACAAACGCTTCACAGTTTGCAGCCACATAGAAAGGGAAACATTTCACTACTACTGAGGGTCCGTTCTCTGTGCCTAAAGACTAAAATGTTTTACATTAATCAGGATTCTATATAACATAGAAAAGGGCTGACTTACATTAACAAGCATGAAGCCTAAGAAACAGATCATCAAAATGTTTGACAAATATTGCACCAAAGCTATGTTAATGAATAGATCTCTGATATTTTCACCCAAATATATGATCTTTTGATGCCGAACAACGAGAGTTTTAATTGAGAGTAGTCTCTCCTCTTTTCGATATTTGGGAACGTCCATTAATTCCTCGCACAGTATGTCTACTTGACTGCCTACATGTAATACCTATAGGAATAAGAGAATTTATTTATTACATAAGACACAACAAACATTATTGTCAATTTTCCAAATTAATTTGAATCTAATTTCCTGTAGGAACGATGTTGCTAAATAAACGTTAAAGTTCTGCAATATTCGTCTGCAGTAATATTTTATTTATGCACTTATTGAATGTGCAGATTTTTCAAATGTAAAAAAACATCTGAATGAACAAAGTCCTATAGCCTTTTTATTTTATTTTTACAATGGACTAATTTTTTAGTCGAAAAAGGACATTTTTCTTTAATTCCAATTTTTGTAACCTTTGTAATTTTAATTTTTGTAAAATAATGTACGAAAATGAGGGTTTGTATAAAAATCCGCAGACTAGTAGCAACTCACTAATGCAGCAAGCAACGCCATGAACATCGCCGCAGTGAAAGCTATGAAAAATTCGAGCAGAAACTGCGCGACTATAACAACTTCGTAAACTGGAGAAACCATCACTTCGAACGGGAATCTCATTTTAAGCAACAATTTCCTCTCGCTTGGATCTAGCCCTACTTCGGTCTCGTCGGGCATGAACAAGGTACTTGCTGAATAGAAAATGCACGTCGCCGAGTAAACGACTATTAATGAATTCGATATCCGTAAGGACACAGGGGCCTTATCCAGCATGAAGTGTTTATTCCGTCCGGTTAGATCGAGATTATTCCAATCTTCCAAAATAATTGTTAGGGCTTTGAAAAATATTCTGCACAAAGTAATTTAACAATTATTATAGTTGGTTACAACAGAGAAACAACGTAAAAATGTATTATTAAACATTTCAACGATGGTATTCGACGCAGCAAAGAATAATTCAATACTACTATTTACATTTGTAACAAGCTTAAACAGTTTTTCTTTATAGTAAATTATTCATTGCTACGCACAAAACTATGCATTTATTAAATAAATTTATTATTATGCGTTCATGTGATAACAGTATCGTATATCATACAACACAATCAAATGTTTTGTTTTGTTTAAAATTTAATAGTACACGTAACAGAATTAATTAATACTTGACATCTTCTGAAAATTACTCCCCAAAACTGACTTTACCGCCGTTTGCTAAATCTAAACACGTCAAAGTGAACGACGCACGTGTCATTTTACGATAATATTAACTAACGTGAATTAACTATTTTTGTCAGAAGTTGAAGCACGTTTACAGACTACAACAAATTTCAACCCTCGAGTTCTATGCAAGACATCCCCGGAAAAAATGGCAGCGCTGCTTACCGACGGTTCCACCAAATAATGACCATTTTAACAAACGTACCGCCGTTCGACAAGATCACGCTTAAACTGTCCAATATATCAGCTAACTCCTCGTTTTTGCAGTACGAAGCACAATACCAAAACTGTCCGGACAGGGAGGACATCATTAGGAACGAGCAGATGACCCGTTGCAGAATCGTACGCGATGATGTCGGCTCGGCCCCGATCATGCGAAGACTGAGCACGATGGGGTACGTGATCACTGTGTTAGACGACATCGAAGCAATTGGGATTCAAATGACCAAGGTTCTGAACTTCACAACTTTCTCATGCGAACTCCCCTACCATCAATGACAGCAGATGTTCTATCAAAGAAACATAAGCTTCCGGGTAATGATCGGCCGTGGATAGAAAAATAAACTTGAATTTCTCGAAGCAACGGCGATGACTATTCGGAAGGACTTCATCGATCAAAGTCAATCGTTCTGCATACGCTATTACGTATCATTACGTCTGGTCAGGAGAACCACGAATATTAGATATAGATGCCACCTGCGATTACGCGACTCCTCTATTTTCTTTTGCGTTTGCTACTGTGCGTGATCTGTGCTACAAATTATTTACAGTTGGACGGTGTGCCTTCGGTATCGAAGATTCATTTACATATTCGATGAGTTCGAAAGTTCTGTCGCTGTTAAATAATGAAAGCATAACGATGGGGGCAGCGTTGAAAAATCAAGGTTTATGTTGTTCCGTGAATTCAGTTGTGCGACGAATACTCATTTTGAAGTTCACTGTACAGTTTTATCGTTTCATATGTGCCTCGAATAAACTGTTAGAAGAAGTTCTTTTACAATTTTATCAATTCTTTGATACTCACTTGACAAAAATTCTGCAGAGGTTTCGGTGAATTAGTTGCTTTCGTAGACGATTGGTCTCACAGTGCTCTTTGAAGAATAACGCAGAAGATAGAAGAAGTCTTGATTTATTGTTAGAAATTGACGCATCTTTCCAGATCTCGTGGCTAAACTTCTGAACCATGGTTGCTATCTGCAACAATATTGGTAGAATTGTAGTATATATTGTATTTGTGATTCATAAATCATAACTGTGTTTTTGTATCCATTATTGAAAGGCCTATGTAAGTATTTAAAACATTATATAGATTATACATACCTATGTGCAAATATCACTTGTGTCACTGGTGGTCGACCTTTGGCGGATGGTTTCTTCCCTTAGGTGTCAATCACCACAGCTAAAAAAACGTATATCTGTTATTTTATGCAATTCTAAAAGACTGTAAAGTTTCATTCAAAACTTGAGAATATTTCAAGATTTCCAGATTTTAGCGAAACCGCAGTGTTAATCAAATACAACAGCTATATAATTGGCATTCGATGTAATAAATCATTTTACATACTCATTAACAAATCAATTTTAGTATTAGGTAATACACCATTGATGTTAGTAGGTAGTTAACAATCAAATTGAACATTGTAACGTTAGTAACATTGTAGGATTTCAGGAAAAAAAATTTATCAATCGGATTGCTGGGCATTTTTCTTCATTCATAAATTTTATTTATACAAGTTAACATTTACAAAATATACAAAAAAAAACACAACGATAAAACTATTTTGTATATGTGAGCTCAACCTAATCGATGTTTATAAAATCACTTTAATTATTTTTTTGGATTTTTTTATTTCAAATACGACTAATTTTGTGATAAACAGTATAAAGCGTTCTGAGATTTGAATTGCCATAAGCTTGAACAAAATCCATTTCTCATAAACTACTACGACATGTACAAATAATATTCGTTTACTCCCTAATATCCTTTCCATCTCTCTAAAGATGGGAAACATCGTCATAAAGCTTGAAACTGATATGTTCATTACTTTCTCAACCACTATTGCAAATAGATAACGTAGCACGCGGCGGAAAGTTCAGGTGATCCTTAAAATGAAAACAACAGATTCATATGAATTTCATCTTTATTTCATATAAAGAGAAACTTGTCATGTATAAATCTATTTCATACATATCGCGCTATCAACATTTTATTATGACGTGAAAAATTGAAAAAGAAGTACTTCTTTTATACTGTTATCTGGAATTCTACATGTTCTAGTATGAGTTTCGTAGTAGAACGATGAAAGAATGAAACTGAACGTTGTACAATATAACGTTACAAGATTAAGTATCCTCAACGAATGATATCGTGAACGCATATTGCTTGAAACGATGCGCATGTTAACGAGAATTAAGCAAACAATTTGTCTCGACGAAAATTTGAAACAACTGAAAATCCGTTTAGTAAGTACGTATTTCTTTACACTTCGGTCGTTATTACGTGACACTCGAAACGTACGTCGGCGCTATCAATGGAAACAATTTACAAGTCTGGAAGGCATGAGTTGGAGTACTTGCAAGATGAATGTATACCTTGAGGTGGAAATGTTTAAATTATTATATCGATAAATCAACTCTTATGTACATATACACATATACTGGCTGTATCGGAACGTATCGGGATACGCGCAAAGAAAATCAGAAGATACCTGTAAACCTGTGTCCTATTTCACTTTGTTCTGAAGTCATCAATTTCCTTGTCTGTCATTCTTTGAAATTTTCTTTGTCATATACTCGAGGAAATCGCAGAGACAAAGTAAAATAGGTTACAAATTACTGCGAACTTTATTTCTCTCCATGATTTTTCCATGTACAATTCGCCTTTCAAACGATGACGTGAGTCAAAACGCGTATCAGGTGATTCCATAAATAATGCCATTGTATATTGCAACTTCGATAAATAAGTCAAAAGATAAGGTAATCGACTTTTAAATGAACTTGAACCGTGAGCGATGATATCGTGAAATTTTTCAACTAACGTACTACTTAATAAACGAAATGCAATTCTACTTTGATTCCAGTTTTTGCGAGATGGTCCACGAAAATGAGAAACATTTATAATCGTTAAGCTGTCAACATCTCTATGTTAATGATCTACGATGATAATCTTTGAAATCGTTAACCGACAGCTATGCATCTCCATAGTCTGTTTCCCTTCGGATAAAAATCTGCTAGCTATGTCATTTTTACTCTAATAGAATCTTCATCGAACAACAAAAATGTCTAATCCCTATTTCCATGATTCTCAGAGAAACACAATTCTGCATAAACTGCTCTACTTATTACTCGGACTGTTCCAGAAACGGAACACCTACACATTATGATTATCATTCGATGCGAAAGAATGCCTACCACATAATTCGAACGGTATTTGGTCTGGTAAATTTTGGCATGTTTGTCTTCGACACCTTAAAACATCTTCTATCAATTTCGTTGAGCTTCTAGAGTATCTCAAGCGTCAATTTCACACACGATGTCCGAGTGAGTCTCATCAGTTTCTGTCTCCAAATTGAAACTCACTTTCGCCGAAGTGACCTTCGATCAAGTACCATCAAAGAACTTCACGAGTGAACGGCATTGTTTTTGGAATTGCCTAATACATACAACAATAAGTTATAGTTATAGTACAAAACGAACCTAAGCACCGACTGCGGATCTTTATGTACCTTTGAAATGCATATAAAATACAAAGGAACACCTGTATTAACAACAATTAATTTTCATTTATATTTCACCTATAGAAACGTTCCGGTAATCGAAATAAATTCTGTGTTTCATAAACAGCCCGTGATTACGAAATAGGAACTCGCATAAAGATCGCAGTCTACCGATAAACAACGACATACAACTATTCACATTTACGAATACCGAGGGACAAGCGATTTACTTTGTCTCGAAATTAATCGTTAAGAGCGCTAAGCATTGAATAACGTTGAAACGATAACGCGCGATCCGATGTTGAATTAAAACGAAAAGAGAAACTAAACAGAAAATTATAGAATACAATTATCGTGAAGACTGGTATGGTTGCTACAACTGTGTAAAGTTGCCTTAAAACATTCTCTAGTAATACAATGTTTCGTGTTACTTTGTCCACGCGCTACAATTAATTTCTCTCTATTTCTCTAAACAATGTTCATTCATCACCGAGATAATTTTAACGACAGTGTGTACGTATGTTTGTGTATTTCTCTCTTGCTTTCTCATTCTGTATGTCTCTTTGTGTGTATGTCGGTGTGTAATTTAGATCACAAATATGGCACAGTTGAACTTATTCGACTTAACATTAGTATTTCTTATTGGCGAATGATTGTAACCGTAAATGATTATGACACGTAGAAGTTATTCTGTTACATGTTCAATTACGTATCGTAACTTTCGCTATACGTATGTACATAACATGCCAAAGAAACTCGGGTAAACAATTATGCGAATCGGGTTGCGGAATAGAGGGATGGAACCACATCATTTCTACAAGCCCTCGTGTGTTATTATATGAGCGCGAAATAGAATCTCCATTGCCGATTCTTCGTTTCTCGTAGACCAGTCGTCAACTGTCAGCAATACACGATTGAAATTCAACTTAATCAAAGAAATGTTTCGCATCATTTATAGGTTTAATTCGGAACTTTACACTGGACTAATGTTTCTTATACACAAAGGAGAAGTTCAACGAAAGCATATTGCTATCTTCACAATTCTTAAATTTCCCTCTGTTTCATTAATCCACTTTTGTCATAAATCAGTAAAATTTGTTAATAAACAAACTGTTTAAGCAAGTATCAAATATGTGAAACAAAGAAACTTATTTGAATGGACACAAAATTTTGTTTAGTACGTGTGGTCCCAGCCTGTGAACATTTAAGAGAGTACACTGTAAATATCAAGAAACATTTTCAATGTTTTAATTTGTTATTATCTAAAATTTTGCTGTGAAAGTCCTATTGAGCAAGAAGCCGTAATTAAATTTTAATTTAAGTAAAACGATTCAGATATCAAGAATGTATTGAAACGATGAAGAAATGTTTTTCCATCAGTGTATTGCACCTCCTCGGAATATTTCTACCAAACGAGAATCGGCTCGTTAATTTCCATTGCTTGAGAAGTTAAAGCTATCCGAAAAAACACGGTAGAATACATTTTCGATTTTGAGAACACGAAGCGGCTATTAAATTCGTCGTGTCCCGAATTTTTGCTCGCCTCCGAATTTAGTTCTTTCTATTTGAATTCGAACGTGTGAATTCCCCACTCGACTTGGAATTTGATAATATCAGCGTCGTCGCAGAACGTTTACAGCGGATCGTTACGTCGAATAATCCCGACGTTCTTACTTTTAAATCTAAAGTTATTATATTGCAATTGACATCCGTTTGTTTATACAATTCGTGTTCAGACTCGTGCTTTGTCCTTCGAAACGAGCCACGTGTAATCGATAGACTGTGGAACTCACGCTGTTCTAATACGTTTGAACGCACAGAAAGCAATGAAATAATAACTTCGACGACAGCAGGATCCTGTCGACGGTTTTCTGCCTTCATACTTGAAGCAGAAGTACGATATTATATGTTCCATTTCTTAGGGACATCTTCAATGATAAATTATCAGTATATATACTTATCTAAAATTAGAGTTGTACTCCGTTTGTTTTTAATTCCAGTTGAGAATTCTTGTTTAAATAATTTCTCTTCCACTGTTTTGAACAAACTAATCTTTCTTTGAAAAAGTGAGTAAAATTTAATGTCAAAAATGTCATACAACTTACAAACACGGAAAGCTTAAAGCTTACTGATTGTTTCACTTAATCTTAAAGCTTGCTTAGAAAAGGCCTGCTAATTATAAAAATTCATTTTTAACTATGTGTCGTTTAAATCGATCTTACGTTACGCGAAGCTATTATTTCATTTCAAAACTGACGAGGATAACGTTGAACAGTATTCAAATGAATTCACAGTCCAATGAATTAATAAAACAGTTTGCACGGATACCGTTCTAATCTCTTAGAATTGTTCCTGCATCGGATAGGCTTTCTTTCCTTCGGGAAAGAATTTTAATCAACACTTCGCTGGATGCTCTATCGCCGGATAGGAAATTCTTCGGTCTCTTCTCGTTTTAAAATGAACAAAGCATTTCCGTTCGATGATTGACTCTCTCGTATCGAAAGGACGTTGCACTCGTACCTTAATACAAACATCGGCTCTATTACTACACTGCGAACGTTTATGCGAGTCACAATAATTTTTACAAACATTCAACAAACATATTGTAAACGAAACGTATTTGTTTCGATAATATTCTTCTTGATAAGATCAAGTAAATAAAATATTTGATTTATAAACTTCATTGCTGGCTTTCTGTTCTCGTGTTTTGTATATTTGTTCATGCGACAACACACAAACATCCGCAGTTTAATTACATTGTCCAACGAATTTCAACGTTTTCTTTGCGTTCTAACAGTCAACAGGTAACTTTATTAAGAATGATCCAAAGTCTATAATAATTTCCTGTTGATTATCAAAGCACAAAGCAGGTGTTGAATAGTATCAATCACCTTCTCCGCTATAAGTGTCGGGTGTAATTGGACAAGCCGCCCGAGTTCGTTTAATTGATGATGTGTACCGAGTAAATGTAAGAAGACGAATACAATTCTTTTTCTTTCTTTTTTTTATCGAAAACTCAGCGAACAGCAGCTTCCAAAAGAGTTTAGAATAGCGTAGGCACTTTCAGGAAAACGGGTGAGATTGAAAGCCGCGAGAACAACGAAGATCGATCGATCTTCGCGAGCAGCCATATTTTCTCTTCTCCTTTCTTCTTCGTTGTTCCCGCACACGAAGAAACAACGCTCGCCGTCGCGGGGCTCAAGAGATACATTTGATCATTGCAGCGAAAGGGAACCATTACTATTTACGAAGAGTCGCGAACTATTTTGATTCTTTTTTAGTTTTTATAAAATTCAATTTGGTTTCTTATGTTATCGTCGCTCGATTTGTGCTGGAACATCTAGTTGACATTTAATTGTAATGGATTAAACTAGAAACGTTATTCGATTCTGAGGGATTTGTAATACAATCGTCGTCGTCCAACGAGCCATCAAGCGTCTCGAAATATCGAACATGCCTTAAGCCCTAAGCAAATCAACGGTACCGTCGAATAAGGTGCTCCAGATTTTAATTAACTAAATAAATAAAACATTTCTCATATTAACAAAATGTTTATATCAGTTATTTTATTTGTAAAATATTACTAATTAATCCTTTCTTCTATTTAAGGAATGCAAAAGTACTGATTGTTAATAAAATTAAGATTTGTGTTTTGCAGAAACACAATAATGAAAAAGATATTAATACAGTAATATTTATACTGTCTGTCAATTAAAATATTTCAAACTATTAAAACATTTAAATATTTCCTATACTTTTCTCCGTTGTTTAAGCGACGTAATTTAATAATTATTTTGATTCTAGTTGGGTCACCTTGTACATCCTCATCATGTATTAGTCATGCATCCTCATATAATTAGAACGTTTTATTTCTTATTGGAAATTGTAAATTATGTTACAAGAAGCTTCCATAAAAAAAATATTTTAATCGAATGTTATTGGCTCTTGTCAAACAATCAAGAAAGTGCATGATTGCAGCAAGTATGATTTCCATACTGTTTAAAGAATATTTTCTGCATCTTCCGAGCTATTGTTACGATCGTAGGTTACCAGTTTATGGCAACTATGCATTGATTATTGATAACTGTTTTATTTACTCTCAATTCCAGTCATAAAATTTAGAAGGTTGTATGAAGGCATGCTATGATTAACGTGTAGATAAAATTTGTACGTGTACTAATCGCCTCGTTTAGGAAATCTATAAAAATTATAACGTAATTAAACAACAAAAGGAATGGGAATAAAAAGCACTCGTAAATTATAACAAACGATTCTCTTTTATGTTAGGAGATAATGTAGAAGCTGTTTTGTTTGCAAAGACCTCCGTTAAATAATGATTTCTTCAGTCACCAACATACATTTCTATTCACAGTAATCAATAAAATTGATTTTTTCTATGCACTAAACTAAAAGGTAAGAGATAATTGATTAAAATTTTCTGTGAGCAAAGTTTTTACTTCAATATTTACGTCACTATTCAATATTTACGTTCCTTCGATAAACAGACAATAATGTTGCAGTTTTTGTTCATCACCATTAAACTATTCATTTGAGCACTAGATATCATGGATAAAACGAAGATTTCCGGCGTAACACAGCTTCAAAAAGAAAACAATCGACGCCATGGCGAAAAGAATATGACCCTCACCTACTACCAGTTTGCTCCCATAATTTCCCCCAGAGATTCCTCTAACGTTCTTACGCATTAAAATTGCTTACAAGCTACATTTAATTATTAAATAATTGCTTTTCGTTGACCGTTTAAAATTGTACCTAATATCTCTATAAATAATGTTAACTGATTAGCTCGCTAATAAGATGTATGTATAATATATTACATATTCGCCTAAGTTTCCTGTTATCTTTAATGATAAAATATGTAATATTTTTTTGTTTGTTTGTTTTCACGTTAACAGTGTACACCCACATACATTTTTGTATTCATTGAACGTGCGCTTGTACATGAGCGTGTTGCACTTGCATTCGAGAACGAGATGACGCGTCGAGAGTGCACAATATTATTTTTTTTTTTAATGTATTCCGCTTATGTTAGCAATACGATAGGCCATTCGACACGAATCGTTACACCTCTCCCCTCGCTCTTTCTCTTTTGGTAATCGATTCAATTCAGGAAGATGCGTTCGATAGAAACGAAGAAAACATTTGCGATAATCAAGAACTGCTGCAATCGTGACCTGCCTCGCAAAAATCTGTGCTTATGCACTTTGTGTCCATCCAATCATTCTGTATTTTATGCCGGAACGTTCCGACACCATTAACAAAAAGTATTTTATCAAATGTGCAATGATCACACTGCAAGATTGATTTATGCACACTTTACTTTTTCGAAAAAATTGTGTATGCTACATTTGGTTTTTGAGAACTTTTATCTGTTTTAATTATACAGTTCAATGAAACATAATCACAATAAAATTGTCTTCT
This sequence comes from Megalopta genalis, assembly GCF_051020955.1. Classification (NCBI taxonomy): domain Eukaryota; kingdom Metazoa; phylum Arthropoda; class Insecta; order Hymenoptera; family Halictidae; genus Megalopta; species Megalopta genalis. Next base: position 11,612,239 of record NC_135015.1, read on the forward strand.
GAGAATAAAGTAAGTGATTTTAAGTGATTTAAAACTAATTTTTGCAATACTATAACTATAAAGTAGTTAAATTTAATAAGTTTGTAATATGATTGTTTCGACTTTTCGCTGAAATACTTTTTGCTAGATGTCACACAATTCTATCTAGTCAACATTGTATTTGAGAACTGCTGTCAGTTTAAGAAAATCAATGAAATCATATCTTGTCACTTAGCTTGAAAGTGGATTCATTAAATGCCAAAACGTTTTAAATATGTAATCGTACATGATCCATCCGAAGGTCTCGTTCCATTTCGAAATTTCTCAAGTCAGAACTGATACAATTGGCAAAGCATCCAGTATGTTAAAAATACATGGAACAACGAACAGCTGCTTCGACATATTCCCTAAACGATGTTCTTGTTCAAGAAAGAATCGATAACGAAACATGACAACTAGTCTATTAACCGACACCATTCGAGTAGATTGAACAGCAAACATTTAAAAAACGAATCGACTACGTAAGTTGTCGCCGATTAATCTCGTCGATTAATGTGTATTCGATTCCTCTACCATGACGATACCTGTAAAAACGGATCACTGTTTTCACGATAGATGTTATTTGTCGATATTGGTTTTTCTGCGAAGACGTATGTACTCCTCAAAATTGATCGAAGAAACCTCGCCAATCAAACGCAACGAATCGAAACAATCAACGAAAATCGGTGAACCAAAGGCAACGATCTTATCCTACGAAGAATGTACCAGACAAAAATAGTCAACTACAAAAGCATCGATTCGGAGAAATACTTTCTAGTATTCACTTCAGGTTGGATACACTATCTTTGCACAGTTTCCTTTAAACTATCAAATGCTATGGAATGACAGTCGCACAGCGAAATGGCAAGATATCGTTTCAAGTAACACAATTGAAAATGAGATCATTGAAATGATTGTATGAATCCACTTGACATGGTCAGGTGGCACAGGTACTGTAAACGTCGATCGTACCGTAAAAAATAAACGAGAAGCTCTACTACAGTGACATCCTCGCCGGAACTGGAAATCCGATACTCGATTTCCGCTTTTCTTTTCGATTCCACCATCTCCACAAATATGAAGATTACAAATATTCATTATACTTTTATCTAATCGATTTAATCATTTCTTTGGAAGCAATTCATTATCTTAGATTGATTTCGCGAAATGTCAACTATAGTGCGTGCACGGGATATTAATGTTTTGGCATTGCTCAGAATCTTTGTAAATAAATGATATCAGAAATAGCATAAATCTTACCTTATGCAATCGTACAAAAATTCACGTTGTTTTGTATATATTTATTTCAAAACATACAAATGAACATTATTTTTGTGTTTCGTTGTATCATTCATTTGCAAAAGAAATACTGAGTAGTATGCGTCACATAAACATCCGGCGCACATGCACAAATGTCTGAAATTGGGAACCTAAACACTCATGTCTATTTCTGATAATACAAAAAAGTGTGTGACAAATAAAACATTTATTTACAAACATTGTAATAACGAAACAATAAGAGAAACTTCTTATGGTGTGTGTATAAAATTATTGCTTAATTGATTGTAAATCGTCGCAAAATAATTAATAGATTATTCGCTAATTCAAAAAATTGCTGCTTCCCAAATGGAAAATCCGCAATAAATAGTAAAATTACTCGATGTTACAATAAATAATTCAATTTATAAGTAAACGAAATGTCCTTGATCGCGTTTTCTATTTTTCACAGCGAAACAATTTTCTCTGACTTTTTTTGATCACAGAAATAAAGAAACGAGTATTATAGGCGCCAGTGTATAACATTTCTTCCTATTAGACGTACTATCGGCCAGAACAGAATGGAAATCAGTAAAAAGTCCCGTCTGATCATGACAGAGACCTTTTCGTTATTAATCAACATGGAACGTCGAGAAGCATCGTGTTGACCATGCCTCGATCAGAGAATACTGACAGTATTAGCAATTCAATAGAAACTGTATCAAATGAATGTACACAACATTGTTTATACATATCGTCCGATTGTATCTTAATCCTATAAACCTATTTTGTACATACCTCGTTCAGTACTCCATAAAATAAAAGAAAAAAAGAACAAGGACAGACCTCTAAACTCCTAGACAAGTAATTTTTCTCCGTTCTATACGTTATACCATCGGCGAACCGGCAACATAATACTCGACATACCGAACACCCTATCTACATGCCACTAAAAACTGAACGTTAAGGTGCTTCTTTGGATTTACTTTCACAATGAGTCCATCGAATCACTGTATTTTCCAATAGCGATACACGCGCAACGACACAAACGTCGATTTCGAATCGGATCGATCGAATTAATTTCATTCCATTCGGTATACAGCGATTGAATTTCAAACGAATGTACACGTACGAACGAGAACACGCGGGGATGCGGACAATGAGGAGTTCGCAACCCGCCAACGTATGGAAAACATCAGTTTCTGGCAGTTGATTGATTAGTGTCCCAAGCATTCGCGAAACGAGATCCTTAACAAGTATCGAACATCGTTTTATCAGAAAATACAGTAATGTCTATACACGTTACAATATACGTTCGTCGTAAATGGAGTGTGAAAGTATATTGTGCAATCAACTACCTAAGACTTCTGACCGCTCTATCGCTAGTCCCAAAACATACTGGTGTACACTTGTTTCTAATCCTGCGATGAAATCCATGTAAACAACTTCGTCGATACGCGATAATTGCCGTCCAACACGCAGACGTCGGCTTCTATTCCGGATCCGTAAAAACAGCAATTCAATCGAACTCGCAACAAAGTCTCCCAGCAACGGCCTCGAAAACTGCACGTAACAAAATACGTAACAAGATACGTACGTAGAAACCCCTGGTGTATAAATGACGCGATAATTCCCACCAATGGGTACACACAGAGTTTCCCATGATCAGCGAGACAACCGAGAAGAAAGTAATTTCGCGTTCAAACACAAATTGGAAATGTAGAATCGAACTTATCTATGCATCTTTGTTCTCGAAAAGTCGTATTGGAGTTGAACAGGCCGTTTTATATGTTGATTATATCGGCGGTGTTGATATATTTTGATGATCACTTAACTTAATGTAAAGCAATAAGCGAAAGTATAATCAAATTATTAGAAATTTAGTATTGAATTGTTCACTGTGTTTCATCAAATACGAATATCTCGACAACAAAGCTCTATAAGATTATACTGTACATTTTCAATTTGTTTTGGCGGGATACAGTAATTACCAATATTTAACACGTTGACTACAACGATTTATTAAACAATCAGAAGCAATCAGAATTTACTTTGTTAAGGATTCTATTGGGTTCCAAATGAAATAATAATTCGTTAAATTTTCTTATCTTGTTTACTGCATTGAATCGTAGACAACGTTGTATGCTGTGAATGCATAAAATTCGTAGTCTGGTTGTTAGCAAACAAGAGTTGAAGTGTCGTCATAAAAGTCTATATTATAAATGAACGTTATAAAATTATATTGTAAATCAACGAGTACTCGAGAAATTTCGATTGAACTATGATTGAAGCCGATGTGAACGAGTTAAATATTCGTAATCACGAATACAGTTAAGAAATGACAGATTGAAAGAAGAATACTCTCGTCGGACGTAATGTGCCGCTAATTATAAAGTGGCCTATATAAATCATCTAAATGATGTAATCAATACTGAAAAACTGCAGGCTTGTACAAAGTCAAGCCATTTTTAAGAACACAAAGGTAAAGAAATGATAAAGCGATATTTCATCTTATTGCAAACGAATGGAGATTTTATGATCGTATGATGGCAAGACTGACAACATTCAGCGATTGTCAACTATTTCACAAAACTGATTTCACATCAGGATAATGTAAATTGATGCAACACATTAATTACCTCTTGATGCCTTCCGTAACGTGTTTGCGACACAGCAAATGCAGTAGTGCCACGTTAGCTGACACCATCACTGGACTACTACCAAGATAGGCAGCGTCTACAAAATTCCAAGTATGCTCCGAGTGAGATAATGATTACCGTATAGTCAGCTAACAAGACAAGCTCTTAGTCAATTGCTACTGTACCTGCTTCCTATTAAGAAATCTGCAATCTTGTGAATAGTTTCTGATTAATAGACTGCGGATCTTTCTGCAAAATAGAAACAAGAAGCCGAATCAAAATTTCTGTCCTCCTTCGATAACTTTAATCAGTAGAGCTTATACTGTCATAATTGGCATGAATGCACGAAGTTCATAGTTTACTGATTCAATTGTAGCCAACTGCAGCTGAAAGTGATCGGTATACTATGAAAATGTATACATTCACATCAAAGTTTGGTAGAATCGAAGGAAATTATGAAACCTTGGAAACAGTGAGCTTGCATGAACATCCGCAGCCTAATCGTTAGTTGAGGCATCAAGAAACTGAGGTGAGACTTGGGCCACTCTGATAATTAGCCAGTAACAGGTCCGATCGAATCGGTACAAAAGAGAGAATAAAGTCGAAGTTGATAGAAAAGATGGAAAAGAAAGAAGAAGGACACGCGACATAGAAACGGCGTGAATAGATTCCCGCCCCTCGGGTCCAGGCAAGATCGTTCTCTCGACTTGGCACTGAAGGGAGCTACTTAGCAAGAAGGGACGACCTCAGCCCGGTCATTGACGGGTCGCATCAAAATAGGCCGAGCTTTGTCCTCAGGAACTCCTTGATTGGGATATAATATTGGTTCCTTAAGGCCACCATTTCTGGCGTCTTGCGTAGGCTGTTGAAGAGCATTGTGTCTGTCTCGAACACCAGAACGATCACAATGAACAGAACCGTGACCGTCAGCACAAACGCCGGTATGAAAAGCTTCACTATTCGGACACTTTTGTGCCTGGACTTGTCCAGCCGGCGTGCAGAGTGCGACTGATGTTGGTGCATCTGCTGCTGCAGGCAGAGCTTCGAGTTCTGAAGCTTCTGCATCTTTGGTACCGGCGTCACCGAACGGCTGTGCGGTTTGCCGGACGCGTCCAGGAGCTGGCTCTCCGACGAGGAATGGTCGAACGAGTCTCTGAAGTAGTAGTCGTTTGCGTCGCCTTCGTGACCGACTGAAACAGAAATCGTCTGGGTGTCTTCACTGGCCGGTCTAGAGCACTATAGTATCGGGATGCGACTCTACATTCATGATGCGGATTCAGGGTGTATGAACGAAATGTAGATACCGGGTGCAGGCCGGACAGAGGACACGAAACCGTCCTTGAGTCCAATTAAACCGACGGCGGATCGTTTGATAGATTGCAAACAATTCTGTGCCATGTTTCGAACAGGCGCGGCGAGGCGAGATGGACAAGGGGGTAATGTTTTTGTTCCGTTCTCCCCATTGAAGCGAAAAATTCTGGAACATCCGAGTGCGTTACAGCTACCGAAATATGTGCGATACGTTTGCCATTGAAAAGTCTGCTTGCCAAAATGGGGGACGTTGGAAATGTGTTTTAAATATCAGACTTGTTTGAAATATATAGTGTACATGTATGTTATAATCTATATTACAAATCTATAATTATATTTTTCATATGTTTTTCCACATCGAACAACCCTTTTTTACGGTTGCATTATCGGTTACAAGGTTCCCTGTGCGTGACACAGTTTTAATTGGCCAGATTGAAATTTTTCTGGCAGACGGAGAGTTGAAATTCGCCGGAAAATATTTTCACTTTGCAGGCTATCGAGCGGGTCGTCGGTGGTTTAATTTGGCTCAAGGGCACTTTTGACACCCTTATTCGGCTGCACCCTTTGCCTTTGGAATATAGATTTTCTGTTATACCGGCCGAGCCACGAGAAACAGAACACCTAAATATTTCCGTTTGGTTTAACGTTGGAGGACAATGTCAAGGGCCACCGGAAAGGTCAACCGCTGCTTGTCACTTGACAAAATATGGGCATGGAAACACACCCGGAGTGACACGAAGCGTGTTCGTACATAGAGTGGTTAGTACAGTAGATACTTTGTAGGTGATCGTGCAAATAAAAACAAAACGATCTCGTTTTCTTAGTTATTAATAATTAAAAATCCATCAATTTTTATTCATTTGAAAACGACACTGCAAGCATATTGGATAATAAGATCACTCTCTGAAATGTCTACACTCATATCGAACACTGTAAATTCAAGGTATTGTTTCTTCATTGTGTTATTAGAAATATTAGAGTTAGGCTTGAACTCGTTCTAACGTCGGTTGCATTACTATGAAATCAAGAATATGCGACAACATTACAAATAACTTTGACAATTTTCGGATGAAGTTGAAGATAATGTTGACGAAGAATCTATAATTTGTTTCTTTGGTTTTTATTCATTTCTTCGATCTACTTCGATCAAACTAGTAGAGATCAAAATTTGGATCAGAATTATTTATTTTTTTCTCGTTGAGAAGAGAACTTTGAATATTTCCAATTTTTTTACGGAATTTCATTTAAATAATGTAATTGCCATATAATTTATTTTAAAAAGAGATCCCATGGTTTCAGAATCTGATTAAATGTAGTCCGTCCTTTGTATAAGACATTAAAGAGGGTAATAATTAATAATTACTGTTCATTACTACTGAGTGTAATAATTACTAATTATAATTAATCATTACTGTCAGTGCGATGTTTCAGATATATGCACGTTTTCAACGATGCAGTTAACATTTTGGTTTGTGTTGTGTGAAATGCGAAATTGCGATCGTCATAGATATGTGACATTGTAGTCCTTAAACTGGGTTTAGTTCAATAATTATCAATAGTTTATTCCGATAATTTTTGTAATATACAACTATCTACTAAATTGAACATGAATTTTCAATTAACATTAATATGAAAGGACTACTTGCTGCAATTTCGAATAAAGATTATCAACAGCGTTATGCATTTCATGTGTTAAACGAAACTGATATTCTTACTTCCCCTCTTTGGCTTCCAAACCAATTTTTCAAAAGAACATAAAAAGTTAACAACTCTAGAGTCAGTTCTACGAAAATATCCACAAATAATTAGAACCCTAAAGTTATGTGACATAACACATCCAGAAAAATAAAAAGATATGCTGATGTTTACAGAATGATGGATGTTTTACTTTCATTCAGACGTTGTATAAGATCCTGTTTGCGGGCACGCACACACGCACATCACTTCTACAAATTGAAAACCGTAAATAGCCAAGAAGTACGGCAACGTTGGAGTTGGGTAAAGTATATCCCACAGATAAAGAGCGATAGTTCGTCAAGTATACGTGCGGGACAATTCGGTCATGCCAATATAGTAGTTCCTTAAACACAATATAAACCGTTCGTTTACCCACCTCCGGATGACATTCCTGACTAAATCCACGTTTAAAGTTTCGACCATAGAGAAGTATTCTAGTTGATAGGCGCAAGCTCATGCTGATCAGTCTGATATGCGAACGAATGGAATGGAACAATGAAATGTAACAGAACAGTTAAGTATGCTATGAACAATCGTCGATTATATCCGTGCAAGGAACATTCACTACGATGAGAGAAACAATGGAGAAAAAGAAAGTACTGTGCAGAGGTGACAAGTTGGCTAGCTAGAGGATTGCAGGTCTCGTTGGCCTCTCCTAGCGCCCACCACTTTTCAAAGTGAGTAATTGTTACTTTTTCGTGATTTAGTATAATGTAAAATGATACTGAAAGATATTGTGTATATACATATATGTATGTGTTTACTGTTTTGTCACAGTTAGGGGATAACATACGCATGTCCCAGGAATTTTACACAGTGAGTCATTTCTGCCCCAATAGAGTATTGCAGTAAAGTCACACTTTTCCTTGATTATAGTACAATAGAAGTATATACATTTCATGGGTTGTGGCAAAATTGAACTCGAAAATATACAGCAGCACCTAGATTCTCTACTATCTGACTTATTCATTATCCGAATATGGTCCGCATGTAAACAGTTCAGAAGATGATGCAATTTATAGGATGATGAAATTTATTCTATTCTACAAATCAGTAAAATTTTGAGATACGAAATTGCAATTTATAATAGAGTGATTAGTTTCGATAATCAAGGGTCTACTATAATTTTCAAAGGGACATAAATATGTACACCCAGTCATAGTCGAAGTAAACCTGCAGGAGGAGAAAGTCGCTGAACTTATGAAACTTTAAGGATCATCGACCAGTCGTCGGAAAGGTCCATTTTTCCATGACCAAGGGACAATCTGCTCCCTGTTCTCACCGTAGCCAAGTCATCCGTAAATCAGATGCTCGACTCGAGAAAAATGTGAAACAATATCTGTCATTGTTCCGTAGTTTAGCCAGCCAACTTGTTCACCCGAGCAGGTGATGCAAGACACAGCGCTAGGAGGGATGTAGTCTGGCGTATGTGCGGGTTCGTTGAATAAGGACAACCCCTTATCGAATTTACCTGTCCTGTCCTGCCGCCTGGTCGCTTCGACGCCGTTTCTAACGTCCTCGACGTCAATTCTCGTCGGTGCAACGCAACCGTTAGCCGTTTTCGTGGTGGCAGCGTTTCCGCGCGACGAGATCTCGTTCTCACGCCGGCCGAGCATGCTTACCTGCTCGTTGGACCTACGCAGGACCGTCTTACAGGCGTTAGGTTCGTGCAGACCATTAATCACCGTCGTAATGATCGTTCCCGAATCGGCGGCCGGATACACGTACAATGTGTCGCTCTTACTAGCCGACAGCCTCGCCGCCGGCACCTTCGAGCTCTTAATTATCAGAGCGGTCGATCTGACCACCTTCGGACTCTTTTCGAGAGCGTTCATACGCTCCCGGACGACGTTATCGATGTCACGGCCGACTAACTCCTCAGAGCCTATCACTATCTTTTGACTGTACAACGGTTGCGGTCGGTTCAGCGTGCTCTTGGGAAATTTCAGTCTAACTTTCGCACGGTTTGTGGTGGTGTTGGAGGTGGTGGTAGTGGTGGTGGTGGCGGTGGTGTTGTGGGTGGCACTCGCATGCGTATCATTTTCGTCTACGGCTAAACAAACAGAAAGAAAAGGAAAAGACAAATCAACGATCTAAGAAGCCAAAGAAGCGGCGAGATTCTGTACAGTTTTCGTCCCATCGTTACTACCTCCCTCCCTCCCTGTCTCTTTCTCTCTATTTTTTCGGTCTTTCTCACTCTCACTCTCTCTTCATCTTTCGTTTAGTCCTTTCGCAATGCTTCGACTCGGAGCGAATCGTTGTCCGGCGGAAAATACTGGTCGAGTTTAATCGGGTTATCGGTATTCGGTTATAGTAGTGGATCCCATAGTGCGCTCAAGACGGAGACTTCGATGATCGAGTATCAGGTTCTCAAGAAGTACAGTAACCTCTCCGTTGTTGATCGGATTTGATCGTTCGATTCGATATGATCGTTGCTAGGAGAAATTAAGAGATAAAGAAAGAAAGGTATTCCTGTGTTTCTTTGTTTTTCAAAGCTGGTCTTCGTTTCTTCCAATCGGAGGCTGCTGGATACATCGTCGAGAAAATATCCCCGCCCTATAACGATTGGACACACACGATTTGTGGTCCCTCCATTGGTTCGCAATTTTATGTAAACGTGTTTCACTTATTTTCTCTTGTGTGTAAACTGCAAAAAGGTCAGATTATGTTTTTACCGATAGGGATATAACCCGAAAATTCGCATTTGCTTCTACTTCGTACATTCTCTCTTTATTAATAAATATATTTTGCTATCATAATCAAGTTTAAAATACATTATAGAATTTAAGATCGTCTAGCCACCTTTCACACGAGTATGTGAAATTTGAAACAGTAGGAAGCTTTAAAAAACTAAAAAATGTAAATATACTAGCTATTTTCAACGAAAAGATCAACATTAATCTTACAAAAGTACGTCAAAAGTTGATACATAATTTTAATATATCTAGCCATGGCGTCCATGAAAACAATTCATTTGTCCAATTACTATGAACGGTTTCCTAGAACAGCTACAAACTTTTCAGTCTAACATTTCTCTCACATTGCCAGCAAGAACAAACACGCATTATCCGCTAGGAGACGTTTCCATCCCCGAGGAAATAAAAAGTAGCGTGGCAAGTTGTTTGATCATTCTATTGAAGCTCTCTACTCGAGAAGTTTGAGAAAGATTGGAATTTCCGCGTTGCCCAAGTTTGCTAGAAGCTCGATCCTAACTGTGTAAGTTTGGAAAGAAGGTGAGAGACCGACTGGACCTAATGGCTACTTCAGAAAGATTTCATTGAAACGCTGAAGTCAGTCTTCATAAGCGCGAGATGAAAAATGGGGGACACGATGCAATTAAATAACTACAAATACAGATTGGGCTTACGTAATCTCGACGTAATCTTATTAAGTGGGTCGGGCTTGAGCAAAGTTCTTCTAATACTCGGTAGACCTATACCATGAATTAGTTACATAATGTGGCAGGGATGGCGATGTAATTACAGTATAAGGAGACCGGCAACCTTCGATATAGTACTCGATGCACCGTGAAATATTTACAAGGGTGATAAGGTAGTTGGCGCGAAAGAAACTACATTTTCGAGCACTATGTCTAATCTAAGTATCTTCCTGGTCTAGGTTCATAATCCTCATACAAGCTGAACGATAATTCAAGCGAACTAGAACCAACGAGATGCAAGCGACATTTTCGAAGAAATCTAGTTGGAATTTTGAGGAAGTTCTGTACACTATGAAAATTATGTTACATTTAATGCTTGACATATTATGAAAATCATTTATACAAACTTCTAATGATTTTAAACTTTTAGTTCATGGAATATACGAAAAATATCATTTTACTTGCATCTACGTGGCGCTAACTTAGAATTGTGCAAACATCGTTTGAAACAGTCTCGAAAATTAATGGTACTTCTGGAGAGTCGCGAAAATGGCGCACTATGAAAACCATTACATGACTGCGGATTTTAAAGGGATTCGGAGATTTCAGAATGTTCCTATTCTTCTTCTCAATTTATTAGAATTGTTAGCAAGTGAAATACATTTCTATTTAATTTACATTTAGTATAATTTACTTAGGAAGTGTTTATTTTGCAGAAAGATCCGCAGTCTAACTATTACTGTTCTTTATTATACAAATTCGGATTCGTTAAATTTAATGGTACAAAGAAAGGTAAGTTAGAGATATAATTTAGAAAGTACGATGGTCTAAGAGGAAGGAATAAAAAAAACATTGTGCGGCAAGCGCCATCATGGTGCGGAATATTTCAACCGTGAAAATGATCACGCAGCTTGGTTAGCCGCTAATTCGACTTTTTATTTAGTTTCTCGTGACTATTCCTACTTTGTCTAACACGTAACAAAGGTGAAAACAACGAACAGCTCTATACTACTCTAAAATTTCAATAGCCACTCTCCCAGCCATCCTGAGGAAAGGTTATAAGAGTGGTTTCTAAACTTTGTATACTTATTACTGTTTTGAGTATTTGGTGATGTTTTCAGTTTTTCACAAAAGATTACTTTTGTTCATTTCTGCCCAAAATTTGTGGAGCAAATGTTAATTGGTCCTTTTGTAGGGCATCCACAAATATTAACAATTCAATAGAAACCTCGAATAAGGGTCTCTGTTATATTTAAAATACACACAACATAGACCCGTATTCCAGGTTTCCATACAATTATTTTCTATAATTATACACGTTAAGGTCATCAAATTGTCCATTATTAAAAAGAAGAGAAATGTTTGTGTTTGGTTCAGTCTTTTTGAAAAATGCACGATAAAAATCATATTACAAGAATATTTGTCACCTTTATTATTCAGGTATTTTGGAATTGTAGTATTTCAATGACTATCAAAATGGTCTAGCAAAATTCTATTCTGCATTGATTTTCAACTTTTCATATCCTTATACATGCGTGTATAAGTGCAACGTATCGTGACGCATGGTTTTCCACCAAATCAAAATAAAAAGTACATGCGAATATATAGATATGTATCAGGTACATGCAGATGATTGAACTTTGACTGTACAAAGTTATTAAATGTGTTTAATTGAAGTAGAAAGTTTTAAGATATGTATGTATAATACACTGAAAAATTCAAAACTGTGTATATGATCTTATAATTTATAACGAATAAGGAATTAGTTTATCCTATTTCGAAGACTTATTTTGTTCTCATTCGATTCGTTTTCCAGATAATGTATATGTTATATAACATATATTTTCTTGTAAATAGATACAGTAGTGTTCCGATGATGCACCTGGTTTGTCATTCAGAAAAATCTGTTTTTTTCATTGTCGTGTATATGAAACTTGAGGCAAGAAACACACAGAATAAAATTAAGCAGCGTAATGTTTTGTACTTACAGACGAAGTTGCTTTGTTGTATTCCATCTAGCAAACGTTAGCAACGAAAACGTTCACAGGGACAGGTAAAATACTATTCGAAAATAGTAAGTAATCGAACCCACCTCTGATTGTGCATTGTTAAAACGAATGGTATGGGTTAGATGAGAAATTTCCGATGTTCAATATCTAACGTAATACGACTTTTGTCGTTGGGAGAATAGGTGGGGGTTTAATACATTGGATTAGCTATCGCGATAGGTGCATGCATTTCGGGGCGTGCAGGCATTTTCGGCTGAAATTTGCTACGGCAATCTATGTTCTTATGTAAAACAGAGAAGAAGGTCTTAAATGTTCGTGAGAGAACATTTCAAATGCATTGCGAGTCTTGGAACACTTCTGTTTACAAAAAATCCTAGGAAATCAGAGCACTTTAATTAACACAATTGAAAACGAAAAATCAAAATTTAATACAGTGCCTACTAAACTGATAATAATAATAATAACTGAAATTTATGATCTTTATTTTGAATAAAAAACCGCAGTCCAACAATTGTCTCTTAATCTTTTAAGATTCTAATTTTGGTTTACACACACAAGTATGTTAAGACCAAAGTTGCTCACAAAAAGAAGAGTTTTATTTCTTCGATTAAAGTCACCGCTTGCAATAATTACAATTTCGATCGATAGGATCAACTGAAAAATTTCCTAATTTTGCTATACCAATCGGAACACTACTGCAAAATACGCACAGCAAGTGCGATTCTTCTCTCCAGAAAGAATACATTGCGAGGAACTTGTTTTAAATTATGCGTTTTAGTTACTTACGTTCTTATCGTACGATAGCAGATTAACGTAACGATTATAATACACGAAATAAGTATCATCAAAAGCCATGCGTCTCGAGTCGTAAGAAAGGGATAAAAAGTAAGTGAAACGAAATCAAGACGATTATACGATCAAGAAACTAACCATTGTTTCTCCTGGCATGAATCTCTTGGTCCTCCGAAACAGTTTCCAGAAGTGGCAGAGTGTTGTCTGGACAGTAAGGCGTGCTAAACGGAATTCCCGAACTGCCCTCTGCCATTCCGGCACCATCTAATCCTGCGCTATGGCAGCTTCGCGGCAGACTGGAGTATCCTGAAATCCGAACATGCATAATCTCACCTTTGTCTTCAATTTACATATTCAGAAGAATCGCATTAACATCAACAGCATAAAACCTGCACATTATCGTCAATAATCATACGTACACATATTCGCAAAATATCTTGTGGATTTTGTGTATTTATAGTAGAGATATGCTAAATGAAATAAGAAACTGTAAAAATATCATAAGAAATTACGAGAATAATTCAAACAAGAGACACACTTTTCATTTTTCTTTCTCAAAGTTGATTTAAAAGTAGAGACACTCTAAATGTGAAATACCAAACCGAAAATTTCAGGAATACCAAAATGAATTCAAGGAAATCTCTTCAATTTATCGAAATGATTCAAACAAAAGACGCACCTTTAATTTCTCTTCCTCAGAATTGATTTAAAAGTAGTTTTAAGATTCGCAGTTTACTTAAAAGTATTATGTAACTACACTGTCTATTGCGTGTTATCTTAACGTGTATCGTAACTATGATTTTTCCGCAAACTTTCAGCCGTTGATTAAATAGCGGCGGTGTCTCTCTCTCTCTCGGCAGCGTGATAAAAAGATTTGAGATTAGTTTGATAACAGTTGGAGAAACGTGAGAAAACAAGGAAAGACAGCCTTGTTCCTCCGAACTAGGAATATCATCTGTTTCTTTTGGATTGAGAAGTGTCGAGACATTTTTATTGAAAGGATAAGATTCGCTCGTGTTTGCTAGCTGAAAGATGCATTGGCATGTACTGACTTATTTCGACGAGGTCTTGACTAGGAGTGCTCGGCGTGGCTGGTACGCTGCTGGCTTTTCTTCTGACACACGAAGTTTGGCATCGGTCCGTAGGTGAATCTTCATCCTTCCGACGAGGGCTCATCTCCTCTAGCACTTCCTTCTCCGTTCGCCCCGTGTATTTAAACTTCGTGCCCCAGGAGAATATGGATCCTCCGCTGACGACCGGCGCGTCCGACGCACTGGATAATCTAAGAATAAAGAGAGAGAAATCGGTGCAGATCATTTATTTGCCGCGTGGCTCCACTGAAATATCAAATGTGCAATTGTGCTACACGTTTCCGTAAGAACAGTATCAATCTAACATGTTTCGTTTCGCGGCGGTGCACGGTGGCCTGGAAACCGACCCTTTGTGATTGCGACTCGATTCTTCGACTTCAATAACTCCAAAATGGATTTTCTCTGCGGATTTCAAAGAGAACGGGCGAAACAGTACGAACACAAGAAAAATCTCACGTACTATGTTTATCTTGTTAAAATTGCACAGAGGAGAAATAAGAAATACCTGTGAAACGAATTGGCAGTATCTTTTATTTTGGATATTTGTGAATACTGAATAGTGATTCTGTTAAGGCCAACTTAAGTGTAAAAATTTTATATATCAAAATTTCAATACATGTACATAGATCTTTGGTAAATATAATTAATTATTTATTTATAGTAACTAATTATCTTGAGTTAACTAACTTGAATTAACTATCTTGAAATAACTAGTCTGAATTAACTAAGTTGAATTAATTAGTTTGAACTAACAAATTTGAATCAACTAATTTAAATTAACTATTTTTAATTAACTACTTTTTTATAAGACTCGTTATGAGTAACCTTGAAGAACAAGTTGCAGAAAGGTCTAATTAACTCTTGAGGTTTCATCACAAAAGGTTGCTCCCCAGAACACGGTGCAATGTATTATATTAGGCTAAAATCACGCGAGCATTGAGGCATAGATGAAAAATATGGCGAACGTTAGTTTTATTGTCGCATGAACTGTGCTTTTATTATTGTGATAATCGAAATAGTGGTGTACAGTCATTATATCTCGATGAACACCTACAATGTACGCTAGCGTTCACAGGTTCATAGTTATCTTGTAAGAATTAATATTCACTTAATCATTTCTCATTGAAGTATCACATTTTTAGTAATTGTTGCATATGTACGTACGTGTAATTAGAGAAGTTCGTTTTGTATAGCTAATAAAAAGTGCTATGAACTTTTGAGTAACAGTGTTTACGTTTATTGAAATACATAATTATCGTTTTGGACTCGCTCTTTTATTAATTAACACTCGCTCAATATTTTTATTAATTAACAATCTTTTGATCTAAATTTGAAAAAGAATGTTCAATTAACTCTTGAAATTATGGAGATCGCATTTTCTGCAATTAACGTGTCACATGTTTTTGCCGACTGAAAAGTGCACGAAATTAGGAAGATCACGGAAAAGATGCAAAAAAGGAAAACAAATTTTTCGATGAAGCTCCGTTATCTGCGTACATTGCTAAATTATTATTTTTACGTGTTTATTTCGTGAAATATATTTTGATTTCGATGAGAAGAGAAGTATCATATTTTTTCAGAAATAAATGAACACATTGCATTTTACACCTGTGTAATTCAATACCTTCCGTAAAACGTATACGTGTTTGCGTATAACTCCAACTTTTCACCTCTGTAGTAAAATGTTTTGTCATATGCGTTTAATTCCGTATTTTATTTTACGTATTTTCATGTTTTCGTACATGAGCGTGGTATCCTGCTAAATTGATAACTGGAAAACGTTGAAATCGCAAAATACTTGTTATCTAGATTTATAGTGTGTCTGAATTGTACTCATCCTGTAACCCAATACGGTTTCCTGTAATTGGTGTTGCAAACAAAGTGGCACTTTAACGTTTAAAAACAAATTGAGAATGCAAAATGAAAATTGCAACCATGTTACCGGAACGATTGAATTGAAGAAAATTGTTTCGATACTGCTTAATACGTTCATTTATTTACTACTAATTATTTCAACTTTACGTGTATAAATATTAATTACAATACGACTGTACCATAACTCCTTTGCCACAATTTTATAAAAAGATGTAGCAAAATCGATGGAAATTACTTGAACGTCGCAAGTAGAAGCGGCGTGCCATAGTCAGACATACTAGTCAGCCATATTACGATACAAACCCGGTGAGTCCGTGAATCCTCTAATTAATCCCTTTACTTTACATGGGAGTTCCAAATAATTTTAATTTACATTTTCAATTTGTTTTTGTCGACTGTCTACTACAATTTATTCCAAAGCATTCAATGCTATAAAGAGTTATGTAATTTCACTAACTTCGTCGTTCACAACTCCTAATAAAAGCACACGTTTTCATTTATGAAAGAAATAGCATTGCATTATCGTATAATAATTATGAAACAAAATGCAATATACCTCTCGTCAATTGAACACTGTTATTCAAACGTTACATTAATCAATACGTGAATAACGCACCTCTTCATATCAGCATTCATTAACTTTTTAATTGAATTGTACGTAAGAATATTATTTCGTATTTTCATAACAAAAAGATCTTGTGCATTTTTCCAATGTAAAACAGAAAAATTACTTCTTCACTAACAATTAATGTTCAGAAAAATTATCCGACTTTTAAAAAGTGGTTTCAAAATTTTCATAAATATCAACAATGTAGTTAAACATATCTGTATCCTGTTTTCTCAAAATCCATGAGAATTGGTACCAAAAAAGTGTGCTATTATACAGAAGAAGTCATTGCGTCTATGATTCCCGATTAATCTTCGGAAAGCGGACGTTTTCAAGAACTTCGTCATTAAATTTTTATTTACTCATGTTTTCGGATAAGTACTAGTTTTTAGACAAAAATCTGAGTAAATTGTCTGATCGAAAGTTCTCAGATTCTTTTTAAATCTATTTTTCCTGAAAGACCCTAACTTTGCCGGAAGATTAGAAGTTAGGTGAAGCCTTCGCCGGGTCCGAACGGACCCGTGCGCCGCCGCCGTCCGTAGTTCAATTCGGAAGCAGAATAGTCTACAGTGCTAAGTATCAGAGGATGATTAAAATTGCTTCGAAGAAGTGGTGAGACAATTGAGGGATTAGACAGTATTAAGACACAGTGTTACGGCCATGATTGAAAAGCATACAGAACTAGATGGTATTACGCGCTACTGCCGGTTACCATAATTTGGTCCGGGAAATAACTAAACGCAGCGAGAAAAGGGTGCTTGAAGCTGCGACCGTCCGTGCGAAGACATTGAAAGCGATTCAGCTGAATAAAAGAATACATACGTGAAAAATAACATTTGCTCGATGGCGCATCTCCATATGTGGCGACAGTTAGACCCCGTGGGACACTTAAACCCAACAGTGTGCTTTTTCTGAAAATTGCGGGGAAAACGTTGCACTAAAAACCTCTACACTAGATATCGTACGCTGGAGTCAATGAACTACGACTACATGTAACTGTGTCAACACATTAAATCGTCTCCGAATAATCACTAGCTCGCCGATCGGACACTAATCGCTCCGTTCGAACGAATCTCTTTAAATGAATCGCTTGAAGCCGACATTGAAACAACACTTCGGGAGCTGTAGGAGTTGTTTAGTTAACGAAAAACTCGTTATCTATGTTGTCGGTAATTTGATCGGGTTGTTGCATGTAAAGCGATCTTTAATCAAACCGCCGATTGTTGATTTTACAAAGAAAAATTCTGATTTATAAATAAATATTATCAAAATAGCTTAAATCCATCGTTACAATTTCATGAAGAAAAACCATTTACTAATTTATTATAAAACTATTATAGAACAATTAAATATAATTGAATAACTTTTGTTATAAATTAAATATTTTGCATTTCACTCGGTATGAAATTATTGTTAAATTATTTTAGATTCGCTCCAAAAAATAAAATGAAAATGTTATGCTAGAAAAGAGATTAATTGAATGTGTTCAGTGAAAAGTAAATACTGAATAAAATTTAAACAATTGTCGATAATAAATATTTCTAACGAGAACGATGCTTTTAATATGAAGGAACTGATGTCACAAAACAGTAACGACGTTTATCATCTTAGAGCGGAAAGAATAAATATACTCGGCAGTTTTGCGAACAAAATTTACGAAGTTTACGTGCAATAACCCAATAGAAGGGAATATTCAAACGAAAACGATAAAAGTTAACAACAAACTTCTTCACCAAAAAATTCTGAACGATAAATATTACACGAGTACTACTTGAAACTTAAGTGTACTATAATACACACCACTTAAACATTGTCACTACAAATGTTATAATTTCGTAGTTATTTATTACTTACACACATTTTGCACTGATATCGTAATATCAACGGTACGACATTTAAGGTAAGTGATCATTAGTTTTGTAGATAATATCAATCTCTACGTAATTTCGTTAAATTTTTGTCATATTGTTTAACCCCTTGAATTGGAACAATGAATTTTATACGAAATAATCGATTGGAAAGTTTCGTTTTCGGGAAATTCGTGTTTGAACGATGTTTGGTTAATTCGCCTGTGCAAAACTTGCATAATCTACCTTTTATGAGCATAGACGCGAGCGAAACTGATTAAAAGCATCCGAACGCTTCCTTATTTTTGATAAATATCATTTTAATAACATATGAGAAGTTCTACAGCGATTTCCGTCATATCTGTATGCATAAACTACTTAACTAATGTGCAGTAACAAATTTGTTTGGAATATGATTCGGTTTCTAAGCTATAGATTTCTTTCTTTGATAATTTTAATACTACGTCGATGTTTATCAATTCTTAACTGTTTTAATTGTTAAATGTTAATTTCTATTACGTAATAATTACAGATAAAAAGACTTCCACAATGGTATGTATCAAAATTTGAATGTTGACTTTCTCGAAAACGAAGCATCACATTGTAGTTAAAACCTGTGTAATTAACAGTTTTAGAAAGAAACTAAAATCTTTTCTACAAAAACTGCAGAAACCGTACCGTGCAAGAAATAAATATCGTCACCATGATACACAATGTCGTCATATTATAAGCTATATTTTATGACCACCAATAATTTGCCTTTGCATTTCTTTCCACGTTATAAAATAGTTTGAAATAGGATTACACGATTTCTATAAACCTACATGGTGTCACGAATGCGTGACAGAGGATTATTACACGAATTAACAAGTTACGTAAACTACATTTGATACACTGGACTCGTTTTGTCGAGTTTCCGAATGGAACTGATACACTCCACAGAAATCTCAAATTATAATTCACGAAATCTTCAACTGTTCTACACGGAATCCAAATTAATATTAGAAAATTGTTAATAACCCGAGGTTTTCCAGATAAAGTATTACAAGCTGTTTTTCTCAAATGATACGAAACTTAAACAGAGTAACTAAACAACTATAAGAGAAACCGGAGTAATATATAAGATTTAATATTAAAATATTAAGATTATTCTTTAAATAATTTTTTAATAAATTATAGATGATGTAACCTCACCCTTAAATTACTGTTTCATACTTCACCTACTCGCTTTCATCATAACACGCATAAAATCTACAATATAACAATAGCAAAAATTGTTTAAAGTTATTGCAAAAGCTATTCGACCCAAAAGGTTAACATAACATTCTATCGAAAGAAATTCCTCATCAAATATTCATTCCGTCCCACCCATTGAATTTAAAGCAAACTAAAATCGATAGTTTCTCGGAAAGAGCTACGACAGAGCTAAAAAAGTGCTATATTTATCGGAAGAACAGCTCATAACACTTTACAGCGGCGATCTCCGCAGGATAAAATCGCATCGCACTATTTCGAACTACGGAGATGGAATAAAAATTACGCGAGTCGCGTTTGCGGCGTGCTGGGAACGGTAAACGGTGTCGGGAATTTTTCCTTTATATCTTTTGATATCATCAAAGAGATTGATGCGCGACAATTTCGATGAACGGTACGTGTTCGGCGAGTCTGTTCGGTTTCAAACGATCACGGGGATGGTCCGGCTCAAGGGGTTAAAGGGAGAAAGAGAGATCCTGGAGACGGAGGCAAATTACCGATTTGAACGACTTCAAACAACGGCGTGGTTTCATTGATATATCTGGCCACAACAGCTTTAGTTGGAGCTCCTAGCGGTAATAACACAATAGCCTTGTCCATTCGCACACTAATGACCGAATTATTATCGGGAACAGTTCGATCGTGATACGTGACAACAATCAGACTAATATACACTTCGAAACTATGTTAAGAAACATGTATAACCCGTGCAACTGCTACGAAACGACTCACCTTCGTCCTCACGTCCTGAATAGGCCCAGCAGTGGAAAATAATAAGATTAGTTGAACCCGTAACAATATCGAGCGAGCAATATACATCTACTAACTGACGCGTGACACTCTCGCCCGCACAGGAAACTACCCTCATAATACATCCCTGACGAAAAGTATTCTATCAGTGTGTCTATTACCATAACTGGACTGTAGTTATTGCGACTACTGTCACAACAATTTTCCTCGTCAATTCCAGGAAACGTTTATTTACAGAAATTAAATAGAAAAATCTCCTTTTTTTATCATTTCAACTGTATGTTTCATCTATTCATTTTTGTCATGTGTACACATAACGCACAATCTAATTACGACTATCTATGTATTTAACCCTAGAACAACCTAAATAACTACTAAAACATTGTGATTATATGTTATATAACCTGTAATATGTAATGACGCGAAGATATATAATTATAATATATATTATGATAATAGTAATTCATATATAATTATATATGTATATTATGTATATTTTTTATACATATTATTATAATATTATGTATACATCTGATATATTACAACGCAACCCTACAATGTTACTTATGCCGAAAAACAAAAGGATGTGTCGTACTAGGGTTAATAATACTTTCACTATATATATAATGATAGAAACACGAAGAAAATTTCTCTTTCGGTTTCCAAAAGAAATGTTTCGAACAATTGTGAAGCTTCTATAAAAATGTTACATTTTAAACGAGTGGAAGACTTGTCGAGTTAATAATCCTATAAACTACGTTCAGTTACTGGGTCATGGTTGTTGTCGCACAACGAGGAAGCGGATCTAGTAATAACGGTGATCATTATGTAAATGCTAATTTATTCGATTCTTTTTAGTCGCTGAACGTTCGTCGTTTCTCACAGTATTATTGCGGATTTTTAAGAGATTTTCGATAAAGTAGACTTAGATCGAACACCCAGTATAAATACAGCAAAGCGTAACACAAAGTTGATTTGTGTCGGTGCAAAGGCAGGAAATGATTGTGCCCCGGGAAGGCGAGAATTTCTACGTGGTAAGTATGTAATAATTTTGTAATGTGGCTGTCGTGTGACGAATAGTATAGTTATCCAGTTAACTCGAACCCTTGCGTGCGAGAATGAGCGTGCAAGGGCAGCAACTCGTCACGAATACTGCCATAATCATCGAGTTCGCGACTTTTCGAACCTATCGAGCCTGGGAACTACGATTTGCTAAATATGATTGTCGCATAAATTCTCCACTACGAACTTAACCCATTTTATCATTCCATTCAGAAATCCTGGTCTACCTTAATGTTCCAGATAAAAAATAAATTCTATGAAAATACGCTAAAGTATACTGACTTATGTTACATTGTAAAATAACTGTAAATCTGAAATTTCTATAACTTCTATTGAATATTTGGCAATCTCGTTTATACTGTAAACATACTAAAAAATATTTTGGAAAATTTCTCATTGCAAATTGACATCATTGACGACTTTTGATAAAAAAACAAGCCAACGTAGGTTTTACGACGTTGATGTAATGGTTACTCTTTCATCATCTATCACACTAACCGGCTGACCTCAGCGTCTGGCGTTATCTTAATTATTATGGAGACTTTCCTGTCCAATACACAAACATACTAATGATTCAGCTTCTTCGCGGGGGCTAATACATTAAAAATGCATATTTCAGTTTTCGAAACTATCCAAACTTTCAGATCGATCGAATTGATTACGTGTCTTCTACGTCTTTTTTAATCAGTTTTAATTTCAAATGATGAAACTTAGAAACATTTTATTTACCAACGTTTTTGTTGAATATATTGTTATGGATTAGATAATTTACAAGTCATTGAATAAATTAAAAGACACCTGTAAAAAATTTAAAACCTGTATAATCGAGTAATTGAATGAATACGGAGTTGAATGGTAAAAGAAGTGACACTAATCTAGTTGTGTCAATTTGTTACATATAGAATTATGTTAAACTGCTTTCTCACTAAATCATTAATATGTTTGTCGCTGGTGGCATTGGACATGTTTTTTTATCATTTGCATATACTATATCTATTGGTCGATTGAAAATAATGAATGGAACATTAAAAGCTTCTAATTAACTCTATAAAATTGACACATAGTAATCAGAGTAGCTCACACTCGAACTGGAAACATGAATCAGTGTTTTAGCATTGAAAAGTGAACTGTTTGTTCAGTCCTTTATTAAAATTGGTAAGATATTCAATAGCAAACGCTAGCATAAAATAAAGAAAAATTTTAATGCGTAGAATCAGAAGGGTCTTTACCTCGCTAATTGTCAAATGCACGATAAACATTTTCCCTTCGTAGTTGATCTTCTGAACCTCCGGCCAGCGGAAATGATGTGTTTTTCGAAATCCTTGAAACGTTAGAATGCCACAGTGATTAATAGCAAGGTAGAGCTGTACACCTTTCTGGTCCTGCAAACACAAAAAGGAAAACAATAGTTCAATGAACGGGCAGATAAAAAAATCATAGTCTTAACAAGGTTCAATAAATATTGCTGTCTACTACGTTTCTATAAATAAACACGTTGATTCATATGATTAACTGGTCTATAAGCACGGGTTTCAATTTTATAACTACAAGCAATCAGATTTGACTAACAGATGCAGCTTACGCGTGTCGAAGTAATTGTAGTATGCATTCTCGTGAAGTAATATCCTTCCAGTTATAAACATATCAAAATTTATTTACGACTATCGCAATCCTTTTTTAATGTTTCAAATATTTATACATTTTATAAATGCACACAATTAATTATGACTCGTTAAGAAAAAGGATATTAACTCTTCTCCAAGTTTTAAAAAGAAAATTTTATTGAGGATTCTCGAAATATGTAAGAAAAATAATAGAAAGATATTGTTGTTGCAAAGTAATTTTTTTAATGATTGTAAAATGCACGAAAGATATATAGTCATTCAAAAACACATTTATCTGTTTATACAGAGTGAGCCAGAATTCGTAGTACAACCGAGCAGAGGGTGATTCTATAGGAAAAAATAAGAAACGAATTTGGTATAACATTTTTTCATCCGGGACTTCGTTTTCGAAAAAATCGACTTTAAAATCTGTTCAACTTTATAAAAGATTTAGTTATCGTCTATTCTTCTACCGCAGGTGCCTGTCCAAGATAGGGTAAAATCTAAACTAAATGCTTTATAAAGATGAACAAACTTTAAAGTTGATTTTCTCTAAAATAAAGCCCGGGATAAAAAAATGTTATACCAAATTTTTTTCTTATTTTTTTTTCACATAGAATCATCCACTGCTCGGTTGTACTAGGAATTGCGGAAAGTAAAAGGCTTTCACTAATTTCGAAATAGTATTGAATGCAAATAAATTTAATTACTTGAATTCAAATATATTGGAATATGAATTTCATTTAACGTAACAAACACAGTTGCAGATTTATTAGGAAAATTATACAGATAAAATTATACAGATTTATTATGGACTTGAAGACAATCCGCTGTGTGCCATGGCTTTTAATATTCAAGACTATGCAAGTTTAGCAGCTAATCCTACATTTACAAGAACGTTTTGTCACCACATCGAAAACCGCATGAGTCCTCCGCAGCGAATTCTACTTCAACGGACTGCGCTTGCCACGATGTTTACTGAGGTTGGTTAAACAAATAGTTACCGCTCGACGCTACGTAGGATTTATGTCGCAAGTCAAGGATTTATAATTTCAAAGAGACTTTGAGGATACTCGCCTAATGTTTCTGTCTTTGATATTAAGGGTCTCATACACCTAAGGCACGAGAAACCAGGGTAAAGTTTAACAATCTTTTCCCAAAAACAATTATCTTTCATCTTATAGTTGTTATATACATGTTAAGCTGCGTAAATAAATAAAATTGAAGATGTGGCAGCGAATTCCATGAGACAATTTTGAGCGTTTCGTCCATTTTTATATTTATGAAAAATAACTGTGATGTTTAAGAAGAAAATTTCACTATGTATCATTTTAACTGAATCAATTCCTATTAGTTGATTGCAGATCTTCAGTTAAATGGAGAATTTGTTTTTTTTTTAACCACATCAATAAATTGGAAATAATGTGTATTCATACTTTTAAATTCATTTAAAATAATTCTTTGGCATAAATGCATAAAATCCACAGTCTACCAATTAGTATTCAAGAAAATATTGGTTAATGAATTTGTAAATTCAATTTTCAACGAATATATTTGTTGTAAGTTGTGCCATCAAAAGTTATCCATTGAGGTATGCCTTAATCGTCATTTAATATGCAGTAATAAATCAAAGTTTGTTACAATGTTCACATATTCGTGAACGAGCTTAATACTGACTAAAATATGTTAGTTTCCTTTATAACGAAAGTCGTGGTAAAAATGAAATAGATGGCACGATCGCTTCCAAATAGTTCATGAGATAAAGGATTAAACAAGACTTACCTTAACGGGATGCGGATCAACAGCGTACGTATCCAACTGAGAGGCTAACCTAAGGAAGTGAGTTACTGCTTGTTCTGGCGTGAATCCTTTTAACTGTGTTTGATGCAGCTCCATAGCTTTCTCCTCGATAGTCTCCGTCTGTTTGAGCAGCAGTTTGTGCGCGGAAATATAATTTCCCTCGTGAATCTCGGGATCATAATCTCCCAGTTCACCTGAAATGAGAAACAAGAAAACATTAATTAATTTACTCATCGAATTTTTACATAAACTATCCTCAAGTATCCTACAAACTATTACTCGCATCTAGGTAGTACAGCTCTTCGATCAAGTTCTTTTGAAAAACAACTATAGTGTTGTTAAATTCAGCAAAAATAATGTCCATCAGAGGTTGCAAACCTTCATTCTTAACAAGACTGCGGATTTTATACGTTTATTTAAAGGATATTATTACATTAATTTCCTCTTATTGCAATTATTAAATAAGCAAAGTTATTTTTCATCAAACTTATGTATCTCACAATTAATGCAATCAATTTTTATTTTGCATAAAGATCCGTAGTCTAGTCATTACTTAGAAAATTCATTTAAAATTTATTTAACTTTTGCTTCTACTATTGCTGTATTCAGGAATATTATAGACACTTGTGAATTAACAAAATGAGATATAGAATAATTTTTAAATAATTTACATTTGAAATATCTGCAAAAGAAATATATAAAGACTTTGCATGATCGATCCTATCATGACACATGGACTCTTGCAACCTTTTCTACAGACGGTTTGATATCCACGATAACAAAGTTACTAGACGCTGTACAATATTTACTGACATCCAGGAATATTTGTATAAATAATACAGGTGGTAAGGCAGAGCGGTATACCCTGTGATTTAGGTATGATTGTTTGAAAAAGAAACACGGCTTACTTTGCACAATGCACGCCGCCAGCAGCGATGCTTCACCTGGACTGCAGCACAGTCGTCCATGAAGAAGGTCCCTTTTGAGCTGCTGATAAATCTGATACCTGGATATTTCTTCGTGTAGCCTCAGAGGATCCGGCGGATAATATTTTACACGAAAGGTGAACAGGATCGGGTCCATATCTGAAACAGAACCATCAAGAGACTGTAATAGTAACGTGATCCCCAAATTCCTTCAACTATCAACTATAATACGGAATTTTTGTAGTTATTATTTAAATCAATGGAACGTTCAACAATTAATTTTTCCAAGGTGTTGTTCACCATTTTATATCCAAGTATTTTCCTCTCGCAATTCTTACCGAAATAAACATCGCTATGTTTACTCATCTATGAGAATAGTACAACGTGTCTCTACAGTCTGAAAGTTTCATGTGACATCGACCCACAATGAACGACTATAGAATAGAAATTGCAATCGAAGCCTTGGTCACAGCTGTTCATTGTTACATGCAATCGAATTCACGTTCACTTTGATCCATTATGCGCAGAACGCAAACGTAAGCAAAAATTTTTATTATATTATTTTATGGAGGATCAGCATTCATGCGAGACAATTGTTTCGGATCATGCGTGATAAGGTAATGTTGTTCACGAATGCGACGTTATTACGTTTGCTTAGCATGCACTGGACATTAAACCGTAGTGGGTGTGACTACAAAGGGGATGATACGAAAAGTAGGTATGATAATATTACGTAAAAGACTCTGATTGCAAATGATTTGAAATTTCCACGTCAATTTGTTTTCTTCCGTAATGAATTTTCTTTCACTGGATGTTCAAAGACAGAAATTACTTGTGCGAAAATTCCACGCAGGACATTTATACTACGCAGTATTTATACTACGACATTATATCACGTCGAAAATACTATGCGATTAAAACTATACATAGAAAAGTTTGAAGGAGTATATAAAAAAATGAAAATATAAACTAACCTTTTACTTGCTTAATTGCCGTTTTAGCCAGGTCTAGCCAATGCTGGAACAGAACAGATCGACATAAAGTAGAACATTTAAACACAATTCAGTTGAATATTAATTGTTACCAAACTGTAGAGAGATTTATACAAAATGAAATTTTTGCCACAAATGCATAAAATCCATTTTGCGTACCATTTACAATTTGATTTTAACTACCAATTTCTAATATCAACTTCTTAAATAATCAAACGTTATTTATGAACCAAAACAAACTTACTCTCTGTCTGCAGTGATCCACGTATCGAAGTCCGAAATAATCCGTTTCCTTGATCTTAAGTTGATTGCATACATATTCGAGGATGTATTTCCCCTTGTCCTGAGGCTGTAATAGAAATATAACTGCAGTGAGTTCTCTTAAGATGCTCGTGAGTTCGAGGAGTTATTGATCAACTTAAAAAGGTAAACTGTACAACTGTGTATGATATGACAAAGTATCTCTATCAAATCGGTCGACAAGATACGTAAACAGCATCCATAAAACATGGAATCGATAAGTCCTCAAGCAAAAAAGATCAAGAATTGAGATTGCAGGAATCCTGCGGTCTAAAAATTCTTATCAAACCACTGAAGGAGTCCTAGGGTTAAAATCTCAGTGGAACAAAACCTTCGAGACACTAAGCATGTCGATACTAAAACGT
Organism: Megalopta genalis; assembly: GCF_051020955.1. NCBI lineage: Eukaryota > Metazoa > Arthropoda > Insecta > Hymenoptera > Halictidae > Megalopta > Megalopta genalis. Next base: position 11,639,854 of record NC_135015.1, read on the forward strand.
GTATATCTACTTTTGATAAAAATATTTTCAATTGAAAACTACAATTTCAAAAGAAACTGGTTTCATATTAAGCACCTGTGCTCTATAACACTCAACGATACTAAGGTCAAGGTCTGCCACGGACAAAGCCACCAACGAACCAGTCAAAATGTGGATTTATAATACCTGAAACGGGACAGCGTGGATACGTATTCAGAGTGTCACAGCATAGAATAATAAATGTCTACGTACATATGCCACCGTATTTGTACTAAACAGTTCCGTATTGCACGCTATGTATGCAACTCCGCTGAACCGTGAGTGATTATATGCTTGTCAAAAGTAGCCAGTCCAATAGTTTATCAACAAATATCCCGCAGCAGGCATTAAAGCCTCGAATTCACGGTTTAGCAGCGATGCGTCGCGCACAATGTGGATTCGTCCTGTTCCGATAATCCATATTGCGACGACACTGTTTGCGCATTTGCTTTTAAATCTAGCAGCCTAATCGCTAGATTTAGAATCGTGATAAAATCGCTTTGAATAAAGTCCCTTCGCGTAACCACTTACGCTAAAATTAACCGCGTAAACATGCTCCGCGTAAACGTTGCTTCGAAATATTTCGCAATTCCGGGAAAATTACCAAATCGAAAAATCTGTACTGGCCTCTTAATCCTCACCATTGTCGTCAACGTTATAAGAACTTTCTTGATTAAAACGATTTCTTCGAAGAGAAGGGAAATTTGTGTTTACCGTGTACTTGGATTTATGTTTAAGTATCGCTGACGGGGGGGCGGAACTTTATGTCGACTTAAAAGAACAGGAAAACAGCCATCCTTAACAATGATTTATACTTAGTAACATCTTCATCGACTTTTCAATGGCAGTAACAATTTCAACAATAAATAACAATTTCAGAAGGAGTTGTTAATAGTATTGATCCAAGTAATTCGTTGAATGATGAATATCGCGAAGTGCCAGGTAAGGTAATAAATTCGGTTTTACGACGAATTTCGCTTCTACGTGCTTCGGTACATGTATTTTCGAAATATTAATACTCTATTTAAACCTTCCATATAAACCAAGAATCCTCTATTTGCACAACACGACACGATTTCACGTTGACAGTCTATTCTTAGATATGCAAATTCTCGTTTGTAATTGAAATTGGGCGTTGAAAGTACAATTTCAGGGGTCGCCAACATCGGGAGACTAGGTTGAATACTTGCTGCGAAAAACTGACAATATAAAGAAACACGTAAAAATTCAACGAGTATGATTTCACCGAGAAATGGACTTGTCCGGTTTCCGCGGAAACCGGAAAAACCTTCAATTAGGAAATATGAATGCAGCGTTGTCGTGTCAACGATAACGCCCATTGATAAGCCAGTATGGAGCGCGTGAATACATTTTTTGTGACGTTATGTGCTCGAACGAAATCTCCGTACAGCAGCAAGGATTCCGAATCGAAACACTCGACGTAAGACTGATATACGAGCAGTCGACTTACTCGATTCGAGTTTCCCTCGGTTGTTCAAGCATCCGGGCTGCGATTTCCTACTGATAATCTACAATGTGTCGTCGCGAACGTCGCACGGCGATCGAAAATCCCTGGAGCGTGGCAAAAATTCATTTACTACGATTGCGAAAGGTCGCAACTGCTTTTTTTTATTATCATAATGTACAGATGGAACTCGATGTACTTTAATTGTAAATAGAAGGGATGAATAATTAGCGTTAAAATTTCGGATCTGTTTATTTTGTTTAACTCTTAAAATAAAGTACTTACTGCATTGAATAATATCTATACAATAAACCTTGGAAAGGTGAAAGAATTGTACACAAAAATAACAAAAAATGGAACAGGTTATATTATTCAATAGCATATATGTATATTGCAGTTGTTGTTCAATGTTACATTATAATCTAGGATCATACTATTTCAATGTCGTCGTAAAAATTACTGAAAATAATGTTTCCGTACAAAACTTTTGCCACGTTTGGGGATTTTCTACAACAGTGGCGTCGCCAAGGTCCCGTTCAGCATTTCTCAGCACACGCAGACGGAAAAATAAGCGTGTCGGCCGAGACGCGCGCGAAACTGTGCGCGCGTAATTTAGTTAATAAAAATGATGCATCTCGGGGAACGCAGTCGTAAGAGGCAATAAAAGCCGGCGTACGACGCAAGTAACATATCGATTCGGCGTTGGACACCCCGAAGAATGATATAAAAAGAACATTCTTGGCGAAAGCAGACGCAACTTTTAACGTGACGAGTGACTTGAATGCCAACTTACCATAGCTGCAATAATGCTACAACACAGTCGAAGACTATAACCTCGTAATAGTGCATAATAATGTACACGGTCGCGTTTAACGGAACGAACATCCGTCGCTCGTCCCTAAAATTCCGGGGTTTCTTATGTACTTATTTTCGATCACCCTGATAGATCACGAATAAACTACTTCTGCACAATTCACTGCTCAAAGATGACATTTCATTAAATTAAGTAATTACATAATACAATGCGAATCGTCGTGTGGATCCTCAGGTGCTTAATTATTCGTGGTCCATCAAGGTAATCAAAATGTGCACATTTATTGGCGACCCGCATTAAGTATCTTTTCAGCTGCATTAAGCAATGTTTCTACTTTCATTTTATTTATTGTTATTTCTTTCGTGATTTCAACCGGAAAATTCTTTGCTACATGACTAGTTCTACGTTTTTTTAACTCTGACGTACATCGTGAAACATGTGCAATCGAGTATTTTAGTTTGATTATTCGAAAAAAGTGGCATTTATCAGATTTTTTTATGGAACGATTATGGAACGATGTACTTCTTTGTTTAGATAGCACTTAACGAACTGGATAACATTTGCTCGAATTTTTTTGATCCCTCCTGTCCTATTTCAGTTAGAAAAAATGGAGTCAATGTTTGCTGTACCTCCAGAGAAAGCTGACACTTTATTTGTCTTGCCCTGCACAGTTTAATAACTTTTATTGAGAGCGATGTGTTCCAATTGGAAATATCTGTGGTCGTCGCTTAAAGTCATGATCACCAATTATTCGTATTTCTACCTTTTCAAATTGTATTATTTTCTTCATCCTATTGAATTTAACCTTTTCCTCACAAATACATAAATCCTACATTCCACTAGCTCAATTAATGCATAAACTGAATTTTTTTACAACTGTGACATTCGACATTTTTCCTTATAGCTACAGATATAAAAATGTGTTAAATAATATAAAACGACCGTAAACATCACCCATAATTTATCTTTTCGTGAGGAAATTCAGAAAACATCGATTTACTGGCAAAGTTGCGCATATTTTATTCGAATAACGAATGTAGAATTTAGTCGAAATATTATTTGAATAAAATTTTATTCGGAACATTGGTTGTATAAAATGTTATTCAAAAAATGTATTCGAAGGACATATTCGAAATGTTATTCGAAATGTTGTTCGACTAAAATTTTATACGAATAATCGTCAACGCCAGAAAGCATAGGTTGTTTTCAACCTCGAAATTCCCGACGAAGCAGAGTAGTCATTTTTTGCATGAATATTGTCTTCCTATCTCTGTTCAGCATGATCGCCAGCTTCCTGTTTATAAAGTAATTGCTACTGTATAAGTAATATAATCGCAACGTCACTGTACCAAGTCACGGAGATCATGGACAAACCATCTGCACGTGTTTCCTATTTGCGATCGCTTGTACACAAACCACTCGCAAGCGATAATTTACGTTCTTTTTTAGCAATCACTCTATAGATTACTGGTCTAGGAGCGTCTCGCTATCGCGGTTTTATAAGAAGCCTCAAGTTTATGTTCATTCTAGAACTACGGTCGTTGATAGATCACAGGTAGTGATCAAATTTGCCATTTTATTGAACACAAAGATAAGATATAAAACAGTTTAGCTTCTCCTTTATCGCTTGCATAAGACTGGAGAAGGTTAAAGAAATGTATATTTCTTACTAGATGAGAATGAACTATGCATGAAACATCGATGATAAACACGATCTTCGTTAATGTTGTAATCATGTTTGTTGTTATGTCAATCGGAAAATTAATATTTTCCTAATCATCGGAAGTCTAGTGCCATATGCGATAACAAATTAGCTTAATCGGACAAATAGTTTTCTGTTATCTATGAAAAATAGTCATCTGGTAAATATTTAGACTTCTGAATGAATGAATTGCGAAGAATAAGATCCCCTACACACGTTTCATGCTGTAATTAGATAAAACAATTATTACTTTTTGTCATTATCTGTAAATAACGCAATCGCGAATGGTATTTGTTTGTACACTATCATAACGCGTACCACAAGATTGCTATATCTTTGGACATTAATATTTGAACAAGCTGCATTCTTCGTAACATTATATATATATATTTCTGATCAATGTACAATTTTTTCGGGCTACTGCTACCAATTATGTACTCAACAAGAAAACGTTTCACCGATAATATCGTATTTTAAACATATGGGCACATATGCATGAAATATACGTAGCATAAATGCAACTATACTATCTATTTTACACGTATTTATAGTAGACATTTTTTGTACAATTCCAACTAAAACTTCATTTTATCATATTTGATAATTCTATGACAATATTTCATGATACAGTATAAAGTTTATACCGGCTTCACTAACAGCCAGTTACAACGCGATAAATACATATACTAGATCAATACGTGACTGATACATATACATATACAGAAATCCCACGTCCATATCCATGGAAAATACCAATTTCCGGAAATCTAAATGTACCCACCGAATTCTAAAAATACATTCTCGATGTAACTTTTCATACCAACGTCGATAAAGATTCAGCGATGCCTCGCAATAGGACCTTGAGATAATACAACAGCAGGGAAATGCATATCAAGTTATGCATTTTACGCAATGTCCGCTTGTAACAGCTACAGTATCGTTCAAAAGTTCGTTTCAATCAATCCTTATGCGATTGCATATAGCGTATTTATTTGTTAAATCCGCTGGATACCGTGTAGATATATCTTTTTAACACAAATTCAAACGAAAGTGGCGATTGTGCTATAAGTATTCTCCGAACGGAACGCAATTAAAAGCTGGAGGATGCTCGAAACTTAATGAATAGATGTTTACGCGAATTTTCATTTATACATCGTCGATTGAATACGAACCAAAAGAAAGAAGTATGTTCTTTGAAAATTGCTAGCGATACAAATAAAGTAAAAATGCTACTTTATTTTACGAGTTTTGCTACACTATGCTATGAAAGCATAAAAATCTGCAGTCCACTTATGGGTTATAGTGTACTGCCATAAGACCTTCCCTACCGTTCTACTTCACGGCTACTTGATGCGGTTCTCAATCCAACTTTTGTTATAGTATGTTCACTTAATCTGTGCAATACTTTATCATACAAGTTGTATATAGCTACAGTCTAAACTTTAATGAATCCTCATAGTGCGTTAATGTTATTTAAAATCTGATAGCATTATAGCATACATGGTAAAAGAAACAAACTCTTTTGTGATTCTAATTTCCATAAAACCATAAAATTATTCGAACAATTACTCTCCACTAAAATCTGATAATTAATTACTCCGCCAAAGAGCTTGCAATAAATCAAATGTTTCAATTACTATGCGAGATACATTTATTTATGTACAAGAGTAAAGGCTCTCTATTATGCACGAACTATTATACAATGATCAATATGTGCTTCTAATTGACCTGTTTAATGATTATCATGTTGCAATAACAATCAATGTCCGTCGGTCGAGCTGTGATGATACACAAATCCATAAAATATGATAATTAGGTTGGACGCGGTTGTTTCGTGAAATTGGATTGGCGAAGATATTAAAGTTCATTCTACAAGATTAATTCGACGGTTAACATGCTAATTGGATGCTTTCTTCTGGTTCCATTGAATTTATTCCACGATGCTATTCATCAAAGGTGATGCTATTCATCTTTTATACCTTGTGCTTGATGCACTCTCTTAGTATTACTATTTACAATTACTTTTATAATAGCAGTATCAAACAAGTCGTATAATCATTTTTATTACTAGTCTGCGGATTTTATGCATTTATCACAAAAGTATCTAGGTGGAATACAAAATAGAAAATGCACGAGAAAAATATAAAAATACCATTAAATTATTCTTAACTGATTCAAAATATTAAGAATAAAAATACATTTCTATGGAACTTTTGTTTGTTGCAATTGTTATTTTGCACAAAAATTTATAAATTTCTAAAAGGATTAAATTTAGTTATAAATTTATAGATTTATTATACATTTATAAATAGATTTAATTCTAAATTTTTAACAGGATTGGAGTTTTATTTATGAATTAATAATAAAATTCATATATTTATAGAAGAACATTTTTTTATTATAATTTTATTATAATAAGAAAACACGAAATTTTATTGGATATCTCTTTTAGCTAAGAATTACAATGTACGTGTGCAAAAGGCTATTAGATCATCCTAACGTTATGCGAAAGAAATTTTCAAGAATGCAACATCATTATCAACACATTTCTAAAATATATAATTGCCTTATAAAATGCAATCCAAGTAATACTTATAATATCAAGAATTTATCGACGACGTTCTTCATTTCAAACTTTAGAGCAGATAACTGCACATAAAAAGATGTGTATATAGAATATTTTTTCTACACAGTATTAAAACTGCAACAAAATCGGCATTTACTTGTTAAATTCTCCACATTAGGAATACTTACAGCATCAACAACTAGGACACGTAACAGGCTATTATCATAGTTCAGAGTCAATATTTATGTAGCAGTGTTCCGTGTATATGTACTCAGTTTTCTTCCACAAATTTGCAACCCACGATAGAGCAGAACATTCCACATTGCGCTGAAATTCGAGCGTGGTGCCTGTACGTCTAGCAACACCGGGGTATATTGTATTCATGTTTCCATCGTTCGACAGGATCGCCGAAAGGGAATATCCGCGCACCATAGCATTCAGCTGTATTGACGGAAGTTGAGGAAGCCCACCAATGAAAATTTCGGTTCGAAAGGCTGCCATTTGCTCGAGCTCGTATTGCAAGATAAACTTCGAGTAACTTCGCTGACTTTACTGTCCACAACAAACATTGTTGCGAGTTTTCATTGTATTTCATTGTGCCATGCTAATTCGCTTATGGCATCAACAAATTATTGACGATCACTTCGGACTACAACCAGTATATTCGCGTAACGAATATCGAATAAAATTTTACTCGTAAGATTTATACAAAATATTATTCGAAACGTTATTCGGATAAAATTTCATTCGAAACATCAGTTGAATAGAATTTTATTCGAAAAAGAAAGAAAATGTTTTTTGGGAAATTATTTTTTGTCAAAGAAGAGCAATGATTTCACATCTGTACTAATTTCTCTCCAAAAATACTTACTTGATTAGAATATATTATACAAATGGGTAATTTTTTTGCGCACCTCAAACAACTCATAAATTGCATGGTTTTAATGCAGGTGGTAAATTGCATAAGTTGCATGGTTTTAATGCAGAAAACGAAGACGTTAATTTTGTATTTAACCATTATTGATAAAACGCATAATTCAAGAGTCAGTCAAGACGTGCTAGTTACGCGTCACGTCCTGTACAATAAACATTCCGCGAAGCTGCAAGTTCGACAAGTTGGAAGAGGTCTAAAAATCGAAACGACAGTGGCACACGGCCTAATTTTCGGTGCACACGAAAGTGCAGATGCGAAAGCTGCCGAAGAACTTGTAAAACATTTTATTGGCGGAGTTGAGGAAGGAACGGAGTTTACACGGGAAACGTTCTTAACAAGAATGCAACTTAGTATGAAATCTTCTTCCGCAATAGCGCCGGAAAATTGAAGGGTAAGAGTTACAGAAGAACCAGGTTATTACGGGTTTGTTACCTGACGCAAGAGCAAGCTTGAAGACCATTGTTTACGAACCGAAAAATTCCATAGCTCCAAGAACATCTTCTACCAGTGATATATAAACGAAATAAAAAGTTCCATCGTAATTTATAGATGATTATGAAGGCAAAATTAATTCTAGAATAGCGGAATGTCGCCCATAAATCTAAACGGATGATAGTATCGTCACCGAACTATGGATCTTTGCGCAAAATAAATTATTCTGAGTCCAATAAAAGTTCTACTTTCAATAATTTTCTGATGTTTCCGTTGTTTTGTGCTACACCTACTCATTTCAATCGTAATAAAATCCGCAGTTCACTGGACTGCGGATCTTTATGCAAATTTTCATTTCCATCCGTCATTTTACAAAACTTTGGAGTAAAGAAAAAGTTTGTTGACTAATCTTTCGAATCAATTTTTCGAATGAAGTTTTATTCTTCAAATAAATATTACCTGAATAACGTTTCGAATAAAATTTTATTCGTAGAATTTATTCGAAAATTACTGTTTTGCATTTGATCTACTCATTTTTGTGATAAATGCATAAAGTCCGCAGTCGAATAATCGCTTTAGGGTCAACCGAATCGCAAAGGAGATCCAATCGGAAGATAGAATTAAAAATATACGAATTCGAACGTGTGGTGGGCGAGAATGCAATCGAAAAAATGGAAAAGTCACTGCAGAAAATATTTCGCTCAGCATGTACATCGGCGGAACTGAATTCTGTATGAGGCATAAAATATTGAGGATCACCATAGAAATAGAGACGCTCTCGAGAATTCTGGGTCTTCCGTATAATACCGCAGCGGCTAAAAGATTAATTGTGTTCCCGGGCAATAATGTGTAACAGTGGACAATTCTTGGACAATTAGTTTCCGTTGCGGTTAATTCGGAGAATTGATCGGATGCTCCTCTCGGAACGGAATTGCAACGCAATTGTAGGAGACACCTACGGCGAAAATGTTTGATGTCCGTCGATGAACGCTTAATGAACGGGCAGTCAATATGTAGCGTGGCAACCGATGTAGAACCGATAAAAGAGCAACGAACAGGTTCTCAAACAACAAACCCGATGGCTTTATTAATTTCGGTTTTTCTCGCAGCTTTTGCACAATTCAACCATTGTTTCACCTTTTGCACTTGAACAACGAGTCTGACTCGCGATGACAATCTAGTTCATATGAATGTTACTAATTTCTTCTAAATCGAAATATAGATGTTTATTATAAGTTTAGAATAAAAATGGATTTCTCTTAACTTTATAATATTTCAGACAAATTTTCTAGAATTATTTGATTCTTCTGTTTGCAAAATCTAGGGATGGAAGTAAATGAAGTCATACGAAAAACAGAAATTGTCTCGTTCTATCAGGGAAATGATTGAAGACGAAGAATTGCTAATTGACGGAGCTTGTGAAAGAGTTCGTAGCGCATGGGTTAATTTCAAGAAATCTTGTTAATTACAAGACTAAATTTATCTAGGCAGGTAGATAAACTGAGAAACTTATTGAATCACTTCACTTGTAATATGAAAATTGTTTCGCGAAACCGGAATCAATGTCCCCGCGGATTTCAACCCCCGGCCTCAGCTTTACTGGTTACAAGTTAACTACTTTGCGAACCACTTTCACCAGATCTTCAGGATTCTTAAGCTATTATGTCGGCCTTGCCTTCTAGCCGGCTTTTGCAACCGAGGATTATTATGCGATGCTTAATTTCTTGCTTCCTGCGGGATGTATTATTATTATTATTAACCCTCGGAAGAGTTTATTAGATTTTATTATTCAAGATTGTTGATTGAATCAAGAAATAGCTACAACTATCCAACAATTTTGTCAAAAATTGTTTAAACTATGAATCCGAATGGACCCGATCCCCACCGTCCGAGCGTGAATGCCTTTCCTTTTCCTGCATTATAATATCAAAGTATTGTGAATAATCATGAATAAATGGAGGACAGTCTGTAATTTCATATTCCACGTTTATCAGCTAACTCATTGTCAATTCCAGTTTCACCATGTGATAAACATTGACATGAAAATCCATAGTCGAAACCAAAAGATCCTACGCAAATACATTAGTCAATTGTTTATATATATACGTTCTACTCATCAATGTTCCATCAATCGAATTTTCCCTTAATTGATCCTCCAATAATTAATCGCCTCGTTGATCGATGTCCGTTGATCATCGGGATTCCATTGTACGTCTCTCAAATAATAATTACATCACTGTTCCGTTCATAATTAAAATTTAACTATGTACGTGAATTATTTTTTCATATCTACGTTTATCAGCAAAAATCGTATGAAATTTATATACACAAGTTATTAATACGGAGAATTTTTAGGGGACAATAATCAATTCTGCAGAACGCGACGAGGATCAACGGAGATCTCTCCAAATTGTGTACAACGAAAAACTGGGTCCTTTATGAAAACTGTATTATCGAATGTGAATGGAATAATTCAACGGAATCAATCGAATTTTCAAATATTCCATCGGATCTGTTCCCGATGTGTTTCGATATCTCTCCGTGCTGTATTTTTTTGCCAGTCTTCTCGCATTGTCATCGAGTTCGCTGATATTTCGAACAAAACTTCCGGTCGTGCAGAGAGATGTTAACAAATCGATCACTGCAATATTCGAACTGCTTCGGTACATTTATGTATAGCTCGACAAGGAACTACTTTGATTAAAAATTTCTCAACAAATAAACGATGGACGCGTTGATCTAACGAACGATGAAGTGTTTCCTCCACTCTATGACGATATTATTGATAATTAAAAAATTGATTTCCTTCAAGGAGAATCTGTTTCTAATCATTAATTACTTTCAGCGGATAATTAACGATTAAAAGCTATGATTTCTTGCAAAATATCCAGGCGAAATTATTTTGCACTAATCCGGATTACGTTACAAGTGCGATTATATGAAGCAGAGTGATAAGTAGATTGTGGACTCTATGTATACATTTATGATAAAAATGAATAGATGAAATACAGAACAGTATTATCTTTGTACTATTTTATATTAAAATGATTCAGGGAAGAGCTTATTTTACAAAAATTCACAGTCTAGTGATGAGCTTCAAATAATTTATTATATTGCATATTATTATTTCTATTTTATTATTTTATTATATATTCTATGCTGGAAAAAGATAGTACAGAAGGAAATGTAAAGATCTCACAATCAAGAATGATTATAGCAACAGAACGTTGCAAATCTATAATCTATTAACGATTAATTAAAAAGTCAAAATATCTATGATACAAAAAATATACAGTATGTAAAAGTTCATTTAAAACAATCTTAAAACAGTGAGAAATTTTACTGGATTCTAAAATGTACTTTTATACAATTAGTATTAAGATTTTGGAGTAATTTACAAAGATTGACTCAAGTAAGAAATTGCGTAGAACAGAAAAATAAAATTCAGAATTATTAAGCAAATATCGTGATTATTTTGGAAAATATAAATAATCTTTATCTTAAACATAGAAGCAAATCAATTATGCATCACTGAAGCTTCAGAAATTGATAGTACCAAATCTATTTCTATTATACCTTTCATCAACCTAGTTAATTTTTGTTACAATCTTCCCATACCATCCAATCCAATTTATAATTAATTTTTTTCATGTACATACACATTTGTACGAAACACGTACACAGCGTATCGAATTCTACTGAAAAATAGGGAACACACAACAGCAAAACAGGAGGGTACTGAATAATATGAACGTAGCGAGCGAACATTAAGTTCCCTGGAAAAATAACTCGTCATCCATGTCAGTGAGTGCACGTGGTCTCGTGACTTGAGGAAGCTTCCGTGTTGGTCGAACGTGTCTGCACAGGCACGAAATGTGTGCCCCTATGATCACGATACACCCGAAACATGTCATTTATCAACACCGCGCCGTCGAAACTGTTTGTTCCGAACCGCCACCGAAAAATTACATAAGCGCATTGGAATCGAAAAATCGCGGGGTATGTCATCGATATATAAAAGGAGCCTGTGTCAGACCGAACGATTCTAGCAGCAGGAAACACAACTTTCGATCAATGATCATTTCGCACACGCAGCTACATAGGCACGCACGAGGCCGACACCGAGCTTGATATTCCGGATGAAACTATGCGTACAAAAAAGGAATCTGAAAACTAGTCATCAGCTCCGAACGATATTTTTAACAGGAGAAATGCCATCCTTGACATCGATTACGGTATCTTGTCAACGGGCGAGAATCGGGGGTTGAAGTCAGTTATGATATCGGTTTGGGTTCTTGAAACGGTGTTATGGAGAACCGAAAAAATATTATAACTGCTATAAGGTATATATCGCTTCTATAGTTATTGTAGTATATTGTAGTATAGTTATTGTTCTATAGTTATGCAATTCGGATATGGTTCAACTGTACGACTTCATAAGATAACAAAAACAAAGGAGTATTTATTTAAACATGTAGCTTAAATAAAGTTATATGCACGTAGTGATTATTGCAGAGCAATTTTCAGTAAGGCAGCGCATTTTCATGCTATCACCACTCCTATGCACTGTTATAGCAATGATAATAATACTACTGTAATTGCAATCATTTGTTTATGATGTAGTTATTCATTTGTTTATGGTTAAAAAGATTCAGCGGCCGCAGCTCACGCGGTCGCAGCCGCAGCTTGTCGGGAATACATTAAAAAGATGTGATCATACGTCCATGCATTTCATCCCTAAAGGATATTTATTACGTAAAATGGAACTATAACGGAAGCACGGAAATGAGAAATAACCGATGGAAGATCTCATGAACAGAAAGCGATATAAATCAGAACCGATACATCCCTTGCAATAAGTACAATACGTTCTCGGTTCTCCCTAACTGTTTTATTCAGAACCAATATGCATATAACAGTTTGAAACAGTTATTTTCCGAACCTTTACCACCCCTGTCGAGAATACAGTTTTTCGCTTCGATCGGAATGGTTTCGTCGTTCGAAGAAGAGGGTCCGTAGAGTGGTTTCGATTTGAAATGGAATCGGTACGTAAAGTCGTGTTTTCAAGTTCACAGACTACTGAACCGTCGGGTTGTTTCGCTCAGCGATCGTTACCGGTCGTAGGAGGAAAAAGGGGTAGAAGAAGCGCGTGTACAAGCGTTATCAATAGGTCGTCGCGTGCGGCGAGTGGTCAATGAATGTGGCATCGCTCACCTGAAAGTCACAGTGGATAATTTCGGCGTCATCCAGGAGTCGAATAGTGGCGCGATGCACCACCGTAACGTCGCTCTTGCTGCCAAACTTCAACATTTCTGCCCTCAAGTCGCCACCCGAATTATCCCTCCGGCCCTCATCGTCTCCTGCTCCGCAGCACCACACACTGCCCGCTGATTACACTCGATTTACGTTGCCGTTGCTTTCCCCGTCAACGATGGAGTTGTCGCAGACGCGTGGCTCTCTTGCAAATTTTCCGACGGGCTGACACTACGCACGACAGCACAGTAAAATGAACGACGAGACATCACCGTAAAGGAACTCTGAACTCTGTCAACCGGTCCCGTCCCATCCACTGGCTCGCTCGTCCGACGATGCCACGTTTACAGCGCAACGCATCGAACGCGACGTTGCCGTGCAAGGACACGGGAACACCGCGATGCGATTGGTCCCTCGCGCACATCATGGCGGCATATATGAATCGCGAACCCTCTACGGAGCTTAATTCCAAAGAGTCAACCCAGCGGATGAATATTTCGTACTATAGACGTTATTAATTAAAATGTAACAGCGTTCATCGAATACTTTTTTCCATTCGTGAAGTGTGCAGAAAGACGTAGCAGTTCGCTCAGCTATGACCACTGGTGCTGTTTCTTCGTACTATGTTTAATATTTTAACATCATATCATAACCTACCAAAAAATTCTTCAAATCGCTGGATAATAGAACCTTGAGAGAGAAATAGAATGAATATTTTCAGGGTACAAAATACTCGAGTTTACCGTGTTTCTTGGGCCAAAGGAAAAATCAATGTACGTATGCATTAATAATAAATTTTTATTACCAGTAGAGGCAGGTACGCTCCGATGTTGAGCGAGACAGCACAGACGTGCATAGGGTACGTTAGCGTAAGAGCGGGTTGTTTTGCTATCTTGCCACCATAGACGATGATTTAGAGTGGACGGGTTGCGCAAGTGCACGGAATTCAGCGAAATAGATATCTGAAGAAAAATATAGGAAGAAATTTCTGTTTTAATTCTGTTTCTGTACCATAGATGAGAACAATAAAATCCATTTAGTTTCTGAAGATTCGCGATCCATAGTCTAAAGAAAACGCAAGTGAAACATTCTTAATTGGGCAGTAACTTTTACAGTTTACAACGGGTTCCGGTTATAAATTTAGGAAGAATAAATTGGACTTGTTAACAATGTAGTTTAAAACCACGGACGAGGTATTAGAGCAGACCAATCATACAATGTATGTTGTGTCACGTACTCGCAGGATTCCATTACCATTTCCATGTAACGTTCTGCCCTATCGATTGGGGCAAGTTTTTCACCAATTGCAATTAGGAATAGATTTAACAATCAATATACTTTTGTAACCTGATTATGTCGAGTTTTAAAATCTGATAACCATTCTCGTATCTCATCCAACGTTACCGATAATTCATAAATTTCGGGTTGTTAGTAAGAATCCAGTATTTCGTATACTTTATTTCTTCTAAGATTGCAATCGATTTATATGACGTGTATATTTGAATAATACATCTTCATTCCTTAATTTCATCTTTAGTCCTATTTTCAATATCTTCTCCTTCCTTGTTCCTTCTCTCGTCACTACTATACATTATTCTCTAATTTCATGTTTCATTCTTCACCCCTATCATTTAAATTGTAACCACCTAATTTTGTCATAGATGCGTAAGATCTGCAGTGTAGATATAACAATATACCTAACATCGAATATAATCTTAAAAATCTCGTTGTCATTTTCATGTCATCTGCAACATCAGTAACAAAATATTTTTATCATCCTCCGATTTCAACGATCTTGCTTGAGATTGTCATAACTTTTTCCTATACATTTTCTGTTCTTTATTTTATGCACGTGAAACATGAGTACAAAAATCGTTTCAGAAAACAGTAAGACAATTTTTAATCGCGCTTCAAAATAACCATTCGTGTTCAAAGGGTTGAATATCATCTGCAGCCTTTGCCGGGTCAGAATAGCGCGAAGAGGATAATCGTTCTTATCGACATCGAGTATCGCGGTGTAATACTGTTTCAAGGACTATACGTAGATAGCGCTCCGTAACGACCGAGAGGCATAAAAAGTGTGAAAGTCGTTTTGGTGGGGATGAAGCCGGGGCATTGAACAAAGGTTGGCTGCGTCGGTCGTGGAGCCGGCGGCGCATTCACGATTCAAACATGGCAGCGGCTACTAGCGTTGTCGTGCTCGACAGGGGCAACAATACCACCTGCACGATTAATTTACACGGTGTGTGCGCGCGTACAAATTACCGCAAACGAACAGATCTGCGAGTTCACCGTCAAACTTCTTCAGCATTCCTTTTGAAAACGTTGATCGGCAACGCAGCGACCTAGTATTTTTTTGCGCGAGCCGTTTTTATCCCGACAGGGTATATTCCACATCATCGGTTATCGTTACAGAAATATGTCAAACAAACAGTGCTAGACGACCGGCAGTCCTCGATTGTACACACCGCGATGCGTTGACAACGTGCCGCTCCCAGATCTGGTTCGCGTTTTCACAAATATTATCCGGGAGTACGAAGTGTGTGCGCGCCTTTACTCGGGAGCCTAACCTCTAGTTTTTGTGCAGTTCTACGTGCATTTGCGGTTTCGTATACAGATATATATATACGCATATATTCACGAGCTTCGAATTTTGCCGTAGATACGAGGTGTTGTTTCTGCATTATTCGCCTGTGTCCTGCGGGATTAGTTGAATTTGAATGTCATTCGAGACATCCACTCGATGTTGTTGTAAACAGGCCTCAGATTTTTAAAAAATTTTTGTCTATGAATGACAGTTACGTGACAAGCGTGCGCGACGGTAGTTACATATCGGTTGTGAATTAATGCTTAATAAAAAGTTCACTGTCATGCTCGAGAGTTATGGCAATAAGAGAGCTGGATCTTTCATACTGATGAAACTTCTTTATTTTTTTAGGGGCTACGGTGGTATCCTGGCGAGTGAATAATCAAGAACAACTGTTCGTAAGGTAAGTTTTGATATTTGTTCTAGTCATACTATAGATATTCGTCTTATGAATATTCTCTACTTACGATTACATAACAATCACTGTTTCTCGAAGAAAAGATAGGATGCACTTCTAAAAATTCGCAGTAACAGTATATTGCAAATAAAATGAAAACATTGTTAGGTTTGAATTTAAACATTCGATTTCTGAAGTAGAGGTCATTTGAAAGTCGTAATACATCATTTTAATACGAATTCTTCTAAATACATTTTCGAAAACGGGAGTTGAGTATCGAGTCATTTTGTACACATAAATATAACAAGTTAAATCATCGCAAGATCATTTTCTTTTTGTTTCGCACATATGTAATTGTGAATATTTTTAAGTCACGGGCCAATTGAACAATTTTACGTAATAAAAATCGGATACAGGAAGTTTACTTGAAATTCGATCGGCACTGTGTACCGCGTATGTACGATATTAAAAGTATTAAATTTCGCTACAGCAGAAGTTTATTTTGTAAAACAAACATCGAGAAATTGAAAAATACGGAAGTTTGCCACACGGATGCACTATACATACATACGTATGTATCTACCATTAATATTATAAGCTCAATAATTTCAGTAGTTTCTTTTTGTATATTAGTTACAAATAAATTCAAGACGAAACAATGAAATAAAATAAATGGTATAAAAGCATCAAAATTGAGATTTAGTTAATACATCGCTTTACAGCGCTATAGAGTGTTACGATAGCGGGGAGAATTTGTTGCCACAATAAAATGGTGGAATGGCCATCGGAGAAAGTGACAATATAATTGAAAACAACCGTTTCACTCGATTTACGCTTGACTTTTGTTATACATCGTAGCTTTCTTTTCAGTTTACATGCATTGGTTGAATGTGAAATTGCTTTACATCAAACGATTTAATAAATAAAGGACGGTATAAAAGAAAAATCAAAGTCCATTGATCTCATCAAGTAAATGAGTAAATACTTTCAACCGGTGGTGCATTTTTGCAAATAATATTAAATTACGTATTGCTTCGGATCTACATACATATAGTGTAATATCAACATTTTCCATAAATTAATCCTGCCTTTTTTGGATCCCTTCGATTCAATGCGATTTACAGTCGTTTGTCATTATCACGATTGTGTAATATTTACGTTTTACGTTTGAAAAATATCTGAGGGAAATCCTGGAAAATTAATATAAATAAAATTGTGACAGAGTTCTATGTAGCCTCAATACAAATTTGAGATTGCATAAAGATCCACAGATAATTGTACATCAAAATCTTTACGTAGTTAAATGATTATAAAATCCAAGAAAATCTTTCCATTAAAAAATATTAACGTTACTTTTACCACACGAAATGAATGTTTCCCTCAATCCGGTCTACGACATAAAGCAATCTAGCAATCCAGTAATCCAGTTATCATTTTGCTCTCGTCATGCTACGTTCTACATCTCGCGTTCGAACAATTATGACCGAAGCACAATAGTTTATAGCGCAATTCTAGCTGACCAAAATAATTCTTTTCTCTATATTTCGAATAATAATTATATATAGGAAACAAAAATATATTCATTTATAAAAATGGCTTTTCAAGAAGTTACTGCTTGTGTCTATATTGTACTTAAAAAAAAACAGCGTTACGCTGAACTTATTAATACATAATTATAATATATATATATATAAAGTACATATGTAATGTATATAGTGTAATAAAACATTATAATTACATGAATACAAACATATACAAAGTAATCCCACCTTTATTGAGTCTGATTCGTGTTCTTCACTTCCAGCATTATATTTAACTATATTCTAGCTGTATTATGATTACAGTATAACTAAATTCTTTATTACCTCAAATTTACAAGTATACAATACATATATAAATAAACAATTATGATATATACATAAAAGGTGTATAATACAAACGTATATTCACGTAGAAGGAAGTGTAACAAGAATCGTTTTGCTCAGTTAGAATCGCGTTTTAGACCACTGTGCGAAGAGTTCTCTCTCTCTCGAGGAGATTCGTGTGTCTTCGATTTCCATCGATAGGCGCATTGTTCAAAACAGTAGTAACTATTCGGCGCAGTAATAAGAGCCAAGATATATACGCGACGAGTAAGACAAGTGTGCACACCTGCCCAAGAAAGAATCGCGTAAAAGCGCGGTGCCCGTGACGATCGTTTTAAAAGCGGCAGTCCGGGAGCAGACGTTGAAAAAACTGACGGAGCGAAGGCAAGGGCGCTCTGGACCAGTACATACCTTTTACACGAGGTTCAGGGCCCCTTGCCAGTTGCCAGTCATCGGTTCTTCCGACACTTAAAGGCGCTGTTGAGACCATCTGTCTGTCTCTTTCGCCGTTCCTCCGGATACACGCGGCGATATTCTCGCTACGGATGCCGAAATCTATCCCAACGACACGGAAAAATCATGGGAAAACTGTGACTCCAAGGATCGGTGATTGACCCTCCGAATTGCTGATGCTGACTCCATTTTGGGTCATTGAACTGTCGAAATTCTGAATTTCTAACAACTATTTTAGTAACGGAAGTATCCAGTTATGATTTTCCAATAGTTATTTTAACACTAGAACTATCGAGTTCGGATTTTATAACATTATTTTATTTTAGCACTAGGTGTATCGAGCTCTAACAGAGTGCGGAGAAAATTCTGATCTTACATCTGTATATTTATATTCAGCTATTTTGAAAATAAGGACACTTCAATTTAATCCGCGATATATTTTACTGCAAAACTGAAGAATAAAATTTACATTGAGTGTGTTTAAAGCTTGCTCCTTCTGCTTCAATACATTTTCGAAGCAATTTTCGAAAATTATTCATGATTGTCGCACACTCGGTAATTATGATTTCGTTCCATGCAATTTGTAAAACTAGTTTTATCTCATTCGTCAACTCGAATGATTGGGAGGAGAGATCTTCTACCTTCAATAATAATAATTTTAATCCTTCTCTTTTTACCGTTCTCTCTACCTCCTTTTTTCAGTATCCGGTAGTCATAACTAGGCTGCGAATCTTGCAGAATAACAATTTTCTGCATTGGTTGCAAGAAACAGGAACTGAATAAACCTTTATTTCTGTTTCGAATAATTTTAACAAGTTTTAAATAATATAATGGAACTAAAAAAAAGCTTCCTTTATTAATTAAACGTTGTAAAAGAGAAATAAAAATGCTGCTTGACATTGTAAATTTATACGTTCTCTTGCATTCAGAAAAGCTGCACATGCGATAAATGCATAAGAATCCGCAGTCTAGTAATTGTATAATGCAGAACGCTGAAAATTAAACGAAAAATTGATTCTGTGTATTAATAAGTACAGTTTCTTAGGATAGATCAGCATAATGAATTTTTCGAATACTGGATAAGCTGGTTTCGAGTGCAGATATAAATAGTTTCGAAGTTAAATTTGTTCATCTTCGATCATAATCGTGACATTGTGCATCGTGGCGAAAACGGTGGACAAGCCGGCTTGTAATTTACTCCAATTTCCGTAGAAACGGCTATAAAAGTTACGTCGGTATGTCTGACGTGATATGGATCTCTGCATCCGTGACGCGTCACCGAAACAGGCTATTGTCATCATTAGACTGCGGATTTTATGCATTTATTGCATCCACGATCATCCGAAAATTTCTATTATTAGACCTTCAAACACATCTTACTTGATTTGAACAGAAACAGTGATAAAGTAAATGAACTTCGATTGGAAATTCTACGAATTAGTAAAAATTCATTGCATGAAGATCGTGAACAACTAGATCTCGCAATCATCTTTTATTAATCTTGTCTTAATCGTATTCTAATAATTTTATATACGTTGCAATTAATCGATGAATCTGAACAAAAGGGGCGAGCGTCATTGAATAACATATAATTTTGAATACGTAAAAGAAATTGAATTTGTTTGATAAAGTAGGAATATGCTAACCGTCTTAGAAGCACAGGAAAAAACAGATGTTTCCCTTCTTACGATTTCACCACTGCAGGAAGTGCTCATATGGTAGTTTCATCTATGTTCAACATCTGTGTACTTTAACGCAAGAGCTGAACGGAGAAACGAAACCGTGAAATTCGAGAAGAACTTCTATGGGAAACCAGTTCGCGTCATAACGTGCGTTTCATTCAAACTGTTCAGAATTTTCTATCATTTCTTGTTTAACGCTTGAATGGCAGAACTAGAGTCCATCTGGACCCAAAGTATAAATATTTTTATTGGACCATTCAGTTTCTGACAATTTAAATTGTTACATGTTTTATTAAGGTTTACTGAAAAATTAATGCTTCTGGAAGAAATACCTTAATGAATATATTGCGAAAAAAATCATGAACAAAATTATAAATGATCCTAAACATACTGAGTTGTATTTTTATCGAAAGGGCCTCCTGTTCAAAGCATGTCTACAAATTTCTATTAATTCTCCGACACCACCATCATACCATAAATATTGTATAGTGTTTAGTGATTAGTTATTAGCATTTTTTTCCGTCATTTAAATAGATTAAATTAAAATTGACACGTTCAATCACAGTCCATATAAGTGTCTAACATGATTCGATTTTCTAAATTCCATTCAAAAATACGTCTTCTTATTCATATTTATTGATTCCACGTTCTTCTTTAATTCTTTATCCTACCACGCAACCATAAACCTCGCTTCGTCTTTATGAAGGATCGCATCGTGCTTAACAATATCGAACAAATCTAACGTGTGCATGATTTCTAACAAAATGAGAACAAACAGTTTACCATCCAACAATATTAAATTACGATGAACCTTATAAATTAGCTTTTAATTTAACTTCAGAAACCCCGTCTTCATCTTTTTTTCTGTCTTGTATGTCATTGACTATCAATTTCTTTGATCATCTCCATATCCTTTCTCCATCAATACGGAGATCTCCTACTGTTAGGTTTTCCAATGAAAAAATTATTTCGCATTGAAATATTCCCATCTACACCGTGCAAACTGAATAGCGTAGAATCAGTTTCGATCGTATTAATAGAGAACCATGAATAGCCTGCGAATCTTTATGCAAAATGAAAATTATCTGCATTAATTGCAGAAAATAAATATTGTATAGAGGTTGATTCCTTCTTCTATTAACCTTAACAAATTGCGAAGAATACAATAGTGTCTTTAAATTCTTCTATAGCTTCGATTGTTTCGTATTTGGCATATTCATCCTCGATTTAAAATCTCCGATACTTTTGTAAAACAAAAAATTACAAATGTGTCTACTGTGTATTTAACAAGAAGTAGTAAAGGAAAGGTAAAATTAAAGATTAAATTAAAGGTTAAATTAAAAAAATATTTCGAACACGAATTCCATATTTCGCGTTAGAAGACTTTATCCTGTACTGTTCAACTTTTGTTCTATGGAACACTGTGCGTCGCACAGAAAGCGATAGAACCGAATAATCGCATGCCCGCAATAGCCATTCGATGGTTTAGTAATACGCGACACGCGTTCGGACAATCCGTTCAATCGGATTAATTGCTCGAACGTTGCTTTGAAACTTTTTTTCAACGTCGGAACGAAACCGTGGCCGATTCTGGCTCGGCTCGTTGTCGCGAGAGCAAGATGCGCGAAACAGAAAGTGCGCGTATTTGATTTTGGCGAGCAGGGTGCACGCGCACGCGAGACACTCGAAATTTTGAAAAGCGAGCAATGCGTGTATACACGGCTCACAGTGCTCTGTAGACGGAAAATAATGCTGTGGAGCGTTCAGAGCAGAATCCAGTTGAATGGGAATGTTGTAGAATGCCGGCAAAAACCGCAGGCCCTGGGGATCATTAGTCTATGGCCGAGCCTATAACCCATCGCGGTATTATACCGGGTGAAACCTCAGCAAGTGATCTTTGTTCGAAACAAATCAACCGGTAAACAAAGGGGTAGCCTGGGTGCACGCGGAATCAAGTGTGCGAAATCTGTTTTTATTTCTACACCACCTAAGTGGTGTTATGATAACGCCCGGATATACAAATTCACCAGTTTTCTTCTCTAAATATTCTAGAACGTTCGATTTTTTTCTTTGTATCGTTAGTGAATGTGCATTTGAGCTGCATGTTCGTTAAAGCAATCGTCCATGTGTCGTTATTTAATCGGCAGAGGATATTATCGTAAGCGAGCTGCTTTGGCAATGAGTTCGTACATCCCTGAACACAATTCCAGCATCATCTTTTTTGAAAGTGTAATGCTACTCCTAATAAAAAGTGTTCGAACACCTTTTGAGACGCAATAACATTTTTAAAACTGAACTAAATTATTTGTATATTTTGGGAATGTTAGAGGTTACTGCATTAAGAAGGTGTTTTATCACATGGCTGTGTAATCTTTTTTTGCAACAGACTGTTACATTAAATATTATTCATCTTCTTTTTTTAACAAATCTATACCTTGGAAAACGATTTCAAGAAATTTTCGCTGATTAGCAAATCAACGTAACCGAATCTGAGAATCCCGAATCGGAGGATATCGACTAATTTCAAGAACATTATAAAATTACTAATTTCATATTTCGCAAATGCATATTGGACATTCGTGAGACTATTTCGTTTACGAAATATGGCTGAATAGCCATATTGTAGCCGCTCCAAATCGAATCAGCATTCTCTTAGGCAGAAACCACGCGAAGAATTTTTGCACTAGCCTGTTCCGATGCGTTTCACAGCGAGCAGTGTTGAGTCACGTACAATTCCGTTGACTTTTATGCACTTTGTACTGATTTTAATAATTCCACGCTCACACGCTTCGCTTTTTATGGTCGCGAGCGCGTTGCGAGCCTAGAAACGCACGAATCCTCCGATCTCTGAGGACAGAGGAAGAAATTCTCGACACGCGATTTCCAATGAAGATTCTTGCGGTTCTGTTATTAAGAGTTCTATGCAGAATAGTGATCCCTTCTTCTTTCCTGTTCGAGCCGAAGGAGTTCGCCGGGAACTTATGAATGACGGCCGGCGCTCGTTCGCGCCGTTAACCTAATTTTTACTGCCTGCTCATTAGAGCCAGTGAATTGTCGTTTAACAAAATTCATGCGACCGGTCAGCTGTCGCGACAAGATTTGAAATCCGGGCAACGAGGGCGACGAGCGCAGTGTAACACTATCATTCGCGAAGAATTCGCTCGTTCACGGCCCACTCGTCCACTTAGGCCCACTGATTATGCACCGGCGCGGTCTGTGTCCCAAAGAAAGCCGCCAAATCGCTCGTTATCGCGATCTCGCAATAAACCCGTTACGTTCTTTGCACGTAGCTTGAATTGTCCTCCCGGCCGAAGAACTCCGCGCTACTTCACCTTTTGTTTCCATGTTTAATCTCGACGAAGTTCAATTTGTTTACTTTATGTTGAACCCTTTTTACTGGAACTTTTCTTCAGTGGAACCTGCGCAACGCGAGGATTTTATTTCTTGCCTCGAAATTCGACTTGCCGTGGTTCCACCGTGTCATTATCCTAATTTTTACGAGCTCGGCTCGGTGTGTGGGAATTATCGGGTTGTAATCACCGACCAATTATCCATTGTTGGGGATTATTGTCAGGGAACAGGTGTTTATCGTTGTTCAGTTTTTTATTGTCATTATTATCATTGTTCGAGGCCAGGAATTGAGAATCTGGTTGCAGCGAATCGTTATATTATACAGTGTGACTTTATAGTATGTACGAAAACGGGCATTCAGTAGACACCGATCTTAAAAGTACGTGGCTTGTATTATGAAAATCTTCATACATCGGTGTTCGTTGTTAATTAATTGTAATATTGTACATCATTGAACTCTAAAAAGCTAGTGTACTCCATCTATCCTCTCTATCAATAGCAATCGTCGTGAAACAACCCAGCATCATTCCACATTATTACTGTGAGGATTTTATGCGTTTATGGCAGAAACAAGTAGGTTGAATGCAAAATCGCTTAAATATTCAATTCAAACTCATTGAAATGATTAAGAAAAGAAATAAATGTCTTTAGATACATAATCTACTAAATATGAATGTTTTTCTAAATCCAATCCAAATTTTTATTCTTGTGTTACCAAAATCTAGAAATAAGACTGGATTGAGACATACGATAAACAAAACCTGCCACGTTCTAGTAGGGAAATTAGTATGGACGAAGAAGTGCTAATCGATACAGCTGTGAAAGAAATCATAGTGCAAGACAATTTTTATTTTGCATAATGATTCGCGGTTTAGATTTCGTTCAAACGTTTAATCCTTCAGTTTCATCATAATTTAACACTTCATCTATCGGCAGTTTTCTAACGGTTCTTATAAAATCGACGACCAACAGTGAAAAATTTCTAACAAAAATTGCTCAGAAACTACAATAATCTCGTTCGTAATCCATCAAATTATTTACATTAATATAAATGTAACAAGGTCTATCGAAATTATTATGTAAAAGAAAATTATCGAGCTTCTCTTATCGAGCCACAGTTCAGTTATTGAGAAGCCTATTAATAGGCTTCCGCTAAATAAAGTGTTAACGAATTCAGTCAGAGTCATTCATCAACAATATGATCATTGTTCGTTGAAGAGACATTTTCATTAGACGGTTTGCTTATTCAATCAAGCAAAAGCTTCTATTTCATGAAATCAATTCATAATTGATAATTTACCGACCGTTGCATAAATGCGAACCCAAGCGAACCGTGGTCGAGCCCGAAACGAGCCCCGGCTTATTTCAGTACGCCCAACTACCCTGTCGCGTATGTATAAGTTCTCGTTGAAGTAGGGTCGTCCGTCGATATCGGTCGTTTTATTGTCGGGAGTTTATGGTCGCGATGACGTCGGAAAATTCGTGCGGCTATACGATTTTTTACCGTAAACGTTTTCGTTTATCAGCAGCTGTTGGGATCGCGGCTCCGGTCGTAGTTCCGCACGAACGTTTTCGCAGGGCGAGGGCAAGTCCGTGGCGTAGAATGGTCGCCACGGTGCAGGCAACCCGGTGTAAACGTGTCCGACCTAGTATAAATAGGTTTGCTTCTTGCCCGCCTTAGTTAAACAAAGTTCCACCGCGCCAGGAACCATTGGCAGAGGAGAAGTTCGGGAGAGGAGAGCCTTGCTAATCCTGCCTGCTTGCCTCTCTCCTGGCGCTGGCTGTACTGTTGCTGTTGCTTCCACTATAGGGGAGCGGCCGCCGATGTAGCTGATGCTCCCCGGCGCGGTACTGTTACCATTGAAAAGAGGAAAACGCAAAAACTGTCAGCTTCCAGTCGAAACTTCGAGCTACCACCGTTCGTGTTTACCGGGTAGCCACGTCGAACTCGAGGAAACCGGTGGTCCGCGATGTTCACGCGTTCTGTAATCGAACGGAATCGTTGCTTCGCTCGTAACATCCGATGTGACCGTTCGTAATTACGTTGATCTGTCCTTCGACTTCCGACGATGTCACCTAGCCTACCTACACTATACAAAATCGGAATTTGCATAAACGTCTGCAATGTTGCATTCGGTTTACATAATTTCTGATTAAATTGCAGGTTTTATGCAGTGATGGGTAGCTGGTAATAATGCGCAACCGTCGCGAAAATATCGTGATCGCGATATCGTTCTCAAGTATCTTGATAGTCGAGAATGTCGAGATCCTCAAACATTTTTGAGAATCTCCGGAACATCGAAATCTTCATTTTGGTTTAGCTGTGCTGCATGCAATCGCCGTTTCAGACGTTTAGAGTAAAAGTTATCCCATTATTTTAGATTATATAATTTAAAACTTCCTATAAGATCCACACAACGTCTGGTGATTTGTGACAGTCGAAAAATCGATCCTCACGCTTGAGTCCATAAAAGTTATACAAAATTGAAATAACTCTATTTATTTGTTCAATTAATAAAAAGAACTCATTAACACACAAGGAATTGATAAATTTGGTTACAGTAAATACCGCTCGCTAGGTAGAAAAGTTGTTATCAAAAGTGTTTCGTTAAATCACGCTTTCATAATATGAGAATAGAGAAGATCTTGCTGACTCTTGGGTTCCGTACATTCTAACAAACTTTGTTGATGTTTGATAGATCGTAATAACAATTTAGTCATAAGTTATTGTTTCCTGCAAAGATGTAGACTGTTTAATGAATTTTTCGATATCGGTAGCAATTTCAGTAGCCAGCCAGTGGCTTGTTCTAAACGACATAGTTTCTTCATCACTTCTTGCATGATCTGTATTTAGAACAGAATCATTAATCTCTTTTTAGGTGTAACGGAATTGTTGGAAGAGCCATTAATGCACTTCCGGTAAGGTATAGTGTTATTGGATAATTTATTGTTTATCGAGTCTACGACTTCTTTTAGATGTAACAAATGCAATCACGAAAGAAATGCTATTAACGTACTTCTAGTAGGTATAGCGTGAAATTCTTTGGAAAAATAATTTATTGTTCGTTAGGGGATTAAGGTTTGCTGTTTTATTTATCTGTTGTGAAATATTAACTAAAATAATTCAAATTTCGAAGAGAAATATTGTTAATTCTCTCTGTAAATTTTCCGTACACGTTGGACATCATTCAGTAGTTCGCTGTCGTAGCCGTTCCAACTAGGAGCAACGCAAAAACTCTATTGCAGCGCACGGTTAAGGTAGGGAAACTGGAACCTCGGTGTACATGCACCGGGTGCCATTTTAAATAAACCGTGCTGAACAATAGAATACTGAATTTATGAGAAATAAAGGCTGAACGATGTTGAGTATTAAGGGGACTGAACAGGGACGGCGCATAACGAGGTTGTCATCAGTGTGATACGTTAGATTAGATTTTATCAAATGAAGAAATTTTATGTTTATAGATTATAATTTTCATGATTAAGGCTGAACTATAAATATGCATACAAAATAGATATTCCTTGGTGTTATTGATAAGTTTACTGAACACACAAATGAAAACAAGAAGAAATATTTTATAACAATCTGTACACTGATTTTACGGAAACATGTATGATATTCTTACAAAATTTGTTCATTCTGTCGAAGGTTGACGCTAGAATTAAGTGATTGCAAATAATAAAATATTATTATTTTATAGTTTCCACCATAGCTCTTTAATCTTGAAAGAATATCATACATGTTTTCGTAATATCAACGTACGGAGTGTTACAACAAATTCCTTCACGTTTTCATTTATGTCGGAATAAAATAAATAAATGAATGAATAAAAGTAGTAAAGTTCATACACTATATTGTTGATAAAGTATTCCGCACGAATTCGCGCACATGTGCAATTACAGCACTCATGTTTTCGAAGCAGTGGCTTTTCAAGTGCTTCTACGTTCTTATTTACTCAACCTTCTACTCATTTCTTGAAATAAGTGTTTTGGAAATGCCGCGTCGTGTTTAAACCTGTTTACAGAACCTAACCTACCGTACGTTTACTAATTACACGAGTTTTTAGTCTTGAAAGCTCGAGCAATAAAGTTTGCCCTGAAATATTAACCGATGTTACTAATATATTCATTTAGTCGAGGCTCGGAAATATTTATTCATTTTACAAGAACTGAAAACTATTTAATAAACAGGAAAAATATATGTGTATGATAATCTAATTTGTATAGAACGTCTCTTCTGCATTGAAGTTATTTGAAAAGAAGGAATATCGTTAACAAAATTGAAACGATTCATAAACTACGAATTTGTATGTATTATTTATATTTATAGCACACGTAGATAATTGTATCGAATTGGAAATTATCGATTAAATATTCTCCCATTAAATCTTCGAAAATGATTGAACAATAACCGTAATGGCGACAGCACTAACCTTGCCCGGACACGCTCGTAAATTACGGATTCATAAGCTAATGGTTCTTTTTCTATAAACAGAACGCAATCAATTAACGATAACATCGGCGTTTTTTTTATTGACACGTAGTACACAATCAGAATTAAAAATTATACACTTACGGGGGAGATGAATTTTGATATCACGAAATGTCGATGCGTCGTACATGAGTATCCTCATCGACGACGTTTAAAATTCACATAATTCAATTCCGACTGCTCTAGATTTCAATTCTACGTAAAGCAGTATTATTGTGTAATATTCATTTGCTGCCTATCGAGCATCTGAATAATTATATACCTATATTTATGCAGTGCTAACAAGTTTTATGCAATGCGTTATTAATAAATCGAGATTACCGATCTAAATAAATTCAAGGAAAAAAAATGGGTGTCTGCATTGCTTCATTATACAACCTTATTTAAACGTATATTATGTGCAACGTTTTTTGTTCGAACCTCTTTAAACGTGATTATAGGAAATTGATTTTCTTTGATTCGATCTATAAGATGTTGAAAAGAAATGTTAAAGGTTCAATTGATTGAGAAACGGCTGGGTTCTATCTAATATATCATCTCATTTACTAGAGACTGAAGCAAGATTGAATTTTATGCGAACACAATTCCAGATTCATAATTAATACATTCAATTAGGTAAGTCTAAAGTCTAATTCATCAGTTCAGAAGTGTAATCAGACATTATCGAACAGTGATGTTGGATCATCGAAGATCTGTCGTAGCACGATATAATTAAAGATTAAATTAATTTTGTCGCCATAGCAGTGGCGGATTTACCAATTGACTAATTAGACCGAAATGTACAGCAAGTTTTTGTCAGTGAAAACATTTCGTCAACTCGTGACGAAGCGTTTCAATAAATTCTAAAACGAAGCTAAATTGGTGCTCGTACACAAATATATCAAAGAAATTGCTCAAAAAGATTAGTACGAGTTGAAATGGACATCAATAATTCTGTACCGTAGTCAGTGACGATCGTTTCCTCAGAATGATCGAATCATTTCTTGGGGGATGTTATCGTATCAAGAAACGTATATCATATATCGTATCGTATACACAAGAAACTTCATAGCGCTTCTAGTTATTCTTACACCCTATCAATTAAAGTAGAGATTTCGTGTACTCGAACAAAAGTTTATGTAATAGAGAACTTAGCTGACAATTCATCACTCATGTAACCAGACAATCATATAACAAGTTCCCCGATATTTGCCGAAATACTAAATAATCGTTTATCAAGATGGTTTCTTAAAATCGATCTAAAGATGCGGTTTTGGTGAAGATTTCCTTGTCTACCTTGTTCGGTGCAAAGTAATTATTGATCCCCCTATCAGCAATTCTCTTTACAAATAAAAATGGACCCAGCTTCCTCAATAACTCGATGCTTGCCAAAATACTAAATGATCGTTTCTGAAGACGATATCTTGGATTTGACCAAGAGACGTGATTTTCGTGAACATTACCTTGATTTACTCTACGCAAAGTGATTATTGGTCTTCCTGTCAACAATTCTCCCCACAAATAAATATGGCGCCAGCTACCTTGGTTTCCAGATCGTTGCCAAAATACTAAATGATCTTTTGTTAAGTTATAGTTTCTTGGATTCCATCTAGAGGCATGATTTTGATGAACGTTTTCACGATTTACTTTGCGCGAAGTGATTATTGGTCCCCCTGTCTACCATTATCGACGCAGATAAAAATTGTCCTGGTTTTTTTTAGTTCCCTGATGTTAGCTAAAGTACTAAACGATCATTTGTCGAGATAGTTCCTTCGATCCGATCGGTAGGTGTGGTTTTGGTGAAAATTTTCTTGATTTACTCTGCGCGAAAGGGCATTCTGTAGCATACCAGGCGTAACCGCGTTGAGAATTGGGTGCCGTTCACGAGCAGCAGCGGAGGGAGCAGCAGTAGCAACGGGGGATAACAGCAGCTAGAAACGAGCAGGAGGAGAGGTTGGAAACTGTGATGCCTGCAAAAAGCACGGCAGACAGCGCCGATCGTTTTTGCTTGGCGTCAGCCGCGTTCCTACCACCGCGTTGTACTTCGTGGTGGTACATCGCTCCCTCTCTTCATCTCTCTCTCTCTCTCTCTCTCTCTCTCTCTCCCTCTCTTTCTCTTCCTTCTCTCTCTCTCTCTCTCTCACTCTCTCTCTTCCTTCTCTCTCTCACTCTCTCTCTTCCTTCCTTCTCTCCCCCCCTCTCTCTATCTCTCTCCAATTCGCCTTCTCTCCTCGGCTTTCTCTTCTCGCCCCCTCCTTTCCTCCCTCAAGCCCTTCCTATATATTCCATTCGCCTCGAAAGATCGTGCAAACGGATGGGATTACCTCCACCTACTACAGTTTACGCATCCAGGAAAATAGATTACATTGTTGACTCGAAGGATGCGACGATATCCTCGCGCGACGCATTGATAACGAATATGTCGCATCCGAGAGTCAAGACGCGATCTTCCGGTCGATAATTGCTGCAAGCCCTTGGTCTTCCTTCGACGTGTTCACTGTTCGGTTGCTGACTCCCCTCCCCCTAGAAATCGCACGAAGTCAACGTAGTTTGGTTGCTGAAACGAAATTGACAATTTAATCATGGCGCTTCTTTGATCCCCTTTTGCATCTGTAAATTTTAATAAAACCTTGTTTTCTCAGTCGATTCTTGGTCAACATAGTACAGTGCGGTATCTTATAATGAACTAATTCGTTCTAGAACATCGTTCGTTATAACGTCCATTCGTTATAAGATGTTTGATTGATATTGATTGATAAATTACATTATCGAATATTATTACCAAATATACAGCCCAGTTATTACTGGATACAATGATTTCACATAAAATAAGATAAAATTCAACAAAAAGATATAAGAACTGTACTAAATATACATATTATAAATTTAATTTAAATTATATTTAAACTTTACACACCCAAACACACACACACACACAAATTGGACATACGTGTCAATTTATAAAAAATTACAAAGAAGAGGAAGCAGAGAAGTCGTCAATTCTGCTCTTATTGTATTTCCTCTCCTGCACTTTGATTTAATGAGAAAAACTGTTCGCTATAGCATTCGTTCGTTGTAGAATACTCCACTGTATAAGATAAAGTTGTTCAGAAGATAAGTGAATTAGTGGATCGAGTAGTCGTGCTTCATCATAGCCATTAATATTTTCATCTTCTTTCATGCCGCAGGTTCTCAGTACTTTTGCTAGACTATTCGCTATCTTGCTAGACAGTTGCGTAACTAATTCGATGAATTAGTGTTAGCTATCATTAGACTGTAGATCTTTATGCAGAAATAAAAATTTGTACTGGGCTGATAAGCAACGGTGTAGATTGTTTTTCGTCTCGGATGTAGCTAATTTTCGAAGTACTTATCTTTCACAAGCTGGCAACCACTTGAACCCACTATTTATTGCGACAGATGCGTACTGGAATAATAAAACAAGTGGAGGTCACTTACCATCAAATACTACTTCGTCAGATTATGTCTACAAAGTTGTTAATCGAGTCAAGATCAGAGTGCGAAAAGGAGATCAAAAATCTGAAATGAATTTTCCGGAAAGTTTATTTCCAGGGAAATAGTATTTGAACACGTATCTAGACACGTGTTGTGTATTATATGCCGACTTTGTCTGTCTATTGCACGCCATTTCTACTTGCTTTAGACAGGTTGTATCGCAACTTATCTCTTCGCCTGTGAATATTATAGAAACTGATTGCAACTATTTATAAATGTGACTTGTAGAAGTCACAAATGTCGACTTGTTAGTCGACCAAGTGTTTTTTCGCTTACAGTTTTCATGAAATGGAAATCACTGTTTGCTGTGATGATAGAGTTTTACATTCGCGCATCTGAACTAAGTACTATCTTAACACTTAGCCAACCGAATGAGGAGATCTCCCCGTTTTAAATTCAGTCGATTGACGATCGAATGGATGA
The DNA here is from genome assembly GCF_051020955.1 of Megalopta genalis. NCBI lineage: Eukaryota > Metazoa > Arthropoda > Insecta > Hymenoptera > Halictidae > Megalopta > Megalopta genalis. The sequence continues at coordinate 11,671,783 of NC_135015.1, forward strand.
TTAATGAAAAATTAAAACTGATTGCTTAATTTTATTCAGATTTGCATGAGGTACGAATAAGTAATTGATACCATATGAGTTTTTTTAGTAATTTTTGCTCAATAGAATGAAATATCTTAATTTTATGAACATTTTTGAGGTCTCTAGCGCAATCGTGGAAGTGTTAAATGAGAACAATTGCATTCTCGTATTTAAGATTACCTCAAAAACAGAAGGTCCATGATTATTAATGGGATTGTTGTGGAATTTATAATCTTTGCATAGTTTCGTCGAACCGATCTAATATTTTAGGTATGAATGTGAATCCTAATTTCACGCATATTCCACGCGAACACGATTCCCCGATGGTATTCCGTTTGAGAGTCGTCTTCCCGGCCCCTGACAACATTGACTAATGGTTACCGCGTACCCGCCCCCGAACTTTATACTTTCTCTTTGCACATACATGAAGAAAGTAAAAGACGAAAGAAAGTAGATCTTTAAAAAAGACGAGGAAGAGCAGAGCAGAAAAGGAGAAACGTAAAAGCATTCGGAAGGAAAAAGACGGGAGACAAAGAGGGAACGATGAGAAACGGACGAACAATAGAACTAGAAGAAACATTATTAAATGAACAACGCGAAAAATGCTAGGAAATTAGAGCAAATGGTGATTGCAGAAGTTTGGAAAATTTGCATCTTCATGGATAATTATAAAAGAGTTCTGAAATATAATGTTATGTCACATGTTCACAATATTTGAATTACATTAGTTGATAACATGAAGGCATATTTACAGAAAGAGCATTGTAGAATTTGAGAATATTTGTAACATTATAAAGTACAAAATATAATAGACATCTCTTTTTACTAATAATATTGACGAATGGAAATCATTTAACTCTGTTTGAATTTGCATACATTTTGAAATACCAAACACAATAATACGATCCAGATATTTCTCAAAATTGTGAAATCATTCATCCAACGTTACTAAAACGCACTTTGCAACGCTTTCATAGAAAACACCTCTATCGTGTTTCAAAATGCAAATACGCCGTCTAACGATGTTCAACGCTCTAACGTGTACAAAAACATACAACTCATTATCTAATCAGCATTGAGCTATAAATATAACAGCGTCGAGTAGCAATGATCAATAATAATAAACATGGTTTTTTCGGTGACAAAACATGAATAGCTGCTGGAACCTGTAAATGTAAATGCACGAATTCAGAATACAAATGTCCGAAAGAATCAAAATCGATTACAAGTACGAATCTCTAATCAAGTGTTCTCTTGTACTTAAATCAACCATCAATTCTTTCTACGTTTCAGTAAGCAAGCTGTATTCGACGGAAAAAAGGCTATTAGAGGAGGCATACCATTTGTCTTCCGTAAGTACGCGCCACTAAAAAACAGCTTGGCGAAATAATTGCGATAAACATTAAACAATTTGTTTCAGCTTATATAATGCAAACTGTTCAATGATTTACTCTTAGATCATCTATTTAAAGATATGTATTCAATTGTATTTTTGTGCAAAACTAGATAGTATTCAATGAAAATCGCCTTAAAGAAATTATTTTCCCAGCTGAAAATATTCCTTTTATCATTGTTGTTTGACGATTGGGTCCGTAATGTGCAAAATATTAATTGTCCATTGATTTTCTGTGGATTAGCGCAATTCGGAGCATGGACGTTCGGGCCACCCCATGGATTCGCAAGAATCATCCGTTGGAATGTGGAAAAGTCACCCGAACGATTACCCAGCGGTGACGTTGAGGCAATATTCTCGATAATGGATAGCGAATTCACCCGTTCAATGTGGAATTACCCCTTTAGGTTAACGTACAGACTAATTCTCCGAGAAAAGGAACTACACTTTAACATCGGCGTGTACAACCCCAGCAAAGATCACACGTTTAGCTTTAACTTGTTGTTACACACCTACTTTAAAGTGCCGGACGTCAGGAGATGTCAAATCACTGGTCTCCACGGATGCACTTTTATCGACAAGGTATGCACAATTGGCATTGCATCTTCTACCATTTATTAAGCTCCTCTATTTTAACAGACTCGTAAGACCCCGAATCGTTCCCCCTTTCTCTAACCAAAACTTTACTTTAACTATTCCTCCATGAAAGCGAAACCAGACTTTTTACCCAGATCTTATATACATATTTCATGTGCATACTCTTTCTGCAGACGAGAGACAACCAAATCTTTCAAGAGGGCCGCGATGTAGTAACGGTATGCGAATGGACGGATAGAATTTACCAAAACACGCAACCGGAACACATCATCACCAACGTTGTGTCTGGTAGAAAAATGCGTGTGCAAAAGTACAATTTCCCGGATACGGTGGTGTGGAATCCGTGGCAAGAGAAGGCCCGCGACATCCCCGACTTCGGCGATGACGAATTTCCAAATATGATATGCGTGGAAAGCGGGCACGTCAGTAGCCCAGTGATATTATTACCTGGAACAGCTTTTGAAGCCAGTCAGATCTTACAGGTGACATAATTTTCTGTAAATGTAATCACTTTATCGTATACAGGCAGCAGACAGGTAATTTAGAGGATGATTCTTCACGTAACAAAATTAACGATCAAAGTTCTACCTGATTTGACTTATGCTTTCTAATGTAGATACATTAGGCAGATTTTCATTTGTAATTGTCTTTTAATTTCATATTGCATTTACCTTTTTATTACATTAGAAACTACGTAATAGAATTGCAACTTTTTCATACTAAATTACACCTTTTTTGGTTTGTATAAGTGTTTTTAATAGGTCCTTTAATCTCATGGAACGTAGTCTTGTAAACTTTTCCCCTTTTGTCAAACAATCTTCACAATGATGTTTCAGAACACACCTTAATATTAATGGAAGAATTACAAAAGTGTTTGTACATCGTAGGTAATGTGAGTAGAGGGTGGACCGACTTCGCACATAACATCCGGAAGTAATTCCAATGCATTGCATCCGGTCTCCTCTGCACCAGGTACCGTCTGGCGAACCGGTGCCGGGTGGCTATACATGTCACCGCCTCCACCTCCGCCACCACCACCGCCAACGTCCTCGACACATCAGTCGCACCTCCATGCGCATTGTATCGCTCAGACTTGCACTATATGTTCTCTTAATCTTTAAATCCTTATCACCCGAGAAAACAGCGATTATCTCGGTTATCGTGGCAATATTCTATTCTGTTATTGGTATTGAATGTCTCAGTACTTAGAATCGTGAACATTTCTTACTGTACAAAAAAATTAGATGCTACGTAGCTATTTGCATTTTATACTAACACAAAATATCGTCCCAATCACTAGAAAATTTTTGTAATCACTGGAATTTTGTTAAGTATCATCATCGGTTTAAAAATCATGTTCGACGTAATTGGATCTGAACAAATACAGTTTCAGATTATGTATATTTAGATTTATGAAAATTGTGATGTCAACGTACTTCAAACTTTTTAATTTCTCTTCGAGTAGACAAATAATTGAGTACATTTGTTCGAACAATAAATTCAGTAATCATAATGTTGGAAGGAAAGTATAATTCTTATTTATAAATACTTTCATTTCCGGGACAATTAATATTGTTACTCGTACAGTTCCTTTTCTACGTCGATTTCTATGGTATTATTCCAAAGTAGTAACGTGCAGAATGAAATTTATAAAATTCCAAAACTTTTCAGGACTCCAGAGGCTCTTCAATGCGCATTCATATGATAGTGTTACACAGCACTGCTGTTGTTACACAAATTAACGATAGATTTATTTAAATGTTTTATTCGAATAGTTGATTAATCAATTTCTTGACGCCAGCACAAATAATATGTATATCTTTTTAGTACATTCCATGCGCTATATATTTACAATGTTCTGATACAAAAAAAAAGAATCGAACTGCGCTATGCTGAACGCAATACCTGTCAACTGATAGGATTTTTCACTCATTTTGTTTTTTATTCGTAAAGCAACGCGTAAGGCGGAATTTTAGAAACACAACTAGGTATACTTTGAAGCATAAGTAGAGAATTTAATTGCATTATAAGCATTTACAATAATGGATGCAACACACTGACAAAGCGATACAGATATGGTGCTAATGTTACAGGTATAATATTGTAATGATAGATAGTTACAGTAATTAAGCTCAATCAGCATTCTTTATTATTGTTGTAGTGTTAGCAGCTGGAAAAAAAGAAACTTTTATCAGGTTTTCAAGTACGTTCTATCTTCTGTCTTACCTTGTGCAGAAGGATGAAAGCATACAGTAACAATATATCATCGAAATAGACGTAAGCAAATATTTATACCGTACATTATTATGATACTAGTATAAATAAGAAACAGAATAATTTCATGTGTGTGCGAAACATTTGTAAAAATATTATCTCGTCAACGTTTTATCCATTAACTAACTTTCTAGTGTGACGAGAAACGACTTCGAAAAACATACTAACACTTTGCCATTCAGTCATTAATACTTGGATCATTGTTAAGCACTATATTATACAAGGGATGTCTCGATAATTTAGTGCAAAACTTAGGATATATTTATGTTTCATTTTGGAGATAGGACATAATTTATAGGATATTATAATTCCAGTTACTGCAATAATAACTTCTTTTAATATTTTTGATAATCAAATAGCAAACACATTTTCATATTTTCGCATGTGAACTATTTTGCGTCGGCCAACGAATTAATACATTACGCAACTTAATGTCTGAATTCGCGAAATATCAACTAAGACGGTAACACATTCCCTAGAAAGAATTTTAGATTTAGCTTCACGACTATTACAGATTAATTAATATGTTTGAAAAATTCGGTTCAGAATTGTAATTCTGATAATTAAGTTCTGCATTACATTATTGAGTTATTCCATGCAGATAGCATTGATATACTGGAATTTTTAATCAAGGCTCCCAAGTGTAAGGAACGAGTTACATGACCACCTTTCATGCAATAATATACTAAATAAGAACTATTAATAATTTTGTTGCTCCTAAATAATTATTGAATATAATGATATCTCCTTTATCTGAATGATATACATTCCTTGTGTATATATTTGTTATTTTGTCAGAAACATATACAATAATGAATTAATAATCTTCTAAATAGAATTACAATTTTGAAACTGATTAATATCTTTGTATAACAAGTGATAAAAATTCCATAATTTTTTAAGTCAGTGGAAAAGAATTTTTTAAGGAAACGAAGTAAAATTAATATTAATCCCAGAAATAATAGATATTTATCCCATACAATATGCTGTCAATGGTCATTTTACAAGTAAGGCTTTTATCCAAAGAAAGTAAGACTGAAATTTAGCAGTTAGGCGAATTATTATAAAACAATGTTGCCAAGGAATTTTTCTTTTCCAATGACTTTTAAAATGTAACATTTCTCACTTTTCTCATTTATCATGCTTTAGCGATACTTAACGGTTTCATAAAAGAATTCAACTTATATTAGACCATTCAAATGTAAAATTATATTTGTTTTCTACAGTTAAAAAAAACGAATTCTCTTTATTAATTAAATGTTTAAAAATCTCTTACGTAAGAAAATACCTGACACATAATTATTAAATATTTTTACGGTAGATTAAAAATATTTATAGATGCCTAGAAAGAATGAGAATTTTTTCTAAATTTCATTCAATTTAATTTTTCTTAAATCCTACACCACTTGTCTCATTAGAGTGCCATTCATCGCGCATTAAATTAATTTTCACTAATTTTCATAAAAACACTCAAATATTTAATTCAGAGACAGTGGCATGTAACACATTTTTTTCATATTTTTAAATAAGGATTCATGCCACAATATTTTTCATCAATGTTGTTGTTTTTCATCAAGAATGTGTCATAGATTAAAATTTTCAAAAAAATCTGTACTTTTTTACTTTCAAAATTTAGTTAGAATGCTTATTATATACAACGAAATTAAATGTTGCTCATAAAACTTTTGGTGTAATGCGATTAAAACTTTGTTTTATTTAACGCGCGCATAACGTATGCAGTATTCGAACTTTTTATTATAACATAACATAAATGCTCAATATATAATGTCGTTCCTTACATGTTGAAAATTCAAAGATCTGTAATTATACAGGAGAAATAATTCTCCTTCTAGACATATTACGAAGCTAAAGCAACACCCAGAGAAAACTAAAAATGACATTGGGAATGCTTTAACAAATTAGGAATAAGTGAAATTGACTTTAATCTCAAAGAGACTACTTCATAAGGGTTTCGGTCTTTAGAGGCTAGACAGTATATTTGTCATACGACATGGCATATTACTTTTTTTCCCATGTTAGCAATAAGATTTGGTCTTCCAACAAGTGATACATATGGAACTACAAAATCACATGTTTTGTATTGCCTTGACATTGATATTCCAGATATCTGTAATTTGTACGAATATTTCCAATTTTCGATTAAACAATATGTTAAAAATGTACTCTTTCTGGGAAAGTGCAATAAAATATGGGAAATAAATATGAAGCAAGCCCTTTTTTAAGAAAATACTTTACATTGTCTTTACAAATTTTATAATGCTTATTATCTTATATTTTAACACAGTATAATACATTTGTTATGTTCACTTTGCACTAGTACTATGTTTTTAATCTCAGAAAAACAAACCGACATATTGAAGACATTAAGAAAGAGCAATAACAATAGTATTATCAAAATACATTGCCGCAGGATAAGTATTAAAAATTTCAAAATAAAGCAGACTTTTAATTGATGTAAACAACAAATGTGTAGAAATGCAAGATGTATATGAATATGGCTATACAATTTACATAACTATCTTTCGTGTTTTACTTTCTTGTAAAATAATTACCGTGTAAATTTATTGAGAATTATGTAGAAGATCGATGCTAGGCACAAGTGGAAAATTACGGAATTATTACTGCATAAGAGTAACAGTTATAAATAATAACAGCTGCGGATAGAATTTAAATGTTTAATAAATAAAAATAAATCAAACAAGTATGAAGTACAATGCTTGGAAGTTACCTAATACTGAATTCATATTTTCCGTTTCAAAGAAAAAAATACTTAAAAAAAAACAGATTTTTGGTTTCTTCTTTTTTTATCTTTTTCACTTCCAATTAATAAACCTGAAATACTCAAAAACAGTGCAAAGTTTTGAAGAGAACGATGTTAATTTTAAGCATTAATATTTAGTAATGTGATGTAGCAATAACAAATTCAACAGTTGCTTTTAAGAAAAAAATAAAAATCTGTTGTCATTAAATCGATACTTATTTCATTATAAGAATAGGCACTCTCAGGAACGATCACATTACGTTTATTGCAAACAATTTTCAACAATAAATAACAGATTTCAAAGATTTGTAAAGTAAAAGAATTCAAAATAGGACATAACTCTTTTACTTTATCTGATGAATATTTTCCATCTGCATACAATTTGATTGTTTTATCTATAACATTTTGTAATCTTTTGTAAACGTTAAAATACATAATAGAACCAGGAAAATTCAATATCTACTTTAAAATTGAACAATTTATTACGAGCCAAACAGGATGACAAAGGTACATACCTTTGTTATATATTGTACTTGCTTAAAGTCACTTCTTACACGATATATTAAATAACTGAAAACATGAATTTACAAATTGAAAATTAGTACTAGAAACATTCTTGTATTTAATTAAGATTCTTATATCTAGATGAACCACTCAAATGCACATTTCCTTTAACCATTGTGGCGTAGGTAACAATAATTTTATACACACTGACTATTACTGTTTCTCTGTGAGCAGCACGTAAATAACATGATTACTTTAACTAAGTCCTGCAGTATACCATACCGTAGTACACAGTCTGAACTTACTTTCTATGATCAGAAACACTATTAATCTTTTATGCACTTCTGTTAAGCATTACTTTGGTGCTTTATGATCAAGAATTTATGATCAAAAATTTCAAAAACATAGCTGTTAATGTTTGATAATGTATACAGCCAAAGAGTTTGTATGCCTTGTAGATATTACTATCTTGCAGCTTGTTTAGGTTTTTCTTGATCTTGCTGTTTTTTAAGTTGTTTTTCTCTCATTCGTTCTGCATCTCTAAAATTACAAAGGTAGTTTTACCAATAACAGTGTAACATTTGATCATACTATATAAAATAGTTATATAGCAATTATAATAATAGTTGCAATGAAACTTGAATTTACAAGAATTATTAAGATTAAGATTTGTAATTACCAATAAATTGAAAGTCAAATTTTTTCCATCATTGAGAGAATAATATATGCATATTATTAAATTGGAGCAGGGTGAAAATGAAATTATATGACATGATTGTTACCTTGCTTTACGCTGTTCTAAGGAGAGACCTTTATTACTGTCTTGTTCAGCAGCTGATTTTTTTATAGTTTTTTTCATATTTTTGGCACGTGCTAATTCGCGCTGGTTTCCACCTGTATCAAGAGAAATAATATACTTATCTCTGACATGATAATACTTTCTATTACAATACACAATATATACATTGATTAAACATAAATCATGATTATACACAATCCTATAAAACTACCAAATAAGTAAAAAAGTGTGTCTGTTACATGTGAAGTCCAGAATTGAATTGTATTCTAACCAAGAAAATGTTGTTCACTGCTTTAAAATATATAAATGAAAAGATTTCATTTACAATTCGCAAGTATATGCATAAAAACCTTCGAGATGTTAAAAAATAATTGCATTCGAAACTATTAAATACAGTAAATCGTAAGTAAACGAAATTTTAAAAAATCGAAATTGAGCCATAGATAATAAAAAAAGGGACATTTTGAGAATTTTCTAGAAGTACAGTTTTGAAGCAACAAACGTGGTTAAATCAAAATATAATGCTTAAAATTTTAGATTTATATGCAAAATATAAATTAAAAGCATAAAATATAAAAGAACACGATATACAACTGTAGGCAAACAAATTCAAGAAAAAAAAACAAACCCTGTATATGAAATTGAAACAGAGTAGAAAATGAAATTGTTGAAGTTCGAAGGGATATCGTTGCGTTTCGTGCATACGAAGCCAATACATTGTTATAAATAATGTGTGCAATCAATAAAAGTGTAATTCGTAAGGAAAATTTATATTTAAACACTGTGTCTTCGATCTTAAACTAGTCAGCGGACAAATGGCAGACGCAAAATATACGATGCTCCAAATTTTCTTTAGCACACTGCGATTACTTCACACACGACAGCACAAAATTACTGGCAAAAACTTACGGGTCATTCTTTCAGTTCTTGATCTGCAATGAGCAAGTACCTAAAAATTTTGTCCCGACAGAGTACCGCGAAAAAGCACGGCCGTGCACCTGAACTCTTTACTGCTACAGACTAATTTCTAAACCAAAATAAATCTTGCGTCGTCTCAGTTGACAAACATCGATGAGTCCGCCATCTGTATACAAGTTCTGTTTTCATTGACTTTTCGTGGTAAACGCATAGTATTTATTCGTCGCATAAACGCATAGAATTTATAACTTAAAAATTGTGTTTAGAATGTTAAGATACTTATAATCTCGAATCACAAATCAATGAGGAAGCGTAGGTTTCATCTAGAGACGTATCAATGAGAAGCTAATCATATTTGAACGTAATTTAAGGTACGTAGAATAGTTGTATGTTCTTTAAACGAAAATGTAAAAAGTTACTAAAATTCATATAATAACGTTAACGATGCTGTAAGGAGATAAACAAATAATTGGAATTATATAACAGTTGTGTTTATCGCCAGTGAACTTACAATTTAGATACATGTTTTGGTAATTCGTAACAGCTATTAAATATCCATGACAGGAGTAACAATATATATATTTGGAATATAATGAAATTAATTATTTATAAATTTACTGATTAGGTAACATTCTATAAACATTAGATTGTTAGAACAGATTTTAAATCTTCAATAATGTAAAATTGTAATGTCTAGCGTTAATGTAATATAATTTTAATAAACTGTACGGTAGCTTTCATACATTTAAATCCGCCATGAAGGCAACGGCAATGCCATATCATGGTAAATATTACTATTAATTATATAGAACCTTGGATGTTTTATCGTAGATGGCGCAGTTAGTATATTCATATCACATTTAAACTACACAAGTTTATGCACTAATAGCATCAACAAATTTTTTTTAAATTATGTAATGCAGAATTCTTGCAGATTCTAGTAACTGTAATAAATATTTATTCAAAACTTTATAAGCCAACAAATATTCACACACAAAAGCGATTCATAGCAATTTGACTGAAATCCTAACTACTCACATTTCAAAACTCACAAAAAGATATTTATTAACTGTTGAATAATAAACAATGACATAAGTTCCTACATACAATCTTATAATTAAAATTACAAATGTTTTTCAAAATTCATTTCATATTTTAATTGTTAAATTGATAAAAAAGCTTTTACATGGATGTAAGCAAAGGAGGTCATGTATGAAAACAAAATAACAGTTGTTATTTAAAGAAAGGTTTGAAATCTTGGATCAAAAGTAAAATAAAATTCGTCACATAGAGATTAAAGAGGGCAAGAATTACGTAATTAAATAAATAAATTGAGATACCTTTAATTAAATATGTTTATTCTGCCTGCTGGGGATCCCGGTTTCGAAATAATGGAAATAGCTGACGGCTAAAAACTACCGATGAGTGTACCAATGAGCTATTTCGTAAAGGGACCCTCGAGCCGTGAACTCTGATTCATACTCTGGGACAGTTAGACTGCGTATCTCCCTCTAAATCGGGGAGTACACTCTGAAACCTAAGATACAAAAAAACTGAACCACTTGCCAAAAATACCGTGACGAAACGCAAGTAATGATAAATAAACTGCGATGCACAGATATAAATATTTTGTTACACTTATTGTTTGGAAGGAACATTTCATTACCCCAGAGTTCCGATTATCTGGCACTGTGTGATTACTTGCTAAGATTACATTTCTAATTTGCAAACTACAGAATCTCTTCTACGACGCAAACTGTTCTCCAAAATTATCCACGGATGATAATTGAGAGTTCAGTGTTCTGACACAGATAGTACCGGTATAAAAAAACTCATAACAATATAAAAACGCCATTACGCGTAATGGCAAAATGCTCATACTGTTTGCCAAATTGATAATTCTCAGGTTTATTTTTCTAATACAGATGGTGTCTTTCGACAAAACCCATTTAAATCTAAATTTAACCCCAATTCCCGTATCAGCCAAATGCTGAAACTTGTAGACAAAATTACCAACAGTTGATTTTGCCCTAACAGTTTGAGCATTTTGCCACTGCTTGTAATGGCGCTATTTTTATATTTTAAGAAAGCAGGTACATAATTCGTACCGGATTGTACAGTATATTTTGTAGTGAAGGTGGCAAGAATAATCTGTTTTCTATATTTCCAGTAATAAATCAACTTTTTTTTGCATGTTATAGATTCAGGAAGGTTTACCGAACATTTTTGTATCCTAAAAATATTCTAACCCCTTATTTACCATATTTTAATGGAAGAAATAGTAAAGAACAAAATAGATGTGTAGTCGAATTATCCAGTATATTTATTTATCCGGCATTAGCTCGATTTCGACCATGCCGGATAATCGGAAGTCTACTGTATACGCATATGTTTGAATAGTAGGAGATGCAAATTTAAGAATTTTAAATTTAAGATGATAATGAAAAAATTAAGGCGAAATACACAATTAAACGAACATTTATCATGCAAATTAAGGCATCCAGGTATTAATTTCTTATAATTTATCAAAATAAATAATACGTAGGCTTCAAAAAGAAATACGTAGGTTGCATTCGAAAGAGAGAATGCGTGACGTGTTCAATAAAGCGTAATTAACGATGTGGACGGATACCTTGTGAAATGTCACGGATGCTGAGTAATCTGGGTATTTCTTATAGCATCTTTGGAGTTCTTAGTAATCGAATTCTTAGATAACTCTACACCATATAATAGGCAATCTTTTAAAAATAGCTATTGGAGTAACAAGAACTGGTTTGTTACTTCTTCCTTAACCAATGTACCGTGCAACATTTTCGTGATATTATTTTTGTGCGATTTCAACATGTCCATGTCCAAATGTGGGACATTATATATTTACATGTATCCATGTGGTTATGTAAACGGTTTTGTTATTCCGTTCTTACATAAAATCTTTCACCGGAATATTATTTACGTTATTTTACCGTCACAAGTTCTTCTATCGACAAAAGCTTGATGCTCCAAAAGGCATAAAATGAAATTTATTTTTTCCCGTGACGCTCATGATCCCCGATAAAATAATTAACTAATCAATTTAAAATTGTGTACGCAGTATTATTTATAACAGTCATAAAAGCATATCGAGTTTTGTTTCTCGATAACAAATTCCACTTGAGAAATATGTCAAAAGATATGGAAAGAAGCCTATAGATTGCTATCTGTATACGTAGATTAATAGCATTGAATTTCTCTTATCATCGACGGGTTATTATTATAACAACGAAATATATATTTCTTTTATTGCACAGAATCTATTTATTTATTTATAGTTCTATGTATATTTTCGTAACTGTGCAGTACGTAACAAAGGAGTAATTATAATGATGACTATCACGTGTTCAGATATCAGAGGTTGGCAAACACGTTATCTGCATGAAGATCTTCGGACAACGAATAACAGATAAGAAATGAATTGTCCTCTTCATTGAGTAGTCATGAGAATAACAATTTTTAAAAATGGAAATAATATCGTCGTTAAACTATTATAAACCTTTCGTGTAAACAATATGAGTGCATTATGCGCTATTTATTTTCCTAATATAATTTCTTATTTCAGTTAATCGATTCAATCAAATAAAATAACAAACCAACATGAACGGTCATGATAAAATTATCTGTTATTTTATTTGAACGACCTTACATCTATTTGTTCGCAAGGAGTACTCAGAATTCTTGAATTTTCGACCACACTTGCCCTCAATATAGTTATTACTCTTCTTGGTCTGAAAAACATCCATATTATGTGGTAAATCTATCATTACATCAAATGGAAACATATCCGTAATATTTTATTAGTATTTTATTATTAGTATTTATTATACAAACATTAAATAAAATTCTATTCCATTCAATAGCCACGTGATCAAAAATACTGAAAAAACAATTTTTATATACGAATCATTTAACAAACAATTATTTATTACTGTAATAAAATTATTAATATAATAATATCCAAAATATAATTTTTTAAATACAGTATTTGAATAATATCGAAACCTAGCAGTGCATCTCGTAGAAGCAGTACATAGCCTGCGCAGGATCGCGGCTGCGCACGGCTGCATGTGTCTCGCGCATGGTTATATAAATAGCGGCGGTGAAAGTTCATGCGGACAGTCGGCTCCGAGGAACAGCAGTGATAGGTGTTCCGAACGTTTTGCCGTGAGTGCATTCGCTATACAAGTTCACGTTGTGTTCTTGATGTGTTAGGGCACAAGCTCAGCGCCACTGTACAGTTTCCTAAGGGCCGTGTATTAGTTCGGATCGATCGACCTATGAGACTCGAGTGAACCGAGGAACCAACAAGGACAGAGAGCAAGATGCCAGCCGACGTAGCGATGCACGTGGACTCGTGCTGGAACACCGAGAACATGAGCGGCTATATGACCTTGGTGGGCCCGAACGGCCATCGTCAAGGTGTGCAAGTGAAGGTCTACCGGACGAGCGTCGAGCATTTCGCGGTGATATACCCGCAGAAAAAAGTCTGCAGGCCTTTGGGCGTGCTGAATCTGAGAAACACGATGATCGAGCTTTTCGGTGACGAGGGATTCTTAGTCAGACAGAAGGGATTCGACTCGCCAGTCGCGTTAACCTTTCTCATGGAGAACAAGAAGGAGCTGCACTACTGGCTGATGGCTTTCACGGCGAGAACGAGCCCGCTGGTGCACCAGAGCAGTCTGCCGATCGTCGAGGAAGAGGAGATCTAAAAATGCGGTCTTCGACCGCGTTCAGTCACACCGCATCGTGACATGTTTCGCTTGTCATTGACGTCGGACGGCCGAAAGCCGGACGACGTGCGAGGTGCGTCTCGCACCTCGAGGACTGCGCTCGTTGGACAGCCCGTTTAATTACGACGTAATAATTACGCGAGCTTTCTTCCTCCTTGGTCTCTTGTTGTTCATCGGTCGAGCAGTGTCGGGCTGGAACCTCCGCTCTGGTCCACCGAGGAACGCCGTTCCGCGTTCCATAAGCGTCGTCTGTACGGAACGAAACTGGCATCCCTCGTGATACACGGTGAGGAAATAAATCGCCAATTAGCCGGACCCCGGCCAATCACGAGGCCGGATGGATTCCAAAGACCTGCCAAGCCTTCGAAGCATCTAATACCGATCGATTGATTCGCGGCTCCGAGGCCGTTAACCTACAAGATCATTGGCCCAGACTGAGACCCGTTCGCATCGAAATAGATTACTAATTGGCCAATCGCGGATCGTACGGATTCTAAGAGATTACGAAGCTACGGGGTGATTAAACGCCGATCGATCGATTTTCAGTTCAAGGGCATCGACACGAAGTCACGAAAGATCATTGACCCGGGGGGCTAGAATCGTCGCAGTCGGTGCTAGTCTCCTATGGACGACAGATATATCACTGTCACTGTCTGGAGAAGTCGAAGGATCGCAACAAGAGGCCATGTTGGCAGCGGGCTACAGCAGCCGGCAGTATCATCGATCCTATCCAGCTGTGACCAATCGCAGCCTTTCTTTTAATCGGCACCGAGAGTGGAGGATAAAGAGAGAGAGAGAGAGAGAGAGAGAGAGAGAGAGAAAGAGGTAGGGAAACTCGAAGGAGAATAAAAGTCTGTGAAAGGGAGGGAAAGCTGCAGGCGAAGGAACCACGGGTACGAAAGTTCGAGAAGGACAGCTGTTTTCCTGTAGGAGATTATCCAGGCGGCTGCGATTCGCTGCGCACACCGTCGCGGCTCTTCCCTTTCTGCGCGAAAACTACCGTTAACTTTAACCTGGCAACCAAGAGACACCGGATTTTCTCCCGGCTTCCCCTGTTCGCCGGCTAGAAAGAACTTCCTCTGTGATTCGGTCGTGCGTGCAAATGGGGACCGGTTGCACTTGTATATACATATACCTACGCAATATTTATTATACCGTTTCCGTTTATCTCGCATTTCAATTCTTCACTGCGCCACCTTTGTCGGGTTCTCAGATCATGTTGCTCGGGGGACATCGGCGAGATGTCCGACATCGATCCTGTTTTGTTAATTGACTCCTTGCCTTTATTTGTCATTGATCAGTATGGCGGCGAACGTTTCGGTAAGCGTGCAACTCTTTTGTCTTGATTTTTTTAATCCTTTTAAGGTTTTCTTACTGTAAAAAGATACTTTTAAACGCAAGTTGAAAGCGAACACCCGGTTATTGACGCAAGAGTTAATGAACGCGAACATTGTTCGTCTCGCGCAGTATAAAGTGCAATATTATTTTACCGTTTTGTTATTCAATCTACACGATACGTACACAGGCCACACACATGCGAGCAAATTATCTCTAGTTCTCTGAGAAGACTGTTCGTGACGAACACCGACGGATACGATCTCGTAAAAAAAAATGATAAGGTAAGGGGTTAGGCAGGGTTCACACGTGTGTGACGTAAGTGCCGGCAGTGAAATCGTGTTGCGCGTGAAAAGCTACGAACGATTTCTGTGGAGGTAGTGCGCGAGGTCGCGGACCGTATTATCGTGCTCCACGTTGTTTTGCCAGTGATTGTTAACCGCGCTGGAAGAACAGACGCAAATGCGGCGGAAGTTAATAAATTACCAGTGGCAAGAACAGCAACGCGAATGTTTTCGTACGCATGGAATGTCGCGCCCGTGTGAACTCGGCCTCCTGTATCCGCCGATAACGAATTTTCGAGTTTAGTAAACCGATGATGCAAATGAATTTCTGAGGCATTCTCCCTTTTCACAAAATGGCGGACGAGAACGAGAACTGACTCTCTTGAATGTAAATACCGAATTTGAGAAACGGTTACGCATTACCGATCGATGTGTAGGTACGATGAAAAAGGTATTTTCTCATCTTTGTTCGATCGTGATTTCAACGCTTTCACAACCGCGCGCGTCTTGCGCGAAATCTTTCGCTCGTCGACGCCACTTTTCGCAATTTCTTTTGTACGTCATTTGCAGAAACTCACTTTTCACTTTGAAATTATCCATCGATGTTTCTATTGTAAAACACACGAACGAAACCTGTGTAATGCCAATAAATAATTGCTGAATGCTCGTCGAATAGCCAAGAATAACAAATGCGTATTTTTGTTAGTTGTGAATCGATTTTACTGGATGAGAGAACTGTCTGAATTTAATGAATGAATAGGAGATATTTGAACGAAAATTAAATGGTTTTTGACATACCAAAAGTGATCACTAAAGTTTCATTTCTTGCGCTGACCTCTTCCAAATTTTAAGTACAATAACATTACAATATTATACATAAACACAGTACAATAAATAATTAATTGTCGGACCTCCGAAAGGATGAAAATTGTTTATAAATAAGAGTACATGACCAGATCTATATTCGGTACTATAGCCTTATGCTTTTATTTTCTCTATGAGTTCCTTTACCTTGTCTTTGCGATAATCAATCCAAGATTTATGAAAAGAACAGTTTCAATTAACAATAATAATTAAGTAAGCTATTCGTAGTCAAGTTCTGGAAAGTTAATTCTACTGATTCCAATTTTACGATAAAAATTGTACCAAGAAAAATGTAATAGTCCCTTGCATTGTAAATAATTAAACTAATTGAGCATATGAACCCGATGTCAATATTGCAATGTTCGTCCTCTGAAGTTTAATTTATTTCCTTCTGTATATTTCTTGTAGTTAGATCCGATCAAAACACATTCGAGTTTTCTTCTGCAGTAGTTCCAGGTCCAAGGTGCAAGAAAAAGTAGGGTCACAGAAATGAATAGTCACTATATTTCCCAATACACATATAATGAATATTAATGAATGAATGAATGATAGCGATGACTTCACTGACAAAAACGTGTCGCTTCCTGGTAATAAGCGAAGCAAAAATGGACGTGTGTTATTCTCCCGACAGGCTATCTTTGCAAAAAGCAATGTCAATAAAAAGTTTAGGGTCGATTCCTGTCTTATCTTATCCGGTACAGAGTATTTATAGTACAAATCGTATTTATAACTTTTCGACCGTACCGATTTATTTCTTATTAGCATAAGAAATTAAAGTTTTGCGTTCACTGTTAAGAAAACTGTATGTGTACGCATAGGATTTACTTTGGTATGTCAAAAACCTCGCGTATGTCATTGTGTATCATTTTGGGGTCTTCTACAAGCCTTTAAAATTTATACAACATATTTCAACTTTTTCGTCGACGAACAAATTTTACGGTATCAGAACGGAAGAAATTGCGGCGTGTCTTTCATTTCTAATGTACATACAGCGATAAAAAATCACCAATACGTATACAGTTGTGCATAAGGAAAAATTCATTTATAAAATGACAATCTTCGAATAGAATCGAAAAATGTGAACTTCTTACGTTGTTTTTAATTACATCGCTCGTTGTGAAGAGCGGAGATAAGTAATATTCGAGAAGATAAAAGTCAGCGTTGGAGGTCTCGATGACCTCCGTTGACATTATCGTTCTCGTAATCAAATCAAATATATATATGTATGTATTTCGGTTAATTTTTTGTGTACTCGGATTTATCTCGAGTTTGTGTCCAACGTTTGGCCAGTAAAGTTAGAAATAAAGTGAAATGGCTGACTTGAATGTCGCTTTCACCGATTATATGTATAGTCGTAAACTAATTTTAACGAAACCGTACCCGGTTAAATAAATATGCGGTCAATTCTTGTGTCGACCAATCACAGTGTTGATAAATTTCAGTTGATAAGTTAACGAAATCGCTAGTTGTCACAGATATTCTTGAAACTTTCAGATTGCACAAATATTCGCATTTTAATCATTAGAATTGCTGTTATTATATTGGGTCTCTCTGTTTCCTTGTTTTCAATCGAAACTTATTTCGACGTAATCAATTTGTTACACGTTCTCGTTTATAAGTTACTGGTTGTTGTTTAAACAGAATGTTTGTTCTTGAAATTTCGTTATCGTTCTGCAAATTTTCGAATATTCTAATGAGACTGCAGAGCAATCTTAGAATTGGTTTAGAAAACGTGGAACTAAAAATAGTTTATTCCGTCTTGTAAAGATTCTATTGTTGGGGAAGTTGCATTGAAGACTTTTTTTGTTGTTGTGTTCTTCATATTGTTCTGTTCACGATTATTTGCGCGTTTTATAGTTGTACGAAGTTCGCAGACTATTTGTGATTCAACACAATGCATTTCCGGTTATTAAGCGACTTCGTTTGTCTGGATCTCGAAGTGAACTCATGTGACTGTGATTCTCGGTAACGCGACTCCGAAGTCTCTGCCTTACGCGTGCCAGAAAACGAGTTGACTCGAGGCGGTTCTTCGAAAAGTCGAACATACAACATCGAGTAATTCCGGAAAGTGCAGGGAACGGAGATGCGCATCACGGGTACCTCGAAAACCCGCATTAGTAGCCAGCGCTCTGTAACATCGATCGAAAAGGAACCGTTTTTCTGTGAAAGAGACCACGAACGAGATGTACTTGAAAAATCTAGAGTCTAAAAAAATATCGAATTGTAGCACGAACTCATTCCGTGACACCGATTTCGAAAATCATCGAAATCTCGCAACAAAATTGGTTCCTTTTCGTGCGCAGAATTCGATACGGATGAAGCCAAAGCATAATTCCAACCGAGAACTATTCCACAATTATGTGAGCACACATTCTTCTAGTTTGACAGCATTCGCTTTTGTACGAATATTATACACGAATACATTCAGTTTATAAAATAAACACCGACAAATAATAAACATGTTCCTTCGACTTTTTTATTTCAACGTTGCTTTCTATCCATACCGGGTTGACACACCAGTTATTACTAAAATAAGATATGCATAAATATAGACGACATACATTCAATTTTATAATATAAACCACCGACACTCGTAACAGGTATAGATAACTAATATAATTATAGACAAAAAACAATATAATTATAGACAAAAAACAATATAATTATAGACAAAAAACAATATAATTATAGAAATCGTAGATTAGTAGTTTCTCGAATGTAAGAGGAACAACGGATGGAAAAATCTAGCGTAATATAATTTTTTAAAGTAAATTTGTAGATTAATAATTTATGTAGACTAATTTGTAAAATAAATGTATGCGTAAAAATGTTTCGTGACCATGAATCATTGAAAACCATGTTTCGATTTGCAAATCCACCGGTAGTGCGAAGAAAACTATGTATACATATAGTGGATACATTTAGTTTTGTCAACGACATATGGCTTATCTGACTTATACCGATGGCTTATCGCTAACATGAACCATGACGGAAACGGTGCGAGGTTATCGTTAGATTGTTTTCTCCTATTAAATTAGGTTTTAGATAAAAATAATACTCGTGTTGCTTGATATACAACAACGCCGACGTTGCAAAACCTTAGTGCTATCAATGGACCAAAAGTGTGATATTTTTAATCGAAACATATGTCAATTACAACGACCATAACTTTTCTTTAATTTTTTTATTTGATACGACAACCTATTAATAGGCTTTTCGATGAACGGTGCTGCATGTACGAGCATCTAAATAATTCTTTCTTAAATAACAATTTCAAAAGAAGTTTTTACGTAATATTAATGCAAATAATTTATTGAAGTGTAAATGAAATTGCTGTCCCTTTTGAGATACTTTTCAAGAAACTATCGATCTTCGATCTTTTACAGAAAACTGCCAGTAGATAAAGTATTAATAAATTTCATTCGTATTAGAAGATTATTCTAAAAAATAGTAGACTCGGAAAATTAATGTTTCTTAATAAAAAAAAATCACCAAGAAAGATCACTGTTCGTAGATAAAAATTAAGTTCAATAGATAAAGATGCTTTCACAGTAAATTATTAATAGAAAAAAATCACCGAACCAGCCACTTGCATTTGAAGCAATTTCTACAAGAAAACATATAGAAAATTCCGCAGTATAGGGACAAAACATTTCATTCATCAAAAACCGGCTGCATCTCCTAGCGCAATCTGCACCCTTTTTCAATCTGATCGAGGAGATGCATCTGTAAGCCCTCTGTCGAGTAAGGGAGTCTTGTTTTGCTGCTGCTTCAGCTCCCGTTTACTGCAAGGCTGTGACAAGGAGGGCTAGAGCGTCTGCCCCTGTTGTCTCTCCATACCCTTGTTCACTTCCAGCGGCAATTCTATGCGTTGAATCTAGAATAGCCTGGAGCAGTGCATTGACGTTCGTTCTATGGGGTGGGTGAGTCGTTCGGTACATTCAGGGTTCCGTGACACGGGGTCTCTTCCTTGTATCAGCAGAGTTGGGACGCTCTGCACTGTCATCGTTTTCTACTATTGAACAATCTCAGGGTTCGTCTGGAGATCTTCCAGGTTCACGTCTATTGAATATTCTTTGCGCAACAGGAGATATCCGACCTGTCGCATCAGAATGCAGGTATTCCCTGAAGCGTAGCTTCGCCGACTCGGATAGTTCGGGAGACGATTTTACGGTTCACTTCGAATGGAATATTCTGTTCATTAACATGTTGATTCATAAAATTCATATTTATGGTAATATATTCAACAAATTGAATGTTAATAGGATTTTTAGAACACAAAAATGTTGAGCTAACATTTCCTATGATAAATCTTAACTTTCTCATCTCGGTACATTAATTAAATAACTTTGATATCGCGGGAATTTTTGAGGTTGACATTCGATCCCGAACGTGTTAATAAAACTCTCGTGGAAAAGTTCTTCTCAATGTCCATCTTGGAAAACTATGCATGAACATTTGCAATCCAAAGTGTTTTCCCTTTTTGTTATGACATTATCAACCATAATCTCGAATGTTACTCTACAGCCAATTTAAAACGGTAAATCAACAAAATGAGTAACTATTAGGGCAAAAATCATTAGTCTGGCTCGACGTAGACCGCGAAGGGTGAAATCTTGTGCTCGAGTTCAAGGTATCAGCTAAGAGTAGATCCAGGTTGAGCAATAGGCTGCGGAAGAGCCTTGACTCACCGACCAAGGGGACGCTTTAAGATTCAATTTTCATCGCATAAATTCCAACTTGAACCACGATAACCCTTCTTAACTACTATCGTCTAACAGTGAGCCATCATGTTTCTTTTTTTATGAGCCTGTCGATTCTCATTCGACCCCAAGTTTGAATCGAGTCTAACCAGACCCACATCAGAGCCTGATTCATCACCTATTTCCCTGCTTTCAGGTAACCCGAATCTAAATTACATCTCTCAGCTCTTGTGTTTCGCTAACCTGTGCTCACAATCTCTCCAGAGTCATCTACTCTCCCTTGTGATCGTACATTGTTGCTTAATACGCGACCATTGTTCACGGGCTCTGCCGATGCACAATTTGAGGACACCTCGCGAAATCTGCTGGGAACGGGACTCCTCAGAGAAGCCGCACGATATTGTTATGCTTCTCGAGTCAAAGATTTTGCCCTGACCCGAAACATGCCAGCGGTTGTTTCTACAGGAGAAAGTTTGTATATGTTTTTTAGCCGAGAACGCGTTTCGCGGGGATAAAGTCGTCGTCAATGTCCTGCCGCTGACCCACGCGAGTTGTACAACTGCGACCTTTGCCTCTCGTGAACACTTTTTTTCTCCTGCGGAAATTTTGCTGCGGCTTCGCGTATTAGATATTACACAAATCAACGGTTGAAGTGGCTCAAGATACTCTTCGGTATAATCGAACTCAATCATTGTTTTTCAATTTGGTAAAGTTTATCGGCGAAGGAGATAAGGAGCCGCCTCTGACGTACACGTTTCTTCAGTTGTGCAAATTGATGATGCAGCTACTAATCACGAATAAACTGCAGATCTTTGTGCAAAATAAGAAATTTCCAAGTAGACAGAAAAAGTTGAAAATATATTTTTTCATTTGTTAATTTTGAGAAGTTCAGAATAATAACATTCTTAATGTTTTCACAGTTTTGTGCCCTGCCTGTTCGATTTTGAAAAAAAAACAGATAAATAAATAAACACAGATAAATACAGATTCACCTAAATTTTTTGGGATGCGTGCGCAACATTATCGTTATATTGAAAACGTCACTTTGAAATACAATGTTAAAATTCAGAGGCATAGTCGATGTTGTTTCTAAAATTTAGAAACAAGGAATACAAATTTTATTTGAATTCCCTTTTAAGTGGGAATACAACTGAAACTTTATCGATAAATTATGCGAGCACTTTTAAAGTCTTTAGAAATTCAAGTAGACTCTTGTGTGAACGCAGCATGCAATATTTATCAGCCATTTATTCGCACGTAGCGAACGATGTTAATGTTTAGTTTCGAATGACCGTTGTTCAATGCGCACTTTAACAAACATAAGCTGTTTACCAGAAACATCGAGAACGTAACGTGGTATTATCTGCTGCATGAACTTTCGTCTCAGTTGTGCAGTACAGAATGTCGTACCCAACGCTAGTAACGCGACAAATGTATAAAGTATAAGCAACGAAGGAGACCCTCGACCGTTACTATAGAACGCTATTCGAAGATATTTACGATCTCATTTCGGACACGTGGTTTCGCAGAAGACTATTTCGAAGATATTTATGCGCCCAGTAGGAAAATACGGGTAACTCGATGATCGACGACGAAATCGTTTGAAGTCGAGATGTATTAGTTTGTGCATTTTTATTGCCTTTAATTATCGACGCGAGTATAGCTTTACGATGTACCTCGGAGATGCAACGTAGACGATGGCATTATTATTAGACTTCGAAGCGCGCGCCGTTGAATTTGCAACTAGTTGATGATTTACGTCAACCTGTTAATTACGTTTTATTCGATAACGTCACAATAATTTGTTACATATATTGTTACATATATTTGTTGTATAAACGCGTTCATTCTGTATACGAGTTAGTTAAAGGTATGTGATCGAACAGAAGACGTTAGGAATTTAGTAGTATGTAGTTTTCTGAACCGTGCGCGAAATAAGATCCAAATAATAATCACAATTTGCATAAATATCGATAGTAAACCTATTATGTTTGTACCGAAACTGTTAGCACAAAATATAAGCTATTTTTCTATCTGTAAAGCGGTGATATTGCATAAACTTCGTAATTCTAATAATAACTCGATAGTAATCGGGCACTGCATATTTACGAAGTTATACATATGTATCGACTACTTTACATAAGTTGGAATCGAACGAAAATATGTTTTCGTCGGCGAGACTTTTAGAAGATTCGCGTAATGATACAAAAAAAGAAATGGTTAAACCGTTCTCATTCCTTATCGCATTAGGCATGAGTTGATTATGCGTATTGCAAATCAATAACGTTCATAGTCAACACATTAAACTTGCGAGAGATACGTAACTTGTCGAACAGCAAAGAAGTAGTTTGTAACAAAAATATAAAAGGTGGAATTCGAATATTTGTTTTTTACTATTCGACGATGCCGGATATTTTCTAAAGATTTGTAGGATTATCGAGTATTCCCAAGTTGTTCGATTCGAAACGAGACACGAACTGACGGTTTTAATATCGTTAGTGTTTCTAATACTGCCGTGTGATCCCATTGAGTAAGTCCTACACACATTATGTAAGCACACACATACACACGATCGCGCATCATGGTTGTACACAATATGTGTGTGAGTTATGCAATGGAATACAACAATGGGAGAGACGTGTAATAGTTCCAATCGAATTTATCTGTACAATATTATTGTTTCCATTTTCATTAGCATTGATCGTAATGGAAGTGCTCTTGTAATGCACTTAATAATAGTACGTTCGCTACCATAATCATTTTCGATAAGCACCTGTTAAAGTGAGCATTGTTTCTGAACTATGATTTTTCTAATTGTAAAATTTTATCGCAAGAAGAATGTCGGCCAAGAATCCATTATCAGAGTAAACTTTGATTTCAAGTACCCAAGTAGCAGGTGATAATTTCGAGTGCTTCATTGTAATGGAAACTTCTATCTAATCTGATTGTGGGAATATTTATTACTTCGTATACAACTTAAACGTACTACGATAATATCTTCAGCACTATTGTAATAATAGAAGAATCGATTCGATCCTCTAAAGGTGAAAGTTGAAGTGCGTAGGAAGCTGAAAAAGGATTTTGCTACGTCTAACTTTGAATAGAGGTGAACTAACATTATTGATATAGAAGGTAGTTATTTTGATATGCATGAAACACTTGCAGCAAGTAAGCCTTTTTTGATATAAAATATAATATAAATTTTACTATGCATCTAAAACTTTTAACGATCTATTTAACTCTTTAATAGGGTATACTCTTACCTGATCAACCGTTTTCTTTTCCGGTCTATTGCACTTTCATTTCGTCTCCACACCCGTATCATTTACTCAATCTTGATTCTTACATAAATCAACTCTTGCATAATAGTGAGATGTCTGCCACTAAACAAATCCGTAGAACATAATGGTCATTAGGAACTGAGGCTACATGTAGAACAAAGGACCATTCTTTGCTTTTGACCGAAGAAACACAATATGACGGCAAGGTAAGCTCCAGTAACACGTTATTGTGCGAAAATAACCTTATATAATTACGAAGACGTCTAAGTAAACCGCAAGGCATAACACGCATTCATAACATACATTATGCCGTGTTATAATAAAATAATCGCCGTACCTCTTTCATTCACAGATTTCCATTCTATCTTTAGGACGTTCACCTAAAATTATGCCGCTTTTGCAGAATAATGAATACGCGAATTATCGAATGTAAAACTGGAGAAAATCTGGAACGTACGATTTCACATTGTTAGTTACAAGATCGATTTCACTCGATCTTCGATAGTTATCGGAATTTCTAATTACTGAATAGAAACGATCGTCGTACGTCGAGTTTGCCAGACAACAATCGTAAGCGCGGCTCGCAATCTCAGTCTCGAAGCGTTTTATCATATTGAAATAAACAGGACGTGACTCAAATGTTGAATTGATAAGTAAGAACTACGTTTCACGTACCGAATACCGGACAAGGTATTAATTAACATTGTTAGTTGATGCATTCCGAAAAAACTACATAATAATTGAAGACGAAGTGTTGGAATCTTGAGAACATCTTTCGAAATGAACATCGATCATGAGAGATTTGTGATACTTATCTCTTAAATACTAAAGACATTGAAACTTATAGAAGTACGATATAGAAGGACAGGGGTCATTAATTTATTACGTTACCTTCCGTTACAAACGCGTGCCAAATTAAATATACCTGAAAATGAAAGTTTTTTGGCGAACGTTCGAAGAACGTTGAAGAACATAGCCTAAAAACGATGTATTATAGTTAATTTTCTATTGCTGTCGATGTCGGATATGCAAGATCGATACTTTCTCTATTATCGTTTGTTCTGAAGCGTTGCTCCCAGAGAAACTCAAGGGCGTTCCCAGGGCAGAAAGCACAGAAATCGAAAGTAACGAACCTATCACTATATCGAGGGCTCTCTATTCAGAGAAAGAGTAAATTGGTAGCCGCCTGCCATTGACCTTCTATCGGTTTCTTTGCCGCCATTTACAAGCGTTGCTCCTGGAATAAATTAAAGACCCTCATGGAGCAAAGGCATTTGTTATTCATTTTGTAAAACAACATGCGATGATCTTGCAGTGTCTCATTTAATTTTTTTTCACTTAAATTATTTTTGACTTATTTCTAAACGTAAGAACAAATAGTTGATACTTTCACCACATTAAGGATAAGATTATAGTTCCGGAACTTCATTTTGTTTATTTCGTACAGTCAAGCGACAGCACTGTGCATTTATTTATTTTTACTTCTTATTTAGCGGTTGGAATAAACCGCCATAATCATATTGGAAGGTAGATGGCGCACTTGACCGTGCGCACTGTGGCGGTAAATTTGAATGAGATTTTGAAAAAAATCCATAGTATTGTATTTGATATTTGAATATTTCTATACTAGTAATGTTCGTAGAATGATGGATTAATTGGAAAGAAGTTTTAATAATTTAGTTTCGGTTGCTCTTTTATGATTATTTCAAGAGGTCGCTACCTTCTTGTACGACTTTTTTGATTGACTAATTTTAACATAGATAGCGCAACGGAAAGACTCCTCTATTCTCTTTAATTTGTTTCTATGGAAGTTTATTCACTGTGCAGCATAAAACCGTGATGTGTACTTAGCCTAAGAGGTGCATCAAATTCAAAATGGAGATACCGCCATTATCGTTGGAATAATTCATGGCCATAGGCTACCCTAACCTAAATCTAACGAATGGATTTATTTTATTCAAAAGAAGAATAAGATTTTTAAATGTGCATTTTAAGTGCAGATAAATAGCAATTGTGGACAATACAAGTAAAAATATTATTTTGTTGATGCACATTTTTCATTAACTAATTATTCTTGATATAGAGTTACCTATTTGTGGAAAATACGATGTCATCGATAAAATAACCTTAAAAGGAACGTACAATTGTAATATTTCATACTTCAAGGGTGACAATTTTTACTTTTGTGTCTTTTCAATGACAATTATCTTATATTACGTAACTGATTATCTGCCACATAATTTCTGTTTATACTTTTTAATTGTAGCAAAAGTCGGAAGATACTGGATGAAAGTATGCACAAAGACAACAGCGAACAAATTTATAAGAATTAAGCAGGTTGAAGTGGAAAATAAACAGAAGGCGCTAAATGGTTTGAAAAACTACAATTCGTTGAAAACAGAACTAGCTAGAACATGTCGTAAATTAATGTGAAAAACAATCTAGGCTAAAACCATAAATTTAGATTAATAGCAAAAGATATAGAGGCAAACAAAACATGGACCAAATTAAATATACAGAATTTACTGAATTTACACAATGATTGAATTTTTTAAGTATACTACAAGAAATAACAGATTTTGAGGTTATCTAATCAGTAATATGCACAAACGAGATTAAAAACAGCATACCTAGTAATAAATAATTTGCTAATAAGTATAATCAATATTAAGAATTAAAAACCAATTAGGAAATAAAGTCTATAGTTATCTACACATGGACCAGAAAGTAAATTATGCAATAACAGAATTAATATTAAGAAAATTGGAAACAATACAAATTTTATGGCTGAATGGTATCATCAGTGGCATTGTAATACATATAGATAATCTACTGTCTGAAGGATAAGTACTGTTGAGTTGAATAAACATTAATATGATAAGCCTATATGAGAAAGGTAATTGATTAGCCATGAATGAAGCATACAATGAGATAACATAGTTTACATAGTTATATGCCTACAGCTCTTTCAGTAAATTCTTTTTCAAATCATACTGAGCTCTTTCAGTAAATTCTTTTTCAAATCATACTGAATGAACAGCTATAAATGAACTGTCCGAGAATAATAAATAATCTAAATATAATAAAAAAAAAACTATAGATGATAATAATTGCCAGGCACAATTTCCACCATCAGTGATGCCAATTTTGTCATTAGATTGCAGACGCGATAAGTATTGCTTCACCCAATATCACGGGTGACACCCGATTCCATTTGTAAACGTAATCGCTGCTTGATAATACCTTCAATTCGTCATATATTTTTTTCAAATAATATAAAACCTTATTTAAACGAACCAGATTCATCTACAGGTTCCACCAGAATAAACGACTACTTTTACGTTAATACAATCGTCTTCGATTATTAATTTTTCATTATTTGCCTATTAAACAGAATGAAATTGGGTTGACTGACGATAGCTAAGGCTGTGCACGAAGTTTCCAATTTCATAATCTATTATGTCATTTTAATGTAGATAGACTACTATTTTCCAAACACTTCATTATTTCGAGTGACTCTAGGATTTACATAACTAAATGTTTCTTGCATTTTAAAGAGGAAAGAGACGTATTCAAGACATATACACGATTACCAAAGTGGGAGAGGTATAAAATTATTCAAATAGAACAATATTATATATATATACTCAATTACTATGAATTGGATGGAATTCGTTCAAACAAATTCGAAAATAATAACATTATAATATAATTAACGTGGACTACGTTATTTTACGAATATTTTTAAAATTTTTTTTACGAAATAAATTAACGTTCTAGAGATATGCTTTCTATGTAAATAATACATTCATAGTTACATTTTACATTCTTGAATTTTAAAAAATATATAATTCGCTTGAATAGGCCTTAATACTCGGATAGCCTTCTATAATTTTATGTAACTATTTTCCTCAACATAGTTTTTGCCGTACGTCTCCTAACAAGTTAGTCTGTGTTTTGATTTGAATGAAGCATGTAAAGATTCGAATTAATTGTCAGAAAGACGATTAAATGACGCTGTTTATGCTGTGGGTAAAAGTGGACCCACCCAAGTCTTAAACAACTAAGCGAGGTACTTACGACTGGTAGAAAAATGAAAAGAATCGAAATTGTGTAAATGGAACGGATCAAGTGCAGGGCTGGGTGTGTTTCTACAGAGATATTTACACTCTGTTTCCCCAAGTATCTACGTCGATACGGAGCGTGTACTATTTATACGACGCGAATCGAGAAAGAAACAAAACGTAGAGGAAACAGAACGAAGGCAAAAGGAATCAGGCAGGGATCGCCGAGCATTGTGGACACTTCGAAATTATCAAAAACGAGCCCCGTTGACTTTTATCTCATAGTTCCGGGAACCATGGGATTAACAGGGCTGGTGGGATGAAAGGGGAGGGGGGCGACATTTCGTCCAGTCGAGCTCGAGGGATAAACGGGCCAATCGCAGCGCCGCGTGGTGTCGGTGGACGGGAGAGTTCGGCCGCGACGAGGTAAGCACGGTCCGGTTCGTGAATCTTTCGCAATTCGCTTCTGTGTCCGACCAGTTGCCGAGAAACGCTGGCTGTGCGATGTGAGCGTCCGCGCTGCAGTTTATATTTATCGTATATAGGCAGAGCGGTCCGTTTCGACGAGCGTTTTTCGTCGACGGCGTGTTTCTCTTTGGTCTCGTTGGTCACGGAACGCGTGCACGCCGCGCCACACGGTCCTCCACGGGCCCTCGTAACAGAAAATATGCCAGTGATGCGTTGGATTTTGGGAAAGCCAGTGCCCAACTGTGCCGTTTGACAGTTTCACGTTAGCCAAAACAAAAGCTCCCCTCGAACCAAGTATCGTGATCGAAGGAATCCAGCGCGAGTCGATCCGGGTCCACACGATCCAAATGGAGTGAGCCCAACTCACTTCGCTCGAAGAATTTCGTTCGGTGAGTGTTTAGGCATTTTTAATTAGTGCGCGTTCGCCGGGTGGGGGATAATCGATTTTCGATTCGATATCCAGGCGAAGTGTAAGCACTTACACGTTTCTTCGGTAGCTCTCGCTTTATGTAAGACGGTTTTAGCGATTGGGAAATATGTAGTCGGAGATAGGAGAGAATGGCACGCTGTTTAGTCCTGTGGCCCGAATAGTGTTCCTCGTTTATGTGATTTCAAATTATTTGAATAGTTGTTTGCTCGTTGTAAAGGTATTTCATCGTTGGAGCATGAGTACATGGTTGTACTTAATTTATATTTGAAAAATCTAACTGTGTTAGGGACGTTTTTATCGATAGGAACTAGGAAAAAGGTCAAACAAAAATATGGTTCCCATAACTGTCATCCAAAAGATCTTGCAATATCAATACCATTTGAAATTGATGTGAGAAAGTGGATATTTATCACAACAACTTTTACTTCCGTATATACGTCATATTACATGGTTTCTTTTATTCGAAAATAATTGTTCAATCATTTTTAAGTCAGAGATAAATCTAGGTCTATCTTTCCTTTGTTATGAATTATAAATAACGTATAACAATACAACAAATATCAAAGTTCATCAATAAAGGAAGAATAATTAAAACTTCGGTCCGCCATAATTTAAAAGTAAAAATGCAAATTAAATCAGTAAACCTTCTATCTGTCTTAAAATACCGGTGACACGGTTTAAATTCAAATGTTTTCCCGCCCTTTGCTCGTTTTAAAAATGGCGGATGGTAATGAAGAAAACGGACAGAAATGGAATAGATTAATTAATAATTATGTAGATACACATACTTAACATTTTTTATCTTTGTGAGAATATACATGGTTTTGCATTTTTTCCTTTGACTAAACGATACTATTGTTCCTATGTTAAATTTTCACTTTCTTCTTTATTTCATTTCAAATTGACACCCGCAAACTTAATTATTTTTAGAACGGTCGTAATATTTTAACAAGTGACGATTGCTTTATGGAAATTTCGAGTGCTGTGGCTGCTTCCGGCGATGACTTTGTTCTGAGAATTTCATTTTAAAATGTGAAATACGCGCAATAAGCCAGTCCGAGAATAAAATATTTTTGTCGACGTATTCGAATGCGTTATTGAGGCTAATTATCTGATTTCTGTTATTGATAACTGAATCGAAGGAGAGATGATCACATTTCAAGAAATAATAAAAAATGTGATCTAATTATTGTTATAGTATAAAAATACAACACACGCTTCTTAAATTCTAATTATAATTGAACAATTCTGCATGGATTTCTTTTCTTAAGCCGTAATTAGAATTAGAATTTAAGAATATTCCATACATTTTCGTCCAACATGAGCTCATTCACTGTTACTTGAGAGACACGTGTTTTCTGAAATGGATTTTGGAACCAATTAAACCATTCAGCGATAGACGAAAATTCCGCTACAAGCGAGTATAGCTGACGACATTCTTTTCGTTGACGTCTTCAGCACATACAATGACTTTCATTCTACTACCACTCGTGCATGATGGAACCTCGATGACCATGTACATATATCGCTTTGCGAACTCACCGTTGCCCGAAACGATGATGGAATGTAGTTAATTGTGTATAACGATCGATTTCATTATTCACTGGCCGTGTCGCTACCTGGGCAGATTATAGTATTGCTCATAACCGTTTGAACGACTTAAATCGTTCGTACTTGGAACATAAAATCATTTCACACGATAAATTTATAGCGGGTAGTCGTTAAATTATTTATAATATGCTCGTCTTCTTCCCTGTTCGTTGATCCGAACAATTTTTACGGCATCTTATAATTTCTGCACAATAGGCACACTTTGCGTGGTATTTTTTGTCGGCCATCGAAAAGAATTTCCTGAATGTCAATCATGATTAGACTGCGGATTTTTATGCAAATACAGTCTTTTGTAGACTGATTTATTGGAACGTGAAATTCAAGCAGAATTTCGCTTGCTCTATTGTAATTTCATTTGTAAGAAAATCCTGCCAATCTATAATTCATTTCTTTCGTGGAATTTTCCAAAGCAAAATTACTTACGACTGAACGAAGTAAACGTTTAATTGACTATCTTTTATAATTAATGATCTTTTCAATGATAAAGGTATATATTAAGTCAGCTGTAAC
Source organism: Megalopta genalis (assembly GCF_051020955.1). NCBI lineage: Eukaryota > Metazoa > Arthropoda > Insecta > Hymenoptera > Halictidae > Megalopta > Megalopta genalis. The sequence continues at coordinate 11,703,384 of NC_135015.1, forward strand.
ATTTAAATCTTCCTCAGTCGAATAGCTATATTTTTTTACAGATGGACGAATTAATCCTTTAATTGTATATCTTTCTTAATTACTCGTTCTTTCAATGTTAAAGGACTTTTGGGACTATAAGCCTTAGATTGTAGCTTCAAGCCTCAAAGTTATGCAATCCAATAAATTAATTGTCCATCTTTTTTAATTACTGTTCTTCTCAATAATGAAGGATTTTTGGAACTAGACACGTTAGATTGAAGCTTCAAGCCTCAAAATTTAAATCTGCTTCAGTACATAACTTCGATAAAAGATGGACTTATATGTGTACTCTTCAGTTAACACGGTATAAGGTTAGCGCAGTGAAAGCAAGCTTGAAAATATGAAATAAAATAGAAATATTATGCTTCGAAGTTCTGAAATGTTTGTGTGCACGGCGCACTTCAAAATACATACGTATGTGTAAACATGCGATACAGATAAACTTTCTTATAAGCATTCGTGCCGAATAACGGTTGTTTTGAACGTCTCGAACAAACAATAACAATTATTATGTGCATGCAACTTATTTGTTCTGCATTTACGTCCGCAGAAATCCTGAATTTATAAATCATTTACTTGCACTGCCTATGCTGTTCGAAACTTTTGCATGCCAGTGTAGCCGCTCGTGCAAGGGAACTCTGACAAACGGCTATAGGCCCGATTTCACATCGCAGGAAACACAGTAATTGCGTTAGAGATTCTATCGTGTTGCGACTGAAATAAAAGCAGTGTAATGAAACCGCGGATACCTGTGCAAAACGAAAATTTACTTGGGAGTCATTGCACTCCGATAGAAATGTAATTCGTTATTTCGCAATCTCGATTATATAAGATCGCAATTCTTCGAATCTACCGCAGTGTTAACATCGCCGAATTGTGTTAGCGCTGAAGATACATTTACCAAAACCGTCGTCGTTGTAAATCCCTCGTTTTACATTTATTGAAAGTAGAACACAATTGAATGCTTCATTCTAGAACATAGAGAATATAACATTCACCGTGGAAAATTTATGAAAAATTGAAACAGTTTAAACGAACTCAATTAAAACGTCTTAAACAATTTAAATCTTGAGGCACACGCTTTCGTGAGACACAACAACAACAGCGTCCGCGATGTTGGCAGAATTATTTAAACTTTTAAGTGCATGTACGGCAGCTGTTTGTATGTACACGTGCACACGTTACCCGTCGTTTAGCAATGAAACTTGAGAATCGTTGTGAAAGGTTGGAGCTCGAATCCTCAGATCACGGTAAATTGTGCCGATAGATCATCTATCATAGCGATACATTGGACTTCACCTGCAAAAATAGAAAGGCTAGCTCGATCGATGATCTTAACCGGTGATCGCGTTCAGCGTTAAGAAAGTTTAAATTTTTGCTGTCTTACGTAATCGATCTACGACCGAATCTTATACGAGCTTGCTGTAGCCGATTGGATTTCATTGTTTATAATGTCAGCGATATCGCGAATCGGATGAACACGGTTCCATTGTCCTCGTAGGTGAATACTCGGTGCAGGTGTCTTTCATTTCTTCTTACAACCGCGGTATTCTATTGTGAAAGAGTTGTGCAAAGAATGATACTTGTTTCGCTTAACTCTAGACGATTATTTAATTAATTACAGCAAAGATTGACAATTAATGAGTGATGCTTACGTGGCGGGTTAATATGCATGCAATTAGACGGAAACAATTTTAACATATATATATATAAATACAAACATAATGGCAACTATTCTCAAGTAATTACATATTACATCATTCGTCCACGGTGGTATAATTATTATGTCATCCTTCATAAATATACATCGTTTGACCAGTGGTAAATCGAAGAGTTCCTGGAAGTGAAAATCGCAAACGAAACGTGTCAGATTAGCGAGCCAGTAAAAATTAAAATGGTAAATCTTTGAGAATTAAAATACGTTTAATCTTTAATCTAGTTCTAGAAATGGCTGAACTAAATGGTATTACTTATTTATTTATTACTAATATTATGTAGTAATATTATGTACTAAGAACATTGATATCAACATATATAGTGTATTGGCACAACAATAAATAAATAAATAATACATTGTTCAACCATTCCTAAGAGAACTAGATTAGGAATTAAAAACGTATTTTAATTCTGAAAGATGTGCCATTTTAATTTCTACTGTACCCTATCGAAGTTGTACACATATTTGTTCGTTCAGATTTTGTCCATCGATATGGATTTATACGGGATGAATCATGATCGCAGCGGATTTTAAAATTAGATTTTAAAACTACTTTGAAACGATACAGTTTGCGAATAAAAGTCGAACATGATTCACGACGATGTCGAGCACGGGAGCAAACGTGACTCTACTTAGGCGAGCGTCGGCCGTCGACTATGGTCTTAAAGAGTTCTTTCACTTCGGTAATTTTCCTTTCTTCGTTCCCGTTTGTTGACTTTGGAAGCGAGGGAAACAATTATCGGGATCCGCTCGCGAATTCCTTTGGTACACTGCAGAGTCGAAGAAAATTTTCTGAAAAACACACCCTCGTGACCGGCGATCGTGACAATTGCTTCGGAACATATTTAAACCGTCCAATTTGGTTTCACATTAATATCGTGCTCGGTGTTCTAGCTCAAAGGTAATTAACATACGAGAGAATATAACCGCTTCCGATGAATTCCAGCTGCCTTGGAGTTCTTGTTAGCACTTGCAATTATATATATATCTAGACTTGCCGTATTTTTATGCGGACTTGATTGCGAAAGGAATGTACCAAGAAATACATATGCTATTTCTGCAAAGTTTCATTCTGATATTGCAATCAGTTGGAAGAGTGTTAGAATGTTGAAATCGGATGACTTTAAGATTATAATTTATTGGAATTGGCCTTCACTACTGTCTTATCTCTCTCTCTCTCTCTCTCTCTCTTTCTGCTAGAAATACTAAACCGAGTGGTTTTCAACATTTAAACATTTATGAGCTAGGAATTTTCCAACAATCATCACAATTTCAGTAATCGTAAAATAAAGTATCTGAAGTGGGTCATTTTGATTTATTTGTCACGTTTTATGTTCAAGTCGGCTATAAATCTTAGGGTAAATAGTTAGCATAGTAAACCAAGGATTTTTGTGCTGAATAAAATTCCCCTCATCAGTCGTAAGCTACATTTATTAATCATTTTAATCCTTTCGATATATAGTGGGAACAACTGTATTGTTTAATTTGCAATATTTAGGAAGTATTTGATCTATCATGATCTTATATGATTTATAATATAAATATTAATGTAAGTACAAGCAATATGATCTGTATGGTATATACAATGTAAAGTCATGAAAATAATATAAAAAGTACATTTTGCATTTTAGTCAGCATTGAAAGGGTTAATAACGCTTTGCTTAAATACTTGTCTTAATGAAGAAACGAATTTTTAATTCTTTAAATGTTTCTACTTTCCCGCACTTGACCTCCTTTCTGTGTGTCGTAATTTTATAAAATCTTGTGAAAGAAATTCTTTGAAAGAAATTTGTGATTTTATCATCAAGCATTACCTACACTTTTCTTTCTGAGATTTGTGAATGATCCCCGTTTCGAAATGTTTTTTCAAGTGTTTCCTGAAGATTCGAAAACAAGAACATAAAGTCTGAGACTTCGGATCGTCGAAGAGAGACCAGAGAGTTTCGCGGGAGGAAGGAGACTCGAAATAAAAGTACCGCCGCGGCTTTATTATTAGGATAGATTGCTGGAAATCGAAATAGCTTGGAAAAGTACTGTTTCGACATCCGTAGTATAGTTCTGTGGAAAAGTTTCTGCCATTCTTTTGCGGACAGTGCACCAGCTAGTGCTGATATTCGATAGAAATCTAACCCGGTCAGCAGTGTATCTCATTCGCCTGAACTTGAAACACACCGCCTCATGCCGGAGCTGATTCATGCGGCAAAAGCCTCGGCAGAAGTCTCGGCAGACGTCCGACTAAATGGCATTTTCAAATGAAACGTTATCGGCCATTTAATACTGCGTCGATAAAACTATAACGGTCGCCGAGCTTCCTGGAAACTTGGACGGTTTTCAATGCTTTATATTTAATCGCGGTCAGTTTCCTGCGCGATCGTAATCGATATCGAAGAAAAACAAATACAAGTCGTTTAGTTTTATTTTGAGAAAGTTGCTGCGCTTCGAAAGGTATTCGAATACATTTTTCAGAATGAAAACAACCCTCGATATTGTCGATGGGAAACGTAAAGTATTCGGAAAACTGGAAAACATTCGCATGAAGGCGGAAATATTCTACAAACGGACTTCATAAAACATCGATATACAATCGATGAGATATTTAGCAACGAAGAATTAAATTCAGTCGAACACGAAAATTTATGTTATCGCGCTTCATATAATACTATGCAACTCGCTTGGTGGTCGATACATAGTTTTGCCCAGCTAGTGATCGCATTCCATCCCCACCGACTATTACGCTAGTCCTTATCTTACTAAATAAGCTCTCCACATATGTATCTTATTCGTACTGGTGTTGTTCCTAGCACTATCTCTCGAGCCATTCGGAACAGAACTGCGATCGAGGTTTGAATTGGTCCGAGCTTCAACTTATTGCTTCAAACTATCGATTTGGCATTACCGTTTGGACGATGTACAATTTCTTGTATTATCATGAACGTCGTTACGAACGGTTATTAATAGACTGCGGATTTTTACGGAAAATTCCTTTAATTTTTCTATTGTTTGAAATGGCAACGACTCGTTTTTGTCTTAAATGCATAAACGCGTTTCTAGGCTAATTGCCAGATAAAACAGTAAAAAGAGAACACTATTTAGTTATTCTTGGACAAGTCTTCTAGTAAACAAAGTTCCTCTATTACATACCTCGAAAGAAGTTCAAGTCGTTTGGTGAAGTTTTAAAGAAGGTTACTGCACTTTGACCCCTTGCCCTATGGTATCAATATTTAAATGTGAAAGTGAAAACGTCACGCAATAGATATAAATTATCTTTCGTTCTGTAAAACGAAAAAGAACTCGTTCTGATAATTTGTACTACTATTAACAATATTTAAAAGTCAAAGTAAAACGTCGCGCAATAGGTATACATTATTTTTCACGTGTAGGAGTTTATTAGAGACAAAGAAATGCTAACGAACGTAGCACTAAAAGAAATCGTAGGGGTTGAAGGTGTACTTTTGGAGCGGCTGTAGAATGTAAACGGGCTTGTCACCTGTGATTTGAGAATCGCTGCCTAAAAGAGGGTAGGATGTTCAAGGTGCTCAAAAACGGGGACGACTCTTTGCGCATCTGGTGAGCTGTTATGTTTGTTTCAATGTGGTTTTATGACACGGCTATTGAGAGGGGAGACGATCAGGTTGACGAACACATGAGCACTAGATTTTAGCGATCGTAAACTAATTTGGTGAAGTTTGCTCACGGTAGAGCTGCCATTTTTGTATACACTGTACGATACAATGGGCACGATAGACACGGTCCAGCCTGCAGGTGTGAGAAAGTTCGCCAGTTGTCATCTGAACAAAGGATTGCCAGGAAAGCTGAATAATATTTGTCGGGGCAAAGAACGGTAGCAGAATTATGGGAAAAGTATATTGTGTCGAGAGCTTGGGAGCGCTATGATACTATTGATATAATTATTAACACTAGAACGACCAACCAGTCAGACATGGTTGGTCCCTGATCGTTTTCTTTCACAGTTAATGAAATTATAGAAACCTTTTTGTGAGAAACATGTTGCTCTAACTTCTCTATTCAAACATATATTATAATTAGACTGCGGATCTTTGTGCAAAATAAATCTTATCTGCAGCAATTTCAAGAAATAGAAGTTCAATCGAAAGTTGTTTTTTGTCATTACAATTTTAATCAATTTATAACAATGTAATCATATCCTTACATTATTTTGATGTTTCTGTTATTTTATTATTCGCCTATGCATTTGTATCGTAAATGCACAAAATCTGCAATCTAATTATATAAGAAATCATGCGATGTTTGAATAAATGCAATCTTGTCGTTGTTACGAAACAGTATTACATATTAGTCGCGTTTGGGGCTGTAGTATTAAACATAAATTAAGAATAAGTTCGTTTTATTTTTTAGAACATTAAAAATGTAGGTCGAAAAATAAATTGCAAATTTTGAATAACCTTAAGAAATATTCTTTTTCGATTGCGTTATTAACACACTTCGATTAGAATTAACTGAAAAAAACTTGGAGAATCTGGATGTAATACTTGACTTGTACTCTGATTAATCTGGTTGGGCCTCTTCACGGACTGGTTTGATAGAGGGACTCGGACAGCCGTAAACAATTATGTGTACGCTCTGATTCCGTTTCTCTTATGTTGTACTAATACTGTCTGGCAACGTGAACACCACGAGAGACGACATAACTGGAGTCAACCGATGACCGAATTGTGAATCTGTGAATGAATCATTAGTAATGATCTCAAAGTAAGCGTAGCGTATTGCTAATTGTAAGTTATAAGTAGATTTGTGTATGTAGATTTTATGTATCTATAATAAAAAAAGGTTGAGTGAATTTTTAAAACAATGAGAATATTGAAAAAATTTAGGGACATCTATGTATTATTTTCAACTCATCGAAATTATTTAATGAAGAAACAAATTTCTGTTTGGCTCACGTTTGTTGCGGTCGATAAAAATAATTTATATCGCGTATAGAGCCGCACCTTAGTTACAAGAGTAACGCTAATTGTAAATAATAAGAGCAGCACTAACTGCAAGAATTTTTAATTTGATCTGAAAATTGGCAGTAGGTCAAGAGTTGCTCTCATCTGCTGACACTATCCTCATTAGGAGTATAATGCGATAAGAGTCTGCTGACTACAAAATATGATCACTTGGGTCAAGTGGCATCAGGTTAATTGACAATTCGTTACGCAGTTGCTCGCCGATGTTCCTTTTACAGACAAATGCATAATAATTATTTAGTGACATGAACCTGTCGAAGAAGTTGAAGGAAACTTCAAGGCAGTTTTTCATAATTTCAGAAAACACGTTTCTAGAAATTACTGTATAAATACATATATGGAAAATGATGAATCAATTAAGAAATGTTAAGTTTTAAGTACAATCAGGTATTGCTCGACTAACAGTTCTTAAGGTTAATTTAAACGTCTAATGTTCGTGAAGATAGTTAAGAATTGTAGACGTATTTTTTTGAAACAAATACAGAAATGCTAGAACGAAATTCTCGAACCTCCCAGTGACTCACAATGTCGAGTTTTAACAGGCAATTGCTCAATTAACGTCACGAGGAGAAGCGTTGGCAATCATAACCTGGACACGTGTACGAGATCCTAATCATTTATCGGTCTCATCTACACATTACCTAACGCTTGAAACATAAATCATATTTTAATAATTAAGCCACGATCCACTTGCAGGCATTTAATGGTTAATTGAATATGTATCTGTCATAAAAATGAAAGTATTAATGGAACGTAGCAGTGGTAGACCGGAATAAATATGTATAATTCATAGAAAGAAATTATAGCAAAAATGATCTCACTTACTTATGTAAAACGAATTAAAATGCAATTGATCATAACTGCATCATGCATATGGATGAAATCAAGATAAGAAATGTTAATGCGAGCATGTGTAAAACTGTATTCTGCGCATAAAATAATTTCGCAAAAAGCTGTCGAGTTTTTACACTGTCGCATTTTCTTTCGATTCAAAATGTTGTTCGTTCGTACTGTGTTTTCACAGGAAGAATTAATTTTGATCAAAATCTGTCGAAGATTCGATCATTATACGTAAATACTATAAGATTAGGTCGCTGATGTAACAGACGCAAAATAATTCGAAGCATTCGTTACAGTATTGCCGTCGATATCGATATGAACGAAAGAATGTGTCATTTAGATAATATTCGAGCACTTTGAGTTGAATCTAATCAAACGATACTAATATGTACTATTAGTAAATTATGCAATAGTTTCGTAACAAGCACAGCTCGATAGTATCACATTTTATTGATAGAACTTATGAAGCTCAATATTTTTATCGCTTGATATTCCTAGTATCTTCGAAATATACTTCCCTCTATTTTAAAGCATTAATCTACAATCTTGTAACTAGTTATCATAAGTAGACTGCGAATTTCTATGCAGACTAAAACTTTTCCAAGTCAATTCTATCAAATAGAAATAAATTGAAAATGTGCAATATTTTTATAGTTTTGTGTTTCACCTATCGGTTTTCCTAATAAATCGAATCTGTAATCTGAATGTAACTGATATTTACGTTTTGTACATTTAACGTTGTGCAAGAATCGTCTACTAGAATTAACGCAAAACTGGTATAGTAACAAGACGGCAAGAAAACAGCAATTTAAATATTTATGGTAAATAGCGGTTTATCAGTTTTCACACATTGGTAAACACATAAATATTTGTCTCAGTCACAGTTATTATGGCGTACCAAATGATTCCGAAGTGATTAAACAATCCCTATTTAATAGTAGAAACGACAGACCTGTCCCAATGATTAATTCATGCCGCCCATATCTTTCGACAGCACGGAAGGACTTTGAAACTGCACGTGTGCGCCGATGAGTTGCCAAGCCAGCAGTAAAATTTGTTTATTGAGGTTGTAGTTATACTTTTTTTTTTATTGCCCACTGGTTACGTGTAAACGCGCGCTTCTGTTTGTTTCGAATCAGGTCGTTCTAGATAGAAAACCACAAGTGTCTAACTCGTTCTTTATCGGCCTATAAAATCTGTATAATTTACATACGAAGCGAAACTTTTTATTAGAATTTATGCTCATATTGGTCGTTACAAGTGTACATGTATTTATTTTAACATGTTCAATGTAATTCCCGTCATTCATTTTGCTCTGTCTACTTAACTGTGTAAAGCGCAATTCGGGATAAAATATGCCATTTAGGAAAGGAAGTTAGGAAAGGATCGATCAGTTCATATTTGAAAAGTTTTCTGGAAACTGATTTAGTTTTTAAAAGAATTAAAAGTACAAAAATACAGGATCAATAAAGTTTGGAAAGGATTTATTCCTTCATATCTGAAAAATTGCTTTGAAATGGATTTATTTTTAAGAAGAATAAGAAGTGAAGAGAAAATATAAATGTTTTTTGCAGATACCAATGTCAATAAGTGTGTAATAAAGAGGTATCAGGTTCACATTTACGGGTGTAATGATAAAGAAGCGTTTTGTTACACATATATGTATTTATAGGCTAGAAGCTATTTATATCCGACGCTGGAAAAGTTGTTTCAATTGATAATTTTATGCATAACGGAGAGTCATGTTTTCAGGCTTTTCGTGCGAATTGATAATACAGAATGGAACACGGCTTAATTAAAGCAAGCGGAGATTAGATCGGACTTATGCGTCGATGTGTGTCAGCGTGAGTGTTAATCGGCGGGCTCCACTCGAGTCTTAAAAATTGTATTAATACTACATACATCTACGTTGTGTCATTAATACTTTAAATTTACAATCGGGCATTATCTTGAACAAATATTTGTCTGCAAATAATAAATTTCCGTGGGATTGAAGTCACGCTCGATCAGAAGTTAAGAAAAATAGTGTTTTTTGAAAATTTTTTCCTCAAAACTTTTAAGATCTTTTTCAGCCAATGTTCCTTTATTTGAAAGATCAAGCCTTGTATTACTAATTGTTCTTTTTTTTTTTATTTAAGAATGTGTAGAAAGTACTTCTGCTGACGTACTACTCTCCAAAGCATTTATTTGTTGTTAACGACGAAACATTTTACCTTCGTGAGACGGTTGGCTGTCACTTCATTGCGAAAAGCTTAGTTCAGCCGAAACAAATTATTTCAGGCTAAGACCCTGGAAAGTTCCTGACGGCATGCATACAGTTGATGACCTCGAGTAATAAAATAATAACCATAGAGAACCAGGTCATCAGCAAGACCTGCTGGCGCCCGTCCGGGAGCCACCCTAAGGGGCCTTTCCACCGATGAAAAGCCCGTCTAGGGGCCATTTTCTGACAGCTTTGATTTTTTTTAAAGATTCTTGACTGAGCATGACCCCTTAAAGTCTATTTTTTCGAAAACGGAGTCCTAGATAAAAAAATATTACACCAAATTTGTTTCTTATTTTTTCACCTAAAATCACCTTCTGCTCGGTTGTATTACGAATTCCGGCCCACCCTGTATGTATTAGAAATAATAAGAAATAGTAATATACGAATATGGTTTTTTTATTAAGTTCTTATTTAAATGTATTAAATAATGTGAAAACTATTGTGAATCTATAATTATTCACACAACTGTAGTTACAAAATTCGCATTAATTCAACTAAATCTATTTATTGCTTTCTGCTTTTGTTCTTCCACGTGTACATACTTATTACCTGCTGCTGTTTGGCTCGCCGTATTATGAAGTCAAACAACAGTATATCACGTGCAGTCACCGACTAATCATTGGGTCTAATGAATGTGCAACCTGCGGGTCGAGTTTACTTGTAGAATACAACAGTCTTGCGCGTGGTTACCTGTTCCGAGTGGTGCATCGTGGTCATATATTCACGCCCAACAAAACCGACACCTCTATTATTGTGATTTATTGTTATACAGATGTTTCACGTAGGAAATTCATCTTCCGACTTGACAATCTCTAAATACTTCTGAATCATCTTCTGCATGAAAACAACTCGTGAAGTTGCACTGCTTTAAATGGTGCATGCATTACAAACGATATCGTTATTCTGAATGATACTTGAATCATTCATTTGTGGAAGGTTATGGCAAGTGGATAACAATACAGGTATTGAAACCAGGTGTTAGAACTTTTAACAATCAATCGGAATAATAAGAACGATTCATTCGAAACAGAAAGGAACAGATTCAAAATTCAGATGAAAGTTTCTTGCAAGCCTTTTGATTTTTCAGTTAGACGCGCATTCTTTCTGAATTCGAACTTCTGCACCAGTCATTTTAAACAATAGTCTTGAATGGTATGCAGATAATTGAATAGCTCAGAAATTAAATCATATTTTGATTTTGTAAGAACATTTTTTTTCATACCGTTTTCATGTTCAACCTATTGTAAGTTCCTCCTAGTCATTGAAGTTATGCATCGCCTGTTTCATTGAAATTGTTTGTAAAACCGTTGTCAAAGTGAGCGTGGACCGTCGGCAACAAAACGATTCATCCGGTTGTGGGTTTAAATAAAACGAAATGGTAATTTCTACGAATATGTGGCGCTGGTAGTGAATATGATACGATCGAAGTAGGCGATTCGCAATGATGGTACAATAGCGATAGCGTAGGGCCATCGACCGATCGTAAAGTGTTAACGGTACCTTACTGTTCCACACATCCACACACTTCCTATTATCATAATTATAAATCGACAATACCTCTTACGAGCCACATCGAATCTTTTAAAGCTTTCCACGTTGTTATGAGTATCAAAGTAAATTGGAGCGGGAGTGACCTACATAAAAAGATGCTTCATCAAGCTCGAATTAAAACTCGTATTTGAAATTTACTTCTTGCGTTCGCATTTTTTTTTAAATTACTAATTTAATATAAAATACCATTTTCTTTTTATTTAGATGGGTACTATGAGCAAAGGAATAGTATTTCGGGAAAATTAGTGAGACGATAATTGCAGTGTAATATAAATTCAATTTTGGATTGTTTAGGATCGGTTTAATGTTTGAGTTTGCCACCGTTTTAACGTTATACGGACGGTTCAGAAGCCAGTCAGTGTGTAAACAAAGTTTATGCGCAAGAAATTCAATATTCATTACGAAATTGTTCCACACATCTTTAAGCAATTTCAGTGTTCAGCAGCGTTGCCGGACTATCGCGTGGATGTTGTAGTGCGCGAAATACGCTTCGGTTGTGTACAAATGTGATTCTCATCTATTCGGTATGCGTTAGGTACATAACTCCGGCGTAAAATTAAAGTGTGAAATTATTTGGAACGTCAGAGCCGTCTAAATAGAGAAATTTACGTCATTAACCACGGTTTGTGAACCAGGAACCCGCATATAAAACCCGGCACACGATGTCCGCCGGTGGTATTCTTTTTTTCATTCGTTACATGCCCGTGTTACGGTGCCATCACGCAGCCGGAAGTAGATATTCTAACAATATCGTATGCGTAGACACGCATCTATGTACTTCTATTTCAAAACTTGCAGGTTGCGAACGTAACCATGGTTCAGGCGCGCATGAATCGATTATTCCGGCGACAGCAATGAAAAAAAATATGACGATCAGATTTCTTTGGGCAATTCATCGATTTTTGGGTCTTTGATTACTTGGGTTTTTCGACGTACTAATTAAGTAATACATTTTTACATAGATCTATCACAAAGAGCAATCTTTTAGCTTCAATTCGTGACCACAAAAGTTAAAATATTCCCACGGAAACATACTTTAAAATTGTTTCGAAGTAACCATTTAAAATCCGATCATTGTTCTCCGAGTGCTCAAACTTAAATTAATCTGTCACGAAGTGCAATTTTCTAGTTTTAATTTGCGACCACGAAAGTGTATAAATGTTCACAAGAAAATATTTGAAAATTGATTCGAAGCACCTCTTTAAAATCGGTTGACTTTTTAGCGATTGCTCTATGTATAGTCATTATATTTGGACGCATGTGACACAAAGTGTTTGCGACGAGCACACAATTTACTGGCAAAGATGCTATGGACTCTTCTAATTGTCAGATGAGGTTTATCTTCGGGTACGAGACTCTCGTAAAACATTGTGTGTGTGTGTGTGTGTGTGTGTGTGTGTGTGTGTGTGTGTTTCCACACAGGAAAATGTATTAAGTTAGGATGAGATAGCATTTTAATAACGGATCGAGTCTCACATTCATTTAGCTCGTTATAATTATTGATCAGCAGCTGTTGGGGAGAATACTGAACGGTCCGATCGTACAGTTACATCATTACAGCGAGAACTATTAATGATAACTATACAGATAAGCGTACAACTTACGAAGTTCGTTAAATTTATTAATACATATATTCTTCAGTCTTAGAAATTGTAAATTTGTCGAAATGACTCACCTTAATTAATCCGATGTCTCAGATCCGCGAAAACCCGATTTTTTACACCACCGAATATTGTTTTTAAAAAGAGGATCAACTCTTTGGATGCGTGTTGAAATTAATTTGAATCTTTTGGTCGCATAAAAGATTTCTCTCGGGCAATTCTTAGATAATTTAATTATGGACAGCAATCCCGCGAAGCTTTCTACAAAGAGTAAGTGTCTTCGTTCTCTTCTGCGTACATCCTTATGGAAAAATACCATTTTCATTTCGTGTGTGTTAACTTGATACACTTCGCTCAATGTTATAAAATACTTGATCCCGGAGTCACGGATTGTAAGAAACCGAGTTGCTTTAATCAACGGTTGTTCCTTCAATTTTATGCAACATTGACGCAATGTCCTCGAAGATATTGCAGTTTCTACGTGACCAACGTCAAAGGAAATTCTTCGACGCATATGTCGCAGACAGGTTCGATCGAGCCGGCAGCTATATTTAAATGAACGTACGATACACTTGCCTTAAAAAAAATTTATCGTTTGCCTAACTTACGCAATTTTATGCTTTACAATTTCATAGAATGCGGCAGAGATTGGCAGCGTTCACCTGCAAATGTACAGTATTTGTGTGCACTCTATTATCAATGCAAAACTGCGGAAGAATTGCAAAACTTCTGACAAATTATAAATTGATGCGCTTATTTGCAGTTACTTCGGTTTGTTGACAGCATCTGACGATAAATGGCTATGAAAACTAGCATTGATTGTTAGAATGATACTTGCGGTTGCAACTGTATAAAGAATAAAGATTGAAGTTCAAGGACGACTATACAACACTGAGATGATTAATAGCTCACTGATTGCGTTCTCGATGATTACACTCGAGTTTGAATCCTTACCTGGTAAGATAATTTTCATAAAAATGACTATAGTACACTGGGGCCATGGTGGACGTCGAATAAAGTGCCGAACTTGCGAAACATCTCCAGAAATTCGCAATTTGCCTCGACGTGCGTCAGCTGATATTCGCGCGAGGATATCAGATATTTTTGTGCGCGCAGAAAAATTCTTTCACGCTCACGGGACTCGTCATGTGACACACAATTTTCACGATTATCGTTCCGGGCGATTTAGTTAGAATGATTTGCATACGTGACGCGGGAATCGATAATGAACGACAATTTCAGCGATCCGACAATAATATATTGTTGAGCGCACTGAAGAAAATCGCTGTTTGCAAACTAAAGATCCGTACGCAGATGCAATAAATTGCATTGAACGGATTGTCATTAGTGTCAACACGGATTACGCGGTAGATAAAGTGTGCAGTGTCGTTGCTTATTCGAACAGAGATTTCGCGCTCACCTCGCTCTTTAAACGCGAGCGTAAATGTCTCAGGTTTTAACAATTTTTTGCACATTCCCAACAGAAACAAATTAATTTGAGTAAATTTTAAATTCATTCTCGATTTTATATGTCTTTCTACGAACTGAACTTCTTATGCAATATTAATGTAAGCACCGGTTTAGATTGCTTCGTGCGCGAAACAAGCATTTAGAATCATCCTTAGTGCAAAATAATTCAAAGAAGTTAATTTAATCGCGAAGTCTTGGTCATAGAAATAAATTTAACCTTTAACAGTCGTGATAAACCTCAAGCAGAAAGTTTAAAACGATGTGCTAATCTAATTCTAGATGAACCATCCATTTTATTGTATTCTTAGCTAGTGAATAAAATAATAATAATAATAAAAAGAAAATAATCTGGAAAATTAAACTTTTACTACTAAATGAAATAGAAATATACAACATTGGGGTTATTCTTGATCAATTAAGGGTTAAGAGTGTTAGTTTCTTTCGAGGCTTTTATGAACAAAAATATATTAATTTTGCACTTACACCAGGCAGGTAAATACAACAGAATTTCGACATAATTTTATTAGTTGAACGAAGGTACGAAGGTACGTCGTATGAAGGTAAAGAAATTTCGTTCACACGAACATTCTTTTCTCTTGATCCTCGCGATATAGTGACTGAACCCGCAAATTAAGTGTTCGAGATACACTTGTTTGTCGCGATAAATATTGAACGCAAAATCAAAGAATTCGCCCGCTCTTTGATATCTGTGATCTCGTTATCTCCGGTAGACTCGCGGTCGGCTCGCTCTTTCTTTTCTTGAAAATATCCGCTAATCGTTCGCCCGCCTACGCGCAAAAGAAAACAGAGATTGTCTCGACGAAGTACGATTTGGAGATACACCTTGGCATTTCGTACCTTGACACACTTGTCTGAGAGACGGGATGCGCAAGAAATTAGAATTTAAGAAAGTAAAAACTAATTCTGCCTCGACCTTTTCGCCCGAACATTTTTAGCACTGCTGAAACAGCATTGCCCACCGCTCAAATGTGCTTAATGTTGCTCGAAAGTGTTCGCGCGACAAGGATGGTCCCGTCGATCACAGGTTTTCGAACAGTTTCATTGAATCGAGCAGCTAGAATTCCATCTAGCACTGTAACTGATCAACTGCTCTGCTATCCGAACATCCATGTCGCCTGATTGGCTCGATATTGTCGATATTCTCGTATCGCCAAGAAATATTTTTACCACTTGTTATTTGAGGCATTCTGAAATCTCACTTCCTATTTAAACTATTGTTTGATGTTGCTGATACTTAGACTTCAGATTTTATGCATTTATAATAGAAATGAACAGAAGAAATACAAAACAGTAAAAACATTAAAAGAATTTAAAAACATTCTTATATTATTTTCATCCTAATAAATCTACTAAGAAAGCGAATCACTTTCAATTTCACTCGAGTTTGTAGCAAGAAAAGTTTTATTTTGCATATAGGTTCGCAGTTGTGTATTACTTATAAATATCATGCAAATCAACAAAATAAGTAAATATTAGTAGCAGTTTATTGATAACTTACTAAAATTATCTAGATATTAAATAATCGCTCATGCAATTCCTGAATCGTGCAATCGATGCAAAAAATGTATATTTCGCATATGAATATCTTCTTGCTAAGCCTGGTGATTATTTATGTTTAAAAAAGGACGTTTCGTTCGAAATAGACGGGTCACAAAGACACCGTGGAATTAGTCGTTCGTGCTTCCAAACTTTTCGTCTTATTGCTTTTATGTGTCGCGTTCGTCGGCGACACGTGTCCCACGCGCTGCGAGACAACTTGCACGCCTATCACCCAACAGAATTTCGTCGAAATTAACATGGTACAGCCCCAAGCTTCCCCTCGGCGATGGCAGCGAACAATGGTTAATCTATAGGACTCGTGGCACCCTCCACGTGTCACGAAATACGAGAAATGCGGAAGCACGTGTGAGTCAGATCTAAGGGGAGCCTATTTCCCCTCAATTGGCGTAGAAATAATTCTGCTCGCTCAGCGGCTAGCAAAATACGGTCTTTATTGTTAGCTACCTCTTGAAATGGCGATCAGCGAGCCGTGAGTCGAACGCAATCGATCCTATAACAATAAGAACGTGAAATAGAAATTTGTCGTGTCAACTGCAAGAAGTTGAAATTAATTGAATTTCGATTTTTAACCATTTGCACTCGAATATGCCATCTTCGGCGAGATAACAAAATTACTGACGATCACGGTACTTTCGAAAGTAACAATTTTTGTCGATACAATCTTTTATCAAATTCTATCTGAGCAGTTTATATTAATGAATTGATTGATTTAATTTATTTATCTACTAAAAAATCGATCACATTTAGAATCTGTATCGATGCAATCTTTCATCAAATTTTATTTGAACAGTCTAATCATTTCCAAAGTTTTATCATTTTGTATTTTCTTTAAAGCGTTGCTTGTTACTTTGCGAATAAATATGATCGAATTTTTGGTAAATAAATAAATAAATAAATAAATTGATAATACTATGACTAGACCAACAACTAGAACCCCAGTTGCTTTTGCCATTGAAATCTAAACCTCCCCGCACAGTTTCATTAAAGTCGGACATTGTTTCTACTTGAGCACTTCGTTTTGCATATTTGCATTCACTTCGCGTTATGCATCGATAACCACCATACAGTGTTCTGGATCGATCAAGGTCTCAAATACTGATGATAATCGTCGATAGGAATCATTCGAGTAGCAAATAATTTGGCATCAAGTAGTTCTGTGTCCAGTGGACCGTAAAATTCAATACAAATGGTAAATTGAGGATCAGAACCTTGATCGTTCGTTGCAAAAAGCGGCTAGAAAGGTCTAGTACGTTCAAGGACACGTGCGGGACCTTCAACGACCTTCTTATCAATATACCACCGTTTGAGACGATTTGTAAGAGTTTACTGGACCGTACAGTAAGCAAAATGGAGCACTGTTCGCACCGTCGTTTCCTTGGGTAAGCATACACGTTTTTATTTTGATTCATCGTTAACTGGTGTGCAAAATAAATGAAAAAATACGAGATGATTTTTACGGCCAAGCAAACGATCCAGAAACAGGTTGCGGAACAAAGTTAGAGCTTTAAAAACAATGTATTTTTAGAATAGGATCTATTTTACGTTGCGTATTTGTTCTGAGGTTGCGCTATTTAAAAAGTGAAAAGATCAGTTTACTAGATAATGAAAAATTCATGTTCTTTCTGTTAGTTGATTAATCAAATTATTTCACAGTACTGTAACGCACGAATAAATTGCCAAACTTAATTTTAAGAGTCCTTGAATGAATAAATGTTGATCACTCGATTTACTGAAACTTCTTGAAATTGCAGCAAGAAGTATTGGAAGGAGAGCTAAAAAAGGGAGGGGAAATTCTACGATTATTGCTTTGTCTGACTCATTGCGAAAATGTTCTACCTGCAGAGATAGATTTGTTATCGCGCGAATGAAATTTACACGTTTCATAGATAGACTTTTATGGGACATCGTAACACGTGTCGCGAGGATCTGTGTAACCGGTACGCAAACGAGATCCTCCTTGAAGTTGCCAGCGTTCAGATAATTGGTGATGCTCGTGTCTTCCAACAAGCATCTGCAATTCGCACGATAATCTTGTCCACGTGAACACCGAATCAATGTAATCAACCCGTTTATAGTATAATGGCATCTGTTTCGAATCCATCCGCGGCGTCACGTGCACCGATCTACGCGAACTTGATTACTCTGATTAACTTCGCAGCTATATTCAGCACCTGTAACTTTATGCAACCTGTCGCAATTGCAACCGTTCGACTGCGAATGTTTATGCAAATATCTGTTTTCGGAACAACACTTTCAGGAAAGTATTTTACCTTCGGAATTCTATGCCCGTGACCATTTCGTAGAGGAAACTCGAACGGTTCATTCCCAACGTATTTCAATTTGTAATTTTTAACTGGAATAGATAATATTCATTGCGAAATCGAGAACGATTAGCGAAGGAATATATTTGAATGAAAAAGCGTTTAACATTGGGTTTGTAAAAAAGTGTTTTTAGAAAATGTTCGGTTACGAAGTCTTATTTTACACTCGGAACTCTGTGAACGCTGCGAAAGAATAACAAAATTTGTTGTAAATGAACGAGACCGAGATAACAAAACGTGTGCTTTTCGAAACTCGCAAATGTTTTGGCACACGCTATTAACAATTACAATGTATGGTATTAGAATAATACAAACGAAAGCTGTAGATTTACTTTTGCAAATGTTGAATGGCCGCATTCGTCAGAGAATCACCTCGTGAATTAGTAACAATGAAACGACTGTTTTATAGTTGAGTCATTTGTGCGTACGAATGAATCGCTAATGCGTCATCTAATCGCACGGGACTTTACCTGCTTTTTGTATCTACGTTAACTCTGTAATTACAGTCTTAGGTGTTTTACCTGACATCCTGTTATCAGCTGCTAGCTTCTTTCAGGAAATTTGTTTTTAATTACATTTCATTGTAAATAAGTCGAACAATCTAACCAAATGATAGATCGATAGCGTTTAAACGATGGTTTTAATTTGTTATTAAATTGATGCAAATCGGAGTGCATGCAATAATTAATAAAATGCATTCTATTTCTTTGACCTCGACACAAGGTAATCAGGACACAAGGAAATATGAACGACGCAAATTTCAAAGGAAATAGTTGTACTAGAAATGATCACTTAGAAAATGTTAACTTATTATCATAATGGTCTTCATAATTTGCAATTCGGACGTCGGAAGCTTCGAATTTCGGATCTACCTCCTTAGGAAGTTGCAAAGCTAACAGGATGTCGAACACTTTCGTATTGCGCTCGTAACTGAAAATCTGTTCTCTAGAACTTTATTTTTACGTGCTGTATGTTTTTTATGTTACAAAAAGCAGTAAAACTCGCAAACATGGCTCGACGCAATTCGAAAATAATCGACACTTCGATTAAACAAGCATACAAGTCAAGAACTGCGAACGGATTCTCTGTTAGTTTAACAGTTTAGGGGACGTGCGTGTTCGAAATGATAATGAATTATTGTTTCCGGGGAATTATACGCGTAATAGACGGCGTCATAATATCGTTATTATATTTTCTTGTTAACAAGATCAATTTAAATCCTCCCTCTTAACTGAGCACAAGGCATATGTCCTGTCGCTTACCTTTCGAACGCAATTTCATCTTGAAATACAGACTTCATCGCTTATGTGTTTCATATACATTCATATACAGATCGATAGCCTCATTTCTGCCGCGTCAGACGTGTCGCAGCATTCCTCATTCAGTGTTACTAATTAGCGACAGATTTTCTACATTAACATTATACATCTACCGCAGTGCAAGTTTACTCTGTGTATACAAATGTTCTCTTCCCCTCTTCTCACTTCAGCTATTCGTCACATTTATGACAATTTCTTCTTAGGATTGAATTCTGCAGTTTCGGGAAGCGATGACTTCACAGACTAGTATGATGTTTGTACAGAAACTGCAGAAGAAACAGCTTCAGCAAGAATTTGTTCAACTCACGATTTACGTACATTTATTTTAGTGAAACATTTCAATAAGGCTCGTTTAACACGTACAATTAGATCTACCGAGCCCTAAACGCGACTAACGTGCATTGTCTTATAACAATAATAAGATTGGGTTTACTTAAACTCCACACGCTTCCTATTATAATATGTATATGTATACTTCAGTTTATCGAAATGTTCACCAAAAAATTTCCTCGTAAAGATGTTTCTATAATATCTATGAATGTGAAAGAAAAAAATCAAAAACACTTTGGTTCCGTAGTGTTAAACATACATACAAAAATTACACATTTGTCTACATTCCTCACTGTTAATAAAGCTCTTCGTTTAAATTACACGAAACGAATTGTTGCCGTCTAATTCTTATCTCTGAATTCATACAAAAATTCTCTTCGAATGCTTTCAATTTTTGAGAGCGTTGAAAAAATCGAGCTGAAATTCCGACGTCAGCGATTCTACTACAGTGACGTTCGTTTTTGCTTCAGGTCTGATCGTAAGGTGTTGAAGTTACAGATAAATACAACGGTAAACGTTCAATAGTAACCCTCGGGGGTAGGCACAATTACGACTTTAAAATGTTTAAAAAAAAACGTTAGGTGACGTCAACCGGTGTTGACTTTTCTCGTCGAGACGTGTACAACATTTGTTTTCGATGCCAAAGCTGAGGCCACCCGCCGTTTCTCCTCGTTTGTTACGTTTCGAGCGGGCTGTTTGTTCGCGCAGATGCGTTTTCTGGAGCAGGAAAATAATTGTTATCTATATATGTGCCGCGCCGCCTCGCAATTGCAGTCCAACGGCAAAACGAACCCGCAAAAAATGTTTACGTAAAAATCACAAAGTTCTTTTTCGCAAACGTTTGAAATTCGTATGATCGCCCGACTACCCATGGCACATTATTTTCAATTTCAACAAAGCAGTGATTCCAAAAGCCGAAAATTCTAGAAATTCTGAGCTTGCAAATGCATCTACGAACTTGCAAGAGTCTATAAATATCTACTAGCTATTTCGACGATTTGTAACTTTCGGAAATCAAATTATAGATGATTACGTTATCGTATTAAAAAAATTTTAACTACGTGACATCGTATCCTTATCGAATCGTTTATCTTTTAAAATGATTGAACAGATTCTGGGTTCATGAAGACCCTCGTTCATCAATTCCTACTTTTTAGTGTGTTGTAAACAACTGTCCACTTAAGTCGGTTGCCACAAGCACAGAAGTCACACAAGGTTTCAGAAAACCTAAGTCAAAATAGATTTTAGCATAGTCGACGCGACAGAGGGGTGAAAGATTCTCGCTCCATTAATTCCCGTTCACATTAGTCAAGCGGCTTGACTAATGAATGTCCCAGCAACAGATGGTCCATCTAAACGAGTTGTGATAATTACGATTTAGTATAACGTTCGATGAACCTGCTGAAAAATTGGTGAGGTTCGATTGCTGAAATATCTGTGACCCCTACACACTTAACACATTATATTTATTATCGAATATATGATCTGCAATATTGTGTATCCAATGTTACGCTTTCAATATTCTACATTCAGTATTATATTTTCAATATTGTATTATATATTCAATATTATATTTTCAACATTCGATGTCCGATATTATGCGTTCAGTATTCGTGATCCAATATTTAATGTTCAACGTACAATCGTTTAATATTTAAGTTTAATATTTCTAACTTTTACGTGTTTAATGTTTAAATTGTGAGAGATATTTAAATAAATTTCAACGTTAACTATAAATAGAAGAAAAATCCAAAACACAGTGGCCATTTCGGCAAACGTTCCAACGAATGTCAAAAGGCTTTTACATGTATTTCGTTTCCGAGGAGACTAAACTATCGTTTCGAATGACACTGTCGGCCAACATGCACGCTGTCATCGACTATAAAATCCGTGTTCGCGCGGTTGACAACACTTAGTTTCGAAGCATCGGCGACTTTCGTATTTCTGTTCCGCGACGCGTGGTGCAACTAAATTTGCACCCCGTTCGACAGTCCAACACGACTGCATCGCATCTCAATTTCATGAACAATTGCTCGGTCTACTTGGGTACACGTTTCTATCGCCTTACGCGTTCTTTGACATTATAGCTATCCTTGGCGTCACGCGACGCCGCAGAAGCAACATTAATATGTATGCAACGACAATTGTCCTTTCCGGAATAAATGCTAGTTTTTCACCTACCAGCGACTTCTTTAGTCATAACTCGAAATGTTCGAGGATTTCATAGAATATTGCGGTTACCGTTGTCTACGCTTTGGATGTATAGTTTGACAGCAGAGACTGTGTTGGTTAATTTTACAAGATTGATTGCCATCGTTCTACCTTTGTCAGTGCCAGCCAAGTCGCGACGGTCGTAAATTAAGAAATGCGCGGAGTTATCTCCCGGAAAATCTAACGGAACGGGTACATATGAATATCAATGTTTGATTGTTTACCGGTCGTCCTTTTGGCTGCGTTTCCAGTGTCGCATTTTTTACTTTGCCGCGAAAAGTAACAGTTATTTGCGAACACTGCCCACGTTAAACGCCACGTTCCCGCGACTTTGAGCTTATTCTCGCGGACATTAGCGGACGGAAATATGTGAGCCACGAGTTTAGAAAATATCTGCACGTGCGAGATTGAAATCGACAGAAAAATTAAAGGTGCTATTTTTCAACACAGCGTAATACGATTGAGTGAGTAAAAGTAAATCGGCAGGAAGGAAAGAAATCTTTTCGTAAAAACATTGTTCATTGTCAATGCCACAAAATTGTTAAAAGAGGAACCAAAGAATTTGATCCGCAATGCTTGAAATTATTGCACGAATCGTACCTGTTCCTGACAATTACGCAACAAACGTTAATTGATTTCTATTCTATAAAAGCTGCATATTGAACACATACATATATGCGTTTCACCCCTTGGGCACATTTGACGACTGAAACTCGCCATGCACTTGTTTTGCCTAAGTTACGGATGACGAACCTAATTCGTCATTTAAGCTAGTTATTCGAACTTCTAACTACTTCGTATATTACATCGCTCAATTGAATGAATTGAACTTCTATACTATTCCGCGCATCAGCGAATTAAATACGTTCCAAACGCGAGAATTTTTTCAAAGAAATCTGTACCCAAGTGATTAAAGTTGAGTTTATCGAGAAAGAATTTTATTCTTCGTCACTGACTCATCTTTTACATAAGACATTTTTGTATATTTCCCTGCGCCGCAACAGAGCACAAAATGATCTTACATTGACGATGATTTTCCTTGTTCCAGCATACATCGTAACGATATAATGATTCAATGTGAATCGAGTATTCAAATAGTTCGCGTTTTATTTGTTACTTGAAACGTTTTCTCATCGACGTCGTAAATCCTCCGTCACTTATACAATATGTATAACGAGTTCGAAGAAAGAATCGCAATTAATTGTTCCAGCCATACACGGAAACCGTAAACGCGCTGGAACACGGAGGACGAACGTCAGCGAATGAATTTTAAATATCTCGCCTTAACTGTTACCGTATATCAGCGTTATGGGAGCATCCATTAGTCGAAATGCAGGAATAATCGACCGCAAGGCGTACCGACACTCTACACAGATATTTTCATAGCGTGTGCCTACGGGAAAATCCGTTAACTCTAAATATAAACCGACGGGCAGCACTTCACTGCAATATATTGAGGTCACGCAATTTTCTTTTCATCGCAAAAATCGGCACGTTTCGCACGCGCTCGATTTTCGGCCATTCAGTTCGCCCCGGTTGTGTCACAGAAATTTTATCGTGCCGTTTTTAATCGTAAAATGACGTCCGTCGTAATTCGCCATCGAGTTTTCACTTGGCCGCGGTCCTAAGTAGAAATTCGAGAAGCTTCATTAATTGCGCGATAAAATTCGGCAATGTTGAAGGATACGTATTTGGCACAGTTTGTGCATGCAAGCAGTGTTGCTATATTTTTTGGGGAGCTCCTGAGGCGAATTTTAATTTCCACAACTCATTTGGTGAAAGGAACGAGGCACTTTATTTTGCTTCGGTTGAGTTTCGTTAATGTGCGGTTGATCAATGAAATATTGTGCAATCAATTATTGCAAGAATAATTAATAATCATTAGCGTCTTCGGTCTTTAGTGGCTTAGCATAAGAGCGCTAAATTCTTGCGAACGACTTACTAATTTTTGAGACGTGAAATGCACTTTGTTTCGATTGAATTGACTTGTAAAAGTATAATACGGGACTGAATATTGTAAAATCTTTTGAATTATAATAAATGCAATAGGTAGATTTTACGAGTTTAGCGTAAAAATAGGTAGGTGTAATTTGAAATAGTAACACGATTAAAGAAATTTATCAATCTCGATATATTATATCTTATTGAAATTATTAAAGGAAGAGCAAAATTTCTATTTTTATTTTGCGTAAAAATCCACAATCTAATAATAAGAAATGTAATAAAATACAAAGTACAATGAACTTTATTAATTTTCGCAAGGATCACAAGTGAGATACGAAGTATAATAAAATACAAAGCGTAATAAAATGCAAAGTGTAAGAAAATACAAAGTGTAATTGAGCTACACATGGTTTCGTGTAGTTTCCATTGTACGAGATTTACTGCAACATGAAAGGCATTCGTGCTAAACCCCATTTACGTCGAATATACGTTAAAAGTGAAAATTACATAAACATCCGCAGTTTGCTTGCCATAAAACTAAATTTATCCTTGCGCTTTGATTCACAATATTTAGTTATGCGCTAAAATATTATTAGATAAGCTGCGGGAACGTTTGCACTCAGTATACGTCGCATAAAGTATTCGAGATTTTTTCTAAAAGTCATCTTGAAAATAGAAATCGAGTTCTTTTTGTTAATATTTCGAAATGCGTTCTTTGACTGACGCAAATAATACCGCGGGTGTGCCTGATTCACAGAACGCGGTTGGAATTTGTCCCTATCGTATCGTTATTCTGATTGGATTACTAAATGACGGCGATAATCATAGATATTTCGACAACAGGCAACGCCTACCGAAGATATTTTGTCCGCGAGCAACGTAGCTCGAAAAATGCACGCTTAATCGATTTCAAAATACTAGTTTTCAAATGTATGCGTCCTAAAAGTTGCGAATTATTAAATTCACAGTACTATTTAATACAATTTGATATAATTTCTTGTTATTCTTAATTCGTGCAACTTTCATAAAAAGAAAAAACAGGTATAAAATGTCTTCCCCAATCTCAGTTTTTCAAAATTTACAAAAACTTCTGTGAAACATTTCTATTTTACAGCAAGTAAATGTATTAATAGTTGCTTCGAGTGCATTTTCAATGAAAGATGCACAAAAGAAGATGCTCGCAAACAAAATCCGCAAATTGACGAGTGTCAAGAAATTCTGCAATCGAAGATACGTTTCGTCGGCTGTGTCCGCACTTAACGATCAAAGAAAACCCGGAATTCAATACGCGTGCCAATAAAAACAATCGCCGTGCAGATTTTAATTTATTGGAAACAGTGGCAGACAGTCGTCGACGTTTTTTATAAATAGCCAGCCGGGAATCGGAGCCGTTCCCTCGCTTCAAATTAGAGATCATTGTTAACAAACGAAAGGAACGTTCCGCAGTCATCATTACCCGAGGAATCGGTTAAATTCTCATTAAAATGCGCATTGCAATACTTTGTTTAACCGGACGGCCTTCGATTAAAAACTGCTCGAGCTCTGTATAAAAAGCCGGAGCAGAAGAAACATATTACCGATGACAAATTGTTATATGATTAAGCCCGGTAGGACTGTCGCAGGTTTACTTCGAAGTGTCTTCCGACACTCGGTTAATTAATTTCTCCGCGTAAAAAGGGGAATGTATTACAGAAACGTGTCATTAGAAAATTAAAGGAATCATGATGCTGCAGCTTTCGCTATGGTATAATAGATTCAGAAGCGTGACTTACAAATAATCGACTTGTACGCAGTGTTCTCCGACGAATTTTATAAATTAAGAGAAACATTAACCCGTGAATTGATCGAACGTTCTTCTCGTATATTATGTGAAAATATTAAGACGGTGCGATGACGTATACAATTCTACGAGGACGACAATCGTTCTCGAAGATCTGCGTTCAATATGGTTGCATAAAGACCTGTTATGCATTTACGGGTTATAAATTATATAGCGATCGGCAGTCTACTGTGACAGCTTTTGAACGACTGATTCGAAACTTCTTCAGTCTCGCAAACCGCATGCTTCAGTCGAGTGCACGCGCGTTGCTCCTCATAATCCGATGCTAATCAAATCTTCGAAACGTCTTCGAATCATTCTCGCGTGTAACAGTGGGATTGTTATTGTTCTAGGTCTCTGTGTGACATTTAGTATACATGAATGGTTGGAGATTCGCCAGACATCGTCGGAGAAGGACCGGTCTCAGATCTAGGAGATCTAGAAGGATGGTGGGATAATCCTAGTATCGTGATCTGGAGTTTCGCCCTATTCGGCTGTTTCCTCTTGAATGTCACGCTTCTATTGGCATTCCTCGTGCGTCCGTCGTTGCGGACTATATCCAACAGGTTGGTGCCCGTTTCGATTATTTCCAACGGCTTCATTTATGCGTTTCATTCATCTCGATCGTATTAATCACACCCCGCGAATTTCGTATTAACCGTATTAATCACCCATATCTTTCCAATGTGGCACTCAACTTGTTAATCCAGAAACACTATAAATATTTAATTCAGCTCTCTATTTTATTTAGTTATTAGATTTCAGTTTTTATCTATGTATTCAGTGTCTACACATTTTAATAGACATTTTAGTTTAGTTGCTGTTGTATATTGGTATTAAACTGTCTCTATAATCTTGATTTGTGTATTCAAATTAATTTGTAAACACTGCGAACATTTTCTGTCGCAATTTTGTATAATTATCGGTCTACGTTTCGAGACGAAAAAGAATACAGATATGTGAATCGACTTGAGAAGTAAACATTGCTTTTAATGCAATCGAAAACAATGTTGCAGAATTATCTGTATCACTATGGTTTGCGTTCATTCGAAGTCCACAGACTTATTTCACCCGATAAAAATGTTGCCTGTGGTCTCCAGTAATTTTAATTGCGCAAGGATATCGATAGATTTGAAGAATTGAGAACGACAGGACGATGTATTATTCATAAAATACCGATATTCCTCTAATGGAATTGTTCACGAAAGGAGGAGGATAAAAATACCTTCCGATAAATGGAATGCCACGATTGGATTGCGGATCTCTATTATTTACAGTTCAGAAACAGTTTTAAAGCTCAATCGAATGCAGATTTCAATTATTTTTACTCTGCGAGAACTGCTGCTATAAAAATTGCATTTAATTAAGGTCAACAATGATCGAAACGTCGTTTTAAAATGCGACCCGTACGGTACGCCTGCAGAACTATTGCACAAATGTATAGTTCGAATCCTGGATTGGGAACGCAATTAAATGAAGACAATATTTTTATAACTTGTAACTTGACTACGGATTTTATGCATTTCTAACAGAAATGAGTAATTGAAATACAGAGTAATAATAAAGATATTGGAAGAATTTAAGAATATTATTAGACTATTTTCAATTTGTTTAAACAATTGGAAGAATAGATACACCTTCATTTATCTTCTTTTTTATACAATAGATGCAACAAATTTTTATTTTCCATAAAAATCCATAATCTATATAGCTGGATTCATCTTATTATGTATTAATCAAGTAAAAGATAATAGAAAAGTGGCATATTCTGTAACGTGATGATATACCAAGTGGCCTAACATTTCTATCTTCTATTCTTTCTTCTGATGTTTCTTGACCAACTTCGCGAGCCCTCTAACATTATTATTTGTCATTCTTTCTTCCAAATATCCATGTTTCTCAAGTATCTTTGCAAACCCTCCAACATTTCTATTTTCCTTTCTAAACCTTCACATTTCTCGATCATCTTCGCAAGTCCCCCCACCCAATTAACAGCCAATGTCGTCTGTTCCAGATTCGTCATGAACCTAACCGTGTCGAATCTGTTGGTGTGCGCGATCATGAACCCGCTGCTGATCATAGACGCCTCCTCGTCGTCGCCCAACCCGCAACTGGTCGACGGATCTTCCATGGGGAACGTTTGCGCGATGTCGGATGGTGCGGTGGCCATCGTGACAACATCATCGGTCTTCTCGGTCCTGTTGATCGCTGTGGATCAGTACTTCGCCGTGGTGGATCCACTCCGCTACCGTGCGCGGGTGGACAAACTGAAGTGCGGCATCCTGATCATATCCACGTGGGTGATCTCGATCATCTTCGGCTCTCTGGCGTTCTTCAATCCGAATCCTCGGGGATTTTGGCTCTCTTGCGCACCAACAAGCAACTCGTCAGCTTCCAACAACTCTTCCTTCGATCTCATAACCGAGCCCACGATCGCGATCCTAGAGACTGAAGCCGGCGAACTCAACGCCACTACGATCCCGGAGATGCTGGAGTCCGTGGCGTCTATAAGGATCAACGAGGACATCGATCTGATCGAGAATACCACCGTGATCTTGGACACATTCATCAGCAAGTCGATCACCTACGGTTTCGTGTACGCACTGGTCTACAGCATCTTCGCCTACATTCTACCCTTCGCTGCGGTCTGCTGGATCTACGTGAGCATCTACGTTGCAGCGCACAGGAATTCGGAGCGGGCCAGACGAAGCGGATCGAGGCCGATCCTCTCGTCAGCCAGCTTCAGCGAAGAACAGTACGGTCCCGGGAGGCTTCTGCGTCTGCAGGCCGAGGTAATCGACGATCTCCGCAAGCTGCCAAAGATATCCAGTTTGTCCTCCATCGACGAGACCAGCGAGACCATGCAGCCGACGGGACAGGTGTCTCGAAGAAGGTCCTTCTCTCCGCAGTTAGAAATCGAAATATCGCAACCCGTCGAGAACGAACAGCCTCCATCCGGGATCGTTTTCACGGTGGGTTCGCAGAGAGTGAAGATTTCCTCGGAGGACATCAGTCAGGAGCCCTGCGACGGAACTGGTGCCGAGGATCTAAAGAGAGATGCAGAGAAGCCTGATCAAGATGAGATCTTAGAAGACGCCACGGCGATGGAGAGCAGGCCGGTCACCTGGAATCTGAAGAACTTTGCGGAGACCAGCGATTCGGAGGACGACGCTCGCTTCGAGTGCTACGAGACCTTGGATGTCCTCGGCAAGAGTTCGTTCCAGTACGACCGGAAGCTCTCGTCGCCTTTCTGCGGCTACCAGTCGACCTTGCTGCACAGCTGTCTGAAGAGAGACGTTAGAGCGGTAAGGGAGGAGGAAGATGATAAAAATGAGTCGAAGCTGGACGGGATTATTGTGCAGGATCAGACCAGGGAACGCGTAGCAGACATGTGCCGATTGGACGATCCCTGTGTTGGAGAAGGAAAACTGTCGACGGTGTTCACCAGCGAGGATGTCGGGCCAAGCAGACGCAACAGCTCCAGCACCATCTACAATAAGACTGAAGGAGGCTGCAATAATGCAACTGAGCTGTCCTCTTGTCTGCTGGCGCCGATCGTGACGATCACGCCGGCCCCGAGCAAGAGCGAGGCTCTGCATCGCGTGTCGAGCGTCAGAAGCACGTCGAGCTACATAAGTTTGCTAAAGGACAGAATCAGCAACGGAGCCATTTTTAGACACCGCGAGGAAACCAGGGCGGCTAGAATAAGCGCCCTGGTCATAGTAATGGGTCTAATTTGTTGGTCGCCGTATGTGATACTGTTGGTAATGAACAATCTGCCTCGACCCACTGACCAACATCTGCCACGCAAATACGACGCGTTGGCCTCCAGCTTCTTAATTTTGGCCGCCTACATTAGCCCGTTGTTGTTCGGCTATCGGTCGCGACGCGTGAAACGCGAGCTCAGACGGTTCTTCTGCTTCAGGCGCGAGCTCTCCTACAAGAACAATAGGAGCCTAATGGCGAAGAAGGTGCTGAAAAGAAGGCACAGCAGCACCCTAAGCCATCTCGAGGTCGACCACAAGTACAACATCTTCAACTGCATGTACGGCCGGAATCGGTGGCCCAAGGAGAAAGTGCAGTTCGTGCAGGTGCCTGATACAGCTCTGGCTGTTGAAACTTGCAGAAGCAGTTTCTCCAGCGGTGCCAGCACTCAGATATCCAGCACGTCCACGGATGATGGCTGAATAATTGTGCTAAGACTTGGACAATGTTCCAGGTGGAATTTCAGACAGGATTTCGGTTCTTGAAACGGCGCGAAGAACTTTTACCCTGAGTAATTGTTAGGGAAGAGATTTCCAACTGCTATATGTTTCTGTTATGGTTCTTTATGTGCCAACCTTTGTGCTTTAAATCGATTCTAAAACTATAAGTAATTGTTGTAACTACAAATTACTCTGTACATGGAGAAAAAGAGACATTTCTACATATTATTGACTTCTAATAAAGCATTGAAATAATGCAGTTACAGATTTTTCACATTCACATACAGTATGTGTTATTCAGAACAGGATGTTAACAAATAGAAGTTTTAGTTTCCTGTTTTCAATTTTTACTCCATTTTGTATTGTAGTTAATGCAAAGAATAAAACATAAAAATACAACATGAGTTCTTGCAGTGTTAGTAGTGATACTAATTGCATATGAGTTGCGAATTAGGTCCAACATAGGTGCTGGTCCAAATTTGGCTACCTTAATAAACATGGTTGTGCAATTGTACTTCGGTAGAATATCATTTCTGATGTCCGACATTATTGGACTAGAACCGAAATAGAACCGTAAGTGAAACAGATAGTACTTGAAAGAATATGATACAACTGATAACAATTCTATCATCTTGATAGAATTATTAAGAATAAAGATTCTTCGTATCAGTTATTCAAAATAAAGGATAACTGTTTTAATCAGCATAAAAATTCTTCGTAACTGTTTTAATCAGAATTTTTAGTTTTTCTGAATAGTTTGAAGCCCTGGCTTCTGGTACTGATCACAATTGTTCAGAGTACTTAATGCGCTGTGCCTCCTGTTCGGTGAAAATATGCACTCGTCCGTTACTTATTGAAAGTCTGTACAGTTTCTGGCGTCCATATTATTCTAAGCTGAATGAAAATTGGAGAAAGAAACTCTCTGTTTTTTGAAATTGGAAAGGTTCTCATGGTTCAGAAAATTTCATAGTTTCTGTTACTAAGTTTGCGGTGCAATATTAAGTCAATTTGCATACAATTGCGTCCAAGAGTGGACACGTTGTCGTCAGAAATGTACACAAAGCGCTTGGCGTTGACACTAATTTACATGGTACATCGTATACAGAGTGACGCTAATATACTGTCGAATAATATAATGTGACAAACACAGTTGTAACAGAGTTAGAGAAAGACTTCGAAGATATAATCGGTAAATGTAGGAAAATCAACGTTGAATATCTAACATTTTAATCTAGACTTCGTGTTGTCAAGAATCACGAAAAGTGTGTTGTATGTTAGATATAAATCATATTTAATCACACATTTTTTACTTTGGATAAGAGAACGTGTAACGACGTTTTTATACACTTCGTATTGTTATGAAGTAGAAAAATATCAACGTTTCTTGATTCTAACTCTAAGACGTTAAGATAACTAACTCTCTTTTCTGTTGCTCCACGAGTATGCAGTGTTTCATTTGAATCGGTGCCAAACACTTTGCGAATGTCATTTGTTGGCACGTGTATGCATCTATGAATGAATGAATTGTCAAAAAAATTGGCTATCCGTTCATTCATTTTTCGATTTTAGTGAATTGAATCGTCGACGTTCTGTGAGACGTATTGATCATCTCGGTATGAAAATAGATCATTGGTCACATCCGTTTTCCATAAATCACCTGAGAAAGAGCGAAAGAAAAATGACACTGTCTGCAATAGATAAATACTCTCTTTAACGTATTTTGTCGTATACGTTTCATTGTAACAGAAAATGACAGAGACAATAAGAAATCAATAGGTAACATTTTATGAGTCTGTAACATGTTGATCGCCGCTAAAGTAATTACTTATGTAACTAATAAGTTTTTACTGTATGGCAATCATCATAAGTGACTGCCAATTAAATTAAAAATAATGAAAAATTGTTTCAAGGGATAAATGTGGATATCGCGTTCTAAAAAAAATGTACACGTCCAAGTGAACTAACAGATTATCGAATGTATTGCTAAAATACAGAAATCGGTTGCTATTTTCGAATGTCAGAAAATACGCGAATACATTATCGTCGACGAATTGTTAATCCCGCAATGATCCGCTTATTCATCTTCTTAATTAGTACGTTGAAAAACTCAGCGTTTGCAGTAGCGCAAAATACAGAGTTACGTAATTCGAGCATTCGTGTTCCTACACACACGAGTTCAAAAGACTGCATCGTAAATTTCTCGTTCCAGTAATTCTTTACAAACTTGTCTCCAAGGCTTTTGACTTTTTACATTGATGAAAAGCTTGATAAGCTTCGTTTTTACGACTGCAACCGGACGTTAATGAGGTTGACCGACTCAAGGTTACTTTACGTACTTAAGTGGCGTCGTAAACTACCTCCTGTCGCTCGGTATCGCAAATGGTACCAATTTTTGTAAAACTTAAAGGAGGGAATTTCGCTTGGATATTTAAAAACATCCAAACAATGTACTAGAACTCTCCTTTAAGACAGTTAAAATTTCAAATTGTTTGATCCAGTATTTTCTTGTTAATAATGTGAAACAGCCAGAACATTGATCGAAGACAAGATCTTCGAAGTTTGAAGTTATATTTCGAGATAATTTTGACAATATTGCAAGTTTTAATTACGGATTTTACAGAGTCGTTACTAAAAAGTTGAACTGCAAGATTTTGAAAAGAAAAATCGTTTTTTTTTTCACTAGAAAAAGTAAATTTCCTCCTTGAAACGACTGCCTTTCAGCTTTCTGGAAAGCTGATAGTGAAAACTGTCTGTGAAAACCTTTTATGTATGTAGCCTTTTAGTCACTTTATTACTCTTCTCCCACCGATATCAACACTTCAACCACTCGTATGGCAGCAAACGTATTAACAGTCGCCGTTAAATTACAGTTCAATGATCATATTTCCATTCCGAAAAAATTGCCAATCTAGTCACAACATTTCTTTCACGAACAGGAACCTGAAAATGACTTCACTTGATCCATATTTATTTTCTGGTTGTATATCGAATGCGCAAACAGTACATATGTAGGTGTTTACGTTCATTTGTTATTAGCAATCATTTTATTGTATCTGTAAATTGTTTCGCTCTTTTTCTGTGGAAGATAGCATGTTCTGGTTTAGTAATGCTACAATTTTACTGTACAATGGTTCAAAGTCGTTTTAAGTGGAGAGAGAAAGAGAAATTATTTTATGACATGGATACAATGAACTCTATTTGCAGCGAATTATATGATCGATTCGCAATATTTTCTGCGAAATAAATTATTATTTTATTGAAAGAGCTCGGAAGTGAACGAAAATACACTACGATTGTGTAACATGAATGAATTAAGGGACTTTAACATTTACAACGATATTTTATGTTGTACGTTGTTCTAACTTATTGGACGTTTTTGTAATTAGATTACGCAACCGCTAAAGTACGTCAATATTTATAAGTCTGTACCGATGGTGTATTTCTTCTGTTTATTTATGTGAGGACGTCGAGCCCGCGATGTTAATAATTATTAAATCGTGTAGGTTTATGTGTAGACGTTTGAAAACTTCAGAGAATTGAAACCGTAATGAAGAACCTTGTTCAATTTTAATTATTACTATTCGAAGGTTTGCAAAGCAAACTGGGTATTCATTTATCACTTCTAAAGTACATTGTGAAAGTCTTAAGAGTGAATGGAACTTGTAAAATGGAACAGAGAAACATTGAGCATTGATGAACGAACCAATTGTGCTATGGGTGTCCTAATTGTGAGCTTTGTGTCCACTTTTTCTGGACAACTAAAATAGCCAACGAGGTTCCGATATTTTTATTTCAATCTACGTTCATTGTGACTTTCTATTCCTTTTTGTGGGTTTACGAACAAGCTGGATGCGCACCGGTTGTTCTGAAACAGTTTGTGAAATCGTAGACGTGTATTTAGTGTTGTGAGACTTTAAAAAGTAACTGCGATTGCGGATCTTCTTGCGCATTGCCATCGATTAGAATCTAAAATCTAGGGGAAATAATCTTTGGTCTACTAAACAATTCAATTGATTGAACAATCCAATTAATTCAAATTGGAGGATACAATTGAGAAAACTGCTCATGGGAACTCGTAGACTACTGTCCAAACCATAATTTCCTTAAACTTAAATGATCTAATAGTGATTTCACACAAAATTTCAATTTCTGCTTATCTTATTTTTTCTGTTCTCTCTCGAAAAAAAAAGTTTTGTTAATGCATACATGCACAAAGATCCGCAGTCTAATGATAGCTCTTGGATGACCTATTTATTGATGAACGCGGCGAGATATTTCCGCAGGCGCCGCCGTGTAAATATGTATACATTTCGTGACAAATCTCATGCGGATCTTTGAAATGTCAAGGATATTTCACCACTATTTTGTACATTACAAATACAAGTACCTTTATTTATATTAAATAGACTGTACATACAAAAGCGACGCGATATCGATTCCGTACATCGCGTCGCTGTTTCGGTTCGTTATTGTGTCTGTGTGCGTGTGTTTTGAACATGTACCTTTCCATATCTCTCTGTGTGGACACATGTATACATGTATATTAAACAAGTTATTTTTAATACACTAAAATCGTGTTACGAATTTTTACACCCTTATCTCTCGTAAATGAAACAACCGTGAAACGCACACAAGCGTTTCTTTTATTAAAAATCATACGTCTGGACAATGTAGCTTTTATTGTGCTTAATACAATTATCGGAAATTGTTGCTTGAATCGTTTTGAAAAACGCTTGAAATTATGTTATATGCAAATCGTTCGATTCAAACATATATGTATATATATTTGGTGTGGCTCGTAGAAACATAAAAATGATAGTTCAACCCTTACACTATCACTTGTTTCTTACTTTCGAATTCAAGATAATTTTCATGTTACGCACTCGAATAATCTGATAAGGATTAAATGCGTGGTAAAACATTTTTTGAATTATGTTAAGGGACAGGGTGCGATTGAAATTAGTGGCGAAACTTTGGCATCGTTTCCCTAAGGGGTATAAAAAAGATTTGAAAAAACTTCTCCGACAACTATTCCACCCCTATTGTTTCTTTAAACGCTTTAAATATTTCTGCAATATTCTGCCTTGAACACAAATGATATATGTATATCCTGGAAAGTGAAGTGATCCATTTGCATTTTTAGAAAGGGTAGAACATATTATTAAAATTTTAATATGGCATAAGGGGTGTTAAGTTCCAACTTGTAACAATCTGTGCAGTTAAAGTAAGTCTTAACTGCCAGAAGTATTAAGTTGGCGAAAAAGTTTTGACAGTAAAATC
The DNA here is from genome assembly GCF_051020955.1 of Megalopta genalis. Lineage (NCBI taxonomy): Eukaryota > Metazoa > Arthropoda > Insecta > Hymenoptera > Halictidae > Megalopta > Megalopta genalis. The sequence continues at coordinate 11,738,851 of NC_135015.1, forward strand.
GTATTGATCTTATAAGCATAAATCTCCATATACTTTTCGGAACAGATTCGCGTGATTGTGTTGGATTGAGAGAAATAAACGAATGCACTACACACGACCGAACAGAACGAACCTGATTTTCAACTTATGCTATTTAATCGAGAGTACCCTAAGCTTATCTTATGGATACCGCTGGTCTCTTATAGTAGTCTAAGAGCTGACATTCATCGTCGCATTTAACCAATAAAGAGTCAGTCTAGCACGTTACGCAGAATTCCACAGTTTCGAAGGTCATAATGAATCCGGACCAAAGCATAGTCTCCGAAAGTTGAATTCTGCAGGTATTATACATTAACGAATTCATAGCAGCTCGCCTAGCCGGCGTAATGACGATCCTGCTTTTCTTCTCTCTTGCCGTGATTATTTTCATTCTCGTAGCCCGTACAGTCCAGTTTCCTTCCATCAAGACCAATAGCAAGGAGTGGAAATAACAATTCTTATATCTCTACCCACATGTTTATGGAAACGTTTGTTACACGTTGGCGAGGTGCTTCCGATGAAAACGAGACTAAATGTAAGCCGACCCCCGACTTATTTGCATTTCCAAGCTGTTTTCCAGCGAAAGCAAAGTAATTTCATCTGTGATACGAGCACTGGTACCGAAAAACATGCCTGAAAATCTGGGTGCTTCAAAATTTTCGTTCTCGTCTGATCTTATTTTCTCTTGGCCGTCTCTTTGTTCCTGCCGAGTAAATAAATCAGCTGGCATCCTCCGCAACGACTAACGCTTTTGGACAAGATACGATTCGAGCTTCTGCTGTACGATGCTTCGATCAACGTATTCTGACAAACTGTCATGTACTCTGTCGCTTTTGTTTTACTGCTGCAATAGACAGCGAATCGTGCAGTAGTTCGAGTAATTCCGGATACTATTTACAATTTATGATACGCGCGTTTCCCCGCTATAGCCTAGAGTTCTCGATCTTGAATGGCCGTTCCGGATATAATCGGGGGAGTTCTAGGGTAGGTATGCTCCCTTCGTCGTGCGTGAACATGCTATTGTCGTAGCCTAATGTTGGCTTGCTGGTGATTACCGGCGTCGGAGGGTCCTCTACCTTCGTGGCTCCGTCCATCAAAAACATCGTAAAGAAGAACATGATGGAACCTGCAAGAATGGAAGAGGAATCTGTACTATGAGACATCTTCGAAACCATTCATGAAACATTGATACAGTAAATTCTTCCTAATTGACTCTCAGTTTGGAAACAAAAATGGACAATTTGGGAAGAGGAGATACGATTATTCGAGCCTTGCGATTCCTTTTTATAGTTACCGATTGTCAAGAGCTCTAAAAACGAGGATTTACTGCATTTTAAAAATTTCTATGCTTGTTTCCTTATTTTAAAGACGTGTTTCAGTCTTTCAAATATTTTATCATCGCTAACTGTAAACTGCAGGAAATACCTATACATTTATTTCTGTTTGTAGCAATTTTAACGAGCTGAATTCAGCATAATAGTATTTTTGAATTCTTTAAAATTTGATCTACTTGTTTTTCTCATAAACGCATAAAATCCACAGTCTGATCGTCACTTACCGACGTAACGATTTTGATCCGTGTACACTGTTCGAAAAATTCTCGTATTATTGCTTCGTAAATTCAATTGGATCGGAATTGGCATCGAATTGCAAGAAACATAATGTGCGGATCGCGGATTTTTATGCAAACGTGACAAGAATGAGTAGACGAAACACAAAAGAATATCGAACGAATTTAAAGCTCTATCTTCAACGCGTCAAAATTATCGACCGAAGAAACCAATGTTTATGCAACTTTTATTTCTTGCAATTGTCAGAAATTATATTTATGTTGCGTAGATATCCGCAGTGTCGTAATTGGGAGAACAATTTGTAACAATATTGATGCGACAGAAGGCGAAATAAGGATTCGCGTTCGGACAACATTGATCCAATGTGTACGAGGATGAAATCGATGCACGCCGCGGTTAAACGATCCGCGAACTGTGTTACGGGTTATTGTTAACTGTTCGCGATTACTCACTGATGCCATAGAATCCAGCGTAAAATATATAAAGGGATTCTCGGAAGCCAATAGCCGTTCTGGTCGGCTCAACGAGTATCGGCAAGTTTCCGCCAATATTGTTCATCACGAATAAGAAAGCACCGATAGTCGTTGATCGGAAGTGTAGCGGGACTATTTCCACCACTACGGCGAAGACTATGCCGAACCACATTTCGGCTGCAATTCAAAGAACGTTTGCGTGTAATTGTCTGTTCAGAATACGGTGGCAATTATATGTATGTATCCATGAAGCTAAAGAACATCGAATGAAAAACTTACCGAAAAAGTAAGAAATACCAAGAGTGATCATTGCCCATAGAGGGTTGAAGTACACCGAACCAAATGCGAACGGTGTCGCTACTATTTGACTGATGGCCAGACAGGCCACCCTCGATCGGATTCCCATTTTCGCCACGAACTTGTCACTGACAACACCACCGACCACGACACCGATGCTGCCTATCACAATCGTCACGGCGAACAACCACCAGCCGAGGTCGTAGTCGGGGAAGTAATCCCTGTAGTAAAGATCGCAATTGTAAGCGAAACACATGCCACCTGGAAAGGAGAACAATGGTGTGAAGTGATAGAAACACTTATATAATGCTTGAAAGATTTACACAAAGAAATGATCGATCTGCCAAACCAGAAATTCTGACCTCGGACCTTCGAATAATACATTTTTCTCGAAGTTTCTTGAACCAGAAATATTTCAGAAGATGTATGCAGAACGATTTGTTCGAATTCGTAAAAGTGGCGAAGTCGAAGATGTTGAAATAACCGACGAGAAAAACTTTGAACGCGTTCTTCGCGAAACCTCATTTTCGAAACTATTGCCACGATACCTTAAGTTCTAGTGAATCAATTGACTTGAAATTTCTAGAACATCTGCAGTATGTATTCTGTTATCTTGTGAACCAAAACTTTTTAATTCCGTCGCCTTTTTCTTATTCCATGAACATGCTAGTGGCGAAAAAATATTTAGAGAACCAATAATCTCTATTCAAAATACTACCATTTTGTAAATAGTCAAGATTACTACACTATTTTGGTTCAGATCATAACGAGATTTATGTTATACAAGATGATCTGGTAATTTCTTGCGTTAGATAAGCGGGGAAGGCCAAATTATGACATTTTTACAAATTTTTGTAAAACACGTTGAACAAAATATAACTACACTACTTTGTATTTCTCTTATCAATTTCTGTCATAAATGCATAAAATTCGCCGTCTATTAATTACCTATACATACATGTATCAGGACCTAATTTATTGATTAAATTTTAATAGATCTCCATCTTTAATTTCTATCATTTGATAACGGTTCAAAAGTTGCAACAATTTATCTGCAAAACTTTCAACTATCCACGCGTTCGAAATGTTTTGCATTCGAAATTATGATAAATAAACGAGTAGTAGTCGAAGTAAACTAGTCACGTGGACGCCAATATAACCTGCGAATGTATCTCAATCCTTCGCGCTAAGGTATTGCCGTTTACCGCAATGTCTGATGCTCGCAGCCAAGCAGAGAAGTATGATCCTCGGTTGCAGGATCACTTTCCAAATGGGTGTTCTTTTCCCATCCTTGTTCGTTTCCTCTTCGCCGATCGTCTTTCGCTTCGGTTCGGATAACGTCAAAGTGAAAGCTGCTATAATCAGCCCGATTATTCCAGCTCCGTAGTAACACGCCCTCCATCCCTGTAGAAATCAATTTTAACGCAAACGTGTACGCGATGCGTTTATGGGGGCAAAGTGTACGACGCGCAAGCGAGAGAAGCTTTCCAACTTTTCATCGGTTTCTGTCGCGTAACGCCGTCTACCGATAATTTATTGTTTATTCGACGAGAATGAAGCTTGGACCATTCGATGGGGCAAATAGTAATGAATATTCTAACTTTTGTTACGGATGCTCTTATAATTGATCACTGCGGAATTTACGCACTTGTGATCAAAATGAGGAGGTGTCTAAAAAACTAAAGAAAGAGAAAACAGGAAAAAGAGGAAGAACGAAACGGAATTCTGTAATGTTTGCAAATTTTTACTTACTATTTCATTCTTGATATTAACTACGCAGTGGGAGAAATATTTGGAGAAATTACTGTACTATGTTATTGTACTATTTGAACAACTGGAATTTTTCTGTTAATATAATTATTAACTAAATGGATGAAAAAGAATGTCCCTGTGACGTAACGGTGCTTACCAAATCTCCGATGTTCAGTTTAGGCACGTAACGACCAACGGGAAACGCTATTCCGTATCCTCCATAGATTCCCCAGTTGAAAATCGACATAACAAGCCCTCTTTGCTTTTCTGGGAACCAGTCTGAGAGTAGCCCCGTTGCCAGAGGATTGCATCCCGCCTCTCTATACGAGAAACACGGAGAAGGATAATAGGAACCAGAAGAAAAATTGACTACCTCGTAGATCAAATTGCATTTGTCTCACCCTGCAGCCAATATCATCCGAAGAACAACCAACTGCCAGTATTCTTTCACCGCTCCCATCAGTACTATCGCGATACTGAAGATGAGGGTGCATATTGTCAGCAACCTTACCCTGCGAATCAAAGGTACGTTCATTATCTGTTCTAATCGGCGAGCTCATATTATTCGACGGCTATGGAAACAGAGATTAACTTGCAAACATGTTTGCTATCAGATACTGTTCTACTTCGGCGAGTTTATATTAGTCGATGGCCATGGAAATTGAAGATTAACTTGCAAACTTATTTTAAACAGACCGCGTGCACAAAACAAACTCGTAAAAGAGCGAAACAGTTACGCAAATATCTTACAATTGCGCAGATAATATCAGAGCAGAGGATGCGATCGAAAATTTTATAACTACTGGAAGCTCCAAGTTAGGGTGCTGCATTCTTTTATGCGCCTCGATCATGCGATAGCGATCTTTGTGCCATTGGAAGACCGGATCGAGACTCGTGCAGATAATTTTCTACGATTCGACTCGGTTACGTGTCATTCATTTGCTGGAACCAATAGGGACGCGGATAAGATCGCATTCAGGATTTCAATTCCTGCAAATATTTATATAGAGTCGGTTCGTCACCGAGCAAATACGGAACAGTTACGTAATATGACGAAAGATACACCGGTTGTCTAACGGTGTGTGTAATATGCAGCAGTTTTTCCTTCTGAACGTAGATTAGTAGCGGTGTCAGGCGCATCTAAGCTGGTAAGACACAGCGACAGGATCTGCGTACGGCATTGCCAAGAGGCGTTGCAACGGTAGTGGCAACCTCAGCAACGGTATAGGTTGTGTAATTCCCGGAGAAGTAATTTAATAACGATTCGAGAGAGAAGCTAACAGATTTACCTATTATATTTATCAGCTGCGACACCCAAGACGACGCCGACTATCGTGAACACCGCGATGAAGCTCGGGCCCGCCAGGATTTGATAGTCCAGACCAAGGCCGTTGTAGTTCCATTCGCAATAGCGTGTGCCGTTCAGCTCCAGGGACTCGCAGCTGCAAAACAACGGAACACCTTCAACGATCGCGTTCGATTTGGAGCGAAAGTAAAGCGAATGTATTCGGAGTTTATTCTATTCGCAGTAACCATTGTCGGCGAAAGCCCCGATGCAAGTCCCGCTAACAGGATAAAGTTCTTGGTAAATTCTACAGATCACGTGCATCGAGAACGTCTTCATCGGCTTGCAATTTATTCGTCATAGCATTAACACTGTGATGGAAGGAATAAATCACGACTCGATAAAGGTGTTGTTCATTACAGTTATTTACTAAAATATCTTCTTCGTAATTGCACCGAATGACTTGAATTTTTCGCAGATTTTTGAAGGAATAGTTTACTAGACAATGTTCAAATTTCGTATAAAAATGCTAATTGATTGGAATGAGAATGGAATTCAAAAGAAGATGAGATACAAAAATATATTAAGTCATTTAGTGGCAACAAGTTACTAATTGCGAGGATATTTTTGATTCGATCAAGACGTCAGTTTTTCGGATGATATTGACATTTAGAGCTGAAGTATCGAAACTTACTAGCTCTCGTTCTTGGCAGCTTCGCATTGAATCGGGAGCTCCGCGATGGATAGCGTCGTCGAGTTTAATTGACAGGAAATGTCACCATAGTGTAGATCTTCCGCCGTGGCTTTGCTGGTGACACCTTGGAAACGAAAATAGGAGAACGCTGTTAGCCTAGTTGGTCTAGAAATGCCCGATTAAAATTGACCAGCTGCCCAATACAAGGAAAATAAATATACATTGGTTTCTTACAAGCTGGAAACTTCTACGGAATTAAACCAAATTAGGTGTCTAAAGAGAAAGAGGGAGAACAATGATGGATGAAGGACCAATTTGCAAATATTTTCTTAGGGTAGAGGAGGTACGACCAGTATCGCATGTATCACTTACCGATTAAATAATGACCTAGCTCCCCGAGCACGTACCCGATGGAAACTACACCCAACGCGTATGGTTTGTACAGGAATTTGATCTTCTGGAGCGCCGAACTTAACATCGTTACCTGGAACAAGCGTTATTCCAGCTTCACGAGAAGTGCTAGAAACGTTTCTTTCGTTGGCTGAAAAATGTATCATATTTTCTTTAATTTCCCTAAACAAAGAAAAGTGAATTCGTAAAGAACGTTCAATGTTGAATTTGCATAAACAGTTTTTTATTAATCAGCTGTTTTTATTAATCATTTGCATAATCAGTTATTTTTATAAACAGTTTTACAAATCCGATGTTGAATTTTCTTTTCGAAGAAATCCTGTCATCCCTTAGAATAGAAGAGCTCCTAGATGGCGGACAGGGGACGGTGGGTGTACATAAATATTTATTTCGGTGAATGAATAACGTTTAGTCATCAACATGTCGGTCAAATTTAATGGCAGGCAGCCCGACATGTTAATAGCTTGCTGTAAAATATGGATTGCGCAACGCGCGGAATCATGACTCCACGAGTCCGCATTAATTATTGGGAGAATTATGCGAGGCAAGGCGTTTACATACTTGTTAACGTTTACTCAATCGTAAATATACCGTGGCCGATTGCATCTCCGAACGTTATACGAGGGGGAGCCGTCGTTATTCCGTTTTCCGGCGATCCCGCCGCGTCGTTGCGCATTCATGTTTAATATTGACCACGCAAATTTACGGCTCGACAACTGTAAATCGCATCCGGCGATGCTTCCAGCGGGAATCGGGCCTGCAGGAAGTAACCTGTGTTTTTGGATCAACAAATTATTGCACCGATAGTAAAATCGTTGACGACGCAGGTTTAAAATTACTGCTTTCAATGTAAGTCGACCGACATTAATAACCTTGACATATTCTTGCACGATCTTCAAATGAATGCTCTTGGTCCATCCTCTGTTTCCAGTAATACACACTTATCATTTCTTTGTGATTCTTTCGATTCGATGTATTTGTTTAACATATGGGGTTGGAAGTGGAATACGATTGAATGGATTGAAGTGTAAAAGGAAAATAAATGATTATTAACCTTCGTGTAGCTGTTTTTGAAGAACGTATGAAAGTTCGTGGAAGTAAAATACTATTTTGGAAACAGAGATTAACTTGCAAACATGTTTGCTATCAGATACTGTTCTACTTCGGCGAGTTTATATTAGTCGATGGCCATGGAAATTGAAGATTAATTTGTACGTGATTGAAGATAAACGATATCTTTCTTTCTTCTATGTTCTAGATATTTATGCAAAGTAGAAATTTTCTGTGTCGACGACACGAGACCAGAAGCTAAATGGAATATTTCTTTCTTCAATCACCTATAGATACTTATGCAAAATAGACATTTTCTGTGTCAACTGCATGAATGGAAGCCAAGTAGAATATTTCTTTCTTCAATCACCTGTAGATACTTGTGCGAAATAAAAATTTTCTATGTAAATTGTACGAGAAGCCAAATAGAATCGATTTTTCTTCGATCATTTAAGAAAGGTAAAAATAAATCTATTGATGCACCCCATTCTTTTTGTCTTTATATGTTTTAAACAAACAACTATTTACTTAAAAATTCTGATACGATAATGCAGTTATTAATTTAAGGATATTTTCTCAAATTATTAGAACGAGACGAATAAGATAGAAGATGTAGCAAATATCAATGAAGACATTTAGAACACGTTGGATTGTTAATATTAGCTCAATAAGCACAGTCGCTTGGAACGTCATGGATTTCATTGTTTGCAACGTTACACGGCAATTGGCTGGTTTCAGTCGACACGGAGCCAATGAACTAATAAACAAGGTAAAACCTCGATTATTACAATCCGCGTAAGTGGTAAATGCTGGATAGAAATGTTGGCGTGCATTTCAGTAGGACGTCAACACGCGTGCGTGTGACTCGGTTGCCTTGAACCAAAATCATTGAGACAGAACAGACATGATCGTTTTAATCATGTTAAGCACTTTGTTTATATTAATAACGACGAAATCGTTTTCACTTGTTAAGCGAAACCAGTTTACAGATTATAATGCCACATAGAATTCATTTCGATTAATCAACTTAACAAAGATGATCAGAGATTATGCAATGTTATAAACATTATATCCGCGATTAGAAGAACGTAATTTATCGATCGAACACATTTGTTTTCACACGCGTACTCGCGTAGCTATACATGCAACGCACACTACTGATTATTTTACAATTAACAAATTACATCGACCGAAGAAAATACGAAATTAACGCACGAGCCAATGAAATAGTACGGTGTAAAAGTTAGCAATGATTCATTGTAGCAACTACACCCACGAACAATTTCCATGATTCCTCGTCTTGTACGACGCGCGATTTATGATCCTATCTTTTACAAATCATCCTGCGGCCTGCAAATACTCGTGACGTATAAAAACGATAATGCAGCGGCAATGTAACATGGCTAATTACAACAATGTATGTCCAATGGCACTTGTTATCACTCGAAGACCTGTTACTCAACGCACGATAATTTGCCGCAATTAGGATCCATTAGCGGAATCGGTTTTCGCGAAATTCCGAATCATGATTTCAGAGACGGTTGCCATGGAAACATCTAGTTTGGTCCATCTGCAAATAACTATTAACGTCAATTCAACTTCCTTGAACATTATGTAATCCATGCTTTGCTGATTTTTACAGTGTTGAATTCACTGTGTGTTCCTTTCTCTATGCGTCGTCACTAAGCTGTTCAACTGCATTTTATTTTTATCTGATTCAGTAATAGATTGCTTCGTTACTAAGCATTATTTATTGTTAATATCTCTTTTGTTAAAAACATGGACTATCGAGGCTGTAAGTATTTTTTTCATCGTGCTAATGTAAACATTCTTCCCTCTCAAAAAACTGACGTAAACAGTTGATAAAATAGTGAGTTTCTAAACCCCTTCCACCTCGTAAATTGATTCTAAAAAATTATAACTTTTATCTTGATAATAGTAAAATTTATTTCATCCAATTTGTCTTGATGGGGAACAAAAGCTGTGTTGGTATTGAATAATATTTTCATAAATGGTTAAATAGCAATATTTGAAATGGCATCTTTTCGATACAATGGTTTTACGACAAACGCTTTTTCAGCCTTAAAAAGCGGACCATAAAATGGTAATTAACAATAATATCAGAGCAGATCAATTTCGGGCACCATCCATAATCGTCCTTCTGCGAGATATCAGCAAAAAAGCTAGCAGATCAAGGACATTTTTCTTAGAACTAGTTAATTTCGATTGAAACCGAATGACTCTGGAAGAGTGGGGATCGACGATCGGATCATCGACCCTTCCAAGGAGGATCCTGACGTCACATTGTCTCGAATCTTCGAAGGATAAACATGGATTTCGAAAGTACTTCCTTGGTGTTGCTTACTTTTTTCTCGTGCTTCATTCGATTCGGTGTAACGTAGCTTGATGGACAATGCCTAAATTCGATTGTGGCAGGTTCTCCTGCGTCTGCGAATGTTTTTCAGAATGTGATTCTGATGCTATATTGATACGCACAAAAAAGGGTCGCCTCGTCAGGTTTACGTAAGAATTTTTTTTCTTTATAATTCTTAATAATGTGTCATAAAAACCTATAACAACGGCAGGAATCGTTAAAGCTTCTACGAACTGAGCTATTTACTGTCAATGATTTTTGTCGGTGACTGCAGACTCCTCTGTTCACTTGTTCTACTGTGACTATGATGGTCTGTTTCTACGAATTTCGCAATATAATTTTTATTACAGTGAGGTACAGATAAATTGCTGCAAAATTGTTATGAAAAGTAAAATTGTTTTGATATTCATTTTAAATGCAATCTGTTACTAAGTAGCAAATGTAGTTCGCTCCTGCAGAATCATCCCCAAACTTCAACCCCTAGTTTAAACTGCTGCAAAATTGTTATGCAAAATAAAATCGTTTTATGTACACAGTTTAAGTAAGAACGACATGCAATTTAAATTGCAATTTATTACTAACTGGCAAATGTAGTTTGCTCGCGTTGAATCATCCCTTAACTTCTTCGTCAATTTTAAACTGCCGCGAAATTATTTCGCGTACACAGTTTAAATACGAATTTCATTCAATAAAATTGCAATTTAATACTGACTGACAAATGCAGTCTGTTCGTGTAGAATAATTTCCTAGTTTGAACTGCTGCAAAATTATTATGCAAAATTTCCGTAATTTAAGAAACTAGTGTCAGACAAAACGTTGTCTCTTTCGTCAAATGATTTTCAATTTACGCGAAATAAAAATGTTCTGCATTTGTTGCAGCAAATGGGAGTTACTTGGGAATTTTTCCCTTTCTTTAATTCTAATAAATCAAAAATAATATATCGATACAGCTCAATCGTTTTTTGTGTTCCACCTTGACATTATAACCGTTTCCCACTTATGAATCTTGTCTGCAACGGTACACAAATCTTTCCGTTCGAGGTAGGAGCAGTCTCGATTCCGTTAATTGGCATGTAAAAATAGAGTTGTCAGCGTTTTTTCCACAGCGCAGTCCGTTTTATATTCATAAGCATGCTAATGTTTGACGATAACGTCGAATCAGAGTTCGATACGCATTGGTTAGTGTTTTTTTCCAAACATCGCCTAACTCCACCCAATGATTTGTGGTAACAGTGAGGGGCCTTGAGGCCGACTGCGTAGCGAATACAGTAAATTCTCTCCAATTGTCCTATAATTTGCAAACAAAAATGGACAACGATTGTCAACAGCTATAAAAACAAGGCGCAAGGCTCGAATAATTGTATCTCCTCCTCCTAAAATGTCCATTTTCGTTCACACTCTGAAAGATAATTGGGAAGAATTTACTGTAACGGGGAAATTAATAATTGATCAAATGATTGATGCCGTGGAAACTACTAATAAATATTTTAACTCATAACGAGTCACATAAAAAATATATACTCTTATATACTCTCTATATATACACATATACTCTCTTTGACATTGGTAATAAAACAATTTGTTAATTTCAGATGTAAAGTAAACAGCGTGCAAACCGCAGTACAAATATTATTTGACTGTCTAATTTCTGACAATTGATCGAAAAAAGTTAACTCATCTGGAAGGAGTACCTTAAGAAATATATGGAATAATATTGTTTAAATAAAATTATGAATGATCCTAAGCATTCTCAGTTATATTTTTGTCAAAAGGGTCCACCGTTCGGGTGTTAAGCTGTGTTCTCAAGGAAAACCACAGGAATATGTGCTGCGAAATCTTCAGCAACGAGTGATTGTACATGTTGCAAGTGCACGAACCACTGTGATATCCTGTCGGAACGAACAACCTGTACCGTTTCTCGGCGATTAATTGTCACGCTCAAGGAGAAACGGGAAATGTATTCAAGTGTATATAGAACGAGCAAAAAATCCGGAAAAATATACATGCAGCAAGAACACGATTAGTTCTGCCAGTCGTTTAGCAGAGTAACTGATAAGGATCACTCATGATCCTGTCTCCCAAGTGTTCTCCATTTGTTCTATCCCCCTTCTACTCATTTTTCCTGTGAATGCTGAAACGTTTCCATAAATTGTCGCTTGCAGTATCGAAGCGATTGAACAATTTAAAGTCGAGACTATGGCACCATAATATGTACTTCGCATACGATTTAAAAAAATAACATATCTGTGATCTACTGAGCACAAGTTAGCCGCAAATGGCACTTTAGCTTGATTTGAAATCCACACGAAGCAGAATTTCTAACGAATTGATTTAAAAGTTTGAAATCGTTGTTTACTGTAACACGCGGGTGAGTCACTATGTTTAAGTATGCAATAGTTAGGCCAGCTCCGGCCGGAAGCAGCGGACAATAGGTTCATTTCGTCTTCTCGAGAGGCTGGCGAACGGAATTCTCGACTTTTTGATTTACGAATGAATTATATTATCAGCCGACACACGTGTGCACGTGATTAGTTTCCCGGTTGCTCGATCGTCGACGGTGATTACGGCAATTAAAATTTTACTCAATATACCATTATTCACGTCGTTATTCCTTCACGGCAATTAAACATTCCGACCGATCAATACGCTATTGCATTCCGTGGAAATCATATGAGTCGGTGAGTCGGCGTTGGTATCGTCCAATAAGGTTTCATATTTCGAACGAATTATCTAATAACCGTTAGTGAATGAGTAGCGAACAATTTTATCTTGAATATAATGGAGATCATCTCAAGAACGATCGCTCGTAGAGTGTTTCCCTGTTTAATGCGTTCAAGGCCGTGAGAAATTTAACGCTTCCGGAAAGAACCTTGACCGTGAATTGTCAATCGTACGTCCATGTACCGGGTGATCGAAATGATTATAATTTATCTATTAACTTGAGCAGCTGCTAAAAATTTGTGATATTTATATCTTGGAAGTCCTGCTCGATTTCGCGGATTATTGAAAAATTATTATTGTTACAGTTTCTGAGGAGATACGGTATACTTCTTCGCGATTGTTATTTCCGTTATTTACCGTACAAGAACGGAATTGCGGAAAACAGCTGCAAAGTATTAATGACTCTCCGTAAAAAGACTCTCATAAATATTATATAAAAAATGACTAACACAACTGGACCGTGACATGGTTTTTGTCCACCGAGAAAAAACTGTGGCAACTAATGGAAAAAGTTGAATATGGCACATAGAAAAGTATATATCTTCGTTTTTCTTTCGCATGGTTGGCTTCACGGAGCGCATCCACGATTTTAATATGAATGTTTGTGAAAGTGCATTTCACGATTTAATTTAGTGCGGAGATGACGTTGGTATAAACTTGTATTTTCTTGTTACTATTAACCAGAAAATTATCTTTTATTTTCTCGTATAAATTTGCAAACTTACGGTTTACAGTTAGTGCTCTATTAAGAAATTTCTTAACCTTTATTTCAACGACACTCCAAATTCTAACGAACGGAATTCTATATTAATAATAATAATAATAATAATAATAATAATAATAATAATAATAATAATAATAAAATTCAATCTATAAATTCCACGAATATAAATTCGTGGGAATTTATAGATTGATTAAATAAATTTTCATTTCGATTAAGAATATATTATACTTCTTCAATAGAGTACATATATACATATATATATATATATATATATATATATACAATGCTACATAATTATAGATTATAATATACTACATAATAACGTACGATATACATAATATTGTAGAATATATGTTATATAATTATAAATTATAATATGCTAAATAATTATAAATTATAGGCTATACAATATTATCAATATTTTATTTGACACGTCACCGTTCGAGTTTTAGCCCCAAAACGTTGATACAAATAAAAACCGAGAAAGTTAGAGATCGCGGCAAATACAGCAGCGATCGCGGTACACTGAAAGGGGTGTTCATTATTGGAACAAGCAGACATTAAGACACATTAATACTTAGGTACCGAGAGCAGGATAGAATGTATGATCTCCGTCGTCCGAGTAATTGCACAGCTTTTTTCACGACCGATTGCAAAGGATAGCTCATGCAACGGAAACGAGAGCAGCGGCGATGACAGAAGTGCGATTAGTCGGCGGTATGGTTTTCTATGATCGCTGTCCGACATTAAATCGAAGGCTAAACGTGCCTCATGGGCGTATACCATGTAGCTGGAATTCTGATTGGATACGGAATAGCGGGCCTCTCAATTAGTCAGCACGCCTCGCACGCGTTCAAGAACGCACGGTAGCACCGTTAATTAATGGAGCAATAAATAATCCTAATAAATCCTACTTCTGCTCGATTGATAGTGTCACATTTTGAATTGACAGGTTTATCGGTTACCATCCTGGCGGCTTTATGCAGCTTTGGACCAGGTGCTTTCACTATGAAACCGTGTTTCATTCGCTTTTTTGTCCACGTAGCAAGCTATTTTATATTATATTATATATATTATTGTTATTATTATTATTATATATATTATTATTATTATATTATATATATTATTATTATATATATAATCTCCTATATACAGAGTGTTCGAAAAATCATAGTACAACCGGCAAAAAGATGATTCTACATGCGAAAATAAGTCGAACAAAAAGAAGGCTCCGTTTTCGAGAAAACTGAGTTGTAAGTGCAGCGCCGCCACTCGATTCCTATTCGATAGTATTATTTTTTTTAACCTAATTTTTCTCAAAAACGGAGCTTTAAATGAGAAATGTTATTGTCACTTTTCGACTTATTTTCTCATGTAGAATCATCCCCTTGTCGATCCTATGGCGAATTTCTGAACACCATACTATATATCTTATTATATAATTTTCTCTCCACAATTATATGAAATTAATTCTAAAAATTGATTTACAGTTTTAAAATGACACTCGTAGGTGAATATTAGTGTGGCTTAAAGGGATAGTAGCATAATTTCTTTGAGATTCACAATTTTCTTAGCAACGTTTTAACATCGTTTTAACATCGTGTTAGTAACTTTTATATATATTTACGAGAATTTTTTCATAATTTCCTATTGTTCAAAGTGGATGATTTTATTAACTGCTTAAAGTTCATAATAATTGACACGCTGTAAGAAATTGTACAATGTTTGATCTATTTTTAATAAAAAGTTGTGCTCATATAAATTGCATAAATGATAAACAAGTTATAAAAAGAATGCAACGTCGAGCATTTAGCATATTAAACATCAGTAGCGGACTGCGGATCTTTCGGATCTTCCTAAAACAAAGTGCATAGATAATGCAGATCGTATTCATAAACGATTATGCTTTGATTAATTATCTCATAATTGTGCCGCCACGTGTCGGTCTTCAGAAGGTTAATTAACACGGTTACTCGATCTTGTTCGCAGATCGAATCTAAACGAATCTAAATCATTTCGACGAAGTTACACACACTACCATAGAATTCCCATGTCCATAGAATTCTCAATTCTACGACAGAAAGAGTACCAACGTGGGAGAAGACATCCTTATAGATCATCGTTCGAGAGCAAATTCGATTAACACTTCCGCTTCGGACATAATTGTGATTATAGTGCTTCGTTAATAGACTGCAGATCTTTATGCGGTTCTAAAGGCCAATTTGCAGATTCCAGCATTAATCCAGTAATTTGTACGCTCTCTCGATCAAATGTAAATGAAACTAAAATAGTATTGGTGCTTTTTTTTTATTTCTATACTGGATTGCCTGCCATCCTTGGTGTTATGCACGCTTAGAATGCATCTCGCTGCATATTGCTTGTGCATCTTTACGCCTTTATAGCAAACGATAGCGAAGGAAGTTCATCCAATATATCGAAATGTACTCCTTTATTTATAATTTATATACATAATTCGCCATTCAATTAGATGTTAGTCTGTAACTCACCTAGTTTTATGCAAAAACGAACGCCACATTCAGTGATACTCGGGACACTTCATATTTTATCGTTCATCGAATATTATATCGTTTCCAAGTATAATCTCCGGGGTTTCTAAACGCCGTGAATAAATTAGTTAAATGATATAATATAATTCAATTGAGTCGACGCGTTGAATGTCGTTGCTTCAATAAATGGTTGATGGAGTTTTTCTGTCCAGACTTCAAAATTGCGTTCGTATATTCAGTATATTTTTTGTTAAGGGGATTGCAATAATAACGAACATTATGCATTTTACTTTTCCAATTTTTATCTCATTAATCAAATTACTCTCATTTTACTTTCGTTTAGCAAAGTGATAAATGATATTTATAGAAATTGCGAGGTGAAAAATCACAAGTTGGATCGCAAAATGTCAAAAGCTGTAGATTTACGTAAAATCTGTGCGCTTTACGTGTACTCTAGATTTGTGTATATTATGTGTAAATTTGCATGCAGATTCAACTGTATCGAAATAGGGAAAAATTGTATTTCGACATATTGTTCCGAGAGTAAGATGATTCAACCCTCGTGACAAAATTAAATATTCAATGTGCATCTGCAACGATGCATATGTCAGCTAAGGTGTTATAGTGCGACATCGGACATATCGGTCCATTGAATTCGCGAATTTTTCAAAGCTTGCCCGAGTAATCGTACCTACTCGCACATATCTATTTACACTTGTGCAATAACCATTGCGCAAATAATGCAAAACAATACTGCAATCGGTGGTCCGATCTGTGCTGCGGTGTTCATTTATCGACGCGAGAATCAAGGCCTATATCGTTGTAAATTATTCGATCTACCGTATTAAGCTGAAACTCGACGCCGCTGAGCTTTTCGTAAGAAAATCCGTGAGTGGTGCGCTCGGGAATGAGTTCCGGAATGTAAAACGTCTGCGATCGTAATACTACGATCACGCGTGTCCTGCTTTTTTGCATTTCAAATACTATGGAAATTTACTGCAATTGCTCCTCGCAATTGTTTCGTGAAACTTCAGGCGCGCGTGCATTGTAAAACAATTTGTGTACGTTGCGAATAAAAAAGATCGAATGCAGCTCTATTAATTGTTTATATACGGTAAATACCGTAAATATTCGAACACATTTTAGAACGTTCGTTCAACTTGAATCTTTATCATATATTAGACTAGTTTTCATTAGACAGTGAGTAAAAATATTATAAAATATTAGAATTACGAAAAATAAAACAATTAAATCGTTTCACCTTTTTTTATCTGAGCTTATATTGGAAACATAAACGATACGTTCCACAGATGTTAATAACTTGTATGAGTACTAAAAATTTCATCGAAATCGGTTGACGTAATTAAGAGCTGCAAACAATCAAAAATTCGTGAAAATCGCAGTTCGGATAAAAAGATTCAAAAACATGGTTTTTATTTTTTTTTCTCAGTTCGACCAATCGTGATTTTTGTAAGAAATGTCACAGATTTTCTGTTTCACATTTATTCGAATGATAATAGATGCGTTCGTGAGAAATAATTCAATGTACAATCGTTTTAGGGTTAGCTCGGTAGATTCGTTATTAACACGTTCCGTGCCGAGCTTTTTTTACTCGAATCTTCACACTTTGATATTTTACTAAAACTTGATGTAATACGTGCAATTATTAATTCTCGTACACATAACAACATAACAAAAACTTATCAACGCCCATTCTTGCGGTGGAAATTGTTTCTTCGGTTCTAAATTTCTTGTAAACAATTTGTTCAGTTCACTAAGTAAACATGCAAGCATGTACCATCGATGGTACACGTGGCACGGAACGTGTTAAATGAACCCTCGGATTTGAAAGAGCAAAACCGCAGGTTTAGTTTACCTCCGGGAAGTCGTGTAATAATTCTGTATTGAATTGTGTAAAAAAAGACGATGGTCGTCGAATTAAAAGGGAAACAATTAGATCGCAAGCACCATAACCTTTACAATGACCTTTGAATCAATCTAAAGCCAGGGGACCGTAGAAATTCCTCGTGCAGAGGTTATTCAACTAGACTTCATTCGCAGGAGTCGTGTTCGGTGTTGAGAATTGTAATGCTGGTACGTAATAGTAGCCTCCCTTCACCTTGGGGTCTTTGAAGGATAACGAAGTTTTTATTGATTGCTCGCAGATTCGTTCAATCCTTTCACGAAAACAAAGAAATGGAGCTCGACACGTTTAATTAAAACTTTTAATAATACTGCTTTTGAACTGTTTACATTCATTTATTTTTATTAACTCTTGACTGGTACGATGACTTTCACAAAAACGACTGATATACCGAGGCCATGATAGAGCCTAAATAAGAAGTACAAAATAATTTGTTAATCTATTTCTTTAGATTCGTTGTATTTTATCCATAGCTAGGGTATAAAATAATAAAAGCACGGAAAAGTAAACTTTCCACTGTAAAATAAAATGGGACACCAGTTAGGGGTTAAAAATATTCAGAGAAGTGCAGTAACGAGTCCAAACGAATTTTCATTCAAGACTTTCGACTGCGGATTTTATGCATTCATGAGAAAACTCGGTCAGTAAAGTACAAGACAATGGAAGCATTGGAAGAATTGACAAACACTATTATGTTATTTTCAACTAATTAAAATCGTTGGCAGATGAAATACATCTTCATTGATCCCCTTTCTAATTTCATTTGATTCAAATCATTTTTATTTTGCATAAAAATCCGCAGTACACTTCCAAAATGAATTTCTTAATTGAACATTATTTAAACGCGTTAGATGTTCCTAACATTACAACAAAAATACACTGTTGCATCCGAAAAAAAAGTCTAGAAAATCGTTCCACCTAAAAAGCAATTCACCTAACCGTTACAGTTAACCAAAGCAATGCGTATAATAGAAAATTTTACTCTTCCCTGAAAATTAACTTCCCCAAAAACCGATGGCGTAAAACGACTCTCAAAATTTTGTTCGGTGGAATAAGTCCATAATAATCGCTCACTGATCATCGGGAAGGCAAAGCTGCCGTTCGACGTTATAATAATCTGTTTCGTAGACGTTGTGTCAGCGAGAGATGAATCGGCATGATCGATACTTACGTGTTTGCAGCGGCCGCCACACGGTTTCGGTTAACTCTCACGAAATTCCAGGGATAAACTGTCGGGGAGTCACTGTTCAATTCGGTTCACGGCACAATGGAGGAACGTGCGAACTCTCCGGTACGTGTACGTGCGTATATGGAACGCATCGATCCCTCTGACTGCGAGGGATGGAGCGTTAAATGAGAAACAAGACGTCGGTCAACCTTCATTTATAAGAAAGTGTCCAAGGATTGGACCTTCCGCGGATAGGATCGAGGAAGGGGCACCACCGACAGAGGCTGCACTAATAGGTAAGTATTCTCGCGTGTTTTGCTTACGGTGGGAGCACGGAATACGTACTCTTGATCTTCGATTTCCAAGGTCTTCTCCGGCGATCGCTCGTGGATTGTTCCTGTGGAAGATGGAAATCGCGAGGAACCGCTCAAATTTTCGATTTTTGACGCGTTGAGCTGCGATGGGGCTCGCGAAAGTTGTTCGTACATCTTCCAAAACAGTGTGACCCTTTTAGAATTGGTCCAAAGGACTGGAATTCTTTTTCAGATGTTGGAGGGTCTGGATCGATAGACAACGAGTACCAGAAGTATTTCTAAGAATTGCAATTGGTTGGAATGAAAGAAGAGAATTTAAAAAATTGAAGAAATTATGTCTCTGAACTTTTCTATCTGAGCCTAAAGCGAGAAACTGCGACTGATACAATCCTTGATTAATTTGGTGGCAGTTTTAATGTACGATGATATTCGGATCTCAATTACAATATAATAACAACGAATACTTTTTGCGATGTTAAACAAATATATTTTTGCTAGACAACGAGTACCAAAATAATAATTTGATTTAATCATTTCGAATAATAATTTCAGATGAAATTGTTACATTGTATTAACCCGTTATATTAATTTGATTAAGGATGAAGTTGTCAATAGACTGAGAATGTTTATGCGAATTCCTATTTTTGTAGATAATCGAGATAAAGAAATTTGTTTCGTCAACTGAAAGACTCCTTGGAGAAAATTAATGTAAAGATGTCATTTTAATCTCTATTAACATAAATGTTTTCTTGTAGTTTACAGATTTGCAAATGCCTCGAATGTATAAGAAGCCGCATGCACAGCAGTTTGTTAGCATAGATTATTTAATGAAAATCAAGATAATAGAGACAATCGGCTAGAAGATTCCTAATGCGAAAATAACGTATAAATGTCATTGATCATAATTAATATACGTGTTTGCTTGTAATTTATATCTCAGCACGCGAAGCTGCAGCCTAGTAATGTGTTAACAATAGAAAGTGTGAGCCGTGGATTTCTATTCGAATTCTCATCTTCATTTACGAATGTCAAGATAAGGAAGACAATCGACCGAAAGATTGCTTACGGGAAAAAAAGATAGAAATGTCGTGAATCGTTAATACGAATGTCTTCTGACACTTTTGATTTTAACTCTGCAGTAAACCTTGAATGTAAATTCACCTACAAACAGAATGATCTCCTCAGTTTTCCGGGTCTTCGGAACGTATTAACTAGTCTGAAGTACTCAAAAAGATTCTCAATTGTTACTAAATTGGGCTGTACGCGCATGAAAGATGAGAGCTAAGAATATGACGCTCGAGAGAAAATGTGAAACGTGTTTTCTGATCGTCGAAAATGAGGCCGTCTATAAAAAGTACGCATAAACAAAGGCGTTATTCACTGAGCATAAAGAAGCCCGCTTAAAATGAAGAACGAGTGCATTGCTGTAGCATCAAACACTTTACTAATCTCGATTATCACCTCTTTGTAAAAATCGATTTGCGACAAAATAGCATCTTGTGACATTAAAATACAAGATTTCACTTGTGTAGATATTTCCCAGGCTCTGCATAAATCGGTTATATTTCTTATATTTTTATTATCGGTCTACGATCGGTTTTGCTAGCAAATGTTGAGTAGTGAATCATCGTTTTCACAGATCTGACACAGTAAAATCGTTCTTGATGCTCGAGCATTCCAAGCAATCGCTAAGGTAATCTTCGTGCGATCCTCATTCGATCGGCACTTGGCTTTTTAATCGCTTCTTTAACAGAATACGATGGACTTTTATCGAACTTGGCATCGCGCTTGTTTCAGTCAGTCCGTAGATCTCTTTTTACGTTGCCACGTATCTTGTTCAGCGATTCTCACATCTATGAGAAACTTTAATCTCATTAATGCTTCGTATTTCCAATTTATTAGATCCTTCGGACTCGCGTCCGCAGCAAAATAAAGCAATCATTGTCCGTTCGTTACAAAACATCGTATCTGTTTCTCTTCAAACAATGTTCTTTATGATTTCATATCTTAAATAACATTTTCGCTATTGGGTTCGTTTTTGGAAAATCTTCGAGATATCGCATCCTTTGTTTAAACCGTCCCACGTTTAAATCGTCAATTTGTCTTTTCTTAATTTCGTCCTCGTCTCAAAGTATTCCAAAATGTCTGGAAGTTTACGATTTCGCGAAAATGTTAACTTAACTATCAAATACCAATTATAGTAAATTCTCCCTAATCGACGCTCAAATTGTGCAGAAAAATGGACAATTTGCCTTGCGGCTCGTTTTTATAATTACCGATTGCCAACAACTATTAAAACGAGCCGCAAGGCTCGAATAATCGTATCGCCTCTTTCCAAATTGTTCAATTTTGTGCACAATCTGAGCATCAATTAGGAAGAATTTGCTGTACTGTTTCCGGATGGCACAAGTAAAGAATAAAAATCTTGCTTTCATCGATTTTGTCATTACAGTATACTGTGATTTCCAAGATGAAGAGAAATGTATAGTAATCTTTAGGGGATGTTCCCATTCCGAAGAAACAAAATTGATACATTGCCTGACATTTTCTGTCCGTATCTCCGATGAATCTGCAAGGTTTCAAAATATTTGGAGATTCTCACAGATTCGGAACGGACCGACGAAAAATATATTGTCGTATCAGATCAGTAACGCGAAAACTGTTTTTCTACGGGCAGACGATTGTTTCTTTTGCCGAGGGTTTATGGTTGGGTCAAAGCTCAACAGAGTATTCTCGTAAACCATGCGCGCTTCTGCACGGGAATTGCTTACTGGGGCATTAAGAACGGTTGATTGCGAAGAGGACACGGTCCTTTGGGACATAATGAGTGTTTATTGTGGCCGAATTAAGCGGTTTTCCGCGAATGCCTTCATTTTTAGTAAGAAACAAATACTCCTTCTCCGAAACATTTTAACATTAAAAGCATTGACCGATGTTCTACCATCTAATTAACGTTTTAGGCACGACGCGCCACTATAGTGGCTTGCTCTAGTAGCTCACTCGCTCATCGTTTGAACCAAATAATCGTCTTCATATGCATTGTTTCACACTTCTTTTGTCTTCACATCGATTTACAACAGTCTGCAGGGTGTCCCAAAAATGTCTCGCAATCCGGAAATGGCGGGTTCCTCGGATCATTTGAAGCAACTTCTTCCTTTACAAAAATGTTCTCGGAGGCACCGTTAACGAGTTATTAACGAAAAACAGTGACCAATAAGAATCGAGTACGGCTGACGCGAGGCGGCCCAGCCAACCAGCGCGCGAAGCCCAGTTCCGCTCATTGGCTCGGTCGCCTCGCGCCAGCCGAGCTCGCCTCTCATTGGTCACTGTTTTTCGTTAATAACTCGTTAACGGTGCCTCGGAGAACAGTTTTGTAAAGAAAAAAGTTGCTTCAAATGGCCTGAGGAACCCGCCACTTTCGGATTGCGAGACATTTTTGGGACACCCTGTATATACAGTATCAGACTCTGTACAGTGCATATCAGACTCTGAGGTCCAGAGAAATAGCCTCGCGCAGAATTCAGCCGTACCTAAAAGGTTAACTTTAATTGTAGTGGACGCATATTCGAAATGATCGATACTAGTTTAAAAAAGAAAATCGTACTCTCAATACGAGTATTCACCGATACTTTTAATGCCTTACCAATCTTAAATGTCACCTCCATCATTATAATTATAAATGCATAAAACCCACAGAGTCTACTCACCACTGCGATAAACTTATCCATTTAGAAATCCGTTCCATTTTGTCGGAGATTCAAGCAGACGACGTTGTTACTCGCGACGAGATAACGTCCCGAACGGCCATAAAGTAACGCGTAATCTCCTATTATTACAGTTTGACAATCCTTGGGGAGTGACAATTATCTCTTCCCAGCAAGGAAAAATGACTCGATACCCGACCGAGAGGTGATTAACCTAGCATTTAAAAAGACATGCATGGCTTATGCTCGTTGCACTATCGGCGTAACATTGACACACTTAACTACGATTCTCCTGTCAGGTGTTTATCAGCTCGACATGCAACAAAGGAGTTCGTGGACTCTCCTTGAGGCACGTTATTGTTCCAAAGATGGTTTAATAACAGAACTCGGCCAAAGATAGCGTACGAAAACATTCGCAACGCATCATGGCCAGTGAACTGTAATTTCCTAGCTTCTTCATCTGCACGATCGGTTGATTTTCCACGAAAGGATCGCGCGATAAAAACATAGAGCGAGCATTAGATCGTTTAGCACTGTATCGATGAATAATTCATCAGAACAATTTCGAATTGCACGCTCCTTTCAAAATTAATATATTTTGTACGATGAATTTCCCTTATTGCGTTAATTTAATGATAGATGAGCGACGACATCTAAGATTAAATTAAAAGGCAATCGTAGTACGATCACGGACTTATATAAAATTCTAATATATAGATAAATATACATATATACATATATAATTTTAATATAAAGTTCTAAATAATTCTTTCTTATAAAAAAAATCTTTAAAAATGCAGTTCGAATTTCGTCAGTATCTCTACTCGTTGCTGAAAAGCAAGATACATAATTCTACCAGAAAATTGAATAAAAGCTGTAGAATAATTTTCGATTGCAAATTGTAAATTTATCGCGAGAAAATCAACATCCATTCTCGGAAATAAAATTTCACAATTTTTCTACAACGAGCTTCGGCTTCCCTTCAATTCAGGAAAAAAAGCACGTTCTCGTAATGCACAGATGTGAATACGTGTGATCTGTTGCCGACTGCATAATCATAGTAATTTCAACGTCTGCACGCAGCATTCTGTGTCCCGGCATGGTTGCTGTTCTAATTATCGACACTGGTATTTAACGTTTGCCCGGCCACGCGTTCCGAAGTCTTGCTCCCGTTCCTGAAAATCAGATTTGGTTCAAGCTTCGGAGTACATATCTCGCCGGCGAATCGACTCGGCTTCCAGACCATTGGAAGTTATGGTCGCGAAGTGTAGATATCCGGGTCAAACATAACACGCATAACACCGCGCATACCACGCCTGCGAAACGGAAGGCAAGTGGCATTGAGCTGAATTGAAAGGACCGATCGGAGGGGAACAGTCGCTAAAAGTAAAGCACGCGTGAACATTTTTGACCTCCCTTGGCCTCTTCTGCGCCGACGATGAGTTTGCTTCGTCGCTAACAGCTCCTAAGTCTGATTCGAAACAGAATGTCGCAGCGTTCTGTCTGTTGAATGATGAAAAAAAATGTGCAGAAAATAAATTGAAGAGATTAGATAATTCGTCTCTCAGCTGCGAAAAATTGAGTCTTTATTACTTTAAGCAATTATAGCACATATGAGGATTGTATGAATTTATTTACACGCATACAAGTGATACATCTGCCCAGATACTTACATAGATACACTTGGTGACTTTAACCCTTTGCACTCGAGTGACGAGTCGGAGGTGCCAGTAAAAATTGTTATACCATTTTTCGAAATAATTGTAACAGTGTCAGATCTGTTATACTTAAAAGAAACTGTTAAAACTGCAAGTATTGTACTTTCCAATAGGCTCAATTTCATATGCATAAAGTGCATTGAATCATATAAAATGGAAATACTGTAGATCAGAAAACATCTTCTGGATTTCGAATTAAAATAGCTTCGACTGCAGAAGATTAAAAGCACATTAATGTTTATGTATACATATATTTGTACAAGATATTTTTCAACAAAAAATTAATACACGTTTTATGAATACGAGGTATACTACCCTAAAAATATCGGAAAGAATCGCTCCTCTTAAACAACAATCGCCAAAGTCGCCTTGTTTTTAGTGGCCTGAAACGATTCTCTTCCTTAACATCTCATTTTTACCAAAGGAATCGGAAAACACCCTAAATCTTAATTTGGAATTATTTTCTAAATTTAATTCTGGTAAAGTTTAAGTTGAACTTTTCTTCGATTGACTTTTTAAAATTTTTCCCTTAATGGCCTGAAACGATCCTCTTTCTTAACATCATTTTTACCAAAGGAATCAGAAAACACCCTAAATCTTAATTTGGAATTATTTTCTAAATTTAATTCTAGTAAAGTTTAAGTTGAACTTTTCTTCGATTGACTTTTTAAAATTTTTCTCTTAATGATTAGAAAATTAATTTGATTAAGATAAATATTTATATGCATTTCTTTCCGTTCACGCTGTAAAATGTGACGTTACAAATATTTACAAATTTACAAAATATTTACAAATACTCACGTATTTTATCAACTTGAAATAGGAAACAAAGGAAAACACGGTCTTAGATTCTCACGTATATTTTCGAGGACTCGCGGAACTCGTGGACAGTTAAATAAAAAAAGTAAGACCAGTCGCATTGATAAAACAGACGTTGCTTAATCACATGGCCTCGATCTAGAATAAATCCCCCAAGGAAGTGGACATGTTCCGTCTGAAGTTCCCGCTATCAAAGTCATTCAATTAACGTTAGATACATTCCCAGCGTCCCCTAAAGCTCGAAACAATCAGCAACGCTGCGCAACGTTTTTTCATAGTCTTCTACGACTTTGACCTTTAATTAAAATTCCCTTTGCTGCGAACTATGCACGAGACACATTTTCTTCCGTCGCAAAATAAAAACACATCGAATAAACTGCGACCAACACATGAATGTTCGCCGTGAACCGTCATCAAAATTTTGTCGTGCCTCGCGAATTAAGTTTTCATTTCTTCGCTCTAATAAAGGCTTTTTATTACCGGTTTCCGGTGCAACCTGAAGTCTCTTCTTACGGCGAGCAGGATATGTCTGCAATGCAACATCACGTCGATTATAGTAATATTAACACTGAATATTCATCGTCGATACGATTGCATACTACTGCATTTTTATATATCCATAAATTCTTCGCACTTTCATTTTCCCTTCTACGCGATCCGTTCCGTGACTCCATTAGGAAATAGATTTACACGCAGTCAGCATCGATCAAATATCTTGATTATCATTGACAAGTGGAGCAAAATGGCGAATGACAACGTGGTTTAGTTTCGAGAACCAAAGATTATAGCGAGCAAACGATGTTACGGAAATTCATCGAATTTTTTTGATGCGACAACGTCTGTAACTTTTTCACATCGTCACGTGGTACAGTTAGATCTTTTTTAAGATCTTCGATTTTCAAGGTATTTATAATTGGAAAGCCTCCAAAAAGATCGATGCGTTAAAGCACCAAAATAAAGTTACAGTTGAATATAAATAAAAATAAAATGTACATACTTTTAAACACGAGAACAATTAAGCCACTACAGGATGTCCCAAAATTATGGTACTTCCGAGAAATGAGGGGTTCCTGAGATCATTTGAGGTCATTTTTTCCTTAGCGAAAATGCAATCCGCGGTTTCGTTTAGGAGAATATTTTATCACGACAATATTCTGTTGTTAATTTTGTTATTAGTTAAAGTGATAGAACAAAATAGAAAATTTTCGTTTCGAACTTTTTTATCCGAGCTTATAACGAAAATTTAGAAAATGCGTTTTGAGAGAGATTTTTTTTTCTTTTGTCATCCTGAGCAATAGCAAAATTTAAAAAAAAAACAAGCGTTCTCGTCATGGTCTAACGGACCGTGCACCTCCAGCATTTCCAGCATCTACAAAAAATTCAAATCATTCACAGTGCAGTTATAAAAAAGTTACAGCATCTTAAAAGCTGTTTCCCCGGATTTCGCTGTTTTTAAGAATTCAGCTACTTTCCCGGATTTAGCTATTTTTATGAATTTAGCTGTTTTCCCGGATTTAGCTGTTTTTACAGATTTAAATGTTTCGCCGGATTTAGCTGTTTTTACGGATTCAGCTTCTTTCCCGTATTTAGCTGTTTTCTCAGATTTAGCTGTATTTACGAATTTACCTATTTTTACGGATTTAGCTGTTTAGCGACTATCAAAATCGCGATGTCCCGAGAATCGGCAATGGCGCGAACCAACTGCGACGCTAAAGGGGTTTCGGCGCAGCGAGACCCGCGTAACACGGTCGAACAAACGTTCCATCGTCGAATCGAACAGAGATCGAATTGTTAAGACGATTTCACGCACGGGATCTCATGGATCGCGCCGGTTGACAGGCTGGTGCTTGCTGGAACAAAAGCCCTCGGACTCCACCGGCGTTTGTTCCACTCGCGTGCGCTTAAGATTCGCAGGAATCGAGGAATGAGGATGCAGTACGCACTCTCCCTGTTATCGACCATATCGAGTGAGGAGAATGGAGCCAAGGGAGAGCGAGCCACGGCGAGGATCACCGAGTTCAGCCGAAGGGAACCTCGCTCTCGCTGTTGTGCTTTCGTTCGGAGGCACCAGGAACGATCGCCCGCAACCCTTTGCTACCCCTCCGACGCGTCTCGATCGTTTCTGAATTCGACGATCGACAACGAGATGGTCTGATCTCGCGACCGCCAGTGGGGTCTTTTCATAACGAATTCTCCGGAGCATCGTGAAACGAAGTTCGAGCAAGAAGAATCCGGATAGAGCGTTCGTACGGATACACTTGTTTTCATTTTCGTCTCGTCGCGTACCCGGGCCGTGGAAGTTGTCCGTTCGCTCGTGTGTCTAGTCGAGGCTCGAATTGCTGGTGCGACGTGCACGCGAAGAAAGATCGCCTCCAGGTTCTTCGCAGGCAACTTTCCTCCAGGCTGTTTATATCCGTTCGCTTGCTCCTGCGGTTCCCTGTTAAACCTGCTTATCGATCACTGTTCGGTACGCACAGCAGAGACAAGTGTTATAAATACGTTGCGAATAATGGTAAAGGTGATGTGCGGACGCGTTGATCGTGCCTTCCGTACGTGAACCAGTCGAATGTTTCGGAATCGTCGCCGCGGTTAGCTCGCGGCTACCCTCGCAGCGGCAACGGCCACTGACAGTTCGGAAAAGCTCGTGTGTTTATACATGTGTTCTATGATACAGTGTTCCGTAATAAATATCGTCCGTCGATCGTAAACCCGATGCCATAGTAATCGCACGTCGAGGATGGTCCCGATTGTCCAGCTGCTGTCTCGTTGTCGTGGAAACCACCATGTTGTGTCCTCGTCCATTGTGCGGCTCGGCTATCAGAAAGTAAGCCTGATCTTATTTTCGAGATGCTTGCTCGGCTCGGTGATTCATTGTATCATACATTTTTCTGTAATTTCCGTCGTCCTGTGGTCAGAACATCCTTAACACGTTGCGTTAACACGATTTCGGGTGCACGTTTGAAAATCAATTTTAGCTACGATATAATCGTGTACGTAGAATTTTATTAAATTCTGGAGGAACTAACTGGGTTGCCGGAGTAATCGCTGCGGTCGAAGTTGATATTTTAGGTATAATTGTATGAATCGGTGGGATTCTCTGAAAATTTGGGGGATTTTTGTTCGGCAGTCGCCGCGCGTTTATGGTTCTTTTCCGTTGCTGAAACTACCGCCAGTGAACTGTGACAACCCCTTAATACGCGACGAAGGTCGCAGGTTTCGAAACTAATACATACTTTGCAGATGAACTGGTCTGAAATCTGGAAAGCATATTTTTTATACGAAATAACAAATTGACCAGTTTGAATATTAGTGTATGTGACTTCTATTAGAGAAACGTAAATCCTACTATTGCAGGTCCTACAATTGTTGCTAAAAATTGTTTTAGTTTCTTGTAGTTCGCAGAGATATCTAGAAAAAAATTTCAAGTAGCAAAACGGTACAGTATGTAAAACGACTAGCACGATAAGATAGTAGGTGTATTATGCAAATTAAAATAACAAAATGAGTAATGGAAAAAGCAAATAAGTGTAAGAGGATGAAATATTACAAGTATACTTATGGAAGTTAATTAATTCCGTGTAGCTGACATTCCTGAGCGTTTTGTATAAAAAAGGAAGGTAAAAAAAATCAATATTATTATACACGGCGGTGGTCAAAAGGTTTGAAAAGTATTCATAGCAGAGAAAGGAAGAATAAGTTAACGGAGAGAGAAGAAGCGTTTTGCAGTGACAATCAGTTTCATAGAGATGAACGTATTACGATAAAAACAGAAGAGTGCAATAAACGAAATTAATATTTATACAGTAAAAATGGAAACACAAAGTAAAATGATCCCCATAAATATGAAAAAAATGCTGAGCAACAAATTTGTTATGTTCTACTTTGTCTCGGGTTCAGAAAGAATCGTCTTAAAATTGTCTCTACGCCTTTATTGAACACCCAGCACTGTATTTGATTTGTTAATGTAATCATCGATTTCCTAGCTGTAATCTAGAACGGCTAATAGCATCAGACTTCATCACATTTATATAATTTTGTACCAATTGCAACCTGAAGCAATTATGCTGTTATTGCATTGGATAGTCAATCTATTGATCCTATTTGTATGGTGTATTCTAATAGGAACATAATCCCGGGAGCTTCGTGTGCTTTACTATACTCCCTTATAGGCGATCTGTCAAAAAATAACCACTCAATGCGTAATTATGTTTCATTGATACACTCGCATAGAAATTGTATGACTATTAAATATATTTTTGAGGCCACTCATTTACCAAATCGATTAAGTCCATAAAGCAAAGAATAGAGAAAAGTCAGAATAGTATACGTTTGCTTTTGAAATATAAAGTTAAATAAACATTATAGAAGATTTTATTACAGACTCAGATTCAATCAATAGTATTATATAACATTACTACACTAATAAATATTATTATAATAAATTGTCTAATACATAATTGTCTGTGCATGTATAATAATAAATTGTCTATTATTCCACAGCCAACAAAATTTGTATCATTTCGTGGTATTAAGCCCAACATGAAGGAAAATTATTTGAGGTATAAAAAGCCTAAGAGACAATCATGTGGTTGGGCAGCCATATTTTAAAAAATTGTTAAAATAGAGTTAGTCGATTTGGCCTGTGAACAGTTGATTTATGGAATATTAAATTTGCACATTTTTTTAGCGGATTTGCAAGAGTCGTCAACTACTGTCAACTAATTACAAGTTTCAAAAAATAATGGAATGTGAAGTTCAACAAAATCTCGTACAGTTTCAGTAATTTTTATTTCTCAAAAGAGAGTCCTGCTTAAGAGTACGTATAAAAGGAGGAATTTTTTTGACAGAAATATCCGCAGGCTAATTATCGCGAATAGTAAATCAAATCTAAAATTGCTCGACATTAAAGCGTTATTTAAAGTGAAGAGTATTCTACGCTAGGATGATACGAATATCGAATATCTGCAAAGCGTTCCAAAGATAAACGATCAATATTTACACTATAAACACAAACGTACACATGAAACGCTTTATTGAGAAGTTATAATAAAAGCATTGAACGCGACAACCACAGTGTCATATCCTGTATTATAGTGACATTTCCATAGCGACACGAGTTAGAGTATACAATTACCAGACTTCAGAAATATATACGATCTACAAAAATCTTCAAAAAATTTTAAAGCAGAGAATTCGATAAATTTAAATGCATCTTCATTCTGGTTCAAAGTGCTGCAAATAACAAAAGATGTCATATAGCTTTGAATGCTCTAAACACCATAGAAAAATCTGTACAAAGTGCATCGGATTTATCCATAATAAACGCGTATAAACTTTCATTAAAAGTAAATTGTAGATTGTAAGAATAAATGCAGAATATAGAACAAAAAGTGGTTTCACGCGAGACTTCATTTGCAGAGAAATTGAATACGAGTGTTTGTCGAAACGCGTGACACTTAAAAGGGATCGGCTAACAAGTCTGTTTGTTCATCGTGTGCAGTTTCAACTTAAAGTAAACATAAACGCACGTGTAGCATGCATGTTCACGAAGACGACTTTTCCGAGAACAGAATTGTGCAGAAGACAAATTCTATATTCACAATCACACAGCTTCGTTTCTGCATAACGAATCGCATCCTCGTGCAACAATACTTCTGATTCCTTAGCCGTTAATAGACAGCGTATCTCGTTGCAATTATTTCAACTGCGGATCGGCAGAATACAAGAAACATTTCATATTAACGCGTACATACTATATTCTCATTCGTGATGTTTCTTCTTCGTGTGTAGCGAAAGGAATTTTTCAGTCCTCGACAATCAGTTGTTCCTGCATTCTGTTCCTCATAAAATAATGTAGAAAAATAAATGTCTGATAGACTAACAGTTTAACAGTCTGACAAAATGTGTTCAGTATTAAACGGTGAAGAAATAAAAATGTTGATGTATTAATTTATACTTGTTAAAATTATTAAAGAAGGAAGAAACTTGCGCTTGGCTCCTGTTTCTTGATACAAATTGTTTTTATTTTGCACAGAGATTCCGTAAGTAATTGCAGGTCAAAAATCAAAATTTTCTGCAGCGAACATCAGTCAAATAGCTTGAATATTTGTATCGTGAATAGTAGCGCGAAGTCCGCAATTAATTTTGCTTCTGCACAATTCGCAAAATAAAAACACCTAAACGGTGGGCATTTACGTGTACGCGATAAAAATGTCGTACAAAAGTTGAACGAGGGAGAAACTGTAATACGAGCGTTTTTTCTGAAAAGAGCGTTTATCGAGGTAGCGAACTTCCACCAAACTGCTTGGTTAATTAGTCCTTGAAAACGCGAATTTGCATAGAGGTCAGCAGTCCAGAAATACCATTTATTCGGCGGCGTATGAATAAATAATGGAATCGTCTCTGGTGACCCAGGTCTGCTGCTATCCGAGGGTTGATGAAATATTCTTTGCTTCGGTTTCGCCTCGTAGCATCCGGTACATCGGGAGAGAACATTTGCTGGAAGAGTGTTGAAATAAAATCGTTTCGGAATTACGCAACGATATGTTAATGCTTGTTAATGAGCTGTAACGCCGCGGCACCGATAGCACTCGCTACATTTTAACCCGTTCGAAGACGGAAGCTGCAACGGATCGGCAGTGCCGCTGACCAAAGTCAGTTCGACGGATTTGCATTGATCTGCATTTTCGAT
This sequence comes from Megalopta genalis, assembly GCF_051020955.1. Taxonomy (NCBI): domain Eukaryota; kingdom Metazoa; phylum Arthropoda; class Insecta; order Hymenoptera; family Halictidae; genus Megalopta; species Megalopta genalis. The sequence goes on from NC_135015.1 coordinate 11,771,066, forward strand.
ATGACAGCCTGTCGATTGTCGCGCTATCACGATTGGTCGAAAACCATTCCGCGGGGCTGATATCAAGGCCGTCGCCGCGGCGCAGCGCGCTCATTATGTTAACAGTTGTTCCGCCGTAAGTTCTCGTTCAAGGTTCCACAAATGACTTACCGTATTTCTATCTCCTTTTTTTTCCCCTATTCGCCGCATAATTGGAGGCGCGTCTATACTCCGGGAATCGTTGGCTAAATTATGCAAGACTCCCACAGAGTATCGGCACCACGGGATCGGCTTACCGTTTCGTAGCGGACACCTGCAACTGCCGTTCCACAAAGCTGTTCCGAACAGAATCGAACTGAATCGGTCGGCCTACCAGGAATCGTTTTCGCGGCGAACGATTCTTCTGGGTTTATGCAAGTTTCTCGATCGCGTCCGCGGTTTCGTCGAGTCATGCTCATCACCTTTTTTTCTCTACTGAGTATTTCTTGTTGAGACGTTGCGCCGCAGACGAGAAGAACTGTATCAGAGTTGCAGCGTTAATTAGCTATCGTGAAATTGCTTTGAACGTTTTGCGATATTATACTTTAATGAACCAAGTATAAGATCAAGTGTTTGATGCTGAAAGAGTGATTCGTATCATTTTGATTTTAGTCTTATATTATTTAGTATATATAAGTATATAAGTATATATATATATATATATATTATTATATTATTATATATATATTATTATATTATTATATATATATTATTATATAATAATAATATAATAATATATATATATACTTTCTTGATTTTATACTTGGTATAAAATGAGCTAATAATAATATTATATATATATATTATATTATTATATATGTACAGCTAAATAAATGATTTGGCATTCCAGGTGTCATCGAAACCAATAAATGGAGAACTGAAAAGTCGAAGGGTATGAGAATCGCAACGATGGTAACTGCATACTTCCTCGACGATGATTCTGTCCAGAATCAGAGAAACGCCGGAACGACTATAAGGGAGACGATTCAGTAAAAGAAAGAGAAAGAAGAGAAACAGAGGAAATCGAATCATGGGTTCCTTGCCAAATCTTCACGAGTTGTCTAAGGAAAAACTAGAGAGTCCTGCTTACAGGCCAGCACCGATTGGTGGTTTAGGACCTATACGACTGCCAGCTCAACCTCCACCATTAGCACATACACATAGACGCGCCAGAAGTAATGGTCATCACCATAATCTGTGGGATAATGATGCCATGCTGGAGGTAGTATATATCTTTTTACAAATCTACCCTAACCGTCATACCGTTTTCTTACGTCCTTTCATAAAAACGCTACCGATAGGATCTTTTTACAATGATGTTAGCTAAATGTCATTAAAATGTCATTAATCTAAAAGGAACTCAATTTTTCGAGTTTAATGGACTGTAGTGAATATTTGTTACAGCTACAAATGATTCTCGCCAATATAATTTATGAATTTTTATTTATCTAGAATTAGATCAGCAAAGCTTTTGGCATTTTTTATTTAGAGTTTATCATGAACTCAATATAACAATTATTATTGAGAAGATCATCGTTAAGTATGATTAAATGACAGCAACTTATTATTATATTCATTTGGAATATCTCTAGAAAATCGAATAACTTTTCTCCGAATGATTGATTTTTTAAATTGATATCGAAATTCTTTTCACTTTTATAATTAGTAAAACCACTAGAAATCACTGGCAACGTACGTGTAATATTATTTTTCGCATATTTGATATAATAGTTATAAATCTTCCAATATTAAATATCGGAACAAATGATTCGTGTCGCTTTTCTTATGAGAAGCAATGTAAAATCTGGCACGATTTACTGCTCTTTTCAAATGTTCGAATAACACCAATTCATTCAGTGGCAAAACACTCAAACCATTCGTCAAAATTGTCTACAGATGATAAAATTCTTAAAGTTCCAATTCTGACACAGGTGGCGTCACTTTGTAAAACCTATAAAATTTTTAATTTAACGCCATCACAAGTAGTGGCGGAACGCTGAAGCTGGTTGACAAAATTATCAACAGTTGATTTTGATTTGTTTTGCTACTACGTACAATGACGCTATTGGGATTTTGAAGAGAGCAATAAATTCGTACCGGATGTTACATTGCCTCCTATAGGAAAAACGGCATGAATCATCTGCTGTATATATTTGCAATAACATATAAACTTTTTTTGTATGATATAGACGCAGAAAAATCTCCTCAACATTTCTGTATCCTCAAAACATTTGTTTAGTCCCTCAATTACCATATTTAGATCAAAATCATTAGAAAAAAAGAATGGGGGTATCATTCAATTACCCGGCACAGTTTCGGTTAATTATCAATTCGATTGATACTGCATGAATAAAATACTGATTTGCAGCACATGGCAGCTTACTCTCCCATCTCTTGTCGCTCCACAAGGACATCTGCTTTGTCATGGCGTCGACGGGACTCGATGAACTCCTCTGCAGGAGCATCATCAGTACGACGTCTAATTGCTGCTGTAAGAGCGGCTCCTTCTGGTCCCCGACCGCCGAAAAAAGCGATACTAAGGCATTGCGCGGCTCTTCTCTTAGGGCATGCAAGCTGTTCAGCCGCCACGTTGCCCATGTTCCCGTTGCAAGCTGGTCTTGGTACATTCAACCCTCATTTGGGACCGATGCTCTTAGCTCTCCTCTATGCGACTGCTACCATCACCAGCTGTTTTGCGCCGATACTCATGCAAAGACTCGGGACAAACCTCGCGATAAGTTCCAGCCACGTTGCTACTACTGTCTTTGTTGGAGCACATCTTTATCCAAAGTGGTAGGTACTTAGAAAACCGGGTCAAATTATAGGGTGACATCTTATTCTAATATTTGAAAAAAAGCATTTATTTCAAATTCTGGAGATACAGAATAAATGCTTCTTTAAAGGGGACTCCTCCTTTTAATGGTAACTTGAGGATATCTTTTCTTCAAAATTCCAAACGTTAAATTTTATGAAAAGTAATTAGCATAGGAAATTAATGTTCTGTGAAGGAACCTTCCTTAAATTTTTATTAAAAGTATCTAATCTTTTTGAACGTTATCGGATAACTTCGTTAGGATATTTTGCTTGGAATGGTGTATACTCCTCAGATGAATCATCGACAACATCTGGTGCAAAGATAAAATTTATGAATGGAGTCACTCGACTCATTAATTGTAGTTTATACTTAATGTTTATGATTTTGTGTAACAGGTATGTGCTATTACCCAGTTATGCGGTACTGGGTGCTTGTATAACACCGAGTTTCATAGCACGAGTTTCTCATGTTAACTCATCAGCAAGTAGTTTAGCTCTGGTATCCGCTGATCCTGAAGATCCTGATGAAACGAGACGGGAGTGCCTTCTGAGACGACTTAATAGAGGAATTAAATTAGCAGAAGACATAGGTCTCGCACTGGGTATGAAACAGTTGAAACAATTTCCGCTTTTATTAATTTCATTCATTTACAGTTCAATTTAAATTTTAGTAATCTACTCTAGTTTTTCATTTTAGCAAACAACTAACTAACATTTTAACTAACATGTTATTGTTTATCTCTAGTTTATGAAACAAGTAGAATTTTATTTAAAATTTAAATATTATATATTTATTCCAGGTTGTTTAATCGCTGCCATACTCGTAAAACTGACAGATTCAGTCCCACTGGATGCACTGAGCAATGAAACAAATGATGTCTGCGGAGCAGAGTATTGTCCAGAAGAGATTTATTTTGAAAATGGCACAAATAGTATACCAGTATTACCAATTGGAACATCCAGAATACTGATCAGCATATGGCTTGGTCTTGCGGTCCTAGGATTAAGTATATCCTGCGCTTTTCTTGATTCCAGAATGAAGGAACCACAGAATGTGAATGAGAAGCATAGTGCTCAAAACATCCTTTCATCCGTGAAGTCTGCATTCCAAGATCCTAAATTGCAGTTGGCTGCACCACTGACACTTTTTATAGGACTTGAGCAAGGATTCATCTATGCCGACTTCATAGAAGTAAATATTACATAAATTTTTTACAATTCCTTGATCTTCTAGTACTTCTACATATATCTTGGGATTACTCTTTCTATTATATTCTACAATGTAGTAAGTACTTAATTATTCATATTGTAGGCATATGTTGTTTGTGCTTTGGGAGGAGCTGGCACAGTAACTCTAAGTTTTTTAAGTTTGGCATCTTTACAAGCTCTAGCAGGTGTAACATTATCAATGTTGTTAAGGCACATTAAAAGATACTTTGTTGTAGGTATGTATCAGTTATCACAACTTTCTAGTTTCAATATACCAAACTTCCAAGTTTAATACTTGCTATATTCCTTTTGCAAGTTGTTGGATTTGTATTCCATGCCTGTTTATTGCTTGTTTTGATGACATGGAGACCATCTGGTGATGATCCAGCTCTCTTTCATGTTATATCTGCTGCTTGGGGAGTTTGTAATTCTATTTGGGAAACCTTGATATATAGTAAGTATATTAATATTAAATTAAGTCACATTTATATGGCTATGAATACTTTATGAATTATTGATATCTTTTATCCACAGTTGTTATTAATAAAGTTATTAATAAAAGATTACTAATTTTCCAGCATTAGTGTTGGGTTTATATCCAAATTCTTGGCAAGGACCATTGTCAACATCTCTTTTTTGGAGATGGCTCGGTCTTGCTCTGACACTTGGATTACATGGACTAGTCTGCACGCAATATAGAGTACTCGGCCTTGCTTGTGTATTACTTCTCTCTGTGGTTCCTTACATATGGCTAGAAATTAGACTAGCCAAGAGAGGTAAAAGTTTAGCACCATTGTGACTGGGAGATTCGATTGCAAGTGATCATGGTTCAAGCACTAAGACAGAAGCACGCTACAGAGATTGAGACAAACTCGTTCTATTCAACTTAAGAATGGCGAAGAGACATAGTAGAACTAGAAAACTTATTGCGCAACACAGTACAAACATCACAAAAAGGGGCACACGACGGAGAGCTCACAGTGTTGCCTTCGCAAATAACATTGAACAATGTATAGCAAAAGACGTTCTGTCACAATGTTCTCCGGTAACAACTGATAAACAGCTAAAAAGTCCAAAACCTAGTGACAGTGATGTTCTTCCTGTCTCTTCAAGCTGAATTCATAAACTTTTTGTATCTCCCACTTATAAGTAGACTGGGAAACAATAAGGTCAGTTTTGAATTAATGAGTCAACTCAGTTGCATCATTATTTCATTGTTAATTTATAAAGGAGTGTGCACTCAAAAAGAGAAGGGCAGGAATGCCTTATTTTTCCTCTTCTACTTGATGGTCAAAATTAATTTTCTTTAAGACATGCTTAATAATTTAACTTTTAAATGACCTAATCCTTTGACACATAAAATCAAACGAATATTTGATCCATTAGTATCAGCTACTTAATAAAATTAAATTCGTTACAAATAACTAAATGCTGTACAATACACATGCTGTTCTTTAGTTAAAGTTTGTATAAACTGAGAAACTTGAACCACAGTTTACCCAGTCTACTTGTTAAATGCGTTTTTGTTTTAAACAGGTCTTTCTTCAAGTTGAATGGAACGGGCGTATGAGTGATTAAAGAAAACTTCATGCAGCAAATAATAACATGCTCTTACGAGCTAGCTGTTGTTCCGAACAAGTACCATCGATGTAATACCTTGATGTCGTACAAGACTGAACGATAGCAGAAAACTATAAATACACACATATGTTGTTAACGATCGAACATACCAATCATAGTAGTATTTCTCTGACAAATCATTAACTGACGTTCAACGTCGAAACGTACCTGATGTCTTTCAAATCCAATTAATTCTAATCTATCCAAGAAATGGAATCCATGAATCGCAATCTACCCTTTATCACAGAATCGAAATGAAGTACCATAAGAAATGTAAGATAGAGTCCATAGTTCTACTATAGTTATAAAAATCAATATCAAAGATATGTATATGGGAAAATGGATAAGCAAGTTACGAATTTATTGTATGGGCGACGTTTTTAATTTTTTAAAAGAAGAATCTTGCCGTTTTGCGTTAAGAAATATACTATACGTTACACGATTCCGATGTTAGTACATCGTTAATATACTCGTCTACCGATAAACTGCAAGAAGAATCGAATAATTCCAAGTCAATAATTATACTTATTAACATTTAAAAGAGAAACTGAATGTCATAAATCTTCTTTGAACGTGAAAACGTTCTGTGTTTTCTACATTATCTATTTGTTATTTATTACTTTTACAACTATATATATATCGGAGAATTAAAATTTAAGGGTAACATATTGTGAGTCTACCTTTGTAATAATTGTTCGTAATAACCTTGAGATAAGTATAGCACGTAAGATTACTTGAAATTAATTCATATTTGTCCTGTTTTTTAATATATCATCTTCCAAAACACAATCCTAATCACGTCACAAATACATATTATTCATTTGAATCATTGTTCCTTCCCATAGAATTTTTATGTACACAAATGGTAGCCTGCATCATTACATCAAATAATACAGCTACATTTTCTTATAGATTCTAAGATGAATGAAATTGTAACGATACAAAAAAAGATATTGAAATACAAACTATTACATGTTATCTCGGGTAATGTTACAATATAGAAAATCAACATGTTTCATGTAATTTAGTGAATAGGTATTTATATGAAATATTTCCTAATTAATAGAAATCACTGAAACGAAAAACAAATAGCCGGACTATTTGTAATTTTACAAAAGAAAAAGACATATTGAAATACAAAATCACTCTCCTTGTTACTAATATAATTTTCAAAGTACGACTGATCGTTTGTATTAACTCATGATTCAAGCCAAGCTAACAAACATAAAAGATTAATTCGTATAACAGTATTTGTATGTACACCGATCTATTTTCAAATATTAAAATTAACTATATCACTGAGATCTATACAAGGGAAGATATAAAAGGGGACGCTTTACGAAGAGTCAACAAAATGTAAGAAAAAGAAATATTGTTACTTGTTGTAATGCTAGGACAAGAAACATTACTTCCAATGCATCACAAATATACACAGCAATAAAATTGCTCATTCTGGTCTCACTGTTAAATAGTAGCCCTCAGCTATTGAATCGTGCTTGTGACGTATACTGACGGTTAATTTCGTTACACGGAATGGAAGCGAATGTTTATGTCCTAGTAAATAAATACGGATTTATAAACGGTATTGCAAAAGCATATATTAACTGTATTTCGTGAAATAATAAATATTATCTTATTTTATATTGATCAACGTTTCAATTTACTTTCATCTTCCACCGTGACACACTTTTCAATCATCGAAAATGTATTACTCGATGATCGGATTCAATGACAGTGTCTCTACGAAAAAGCAAATACCAGAATATTATGATAACCACTTTTTCAATTATTAAATTACATATATGTATATATATAATCCTGTTCACAATAAGTCAATATTACTATATAACACTGATTGTTAAAAACAATATAGTGAACACCATTGTACTACTTTCATCATAAATATATTATTCACACTCAGGCAAATAGTTATTATAATATTCGAGCCAAGAAAGAATATCTTATATAGTTTCAGTTTGGCAGTAGAATGCACGGCCGCGTTAGTAAACGTTCTTCGCGTATAATCGTTATGTATTGACTCGTACAACTTCGTACGAAGATAATATCACCGTAACTTCACATTCTACCACTTCTTTTATTGACTAATCTCGTGTCATTCACTTCAAAATCCATGAACTCATTCCATCATGGCATATAGTTTATACTTATAGCATATAAGTTTTGTAACATTATCTACCTAAAGTATTGTCATCATCACGAGACGTGTAGAAGTTAATTAATGTATCGACACTTGAAGTCGAACACTAAATATAACAAGTAGAATTATACCTAAATCACTCACATTCCACATACCATTAGCCACATAGAAACTTTTAGCTATAGCCAGTATAACTTCAACAATGCCCCTTTATTCATTGTTTTTTTTAATTCCTTTCTAGATTTCCAAGTACAACGTCATCCCATGATTTACTTAAACAGAACAGAAACTGTAACAAATGTACAAAACTTTTGTTCTACAAAAAGCACAGGTTTCTATTCGACAGTTGCAAATACAAACTATTTACGCATTCTGAATGCAAGTACACATGTATAGTAACTCAGGAGATCATAAAAAATTGTACGTTCATATACCATCTAAAAAGAGTTAGGAGTTTACAACGATCGTATGTGTAGTTTAAAACAATAATAATCAATGAAAGAACCCCTGACAAACAAAGGAAGCTACCCTGATCTCTAAAAGAATACTGACGGGAAACTATCATAGTGTTATAAAACTGTGTGGAAATTATTGTTTGAATCATTCTCATCACCAAGAGAATATAATGTTAACGCTTAAAATCTTTCAACACATATGAATCCGTCATTTGTCATTTCCGTTTGAAACGATAAAAATTCTGCTGAGCTAAAGCACAGGTTTCGTCACTACATACGTAAAACTCTTCTTTAAAACTTGAAAAGAATTTATTATCTATAAATTATAAATTTTTTTTCGAGATTTTCTTAAAATTAATTTTAATTCGTGAAGAAAAATTTTGTAACAAAGAACCGTGTATTAGCTGTATTAATTCCTGGGGCGCATTATTGAGACAACATCGTGTAATTAAGACTAATATTATCTGACAAGACAAAGCAACTTTAGGCTGAAGCAAAGTGAATTAAAAACCTATACGATGTGTCACAATTACATACTTTTACTTCAATTCCTAGTTTGCAGTTTATCACTGTTTCAGCCCAAGATTACTTAATTTTTTTCCATTTCAACATGCGTAGAAATAATCACATACTAGAAAGTGGCTCTTATCGCACGCTTACAGCAATTATTTACCGATAACGTTTCCAACATTTTTTTTTAACTTCTTAACAGTCGTCATTAAAACAGTCGTCGTTAAAAGCTCGTAAGACCCACTTTCTCCAGGTATGTGCGAACGCTTCCATTCAAAAATTAAACAGACGCTGCTACGACTTGCAGTCCCTAGTATTTGCCAATACTATCACTTTGGTAATAACCGTTCATGGTAACTACGCATATAAAGCATTGAAACTGGGCTGAAAATTCAATCCACACGAGTATTCCACTTAATTAAATGCAGTTCACTACACGGGGTATAATTTTACAGTTGCATATTTTCAATACGGAAATAATATCTGATCGAGAGAAATACTAAATTACGTACGTCAACAAATATTTAAACATGTCCACTATAAATAATCGTGCACGCACGCACTACGAGATTCTTAAATAAAACATTAGTAACAAAGCTAGTACGTTTCAAACAATGGTATATTTATTCCTTTCCATTTCAATTAGAATTTCATTTTAGAATCCAATTGATCAAATTTCGTATTCCCTTGTGGAACCTTCTGAACAATGACCATGTGAAAATGGTTACCGTGAACGAAATTTCGATTCTTTTTTTCGTGGTTTTCGTTTTTTGTAGAAATAAACTATAATTGAAAATATCGGTGTTCAATGACTGGTATCGTGAACGCTATAATGAACACGGTATTAATTAACGAAAGCGTAAAACGTGTTGATCATCTTTAAAAAAAGTCATAGCGCAGTTCACTGAAAAGTTTTCTGTAACGAACATAAAGAGCAATGAACATAGTTCTACCACATGGTGCGATTTTGAGCAGTTTTGCACTTGATAACGTCACACCGAGGAAATTTTGCGTAATGAATAACACTGCAAATACTTCCATTCACACACACGCGCACGTTATTCTGCGTACCGCAGAAGTCTTTCCTGTTTTTTTTTTCTTTTAATAATTTACAATCACTACTTAAGTTTGATACTTAAAATCTGTCTGTGCATAGATTAGGAATCAGCTGCTCAGACCGGGGTGTAGTTTCCTTTCGGTTTATAAAATATCTGGCCGCGCACAAAGCGTCTCATTATCTCTGACAGCAAAAGACGTTTCTCTTTCTTGATTTTCTTAAGTATGCCTCGGTTCTCTTGCGCGCGCCGTGAAAGATATGGCAATACTTCTTTAACTGGGCCGTAAGGAATATATTTGTATGCTGAGTACCCTGACTGACCTGAAATATAGTCATCAGAAAATTATACTATTTCTTGCTTCCAAAACACGCCTCTACAATTAAGACCTTCTTCAACCAATAAGTAACGCCCAACAGCAAAGATTCTGCATTTTATTTTTATTTTAATCACGTTACTAAGGATTAAGAATGTTATACCTAATGGCATTGTTATGTAGTCGCACATGCCCAACAACTGGCCGAAGCAGATCACTTTATCTTCCGGTGAGATTCCTATCTCCTTCATTCTGAAATAATAATGCGGCAGTTAATTGGTTTTACAGAGAACTGGAACAAAATTATAAAAGTTCGCAGGAATGTTTCACATTACATACTTTTCAATCGCAAAGCGTACTGTATCCTCATTATGGGACGCGACCATAATACCAATCTTTCTGGGATCCTCGCCTTTATCTTTGTACTGTTTCATTCGCCTTAAGCACTCCATAAGCGTCTTATGATAGGACTCGGTGGTAGCCTCATACGTAGGGTTCGTTGGATCAGGGTAGCCCATCGCCGCCGCCCTTGCTCTTTCCTAAATAACGAAGTTACATAATCGAATATTGTGCAGTTAATAATCAACATCAAATAATGTAAATTTACAGGCTGATGAGCTGTAAATGAGTGGGATGAGTGAAAAAACTTAAACAATATAGCTTAAAGAATGAACACCTCGAAACACATATATACATTTAACAATTGCCGAAATATTTTCCTAACGTGCAATTATGAAAAAAATTATGGATATGTGGAAGGTAATTTTTAAGCCCAATCTTAAAATTTAGACATTGTAATAATAAATTTCTTTTGACATTTAGAAGACGAAATCGATAAACTTTTGTAAATTACAAATTCTGAATAATGCTCATTAGTAAATTACCGCTGTAACTTGCGTAACTACATGTAAGATATGATTCACTACTTAAAGTATTCATTTTCGCTACTCACTTTAAATAATTCACGCTTAATCGCCACTTAATCAGTATCGTGGGTACTAAAGTCACCCTCTCCGCCATAAATCTTTCAAACAGCTTCCAGGTGTCCAAATAAGTAACATACATGACTAAATTACCTGTTCGATGTAAGCTCCGCGGACGAGTTTAGCACCGAAGTAGAAATTTTGACGTTCTGCTTGTTCAAGGTCCGTTTTCACCTCGTTATAAGCCTCTTGTAAGTATGTCTGGTAGGTATTGAACACCACGGCCTATGAAGTAGACCATTGGGAGTCAGAAATCATTCACTGAAAATTTACTAAGTGATAATGACATATCAATGATTTCAAAGCATTACCTTATCTGTATTGTACTTGCGCATCATCTCCAACGTCAGTCGCGAAATGGCTGGTTGAAAATAGGTTTGTTCGGCATCTATCATAATGCGCACGTTTAATTTGTCAGCCACCTGGGACAGAAATTAACGAACCTGTCTTTGTCAATCAACCAAATAACTTGTACTGCATTAGAATGAGAACTCCCCCCCCCCCCCTTCTCTCACTCACTTGTCAAGAAATTGTACAAGTACAAAATTTCTTTTTATTTCTTATATCATATTTTACACAATATAACTAATGCACTATTTCTACTTCATTTTCCTATTTTATTTTTCCTATTTCTATTTTATATCCATACCGAAACTATAGTGTTCAGGCGTCTAATCATGTTTCTAAACATCTCTTCTTCCTTCGATGTCAACTGGGACATAAGCTTCACCATCTTTCCTGTTTTAATATCAGGTACTTGGAAAGTCTCGCTCAGCTCGTAATTTTCGTCCAAAATACCACTCCATGGGAACAAGTGAATGACACTGAAATCAGATGATATTCATTAGTATCTGCAGAAGTTAATTTTCTTTTTTAAATTACACGTACACGTTGGAACGAAAACTAATACAGTACTTTGCTGATGCAAAAATTAGAATGGAAAGTAAGTTACAATTTTAAATTCTATTAAAGTCTAGCATGTTACAATCTAAGAATTACGACCAAATTACCCCTCTTTGTCCGACTGTATCTTTTGAAGAAACTTTTGAACTGGCGCCTCATCTTTGATGTGTGCTTCCTCGAATTTTTTCATGAAGTCATCTGGTTTCGCGTGATGGGTTAAAACAGCACCTTCACCACCAACCACGTCAGACATGTATTGTCGTGCCCGCATAATTACCTCAGATAATTGAAGCTGCAGAGGTATAAAACAAATATTTTAAAAAAACAATTCAAGTTACTCTCCATTAAATTTTCTTCCAATTATTCTTAACACAAAAAATCCTTGTTGGGAAACATACCATCATAACTGTAGATAGTAAGAAACATTTATAAATTATTAATTATATAAAATAGTCTTTTTTAGAAGAAATCGTAAGAATACAAAATCGTTTAGAAACTATTTCTGTAAACGTTTTATAAAATAAATACGTACCAAAAGCTGTGGTCGACCAAGAGCCGTCAGCTTAATTGCTGTAATACCTACACCCATTGAAGCACCTGAACAGAAAAGTGAAGACATAAAACATTTGTCTTGAGCAAAATTTGATAGTGTATCTTGTAACTGATGTGACACACAAGAGGTACTGCAAGATATAAGATATTGTACGTTTAAATTGTAAAAGAGTCATTTCTCTTCATGATGACAACTACGTACAATTTTAAATGAATAAATGTGCCAACGACGAATGTGTGTCGATGTGACCTAAATTCGTTACGCAAGAGCTAAAATGGAACAAAAGTTCGGCAACCCTTTAAACCGCTGAGGGTTAAATAGAATGAAGACTTAACTGGATGCACCATTAGTTACAAGGTACCCTCTCTTGACCGAGGAGAACATAGATATTTACGGAACGAATCGGAAAGGGTCTTTGTGCTTGAAGTGTCTCTTCTCGTCAGGACAAGGATCGAGGTAGATATTAGTTTGTAATGCGTAGGATATTTCAGGTTTTAATGTTTGAAGAATACGTTTCACAAACAATAGATACATATAAACAACAATTTTCGTGTTCTCCAATGCATTGTTTGGTTTCTTTCCCCCTATAAAATGAAAAATAATATTTATATCAACCGGTATACCTGCAGAATAAAAAGTTTATTTGCTCTACTTATTATTAGACTAGATGAAGCATGATCGATTCTAATTTTGCTCAGAAAAAAGTGTCGATGTTTGTGACCGTTATAAAAAATTAAGAGACTGTTACTAGATCGTTGAATTTTGGTGAGCAAATGATCAGCAATTTTTTATCTGAAGAACGCTTTGCAAGTATCGTCTATGACGCGCTATCGTTTGATCGAAGACCGACAACTGTAATTGGTCGGGCCGAATTACATTATTCAAATGAACTGGAAACTTTTTCGGCTATTCGAGGCACCGTTATGCCACGTTATTTGGACGCTTAAGAGAATACAAGATTCCCTAGGGGAGATATTTATAGATGCTACGTCCACGTGTTCTCGCCGAGCAAAATTTTCGAAGTTTTGCGTCAAAAATTTCCTTCAACAATATCACCAGTTTCTAATTAAACCGATCTAATCCGCATAAAATTAGTTCGATATATTCGAAAATTTCTTAATTACAATTATTCGGGTTATTTTTTTCAGAGCGCAATAACGTAATTTTAATTTAACTGAGTAATTTAACCAAGCTTCAATGAAACTAGATTTCTATCGAAGTAGAATTGCAACATCAAATTTATTTGCAGTGGAACGAGCTTTGACAGAGTCGTACATCTTCCGAGAAAGAAATACCACTGGCCTATTTGCTTTTACAGAAACATCTTTACTAGAGCAGGACAAGCCCCTGATTATCTATTGTTTGATGCAAAATTGAGAACACTGTCGCAGATGTAGAACTACGAGAATGCACAGACGGTTGTCGAAGCATTGTTTATGAAGATACAGATTAAGATAGGTAGTTCGTCTAGCTAGGTCAACAAAATGTATTACTCTACATTGCGTTTATGTAAATGTGGTCTTCAAATATTATCACGACACAGCTTAATTATCACCAACAATTTCATTGAAAAATATATAGGAATAGTCTACTTCTAATTGTAAATAATACATCACAATCGAGACTTTTACACTAAGAATGCCAAATCAGTCGAAGATGCATTTAAATTTTTCTTTTACAATTCTTGACATTATAAAAATGTTTCTGCGAGACATTTTTTCTCTATTCAAGCTCAAATCATAATAGAAATTATACAAAGTTTAAATAAATCCAATCTTGCTATTATTATAAAATATTATAAAATTCAAAGTGTTAAATGTGATTTTCTGGATAATTAGGCCGAAAATCAAATTCGATTCATTCTATAATTATATATTAATATGCCTTAAATATTAAAGCACTTGTTATTTTGTGGTTTCAAACGGTACGTCCGAAATTGTTGAACGCTCCGCGGAACAGATTTACGCAGCGCTATATCATCTTATCATTCAAGGGAACCATAATTCTGCTGCAGCTCGCTGACAGAAAGAATTACTGCCCCTACACCTTGAAGGGAATGCGCGTTAGTTAGTGGAAACGTTTGAAGATCTTTCACGCGGTTTGTTCTTTCGTTCATCCTTCCCAGTTTGCCTTGGGGACTTCTACCCTCTCAGAGATTTCATTACTTTAGTGCCTTCCCTCGCCATGGCAAAGGATTCGTTTGAGTAACACATTTTCGTTGCGTAATATCCAAAAGCATTTTCCTAAATGGCCATCGTTCTCAAGAGGACTCCAATATCAGGAAAATTTCCATTTTAGCAGATTTATCAACCAATATTTCTCTTCAATTTCTCTTACCATTAATAATGAAAATTAGACGTAATAGAGATCCTCGTGCAATAAGCTGATCATTCGAAATTTTCATAGGAAATTAAAGTGCTAATTCTTTTATAATTTGCAGAGAGTCACACCATTAAAACAACGCGCGAACAAATGGTTTTAATAATAATTATTACAATGAAATCTTCAAGTATTATAGCTTACAGCTTCTTGCTTCGTTATCACAAGTTTTTAATACTTAAAGAAAATTTCTTTTTTCTGATGTGAGCCTTCAAATCTTCAGTAGGTACCATGAATCATTGAAATACAAGTATTTTGTCCACCTTCTTTTTAAAAAAGATATATACAGTTTAACAATGATTTCTACTAGACTGTAAAATGCAAAATGAAAATTGTCCAAGCCACTAACAAAAGCAGAAATAAACTAAAAATGAACCTTCTCTTTCAATAATTTTAACAATTCAAAAGTAGAGTAAAAATACTCTTAAATTCTTCTAATGTCTTCATAGTTCTCTATTACACCTATTAACTTATATTACAAATGCACACAAAGTTCACGATCCAGATTGCATGTAGTAACTCGTTTGCATCTACTGCAGCTACAATTAAGTTCAAAGGAGTATGTTAACCTCAAAGAACTGAAAACCAACAAATGGAAAAAATTTCCTGATCGCCTCTTGACCCATCGCTTTTTAATCAATTTTATTTGAATAATTGCCATGTTCCGCCAGGCAATGACGGACGTCACGCGTTTCCCATCGGACAGACGGACACGTGAACGGATTAGCTTTGTTCAGAAGTGCAATGTTCATTGATAAAAGAAATATGTGGTTAAATAACTAAACTATAAGTGGTGTGTTGCCGGAACGGCTCGCGAGACTTTAAGTTGGCCTTGACTTGTTTAAATGAAACACGGCATTTTCCATCGCGTGTTCTGCGAATGATCTCATGGCGGTGGTAATGACCTTTAACGCTGCAACCTTCGAGTGTCTCGAACTCCGAATGTTGATACCAGTAGTACAGATTAAAAATGTGATGAATTCTATACGTTTCTGTTGTGCGGATGTTTCCTCACTGGCGAAGTGTTTTTCCACGGTCCCGAGCATTGAACTACGTGCAATGAATTATTAATGGAACATTCTGTCCTGGAATCTTGTAATTATGATTGTCTACGGCAATGACCCAATTCTTACGAATTCATGGTACTAAATTACGCTATTGTAATATTTATTCTTGCCCTATCTAATATTTGATTAAATTCTGCAAGTTTAGGCAAGTTTGAACTTTTCTATGCAAATTTTATCCGAATATTATTCCTTCACTTACGTTGCAATTTTACAGAAACGACGTGGACGTAGAAACTGGGTGGACGCAATACAAAGAAAAGAGCAGCCGAGATTGTGCGATATTTTGTCTCCAGGTTAATGCTTGCAGTAAATTACTAAAAAGATGGAGCTATAAAACTCTGTTCTGTACTTTATCAATGATTTTCTGTGCACTCTACGAAACCACAGCGGCTCAAAAATTCCACGCTGATTTTCCAGGTGCCTTTTGAATCATGCGACCGAATACCGCATAAAGTTCCGTGTTTAGAATACCAAGTTCAAAACTGTCATAATTTACAGCTCACAATATTGCGTCAATTAATCATACAGCAGCAACGGTTTTACAACCTTTTCCAATGTATTCCGCGCAACGATTACTCTAAGCTCCAATGATTTACGTGACAGTGATGGCCATCGGCCGCGATAAGCGGTAATATTGAAAATTAACGATATATAAAAAATTCGAAAATCACAACATCTACCCTTTCAACCCATCGAAGTAGCGAAATTATGTACGAATACATTGTGTATAAATTGTTGTTTCTTTCTTAAATTGTTGTTTAATCCTCGATAATTTCTTTCTCGATAAAAATACCGATTCCTAAGCGTTACTGATATATATATTATTTTATAACAATGTGCAAGATTTGATTTATTTAAACTTCGTACGATAACTATTGTATTATAATGTATGCATAAATAAAGAAGTTTATCTAAAAATTTATCATAGAAATATTTTTGTAATATCAGGAATTGTGAAAAAATAAAAATGAAAAATTCTTTTTTGACTGATTTGGTAGTTCTAATGTTAATGAACATTTCGATAAACTTCGAGCCAGTACTTTCCCCACGGCACTCTTTATCTCTTCGCACAGACTTACCGATGTCTGGCTCACTAATCATTTGCATTTTGACCAGACTGTGTGGAATCAAACGTCGGAACATTTCCCGACACGTGCAACGTTATCTTCCACCTCGGAAATCACAAGCATTCTGGATTGCATTCGTATTAAAACGTTCACATACATACATGTTTCATGGGATCGGAGGGAAGGAATCGGTATTGATATTTTTTTCGCAGCAAATTCGAAGCTGTACCGGTCTCAGTGGTACCAAAACAGGTTTGAGAATACTTCGGAACTGGAGCAAAATGATTCGTGAAATACACATTCATTCATTCGGGCATCAATAATCTGAAAAATATACATAATAAGTAGGCTACAGATTTTATGCATTTATGGCAAAAATGAATGTAATGTATCACAGTGAAAATTATGCTTGGCTCACACGTCTTGTAATTCGTACAGATTTCTATCTTATTCTTAACATTTAAAATAAATTCGAGGCATCTGTACAAATGTTTTAAAATTTATTCCGTGTTAGAAAGTGTCCGAATATTTTCGTCGCCGACTGGAAGTTTTTTACGAGTTACAAAAATCACGAATAAGCAAACAGTTCTTCGAAGAATAATTGGAAAAGACAATTCTCTGCTTTTGTCAAAAATTCAATGAATAAATGGACAAGGCAATAACGGTACGTTATTTTTCATTCATCTCAAAAAAAGTTTTGCCATTTGTATTAAGATTTATAGTTTTCGCGCGCGGTTCTAAAATTGTTTGCTCAGATTCTACCACAAATCTTCACTGTAACATTCGCCGGTTCTTCTTTTAGCATAATAGAGAGGTTATTTAGGCAGTAGAAGAGAAACTTCGGGCGTGGCAAGTACAAGACTATCTATCTGACGCAGTAACATTGACTTACCTGCAACAGATTCCAGACATCTAATAAATATATCCATGTTCCGTTCGCAAGAAGCTTCGTTCAGGTAGAAGTACGTTCTCGCCGAAGACACCTTGTACCGTCGATCAGCAAACGGTTTCGCCACGTGATACTTCTTCAGGGGCCCTTCCCTTTTCTCGTCCCCGGCTTCAGACACAGAAGCTCTGTAATCCATCAATATACACGTCATTGCTTTGAACATTCCCTTTTCATTTACCGCTGTTTACGCATCCATCTTTCAATGCCGATGATGCAAAAGACTATACGACAAGTGCAGGTGACATGGAACAGTGCAGAGAATCTCGTTGAAAAAATAACGATCACTAAAGGGAACTGTTACACTGCGGATTTTATGCATTTTATGTTTCATGCATTTACAGAAATGAGTCAAAAAAAAAAATTAACACGACAGATTATCGTACTTGACCATCAAATTTTCGACAACAAATTGTAATTAAAAATCCAGACGGAATATCTAAAAAATATATTGACAAAAATTGATATATAAAATTACTAATGACGCTAAACATACTCGGTTATACTTTTGTCAAAAAGATCCGACGTTCGAGTATTAAGAGACGTAATCAATTCCTACTTAAACTTTTGCACTAAATTATTCAGTTTGAATATTAAGTTCGGATTTTGCCAAGATTACCAGCATTTACACTATCAGAACACACTATACCTTGTGCAATTGTTTCAAACAATGTTCCCAGTTCCGAGATTACTATTTTTCCAACGTGCTTTAATAACGAAAGTTGTTTTCTGAAAGTTTCCCTCCGGTTTGCGTTCAGAGAGAAGAATTTCCATGTCAATGCAGTGGCATAACTTTGTCACGCGCGTACTCATGAAAAATTTCGCAAGCCAGGGAATCAATAAATTCTTCTATCTTGCACAGTCGAACACATCCATGCCTTTCAAGCCCAGATCCACGGTTTACCGCCTCTTGTGTCTTCTATTCCTTCGAGACTTATTTGCATTTAATGCCGTTGACGATAGAAAAGCTTTATTTATGCTAATACGATACTTAATAGTTAAGGAACTGTAATATTCCCAGCGGAACTGTGGACGGTTGCTTCCCTTAGGTGTTTTTAAAGGTGAATTCAATATTTAGACAAAGAGGAAAATGAGAAATCAGAAATTGGTGTAATGACTTAACTCTTATCGAAATTCATAATAATTTGAATTCAAATACTTAACATTCATTTACTTTTATTATAAATGAGGAATTATTGAGCTACAAACACAAACTCAATCTTCGAAAGTGCAAAGTGGAAACCAGCAACATCACTTAACTTCTTTTCGAGCAAGAACGAAAATCATAAAATTCAATAAACGCCGACCTCGAAAAGAGATCAATCTATTTTTTAATGACCCTATAATGTTTATTAGCGTTGCATTTATATTCAAAGAATGGTATTACTGAAGCATTACTTCAACCAAAATTAATTTCATACTACTGCAATGTATATAAACCTTTTCACCCTTTACCTCATAAAAAGACAGCGCATCTTTCTGCAAAATTAAAACTATCTATGTTAATTGCAAAAACAATAAATTAGACAAAAATGTCCTTCCTCTTTTAATAATTGTAACAAGTTGAGAATAATGTAACGGTATCCTTGAATTCTCCTAATCTTGTTACAATTTTGTATGTCTTGTTCATTTTTTCATAAATACATAAAATCCGCACCCTATTGATAATTATTAGTAGACCGTGGATTTATGAAAAAAATTGAATAAGTTAGATACAGAACTGTGAAGGCATTAGACAAAATTTAAGGATATTTTGTTCCATTATCTCCAATTTATTACAATTATTAAGAAAACAAAGACATTTTTTTCCGTCGAAATTGTGTTCCTTACAATTAAATGAGACAATTTTTATTTCGCATAAAGATTCGCAGTTCAATCGTTATCTAGGAACAACCTGAATGATTTCAAACCAAACTAGTGATTTGTGAATCCAATGAAAGTTGATTCAGCAAGTGGCTCCTTCACGTCCTCTAGAACTCTATTCGCCATAAAGCTGAAATCTCCTTTTATGGTACCAGCGAGATGCTAACATAGTAACCTCTTTCGGGATTCTTCCGAGAGTCTTCGCGAGCGATACCTTCCTTCAGATAATTTTCAAGTAAAAACCGTCACCCTAATCCCGTCGTCATAACCGTCACTTTTACTTGAAAAATAGCTTTCTTCGCAACAGGAAAGCGGTTCTATGCTTGTAGGACACTCGACGTTGGACTCGTGGAATTGTTTTACTCGCATTCAGCTTTCTACCTGTTGCCTATTCGAGATAAACTCGCATACAAACCGACACACTATAGGGTAGAAAGCACCCAAAAACGGTAAAAAATATTTTTTTATTCGACTCACATATTTATGCCTCATTAAGTATTTATGTCTTACTAAAACAAAATAAATAATAGAATTCATCTTCTAATAGCATTTACACATAAAAATGTAATTACAGAATACAACAATTAAGTATAGATGTTTGCAAACCGTTTTACAAGTAATGAAAAGTAACTAGTAATTTTTGGTTAACCCGGGCATTGCCCGTTGCTGGTAAACTTCGGATTCACGCCTGAGACATTAATGCGTTCGATTATGCACGATGCTTACTTGATTTCGCGATTTTCTTGTGCGCTCGCGTGGAAATGAGAGGATGAGGTCCTAGCCGGGCAGCGAGGTGCTAATTTGTCATCGTATTCTACCAATGAAAAGCCGTGAAAGTCGTGCTGTTCGATCGTGATCCAGTGGATCTCAAAATATGAACGTCCTCGAACCTTTCGTGATAGCGTAAGCAAGAACAGTAGCGTATTGGCGCGATCTGGACTACGTAGTTAACACTTCATTTACTGGAAACCTATTAACACTTTAAATGCTGAACATCAACACCAAATTTATCATGATTTTTTTGTCTAAACATCTTAGATGTTCGAATATATTAAAATAAAACTGAATTTTGAAATCTTTATCAAAGATTAGAGTCAACCATATGTGATTGACATAACGAGTTAATAGGTTTTTCAATGTCTGAACTATGTCTAAGAGAAGCTCGATAATTTTTTTCCAAATAATAATTTCAAACGAACTTGTTACATTACATTGATCTAAATAGTTTCGTGGATTATGAATGAGATTGTTGTAGTTTTTGAACTATTTTTTAAAAATTTCTTAACTGACCTTCGATTTTACAAGAACTATTAAAAAAATACTATCAGAAACGGTGAACTGATTTGAGCTCTAAACAATTTGTTCGTGTGAGCTCGAGGAATATTACAATGAAGCACCGAAAAGTCTATTGTATTTTTTACACGTGTTTATAACATTGTATATCTCCGGCTTACGTTACGGCAGAAAGCTTGAGTAAATCCATAATTCTTGGATCCACTGTGGATCAAGTGAATCCTATATGCACGCGGTTTGTGCACGTGCGATAAAGGTGGCTAATGATGATGAGCAAGTACAACGGATACAAGAATGGCGGATACGTACTGTATTTCACGTCTTTCAGCTTCCTCTTGAGAGATGTCCTCTTCGACAGAGTAATCAAGGATCGGCTTCACGCCAAACTGTCGCAGCCTATCCAGGACAGGAGTGATCTGCACCTCGTCTTCGCCGGCGACAAAGTGACCGTAAAATGTAGCCTTCATAAGCTTTGTGAAAAGCTTCTCGCCAAGAACCTGCTTGGCTATTTTCATTAGCTGAAACAGAACAGATTTTTCCCTTAAGTGAATCGTTGATGGCCAGAGATCGATAGTTCAATAGGTTAAAGATATTTGAATAAAATTTGGTTAACTAGAAGGAGCTCATCAAGAGTATACAGTAAAAATAATAGTTAGCATGTTAGACTAAAATCAAATATACGAATTGTACTGACACCCAAAAGGTTTAAGTTACTGAGATAGGGATAAACAGTAGACAAAATATTTAACACGTCAGACAAAAATTGAATGTACAATTGTGTACGAACACTCTTAATAATTCTAATTAATCTCTAATTACTGAGATAATCCGTTTTAAATATTCGAGGAAGACTGAAATAAGATACAAAGTTCATGATGATGACAAATCTACGGTTGCAAGAAAAACCGCCGCATGACACGTGTTTTCATTTTCGAGATATTGTCAGTTATGATTAATAATTCTTCATAGCAGTAGCGTTTCCTTATTCTTTCGTTTGGTTGAACCTATCGAATATTGCCATCATGATTTTTTCTAATAAATACGTAAAGTCTGCGTACTGCAGCTTTTCATTAACGCATAAACTTGGAGTTTCCTCATATGTAAAATTGCTTACATGAAACAGCAAGCGCAGTAATGATTTTCGATTAGAGGACAGTAAAATAATTTAAGTATACTTTATACCCAAATGTAATTAATGTGTCCTAAAACTTTAATACAAAACTAAAATACAAAGTACAATGCGAGTATAAACAGTAGAATTATGTAGTATAAAGAGAAAGTGCAAGAGCAAAAATTTAACATTCCTGTTCTTAAAAAGTCACTGAATCATTGTTGCATAGAAACGAGGACATCCAGGCGAACGGAAGAAGAACTTGGCAGTGAGGAAATGATATTCACGTGGTTGAATTGCAATGAATGAGTTGTGTTTGCTTTTGATGATCGCGAACTGTGGACAACATGAGTCACGAGATATGAGTTATGATCTGTGCGCACCGGTGTACGGTATCCGCGCGCAAATTACTATAACCATTTACCTCGCGCGAATGAAAAACGGCGTATGATGTTGTATCTGTCATGAAAAAAACATTCCGTTTTTCAGATCGTAAATCGCGCCTCGTGTTACAAGCAGTTTCGAGCGATAGTTTCCTGATTTCTCTTTCTCGCTTTACCCTTGTAGGATGGAAACTGGCTGGAACGGTATTTACGAAAATTAGTACTTCGAGGCGACTGTTGACAATGTTTTTCTTAACTGACTGTAATACGGCCAGGCAGACGGCCTTTGTATTTCGGCGAGGGCGACAGGCACGTTGCCTCTTTTTGGCGACAACACTTGCCTTGACGCGGGCAAGCGAGTTCATTGCCCTCGCCTACGTATACAATTTTATTCGAAAACGGTTACATCGAACTTATTTCGCTTGCCTGTTCTTGATAGTACGCGAACTACGACGACGCTCTCTTCACGATTTCTTCGAGAATTAATTAAAGAGTTCAAAAATTAATCCCATCCATGATGATCCCATTTTCTGTGCACTGCATATAGTCGAAATTTTTTTTGACGATCCAGCGACCTTAACAGAAGCATAAGAACGCGTTTGAGACGGTAAGTGCGTTCCTTGTTTAATTTTTCTTTCTCGCAATTTTTTTTGCAGTCTTGCTCAAAAAGTATAAAAATAATATTTAAAAGACATTTGATGTTAATACTGATAGCGTTAAATAAAATGAAGGATGCGAAAACATTTTTAAAATATTAATTAGAAATAACTAGTTTTTAACACGTCATATTAGACTAAAAACAATTCCTTTGAAGTCATGTATCGTCCTGCGATCGATATCACGTTTGACATTTTCAACGAAATAACCACAAGTGATTGTTCCCAGGCATAATAACTAATCGCGATAAATATTAACAGTAACTTAACAGGATCGATAATTTCACAAGCTCTGTCGACAAACAGTTTACAGAATCGACCCGAAATTATGTTAAAGTACTGAGCTCGTTCAGCACCGTACTGCTTTCCAAAAGAATCTTTTATTTTTCATTGATCACCGTGCCTCTAATAATCAGACAATAAATAATAATAATACGACAGGTTTTTTTAACAAAACATCTTCATTTCTATAAACAATATTTTACATAGTTTTTTCAAGAGCAATGAATGAATATGATCAATTTTACGAGAACTAGATAAAGAAATATTTTCAATTAAAATTTCCGATTCTCCCAGCACGAGTTTAACCGATCGCACGATAATTAATCGAATAATTCACATCCAGTTCAAGCAGGACACATCTGAATCGCAAGAGAATAAAATATTCTCTCTTCATCGTGAACCAGAAACCCCACAAAGTCCGCACCCTATTTTCCCAACACCCTGTACATATAGTCGCGTATCCGTACTGATCGATAGACGGTACTGATAAGAAAGATATAGGAAAATGAATGCTCCAGAAAAGAGTGATCGGTAAATATACATTGGCCGACACTATTGCATCTCCGCATGCGATCCAACTTATCGGTGCTTATGCGAAAAATGCCCTATGACATTTTGCGCGATCCGTTGTGTAGATGCGATATCGACCGGATGTTAACAGCATCATTTCAAGGCCGACGATAGCTGAGACATTGAAACTATCGTTGAGCTAGAGGATTCAGCAACTCGAGAAAGCGGTAGATGTCTCGGACTGTCCTAATTGTAAGAATCTTGCGGACGATGCGTTTGCTGAGACTATAGCCAGCGGATAAGTTTAGCATTGAGCTAGGAGTTTCCACGGAATAGCACCAGAAGAACAGGTGATAACGAGAAGACTGTAAAATATGATCTCCTTGAGACAAATAATTGTCTTATGACTGTGCCAGGACTCAACTAGACTCTGGAACCTAATTATCATTTTTCAAATTCTTCAAGTGCAACTTCTACTCGAACGAATAATTTGAGTTTCTCCTATATAATATGAGATCCTAGCTTATTTTCGTTAGAAACGTCCTGAGCGTCGCATCGACACTTCTTTGTTGCGTATTAACCCCTTACTACAATGATTAGACCTTTCCCAACGCAATAATTTCTTAGAAAAAAAAGAAACTTTATATTTATTGCGCGTTTACATCTGATTGAATGTTCAAATATTGGTGACAAGAGAATAGAAACTGATTCCGACTTAAACGGAACAACATTCATACCTAACAGCTTATTACTAGAAATTTCCACTACGAGTCTGACTCATTAAAGTACGGCAAGAGGTTAATCCTCGCGAGGCGGTGGCCAGGTTAATTTTGACCTGGAGTATTTACGATGTCCACATTATTACTCAATTTTCGACAATTAAATAAAATAGACAACTGTTATGTTGGGAACAACAGAAACGTTAATAAGTCTGCAAAAAATATCTTTAGAAATATGTTTTGAAAAATTTCTGAATAAAGCTCAGAATTGTCGTTTATTTTTCGATCGAGCTGCTCGATAAAGAGAATTCGCAATTCCTTGAACATCGTCCTAATGAATTATAGTTTCAGTTAACAAGGTATATAAAGAGTACCTAGAGCCACTAGCAACCCTGGAACCACTCAACTCCAGTCTCCTGTTTCTCGTCTGTTTACCAGGTACGTGTTTTTCAATAAAATGTCGTGACCTATTACTTCATATTAATCATATTTTTATTTATCGATCGGTGAAAGCCTCGAACAATGAACCATTCAATAAGCAACTATGTACCTTCGAAGCATACTAAACTTTTAAATATATCGTTTGCTCCCAAATTGCTGAGTAACAAAATTGATCAATTCCGTAAATAGTTAAAAATTTATTTGTATGAATCATACCCATCTGTGTGTGACAAATAATTCACTTAAAAGTTGTTGGAAAAGAAACTTCACAAAATTGTGTAGTATCACATTATTCGTGGGCGGTGCGGCGTCACAATTTATCATGTCATGCAGAGACTGATTTTGTTTGCACACGATTCCGAGAAATAAACAATTGAATTAATCGTCTCTTTTTCTAGCTAGTAACGCAGGTTGTAATGTATGATTTGGTAAAAATGAAGCTTTCATTCTTTCACCGTGCGATGACAGTTTATGTATATCCACTTTTCGTAATGCACATTTCACATGCAACGTTAGTGTTCTGGTAACAAGCATTGACTAGAACCATATAGGTCGCGTGAAATGCGTCTACGAACTCTGCCAGGATCAATACGGTCTTGGCAAAAAGTTCTTAGACGCTGGCTGATCGATAACTGCTACCCCTGTTGCATAACCGAAATAACTATAACACCACTCATTCGTGGAACTCGATACTGAACACCATGATCGTTTCTCAGTTTAAACAGCAATTTTCATTCTCTGATTTCAAATTATTCGCAGTACTCAATCGTCGTTATTAGACTGCAGATCATTATGCAAAATAAACATTTTCCAAGACGATTGTAAGAAACAGAACTTAAATAAAGGTCAATTGCTTCTTCGATTAATTTTGATAAGTTGAAAATACTGTAACGATATTATTAAATTCTCCTCACGTCTTTATAATTTTATATTTCAGCTACTCACATTTTCACCAGAAATACATAAAATCCGCAGTCTAGTCATTATTTTCGCAATGAACTTTTGAGAATTTAAAATACAAAAATTATATTTCTGGGATAATTATAATTCTCAAATAAATAACAATTCTCAATGAATCAACGAAAAACACATTATCCATAAGTTTCCAAATTGATTTCGATTTCTCGTTAGGCTCTTTGTACAACATTCTTTTTTTGTAGCTTATGACGCACAATGCTGACGCACAGAAGCGTCCTCTAACATCGTTGAACAAATTTTTTGGTGATTGATTCTTCCATAGATTTGAAGATTGAAGTTATCTCTTTATATAGACAATCTAAATTTGATATACAATTTTTTGACGATTTTTTTTATCGAACTTCGAACGTAAAGTGTACCGCTACAACATCAGAAGCGCGCGCGCAGCACTATGATTAAACTTATTCCTTATTTCAGTTCCACAAAACAGCTGTACAAAATCGTACCATAAGTTTTATGGGATCGTTGTAAAAAGGAAAGTTTAATCTTCGAAACCATAGCAGAAACCGTGAAAAAAATTTACCAACGTTTTTTGAGACGTTTCAGTTTATAGCAGTCCCATAGTATTTCGAAAAAGTTGAGAAACTGTTTCGCGGAGTCATGTTCGAGTTATCGGTATACTTATATGCATGGTACAGTTTCCAAGTAATTTTATTATCTCGAATGTAAATAGTGACTCGTCGAAAATGTGTCGTGCACTTGAAATTTTCACGTGTGAATGGACTGCAGTGTTGACGATACTTATTCATAAATTCACGGCGGAGTGCACTAATTGACGAAATCCACAGAATTCCGATACCGTCAGCAGTGAACTAATCTTGCATAATTTGTTCACCGTGAATGAATGTGCAAAGCACATAAATAGCTCTTGCAGTACTGCGTCGCTCATACTTGTGCGTGTGTTTACCTATTAGGAAGTTATCAGTAAAAGTATACATATATGTATAACGCTGGCAAACTCTAATAATCTTCAGGACACTTTCTTATCACGGCTGCATAAACAATATAGTAGCCAACGTACACAACGGTCCGACCCTGTAAATATTGTTAGTCATCGCGATTAAACTCGTCTCGCTCGTAGATTTCACCGTCTACTCTCGTGAACGATTATTCGAAAGGATTGTAAAGGAACACTTCACCGACGACAAAAATAATACAAATTTTTCATATTTTCATATAATCTTCGTTTCCATTTTTTGTAGCTATTGTTTCGTTAATATAAATGAAATTTGTTTATACGTACTGGTGACAGGAACGAAATCGAAATAAAAGTTTTGAGTGCTATCATATGATTTTCAATTTGTTCCAACTATTAGAAGAAAAAGTATTAAAGAAATATATGTGGAAATGAAAACAGAAAGATAATTACAAGTTAAAACAATATACAAAAATAAAATGAAATAATAGTTTCGTGACTAGTTTTGCGTTTTAATATGTGTATGTAGTTGTATTTAAATTTAAGATTGCAAACATAAAACACCAAAATCTTTAATGTAAAACTGTATATTGAAATAGAAGGTATTAATATAACTTCTGTTTCGTACACATTCCCGGAAATGAAGTGATAAATGGAATCACGACAAAGATTTATTTTATCGACATCAAAGATATATGTATTTTCGTTCGGTAGCATGTGATATAAGATATTAAAAAGGCACACACTATGTATGAAGCAGTATTGCTATAATTGGAACATTCTTTGTGCAAGATCATCCGCCGATGATTAATCTGCATAAAATCTAAATAGAATCTAAAATTAGCGGCTAACAAAGTCGAAGCTAAAAATACGGAAAAACGGCTGGAAATAGAACGGCGGTGTTTTCTGTCGAAGTGGAAAATTCCTTTTTGACACTCGGTCCCTACGATCTCAACGATAAATTGTTTCGTGAAACCTATCGAGATCGGATCGATGGAGAAACGTCCCCGCAATTACATTCAACCCTTTCGCGTTTGCATCATAACAATTGGCTGTTCTATTTCGGAGCTTCGACTAATTACGCCTCTTGTTGTTTGGCTAACTTGTATCGATTTCATAGCAATATGTGTTAATTAATTTCTTATTTATTCTCCGTCATTCCTGACACTTCATGCACGACTGCGTCTACTCTGCTTAAGAGTAATTGCTAATTGAACAATAATTTGTATTCACTTCTAAAGCATTGTTCAGATAATTAAATATGAAGTATTACTCAGCTGATAATTAAATTTAAAGTACTATTCAATTGATAATTAAATTTGAAGCATTAATCAGCTAGTAATTGAATGCAAAGCAGCATTCAGTTAATAATTAAATACAAAGCAATGTTCAGCCAATAATTAAATATATAACATCACTCAGTTAATAATTAAGTACAAAGCAATATCCACCTAGTAATATAAACCAGCATTCAGCTAATAATGAAATACAAAGCAACATATGTACAATCATTCAGTTAACAAATAAACACGTAGAAGTGATCGATTAATAATTAAATATGAAGCAATACTCAACTAATAAATAATAGAATCAAACGGTACTATAATCTTGTGGATTGATTTAAAGAGAAACTACTCCGTATTTTGTGAAACAATAGAACAGTGAAAGTAACGTATACTTGTTCCGAGTGGCTTAGTCAAATTTTTGAAGTTAGTCGTCGACATTTTCCGACAATCCCGAAATACTCAAGTGCTCCGCTCAGCTCGAATATTCGAGCTGAGGTTTGCTTTTTCTGAGCACTCGGACAGGCTGTCAATAACGATCAATGCGTCATGAAACCACCGGAAGAATGCCAGAATTTAGGATACATGGCTGTAAACTTATAGGAAAGAAGTTTGCACGGTGACGGTCACCTGGGCAACGCTTTAAAATCGATCTCATGAAAGTATTCTGCTAAAATATACAAGTTGTTCTACAAATAAAATTATTTTCCAGTTCGTTTTCTATTAGACAATTATTGTAGGCAATTCGTTGCGTTTGCATCCATTAATTAAGGTAATTTCGTCGTTTAATTCGTTTTAACAATTGAAAAAGAATTTCATTAAAATTTTTCAACTTGAAATTTCGTCGAAGAGTTATAGTTTTTTCGTTTGATAATACTGATACTGTTTTCTTGTTATTCAATAACTACCACGATCGTGTTTCAATTTTTACTAATGTATGCGATTGACGTTCTCTTCAAATATTATTGTTAATTCTTAAGAAAGCGACCAATGTTAACATATTTTCTAGTGTACTCGGAATTATCACAAAATTCGCAACCAACGTTCTGACGTAAATAAATAAATTGTATTCTGCGTAGATTCGAAGTGCGCATGGTTCGCGATGCGCAGAACTGGATGAGCGTAGTAAAATTCTTTGCCTTCGTTGACCTATTTTACAAAGTCATCAATAAAATCACACATGAAACGGCGCCATTAGATTCGTCCCATTACCCCCGATCTTGCAGGAAAAAGTGCCCATCTTTTCGGAAAAGCTGCATATCCCTTAGATACACAGTAAAAGAAATAGCATAATTTTTGTGGAAAATAATAACATTACTTTTGTAAAATGCACAATAACATCATTTTTGTAAAAAATTATAACACCATCCTTGTAGAACATAATTCAAGCAGAAGATGTTTCAATTTTAATATTCCAAATAACTTCACATTTTTCTTACAGGAAACGAAAAACTAAAGAAACTATTAGACTTTATTTTTAAAAATCGTCTTTGCTCTAAACATGAGCTCTGTACATTCATTTGCAACAAAATTGCAAGAATTTTTACCATTCTCGAAACAATACAATTTTTTCTCTCATTGAAATATTTTTTCCTACGTTAGCCAAATGGATACATCAGTCTCAATTAAACAAATAAATATTTCCTGAACTGAACTGAGTTCATTTTCAATTCTTTACAATTTTTCAATCAACAACGAAACTGGCTGCACAGCCATGAGCAATAACAAAGTGCTACAATAATTTATTTAATTTCTGTATGCATGACCATGCTGGACTCCAAGATTTGGCGAGTTAAAAACGTAGCGTAATATTTCAGAACTGCTGGGATACAGCAGGATACATTCAGATACAGTCAAGATATTATGATTATCTGTAAATATGTACCCAGATGTGGAATGCTTTGAGTTCCAGTTTATTCGAGAATTCTTTAACACAGCCACAAGATTGGCACACTACAATTGAGATTAGAATACCTAATACTTAATTAGAGAGTTTAAAAATTAATTTCGTCCTAATTTTTTATGCACTACATGTCGTTGAAATTTTTGTTTCCACTAAGAAATGTTAAAACGATCGAGATACGTAGTAATTGATTGGTGCAAGGTCGAGGCAATATGGTCGATGTGTAAGTAATACGTGTAAGTGGAAAAACGATCATCATTAACGAAACGCAAGGGAATTATGCTGTAGCACGATAACGCCCCATCACACATCACACACCACACACCACATATCACATACCACACACGACAAAGACAGAGTATCAATCAGCTTTGCTAAGCATGCTAAGAATTCTTTATAATTTTATTTATCGACTTTTTTCAATATACTTTTTAAGGTACGCCTTCTGCACACGTCAACCTTTCTCTAAACTTTCATAAAACATGAAAAAATTTCAATAGTAATAGTCCTCAGGATCTTAAATAACCCCGCAGACTGTCAAATAAGAAGTGAAAAATTATTTAAGCAATTTATCTACAATTTCATCCATTACTTTAGTTTCTATCAATCACCCAGGAATATTTGCACAAAAATATAGTCTAGCATTTACCAATGCAGATTTTTATAAAAATTGCGTGCATTAATTGCAAGACGCAGAGTCTACAACTATTTCCTTCTCCAACCATTCTGATGAGTTGAATGTAAGACAATGAACTTTTTAAATTCTTCAAATGTTTTTAATGTTTTCTAATCGACAAATTTGTATTACAAACGCATAAAATCCACAATCTACTTATGAATTTGATAGAATTTCGCCATCATCGTCAAGAACCACATGTGAGAGTGAAAGCCCTCTCGGTTCATAATGATACCGATCGTTCTAGCAGACTGTAATACAACAATTTACCCACTATTTCATTCGAGTATCCACGCACGAAGCGTACGTGTTCGCTAAAACGTGTATGATAATAACCTCTTCCAAGGTCCAAATTCCACAGACAATTTGTCAGTAGCACTCTTCCCCTCTAACCACTTTCAAAGTAACGAATTCCTTTTGTCAGTATCGTAAACCTGTTTCCGAATGTGCTCAAACTGTCAAGACTGAACTTCTATATTCTGGACTGACAGATTATTCGTTTTGAATTCGAACAGAATAAAAGGCATTTACACCCTCAGTATTGCAGCTTCATGACGTAAGAAAAGAGAAAAAGAACGGTAACAAACATTAATTTCCACTCTCTCGCTCTCGGGTAAACCTATAACAATACATCACACCTGGAGCAATCAACGTCGAATACAAAGCGTGCGAAAGTTCGTTACAGTCCAGCAGCTACAATCTGCTTATTCTTCAAAGCACGGGGGCGGTTATAGATAAAGAACGACAATCGAATCAAAAATGACTGCAGCAAATTCTCTGATCTGCGTTCTCAGAACATCACCAGCACTTTATCGTGATTCAAACACGTTCCGCGAATCCCACGTTCGCATTACAGACTCACTAGGCGATGCGTAGCAATTAGCATCGCACGTGTCCCTTCCACTGATTAATATTTCCGACTGGGACTAGTGAATGGACTTTGACTTCATTCAAACGCTCCGACGGTTCTAAACAAATCATTACCAGGCTCAGTCGTACGAAAGAGACTAGGGGTTTCTTTATCACTTGCAATTCATCATCGTAAATAAGTAGTTCACTTTCTTTGTACATTCGAATAATTTTTTATTCGGATAAAATATTTTCATAATTTGTTATTCAAGCAAGTCATTCGAATAAAGATTGTAAAATTATTGACTGTGTTTGTTTTTACGTAATTTGATAGCCTTCATCTGCACCTACAGAAAAATTAGTTATACAACAATGATTCAGTCTACCCAAAAGTAACAAACTTTCCTATGCAACATTTGAAAACAGGAATATGGAAGAAATAAACCCATAAATTATTTTTTATATATATATATATATAAAAAATACATTATATTATTTACTCAAATCGATTGTTTTAATAAAATAAATTTTATTCGTTAGTCTTCACCTATTACTCGTCATCTAAAGAAAATTTTTCCCGAATTTGCTACCGCTATATAGCTTCGAAACATTTAAATAGACCTTTGCACAACTTTTCAAGGTCTTTTCAAGGTCATTTCAAGGCCGATTGAATCAACGCCTTTATTTGTTGAGATTTTTCATGGACCGGTTGGAACAGCACACCCCGTGCCATGGTCCTGTGTAGCCGAACGCTCGACTAATCTAATTTTACGGAATTTCAATACGGTCGGAAACAATTTAGGATAGATTCACAGGAGTATGCGAAGTTGAACGGACACGTCTGTTGTGCTTAAAAACCCGACGGCCGTTTAGCACGTTGTTCAATCACGAGTAGCTCGACGTAATAATGTGCTGACTCTGAGCGATCCGTAACCGGTTCTGTGGCTAGACGTTAATCTTATTTGGCCCATTTTTTTGGCGTAATGTTAATGGAACCAGATAATTCGTCCGTAGAGGCACGCCACAACGAAAAACTCGTTTCGTCCGGATTCTCATTTGCCGATCCGCCCGTCAAGATTTATTTGATCGACTGTTGTCAATAAACAGTGCAGCATCGGGCATTCATAACTAGACTGCGGATTTTGTATACAAATTCTCATTTTCATACGTTCTTTTACAAAATTTAGGACAACAGGCATATTTCCTTCGCCAACCAAAAGATCATTCATTGTAAAAAGAAAACGATAATGCTATCAGATCTTGTTAATTTATACACTTTCGTGGATTTTTGAAATCTGCACGCGCCATAAATGCATAAAAATCTATTTATAACATACGAAAACGTTTTGACGATTTATTTGAATTTATTGGAATCATTCGCGAAGGAAATTCTCTTCGAACTTGGCCAAGGGAATGTATGTTTGCAGAAACCTCCGAAAATATATCAAGTAACGCACTTGTTAATTGATGGTTGGTTTTGTATGTGTTGCTTGTAATTGGTTATTATTTTGATAAGAAATTTCGCGATGACAAAAATAGCAAATGTCTCGTGTCTCGTTACTCAAGGGTTAATAACGATAATAGAATATGTATACATACAGTTCGAATCAGAAGTATACTAACGTTCAAAAGTCTCAATGCAGTCGTAGCTTTTTAATTGAATCACTTTTTGTCAATGTGTATAAAGTGACCATTTGTGATTCACTGATTGAACAAACTTACTTTTCTAATATTATTTCAAACGAAATTGTCTACGTCAAATTTTCTACGTGTTCTATTGTTTCTCCTATTCTTGAAAGAAGGGACTCCTTTGTTGCATCGATATTTTAAGGTGAAAGATAATTAAAGAAATTAAATCAGTGGAGTGCCCGAAACATCCTTTGAAAGTTACTAAAACTACTACTAAAAGTTACCAAAAAATTACTACTAAAAGTTACCAGTTGTTTTCGTGGCGCAAAAGTTGTTATAAAAGTTGTTTAGTAAAAATATCTGTAAGTTGATCTCTCATGTTTTAAGTTGATGTCTTGTGTTTTAAGTTGATACCTCACATTTTTGTTTGAATGTTAGAAAATTTTTGGTCTGCAGTGTACGGCTTACTGTTAGGAACTCTATTCTTTTAACACCTCGAACGTTTATTATTGTAACGTTTTAAGCTAGCCATTTTGGATCACCAATGTCAGACGACTCGTCTCGCGCAGATCGTCATACAAATTGCTCGCGGATCGATCTGATGAATGTAACAGTTACGTAACCGCGACTACTATATCGTAATCACGAAGCGACAAGCTCGTACAACACGTAAATGACGCCTTGGAATTCGCACCAGACGATAAAACCGAGCAATTAATATTAAACGTATTGGGTTCCTTATTATTATGTATTTAAGGAAAATGATACAAACCGAATAATTCTGACTGCAACGCGCTAGTCTTAAATTCTTAAGTACGCGCCTATTTCGCAAAACTCCGCATACTTCAAAAACGCCGCATACTTCACTAACCAATATTTTCTACACTTTGAACGCAGTTACGTAAATGCACTAATTACCACACAAACGCAACTGTTTCTTCTTATCCATTTCAAATTGTTTTAAGTCAATAAATATATACCTTGCTCGCGTTACTTCAACTCAAAGCCCAAATAGCACATATTTATTGAAAGTCGCCAAAGAAATGTTAATATTAATGTTATTAGTTAAGGTAATTTAAAGAATATGTAAAAGAAAATTCTCTGTATGAATTTTATGTGCGATAAAATGGTAATAATAATAGTACATATTTATTTGATAAATAACGTGATAAGAAAAATCTCGGAAGAGTCCCAATGTGTAATTGGCTAGAAAAAGAAATGATCACCTAATTAGTACACGGGTTACACGGGGCTCCCCACTTAAGACCTAAAAAGAAGTAAAACAAGAGAGAGAGAGAGTTGTGTGCCCAATCTTATGCAAACCAGTTTGAAGTGGATCGGAATTTTTGAGATACCGAAATTCTTGCCTTAATGGGTATACACAAACATACAGGGTGTCCTGTAACTGATGATATAACTAACCGGAACGGAGGCGATTCTACACGAGAAGAATTCTACATTTTTACCTTTACATTTCTGTGTAAGATCACAATGAAACCTTACTAATCTATTCTAAATTTTTTTTTAGATTAGGTTGATGCATATGAAATATAGGATTTTTGTTACGTTTAAACACTTGCCTCCCCGCTTACGTTATGTTGTTTCTTATTGCGTAACATCTTTTACAGTATTGTGTATTGGTAGCGACAAAAAGAATTTTTTGAAAATTCTATATTTTTGTCATTTATTTTGAGTTGTATGCGAGTATAAATTCTGTGGATATTAGTGTAATTTTTTAATAAGCAAATGGATCATATTTTGATTAAATAAACATCTTTCAAGAAAAAGTATGAAGTTTTTACGGTTCATTTTAAGAATCCGATATTTCATCTACCCCAACCTAATATTAATCATAGAAAACACCAAGAAATTACAAAAAAGATTGTTCTTCAAGCACCATTTTTACTAGAAGAAACTTATTCTTCTCGGGAGACGTGCGAAACGAATAATTTTACATAGATATTACCGAGTTTCAGGACTCAGCCTGTCCAAAGAAGAATTCGATCTCGGATTGTGAAAATGTTTCGCTGGAATAATGTGAATTCAGCAAAGAAATTGACAGAACAAGACTAACCTACGAGCGAACGATTATTTCCCAGCGAACAACTGGACCATTTTAGTGGCGACGTAACTAGAAAAAGTTTCCTACGATTGTGTAACAATTCGTACACTTGTAACTACATTGTTGACTCTAACAATGAGACCGATATAAGTCTTGGCACACGTAGCGAGGTAGCCGTCTAGATAACGCGTTTGCTGCAATCAAACAAGAGACGAGAGGATTACGAAGCGTACAATCGTCGTAAATCGTGACCAGTTATCGTTTAAGATGTTTAGGTAAACGCTTGGAGCTCTTTCATACGACGATACAAGTGTTTCGATATTATTTGTGTGGTGGATATTAATGTACTTTGTTCATTATGGAAACGTTCACGCGATGCTATTTTTGACGAGTATACTCGTCGGAAACAGCTATATAACTGGTTGAAAGAGGCAAGACATTTTCATCTGCAAAAAAGTACGTACACGGATTAAAACACGGATATATTAATTACACGTGTGATGAGTGTCCCTAAATACTTCTGGCATGACGGTTCGACAAGTACGAGCGAGGGGAAAAAACTTTTTCGCTCGAGAATGGCGAAAAAAGAAGTGACGCACCGGGGACCATAATCGCGACCACAATCGTTCATCGGCAGACGATTCTGCTGATCCCGATGACAGACAAAAGATCGCAAGACTCGGATCTTCTTCGTGGTACGTTTCGCTCGACGTTGATACTGCCGGAACGTGGCAGCTTGGAGCTAACTAGTTGACCTTGAGACTACTTCTCACGTGTCGTTTCAGTCGAATCCAATGAGAACCCTTTCTCCTTCTATCCTGCTTTCATTCATTTGCGCTCGAATGTTCGCCGCTCCGATAACTCCTCGAGCAGAGACGAGAAGCTTTCATTTCGATGACAAAGAGACCGGTATTTTTACAGTTCAATTATCGGTGTCTGCAAGTAGTTACGTCCGTCTATCCTGGGTTAACGAACTCCACGGAGTCTCTGTCAATTAAGAATTAATCCTTCCACATTCTAAAAATTCTAGTAATATTCCATTCATTCTAACATCGTTATATTGCTTTTAACTTACAATAGAACTCCGTTTATATGAACCTGACGTGGAAACAACTAGTTCGCATAATCATTTAGTTTATACAATAATAGTAATCCACCTGCCACTCACCGCTAACTGTGATTTTTCATTTATTTAATAGCTTACGTCCACCAGACACCATAAAAATTTAGTTTATATAAATCGAGTTTGTATGTACAAATGAAGCCCATATAAATGGAGTTCACATGAACGAAGTTCCACTGTATATGATTATTGGGGGTTTTACAACCCCCATTACGGTATTACTACCGTAATCAACGTGTCAACGCTCATAATAAAGATTTTTGTAAGCTGTTAAATTACTGCGCGGCGCCAGGCGCCAAGGAAAACGCGTAGGTGCGAGTCCGTTACAATATACGATGCAGCGGGGCTGCACCGTGGCGCTGCATCGATGTGCACATACGCTTGGCCGATTGCAGACTCACTCAGTAACCCTGAAATGCTTACGCTGACTCAAAGTGGAGGTCTGCAGACCGTTGCCTCATGGCGGTCCCGACCGCTGTTAGACTTCGGTCAGACGGTCGCTAGACGATACGCCACCGTTTCGACATCTTTCCATAAACATCCACGCGACCATCACGTTTCACATACTGATCGACGCGTTTAAGGTCGGTTCACACGTGCGAAGTTCACCGGAATCGTTGAAATATTCATTCGAATACACGCAGTCGACGACACTTGTTCGATTCCTTCGAATCTGACTCGTATACTTTGGTTCGACCACTGGACTCGCGGATCTTTGGTCATTTATGGTGTGAACGAAGTTTTAAAATGCGAGAAAACGTAAACGTTCACAAATTTTCAGAAATTTTTCTGAAAATTTCTTTATACTAAACGATGTTCTTTGCAGCTGCATTAATTAGCACTTCCTCGACTTTAATGATTTTTTTAAATAGAACGAGATCATTTTTGTTTCTTGCATGTTTTCGTTTACTTTTATCCCAGAATTTTGATAACAGAAGAATCAAGCTTTGTTTACATTTAAAAGAAATGAATAGCATTTGTATTTAGTAGATTAGGTTTATTTAACAGTTATAGCACATGGAATTAACAACTTTTGATGTCCAAAATAATCAGGAAGACATGTCTGTTCGAATAATAGAGTAATTGCTTAGTTCTAATTATACCGTATATCTTTATGAAAAATCAAAATTGTCCTACATCAATTGTACGAATTATTTCACTAAAGTGAACGATGCCCTTTTTGTCTAATGTTTATACACGTTGGTCTTCGATGTAGACATTTTTATCGTAAATGTATAAAATAAAAAATAAAAAAATAAAATGCTAGACTGGATCCATATAAATTTACACAATAAATCGTATTCTACAGATTTTCTTCCATAACTAACAAGCTCTAACCAATAGCTCGTTTTTAAATTAACTTTGCATATAATTAAAATATAGCTTCACGATTATCGTCAGCCGATCTCGATTTAATTATAAATATACGTTTGTAGCGCCAACAGCATTGTGAACAGACTATAAAGAAATAAAGATAAGAATAAAGAAATCTTTTAATTTGCTTCTCGCCAATTTCTCGCGATTATACGTCGTGGGTATGCTTCGACGATTGATGGGGGCAACGATGAATTCATTCACGATTACGCTTATCACTTCCTGGTTAATGAGTTACTGGATTAATTACAGAGACATTTTGTTTCTCAACGGTTATAATCCCGATTAGTCCGTCTAGCACGTGATGACTGCTTCGTACACGAGTGTTCCCGAAGATTTGTTATTGAAGCACAGCGGGAAGGACAACAAACCTTATTATCAGAAACTCTAATTTGCCCCCACAGTG
The DNA here is from genome assembly GCF_051020955.1 of Megalopta genalis. Lineage (NCBI taxonomy): Eukaryota > Metazoa > Arthropoda > Insecta > Hymenoptera > Halictidae > Megalopta > Megalopta genalis. The sequence continues at coordinate 11,809,576 of NC_135015.1, forward strand.
TTTATCAGGCGACTGTCTAACGAGCGACTGGAAAGATTTCATAATCTGGAAACAGTCTGTCGAATGAATAACTGGAAAGTTCGGATCACACAATGACGTCTTCGATCCTCTTACATCAGCACAAGAAATAAATTCTTCCATTTTTATAAACGCGTCATCTGCTAACCGATTACCTTACAAAACGGGCGATTAAATGCATCAACCGCTGACTGATTTCTTTACAAAAAAAACTCCATCTGTATCCTTTCCAGTAATCATGCTCATAATAGCACGACGAGCGTGGAGACCACCTACAGTCCAAGACGCTCGCATTAAAGTGCGCGTCGTAGAACATGTTAAACGTGTGTTTTCTTGGAATTAGAAGTTTTCTTTGTCGAAGCTGCGATCTTCCAAGAAGGAACATTGGACTCAAACTTGTTCCGTTTGCTCTTACGTGATGAGAAAATTGATCCTTTGTCATTCAAATCCCACTGTTTAACCAGAAATCATAGCTTTTGTCAACCTGTAATTTCTGTTTTCTTAATCGCAACGTGCAACACGATAAAGAATAATAATCTATAGTCTTGTGCATGGTGTCCAATTTTGATTTATTTTTTCTTTTCGAAATTATTTCATCCTGAATACATAAAAAATCAATGAAAAATTGACGAAAATCGCTAATAAGTGCATTCGAATGATTCGAAAGTTGGAACGATCGAAGCTTCAAGACACTTACTTCAAATAAATACAGAAATCAAGAATTTTTTAACCGTCGCGTTTTTGGCATTGTTCTGGTGTTTATACAAAGATATCTTCACATTACATAACCAAAACGATCCAAGTTTGTACAAATTGCTGTTTCTCCACACTTATTGAAATCTCTGAAATTTGTCATTGAAATGGCGCATAACGTCACGAATGTTACGGTAATAAATTATATTGATGTGGATGTGTGTAATGGGCGTTGGTTACGCAAGATCAAGGACAAAATAATATTTTTCTCAATGCAAAACTAATAGAATGCGATGCATTTTTACTTGCAAACACTGGAAACATTTTTCGAAACATTAAATATAATAATCGTCTATAGGAAGTACAATTTTATTTTATTTGTAGTATATTTCATTTGATTTTAATGCGATTGCATTAACTAAAGTCATTAGCGATCACGTGTTTTACAGAATTAACATGTACAATTTCTCAATTTCTAAAGAGAAGACGTTATTTTATTCGAACAACGTTTCGAATAAATTCTTCGAATAAAATTTTATTCAAAATATTATGCGAATAAAATCTTATTCAAAATAATATAAAATTTTATTCGAATAATTCATTCGAAATATTTTTATAAGTCCACGAGGTACATACAATTTTATCTGAACTCCAAGCACCACCACAGATTTCCAAATGATATCTTGTCAATGTAGCTCTCCAAGGGAGTCAGCATAAGCCAGCAGAAATGGAAAAACATCGTACATGTCTAAAGATTACAGCACCAGACTCCTTAATTTTCCATATGTTATCAAAGGCACGCGCGATTCGCTGCTCCCGAGTTGTCAATCGACTGTTACCAGATAGTTTCCCATTGCCAACGATTAGCATTGCCAATCTTTGCTTTGCAATCTGCCTCGTGTGCTAGCTTACGCAGTTTTCGAAAATTAATAGTTATCCAGGTTGTCATTCGCGGATATCGTCTTCCCTATCATCAAACATACAGCGTTCAGCGTGATCGTACTTCACGATCGTACTACAGGCAATACGTGAAACAGCTGTTATTGTAATTCCACATTGTTTCCTCTCTGCTAAAAATAGCTTGGCTAAAATTCAGCTCGATGTCAAATCTATCATCATTTATCCAATATTTTATATAAAATGTAACTGACCAGAGCCCCATCGATTCAGCCTGTACTTGCATCCAGACGTGCACGTTATTTATATCTAGCGTTATATAAAATTTATGCGACGTCCACGTGACTGGACGGAAATGTTACTACATAATGGCGAAGTTAAATGTCGTAGGATGATGTTTCCGTCAGAGATTTAGTGTTTATTCAGTTTTATTTCTGAAACGATATATAGTTTAATATCGCCGATAACAACGATTTTATTATGTCGTAAGAAATGTAAAAATACATTGATAATGTTGTGTATAGAACAGTATCTTCGTGATCTCGTGGTATTGTTCATAAAAATGTACGACTTTAAAGTGACAATAAAATGAATTCTTTTACTAAAATGTACGAAACAAAGGGTTGTTACTATTGCGACAATTTTGTACTTATATATCTTGTTGTATTTCTTTCTCCCTTAATTTGTCTCGACAAATCCGTGGAAATATGTTTAGCATAAATAGATTGCTGGTCTTATTGGATTTAGCAAAATTTTCGGAACAATGTCTAGCTACGTTTAAACACAATTGAATACAAGTATAGCTGTGTTTAGCGAGTGATTTCATCATATTTTTATTGTGCACGCGCGTATCAGAAACGCGAATTCATAGAGAAAACGAATCTCAGTTCTTCCTTGTTCCCCAGAAGTCAGCTGTAATACCAGTTTCTGAAAACAATTAGCCATAATCTGGCCGGAATCAGGTAACCGAGGGTTAAGAGACACTCACCACATAGATCGACGGTCAATAAAAGATAAGCAAGGTATTGTCGATTGATTCGACGACTGTACAAATCGTTCATCAAACCGCGATAAGAACCGTATATCCTGGTAATTCCAGTTCGCGAGTTGTATTCGTAGCTTACTAAGTATTAATGAGTTATACGGGAATTACGAAGCGATTTGTCATAGATAACGGTCGGAATCGAGTCGTGTCGAATCGAATTGAATCGAATTGAATCGAACTGAATCGAATCGAAATCAATGTCACGTCCGTATCTAGATTACTACGCAAAAATTTGATTGATCATTGATCCTCGATCTTGTACCTTTAGGCTTTCATTCCGAGTAAAATTGATTTGTTTGAACACAGTCCTGATTAGCGGAAGCTAACAATATTAATCTAATGCAACTGCATAATATTGGTCATGATGTATCGGATGAAATTTTAATGAAAAACTGATGTCACACCATTCTTACTGACAAAACGATCACAGCCAATAAACCAGATATCACGCTTATAGACAAAATAAATAAAACCGCATACATCACTGACATGACAGTACCCAATGACCACAAAATGTAAAAATAAAATACATAGAAGAAAAGAAAAATACATTCCACTAGTTCAAGAAATTAAAAGAATATGGAATCATGAAAAAGTGACAATAGTACCATTCATAATATCGGCAACAGGCATCACTCCAAAATCGTTCATACATATGCTACACTTGCCAACACGCATCCATTCACATAGACAAAAAGTAATCATTCTGAACAAAACGACAATAGTAAGAAAATTTCTACAGAGAACACCTACATGAACTTTTGGCATAGCCCGTTCAAGATAGGCACAAACTGGAGAGGAAATCCTCTGAGAACTTGCAAGGAGGATAATAATAATAATAATAATAATAGTAGTAGTAGTAGTAGTAGTAGTAGTAGTAGTAGTAGTAGTAGTAGTAGTAGTAGTAGTAGTAAAGAAAGTCGCCCACACAAAAATCGTTACGAAATGTCTGAACAACCAGATACATCTGGCAAGCATTCTATCATTTCTAACGATAGAACTGGTTCCTCGGTCTCGGGAGGTCGTCCCGTCTTCCGAAGATAGTCCACGACTATATAGGGTTCATATTCAATAAAATTTCCGGCCTGGAGTTTTCCATACTCGTCGATGCAACATCTGGCAAAATCACTGGTCGTTAAATTACGACCGCGGCCGACATCTCGTCGGAGATCATGAACTTGTTCGGTACTCTCCCGTGGCGATAGCACTCGTCCTCAAGGTTACGTTTCGAGATTAAATTCCATAACGCCGTCGAAACGTGCTGTGTCTACCCCGTCACGTCATCATTATCGTCGATATCGCACAAGTTAGTCGACCTAACATCTCTCGCCCCATAACATCCCACACGTGAGGAGGACTCCGAATTCAACAACACGAACGTTACGCGATGCGGCTGTGAATCATTTCTTGACAATCAAGGGTGGCGAAGTACCATTCGTTCCTTTGACAATGAATGTTTTTTAACCTTTTGCGTTTGAAATAGTAGCGCTGTTTTTATATCATGAATGCAAAATAAGGAAACCAGTAAGCATTTGAAATACTTTTTTCTTATCTTTTTAGTAGTTCTATTTATTCATCCTTTTCCTTCATTTAAACACTCTGCTATCACTACTGTTCGCAACCAATCTTAATTCTTGATCTTATTGTTATTACTGCTATTATTCTCACTATTACTATTATTACTACATACCATTACTTCTCCTATTGCTATTATTATTGTTACTCATATTACTACAATCTTTATCATCTAATTCCCATATTAGTACTGATTGTTTCATTCTACGAATATCCACTTTTCTGTCTTTCTCTCTTTGTCTCGTATGTCCGCTACTATAACATTCTCTGTAACAAAGGGTCCATCCCGTTGACATAATAAACATTATCATTATTATTATTATTATAAAATATGGGAATAATACTGGGTTTATTTACTATTCGATCTAAACGTACGACAAATCTTTGCTCGAAGATAACGGTACATTGTGTGATTATTTCAAGCGATAGCGTCATCACTGAATTTCCTGGATTTCAGTAAGAGTGTCTCGTTTACATACTACGCGCAATCTTTAAAGAATTTTTTCGTCAGAATCGTGTTCGATAACCCGGGAATTACAGTACTCGACACAGATAAGCATCGATACATGATCGATAACGATTGAATAATCTTATAAATAGAACACTCGCGATTCCGCGAATTCTTTCGCGGCTGGCGCAACCATTTTTCGGGTTGCCCAAGCGCCGTTTCTGTTTTTGTTTTCCGGCTTCGGCGATTGGTTTTGTAATCTGATAAGCGTTTTATGTCTATCTTGCTAGCAAGGTCCTTAAGGCTTCGAACGTTTCGTTCATTTATCCTGTTAAGATCCCTATTTGGCGAGGTGCCTATTTAGCGCGTAGTCGCGCATAATTCGCGTCTCATCCCGTGTATTATATTTCTCCGTAAGGGTTTCGTGAACGAGCAATCGATCGACTTTAGAGTGTTAAACAAACATGGGTCTCCCGGTCTGTTTGAGATGATGTTCAAACGCAACAGTATCTCCAGACACCTACCGGGGCAGCTATCGCCATAGATAGGTTAATTATCAGGGACACTTGAAAACTGCCGGTTGATAGAGTGCATATCGATCCGATGGAAAAGGGGTAGGTCGATAATCGGTGTTCGACCGGCACGATCAAGCTTAATTCTTGGAAATCCCGAAACGACAGTCCGAAATCGCCTGATACTGTTTCAATTGGTCACGTCGGAAAGTTCGGTAGTCTGTCGCAATACAATTCGTCGGCGTAATTGCAGGTGAATCATCCAGATTAGCAATCGAACTTCCTCGAGGCGTTATGCAATAGCGAAGTGGCTGATAAAACTGTTTCATGAGTTCCCACTCCTATATTATTAAACAAGTTCTTCTGATTTTGCATTGTGGACACCGGTGTGGCAATTGGCCTGTTAAAAGACGAGTAATTGCCAGGTCAACGTATAACAACCGCACAGTATTCGCTTAATGAAGCAAAACCAAGCGAAACACGGCGGCGGAATGATCGAAGAGAGCGAGGAAACGACGAATTTGTCGCAGAAACGAAAAGGTAGCCCGATGAAAAAGCTCGCGTAACATTCCATTCGCGGGATGGTTGATGGCGTCACGTCGGGGAATAGTGTCGCACTTGAAAAATCAATAATAATCGATATCGGCGGCTGCGGGCCACGTATCCGCGACAGAAAGCGAATCGCCGAGAACGCGTTCCTCTATTTCCGTACCCAGCAAAAACCGAGCTATAATTAGTGGGGAAGAAGAGAATTTTCGTTACATACAGAACGATGTATAATGACCGCGACGATAGAGCGAATACACCGAGAACCCGCGAGATCTTCACGCGTACCGGCAATAAAACAAGCTGCGGATTTTGATTCGCGAATCGCGTTCACCGGTGTTGATTCATTTAAAAACATCTCCCTTTTTCACCTCGAAATGGTATTTAATAAATTGCTGAGATACCTTCTAAAAAGCTGTGGTCGGAAATATTAATGAGAATTTTCGAATTAGACATCTGCGAATGAGAAGTTACATACGCGTATTCAGAAATAGTTTCTGTAATTTACATTGTGTGTGTGGACGATGATTTTTCATAATTTATTAATACTAGAAGAGACTATAATAACTTGTTTCTGATTTTTTCTGTTAGTGTTACTCAGACGTATACAGGTGTACCACACTAAAAATTAATCCACTTGCAGGTCACTTTCAAATAAAACTCATTCCTTTGCAGATTAGGTTCACTTGTTGGTACTTATTCGTAATAAAGTTCATAGTAAATTCATATTAAATTAAAAGATAAATTTATAATTAAAGGATTAATTTAATTTGCAAAAGGGTGAATTTGATTTGCAAAAAGAATATGATCTACGAACGGGTTAACTTGTAGTGCAGAAAGACGAATATGATCTACAAAAGGATTAGTTTGGAGTGCAGAAGTGTGAATATGATCTACAAAAAATTATTTTGGAATACAAAACCTATATTACAATATAAATCGTATAAAGTCTGAGGAAATCAAATCTTGCTATTGTTACGAAACAATATGTATACACATTAATCTCATCTAGGGTGCGGTAGTTCTACTAGTGTTAAAGACTAATTTCCACGAAGTCTCAATTTATTCCGATCAAGGATAAAACCACCGCGAATAAGGTTGCACAAGAATGATAATGAAATTTTCTGGAAAATGCAGCATGCTCGAGGATCTGACTGCGATAACGTCACTTGTTCATCGTAACAGTTGTCGGTAACGACATTTAGAACAGAACCCGAGCTTAATCCTGTCCTCGAACCAGAACAAAAGCCTATATAAATTAAAATCGATATAATACGCTGCGGGGAGAATGGATTACCGTGCCGCGGACGCATTCGGACTGTCATTGAATGGACGGATCACAATAAAATTCTTCAAAGTGTAAATACGTGTTCAATGGGTCACGTAGAAAGGAGTGTCGCGGTTTGCTGAAACTTTGTTGTACGAAACAACGTCGGATGCCGTTCTTGAAGAAGCAAACGTAGTCGTCGCAAAGAAATCGTTAAACTGTCGCATACCCTTTGCAACAACTTCGAATACAATTCGCAGCGTGCACCTTGCTTTATCGCGTGTGAACAATATAATCAATTTTCCGATCGAACATGAAAAGAAATTTGCATGTGCAACTATTTGTTTCCCTATTATGTCAAGTATCGCCATTCTGTCGTTTTATGGGTAAGAAATAAATTAGGATCGAAGAATAAGAGCTTGGAAGTCGCGTTGTGTAATACAAGTTTTGTTTTGTGTAATTTAATTAGCTCATCATATTCACCTTTTTGCAAATAAAATTCACTTATTTCTAATAAAGTTCATATTCAATTTAGAAATTGAATGAAATTTTACAAATTTGGATGAATCTGATTCATAAAAAAGAAAGTAAATTAGACTTAATTAATTTCAGTATAATTGAAGTGCGAAGATGAGAATATAATCTACTGAAAAGATTCGTTTGGAGTACAAAACCTGAATTTTCTATTCGATTTTACTAAATATCCGACTAAATTCGACAATTTTTAAATTCGACATATTTTTGGAAGCTGCGCTGTGATACAATGTTTTCAACTTTTCATGTAAAAAGATATAATAATTAATATAAAAATACAAAAGCAAGTACAAATTCACTTGCAAAATTCAAGAAATTTTACTCCATTAAGGAGGCACCATTGAAGAATTAAATTGTTATTAAATACTATTAAGATAGATTGTATGGCAAATAGTTAATGATAAAATGGCCCCGGTGCGACGGTTGCGCAAGAATCGGCAAGGGATGGAAGCTTTTGTGTCAGGGTAAAATGCGTCGCTGTTGACAAAATGCCTTCGCCATTGTATTAGGTGCAAGGTGAGGACATGCCGCTGTAAAGCCCGTGTCACCCAAACCTGCTGAAGTACAGGGTTATCTACTCAACTCGAAACCTATGTGTACAAGAACTAGTGCAAACAGCAATAGTTCCAGCGTGTGGGACTTCAAGCATATTCGGCTCGACGACTAAGCTCGATTCCGATCGAGCCGACATAAGCAGGTCGAGGCTCGATCCACTTGGTCTCGATTCCGATCGAGTCAGAATAAGCAGATCCGCTTAATTCTATGAGTCAAGGAAGATCCGTTCAGATCGAGTCAAAACTATCCAGATCGGTCCGATCCGAGCACGCTAAATAAATGATTAGATTCACTAGCCTCGATAAAAAGTACATATGTACATATATTCGATTTAAATCGTGAGCATGAAGGCAAGAATCGAAAGAATTATATTTGTGTAGGTTCTACTAGAATGTTATTCGAATATAGATTTATATTTAATATAGAATAATAATAGAAACTATTTAATCAATTTAAGAAAATTGTTCACAGTGACTGTCTCAGTTGGATGAAAACTTACAAAAAATGAGAATAACTAAATATTAGTCAATGAAATCTACTGTAGATCAATTTCGTTTATTATTTATTATACATATAATTCTATATAAATTCTATTTAATTTTAAAGGTTTCGAACATGAAGTAGAGATAAAACATAAAAGTATGGATTAAAATAAAATTATTATTATTATTATTATATTATTATTATTATTATATTATGCAATAAATAATTCTAGAACAAGATTAAATGATTATAACAGTTAACCAGCTTCTGATAATTGCTGGGTACATCTTCAAATACTTTTTTCCAGATACTTTGTCATATAATAGAGTCGAAATTCTTAATTACTCTAACAGGAAAAATGATAAACAATCTCAGGTATCGAAAACGCAAACGTTCTATGTTAAGGATGGGACCTCTAGTGTTGTCAAGCAAGTGTTAAGTCAATGAAACTGATGCAAGTATGTAGACTGTTGCAACGTTGTTACGACTATAGAACTCAGTTTCATTAGAATATATGACATTTGCTTTTTTCGAGGATGTGGGAATACCGGATCTAGAAGAGAAGCTTAAGAATACGAAATTGAAATCTAATGAACAAGATACTACTAAATGTGAGTTTGATTCATTTCTTTTTTCGACTGGAAGTCAAATTTTTTTATTCCGCAATCGATATTTAAGTGTTGAATTAAATATATGACAAATAAGAATTTTCATTGTCGCCAAGTGAAAATAAATACGATGAGTAGTCAATGAAGAGAAACTTGTGTCTCCAAGGTATTTAAAAAAAATATTGAAAGATCTTTTTGCTAATCGAGTATGAAAATAAAATGATTTCATTTGGGAAAACCAACTTTCTTCCTTTGGATGAACAGGATTTGTTTATTTTAGCCTCATTGTTACTTTAAATACCCTAACAAAATAATCTGATTCCCGCAGCTTTCGATCAAAAAGTGCAGGTATGCTACAGTGAACTTGCAAATTAACAATTGTCATTCGTGAAAAGAAGTTTTAAGGCGTAGTAAAACGTTACTGCATAATTATTACATTGGTTTGTGTAACATATGTTTTACATTAAATAACTGTTGGAAACTTTATTACAAAAAAGGATACTTACACGTGAGTGAAACAACGTATTGAGGAACATTAATTTCGCTCCTATCAGAACAGAAATCTTTACGTTCTTCCAGTCATTCCCAGGGTGTTACGTAATTGGTTGCTGGTAGAAGTTTGCCACAATATTGCTAGGTCGATTCAGTGTATTAAGCATTACTAAAATCAATAACGCTGCATGCCACGTCGTCGTAGCATGCCATAAACTGCGTACAAATCTCGATGCTTGTAATAAAACGTCATTGTCCGGTCTACGATTAAAACGAAAGAACGGTTACATCTGGTTCGAAGAAAGCGACCGATCGATTCGTTCACATCCCTAGGATTTTAAAACGAAACGCTCCTACTTGTTAATTATTTTCAATATCGCGTACACAATGCATATTTTCGACATGTGTATCCATGTGTATCTTTATGCATGTATGTGTGCGTATGTACGTATGTATATATATATATATATGGATGTATGTATGTATGTATATACACACGGCGTTTAATTAACGAACGAAGATTACACGGGAGCGACTTCCTTCTAGTAGTAAAACGGCTCACACACTTACAAATGTTATCAACGTAATCCTAACGACAGGATCGTTACTTTGATATGTACAATTTTACTAGACGATTTATTGTCATACTAGATGTCGTACACTTCGGTCAACCTATCGGAAGGATGACAATTTTCCTTGACTTCCAGATCATTTCGAAACTACAATGATTTGATACACAATGAATGTCTGTTCGTCATAGATTTTTCATATTTCGCTACTTACGTATACAACGCGGTAAACTTCATAACGAATAAATTAAATGAATTGTTCTTGAAAATCAATACTTTAAGGATAACTGTTAAAGGACAACACACACCCTTTGATAGTCAATCGATTTTTTATCAAGACTCAATGCTCTCAATGCTCTCCCAAAATTATTTTTCAAAAGTCTTCCAATATATCCCTAAAATATAACTCAATTAACTTGAAATTTGACACAAAGCTCGATTATACAATTATAGCTGTTTAGGATCGTAGGATCTTTTTAAAATATTATAATTTCTTCTTTATGAGCAAAAAAAATGACTGTTTTAATATATGCTGTAAGAGAAATTGTTTTTCTTCCAAATAAAATATTGTATAGAACTTAGAATGGTTACCATTGACGTTCTTCTGCTAAATAGCCTTGACAATACCACGTCTATATGATTAATTTCACGATATTTTTCTTGAAAAATTGCAGGTTATACACATGAAATTTGTATATAATTTAATGTATACATACGTATACACATTTTATGATACAAAACATTTTTCATGAGATAAAAATTTGTTTCATTTTATCTGTTTTCACGATTCTAGGCGTATGTTGCCACTTGAATGAATTGGCAAGAAAATCACTAATTTAGGGATAAGTGTTAACCGATGAAAATGAAAAACGACTGAAAAGAACGAACGAAACATAAATTTTATAAACAGTAATACTGGCTTGTTATCTCGATTCATACGGTCACTTCACTACAGTTTTAAGGGATAAAATCTTAAGAATAACCTTCTGATGTCACTGTAACCGGAACCACGGTAATGGACATGTTCGGACGTAAAAAGTCAAACTGAATGACTTGAAAATACGTTACAATAAAAGCAAGGAAAATTATGCTGGTACAGGCAGTAAAAGCAATACACTTCTAAGAAATAATAGCGTGTGATTAACGTTAAACGTGTCCATGCAGGACGATGCAGATATTGGACAAGGAGCTTACCTTCATATTGTTCTCGGCAATTAACTCGATAGAACATAGTTGATAAACAACGTAAGCACGTAGAAGCTCTTTGGTGGTTTTGCTTTTGAAAGCTGCTACTGGATCGTTAAACTTCAAATCCAATGGGTCGACCTGTCGTGGAGCCGGCTTCACATCAGCAGCAGCGCCGGTGTATTCACGTTCGTGCACCTGCACCAACTGCACCGATGGTTTCGTTACGTTCTCGAGAAACCCGACAGGAAGTGGCACACACTTCCTTAACTTTTTACCGGCACTGCAACGCGGCACCGTTCTCAAAAACGCCATACCTTGCCGTCGCGTGTCTAATGTAAGAAATGTCAGCAAGCAACGACAGACGCTTTATTTCAGAAAATATGCAACAATCCAAAAGTTTAACGTTTAAGAGTCCCTCTCAGATATATCACTGAGAAACGAATAATCGTAAATGACTCGATATTACACTGTGTAACGTAGAATGGATAAAAGCTATTTCTCAGTGACAAGCGGGGTAAGTCCAACCTGCGACGATCGAGTCGGGGACCCCAATACCAATAGAGGTATCTCGTCAAAGCTTAGGCCGAATCGCAAGGTGGGGTACTCGTAGACATCCAGCGACGTACGAGTCAACCGCTTGCCTCGCAATAAAACTCCTTATAACGTGAAATGTATTTGAAAGATCGGCCAGAAACCATCATTAAAAACTCTGCGAATTTTTCGAGACGGTCCCTTTTTCATTTTGTTATAAATATTACGCGGCAAACAGAATTTCAATTGTCGTACGTTGCCCCAATTACTATACCGCAACAATAGATACCAGGGCTCTGATTGGTTCATCGCAGAGGTGTGTTCGGATTGCCAAGCGTGATTGGTCGGCGAAATTTTGGGAAATGCCAATAACTGCGCCATGCTGTATCGCGCACAGTGGCGCAAAACACATTCTACATTCCCCGAACCAGCTTGCCTAATTCCAATTGTATGTAATCTATAACGATATACGCTACATTTACTGGTGAATGTTTTTTTTTTGTAAAATAATAATTTAAATGCATAATTCATGATTTTTCAATCGAAGAGCATTTGCAGAACATTGTATGAAATGAGTAACTACATCGTTCAGGTTTCGTTGAATTTTGATTTATTTAAAAGAAAAAGTATAAGGGACATTATTATGTTTTTATTTTTAATAGAACTTCCATTATTTTAGTATTAATGGCAATGCTATATATATATATATATAATTAATAAATAATTTATTAATAATTAATAAATACTGAAGATTTTATATAACAACAAATTTAAGTTACTCATACATAACGTAGAAATATTTATCAATTTCTTGCAGAATTCATATTTCAAAGTGGTGTTTATACAAAATTGAAAAACCTTTATTTTGTGTATAATGAATTAAGCAATTTATGGAAAACCGTAATATATATTACTATATGTATTATGCATGTTAAACTGCATAAGGCATAAAAATTCTTCATTTTTAAATGGATTATATATTTTCTACAGTAGCCAATGAGAGGATTTAATTCAAATCAAAGTATCTAAGTGTTCTTTTGAGGTAAAGCAATATCCACAGCATCTTTTTTTCATAAACACAATTGTTTCTGTAGTAACAAACACTATTAGTTATTAACTTCAAATACTATTTTATAATCAGAATATCTAAAATTTTCAATTGAGATAGTAATGTTATTCAGATTCTCTCTCTCTTGTTATCCCTACCATTCTCCTATCACACAATACACAATTGCATACACAGGCAATTGATTTCCTAACCTCAAATCATCTAAAATCTAAGAAACAGTGACCGTTACCACCGACAGTTACATAGTAGAATGCATATTTACAAATATTTACGAATGTGTCAGAAATGTTAAAGATCGAAAATATATGTTGGCTGAATACGTTTAGAAAATTTATACTGTCCATCTACGTAGTGACATAAAAGTTGTAATTTCATTAATGAAAAAGATGTGCTGTTCATAACAGTATTTGTGATAAATGATTGTAATATGTATTACTTATATTGTTATGTTTCAATAAGTTTACCCAAAATAATAAAACAATATTGTTATGCAAGTAAAAGTGCAATTATTTCGACAAAATAAGGAAAATGGATAATCCTATAAAGTTAATTATACATAAAGGAAGCACAATTTTTGACAGTGTTATTATTACATCTTATGCACTAATTAGATATGAACAAAAAGTGAAAGAAAATAGAGATACAGATCATATGAATACCGATACAAATCAATGTAACGGACACAAAGTGGTTAAAATAAATGTGATCTGTTTAAATAAGAAGGGATATAGCGCTTATCTTGTATCAGCTTATGTTACAACATTATTAAGTTCGCAAACATATCATACAGCTGCATATAAAAAATTGTTAAAATATTCACAACACAGGGTCCCAGATGAGACAAATTCGATAATAGTCTTAATGAAACTTCGTACACCAAAGAAACAATTTTTAGATTATAAAGGGTAAGAAAATCTTAATATTACTTTAATGTTACAAAAAATAATGTATAACAGTATTCAATGTTTCTGTTTTAGGAATGATAATATAACACAAATGGTATTGGAGAGACGAGAAGTTGATCATGCTATGTCTTGGTTGTCTACTCTAGGTGGAGCATTTTCTGCTTTAGGAGATGAATATCAACACTGTGTGAGTTGAATAGCACTTTTAATGAAGTACAAGAAATAGATGTAATACAATGTAGAATGTTGAAATATTTTTTAATTCAAACAATTATTTAATTTACCTTTTCTTTTGTTCCATTAGTAAAGTAAGTTACATATAAAATCGAAAATAATATATTTTTTATACAGGCTGAAATGGCAGGAAAAATTTCTGTAAAGCAATTGCAATTAGCAATGCGTCTTGGAGATCCACACTTGGTTGCTCGTTGTAAGTTATATGCTGCTCTAAGTTTAATCCAACAAGGTCATATAAAAATACCAAAAATAATTATAAAAAGTATTTATAAATTTGCAATTAATCAAAATGATGTTCGCTTGCAAAATATGTGTCTTGGTATATGGGCTAAACTGAAATATTGTTTTAAAAAGAAAATTAATCATATAGATTATTTTAGTATTAGATCAATACATCATCTTGACATTTAAAATTAAGCACACAAAATTTTATATTTATGTTCGAGAATAAATGAATTGATTAAAATATTTGTTTCCAAAAATATATTTTTCTGAAGTTATTAACAAAGGATGTAACAAAAAAGGAAACAGTAAATATTATACAAAAACTAAAGATTAAATGTTTTTATTAACCAAATACTTTTATGCAATTCTTATATTCTTGCAGTTTGCAACTACACAAATTTGAAGCTCACGCATACATTTAAATGATTATTTCTATGATTTCTAAATCTTATTAATTATATATATTTAAAGAACTTCTAATTTTTGGTTTTTCATTATACTCAACATGTATAAAGTATTGTATTTCAAGAATTAAAGGTAACTCAAATATAAATGAATATCAAACGAAAAGCAATACCACTATCATTAAGAAATATATTAAATTATAGATATATCAGACGGAAATTATAGATAATCATTTCTTGATCATTATGAATTAACTAAAAAAATGTCAAGAACAAGCTGTTCTTCGTTATACGAATGTGCTTAGAAGTTTATTTTACGATTAATAACTGAAACCGATCTAATTTTTAAATATTTAAGTTTAGATCTTCATTAGCGGGCAAGAGTACCCATAGGATCCCACGCAGGTAAGATAATAGGTTCCTGTTTAAATACTTCCAAAACATCTGTAGGTACTAATTTTTTATCAATGACTATTTCAAAAACAAATTCAGAAAACCAATCTGCCGTTAGTAATTCATATCCTTTTTGACCATGGTCGTCTCCCCAAGAATTTTCTACCCGAAACTTTTTAATTTTGCCGTTCTCCTGAAAAAGAAAAAGACTGATTATAATTAATTTTGTACATCAATATCGTTTTCAGAATTTATATTGAAAAATACAAATTATGTGTACGTAATATAAAATTTCTAAAGTAAACGTGAATACATTTTTAGTTATAATTTTATAAAAGATTATTTTAGCTATTAAGGCTACCATAAACTTCCAAAGAAATTCAATATGATCCTTTATAAACTTACGTCAATTGAAACTGCAGTAAATACCATTGCATGCATCATCATAGAATCTCCGTAAATCAATCTATCTGCTTTAGTAAGATTGTCTGTATCTGTCCCAAACATTAATTTTAAGTCATGTGATCTCATATCGACAATACCCTGTTTGCTTATTACACGTTTATTTATATCACATCCAAACCATACAGGCTCATTTCGTTTTATACTTTCTGCGGCTAATTTCATTAATACTTCATATGGTTGATTATTGTATAATGTTGATTTTCCACCTACTACATTTCCCAAGTAATCTATTGTATAAAGTTTACCATATGGATTAGATGACCTTGGATCTGTTACTAAACATACTTTATCATCAAAATTATAATATGGTTTTACAAATTTGTTATAAAACTCCAATGGTGTAATCGGTCCAATACAGTTATAATTCTTCGATTTATCATAATATTCCCAAGTGATTTTTTCTGGCGGAATGCCTAAACAGATACCAATTATTCGATACAATACACTCATTTGTTCTCGAATCTTGTCTTCTAATTTTTCGTCTGATGCCCCATTAGACACCATATCCCTGAGAACTTTACAGTATTCTCTCAATTTACTTTTTAAGATACTGTTCATTTGAGAACTAGATTCACAACTGTAGGATTCAGGAAAGCAACTTTTAGGAACCAAACCATGACGATTTACAATATTAACAATCATTTCCCATTGTCCTCCATCATATAAAAGATCTTGTAATAAGTATGACACTAAGCGACCATCTACTGGTTCATTTCTCATAGCACTTTTTACAGCATTATGTAAGAAATAATTGCAACGCTCGACCTATAAAATAATTGATATATCCATAAATAAAATACTTTTATCTTATACATAAAGTATTAGTCTAGTACAATATTAACCTTATCCCAGAAAAATAGATATGATTGACTAAATTCAAACTCATCCAAATTATATTGCTTCATAAATATAGGTCTTATAACATTTAGAATTGCAAATAACCAACATCTTCCAGATCGCTTTTGATTTGTAATAGGTTTTCCTTCTGTTTCAATCTTATGGGTAAAGACATGTTGTGACTCCTCCAAAACTTTTCGTGAAATACAAGCCTCTATAGGATGTGATCTTGTACATATATTTTGTGCTAATATATTGCGGCTGTCTTCATAAAACTTTTCACGTAATTGAGCTAATACTTCATTCGTAAGTTCTGCCACTAAATAAAAAGAACATAATGAAACATTAGTAATTTGAGCAAATTGAAATTATATTATTATTATTAATTTAAATTATGATAATGTAGAACATATTTTTTTTAATTAATTACATTCAAGCGCCATTCCCACAAATGACAAAAGAAAGAAACAAAGTAACTAATTTCATGAATTGAAACAAACATAAGAAAAACAAACAACTCATTCACCCTTAATTATTCATAACATTGCCCATTATCAAAAATTTCGGTAATTGTCACCGATTTCAATGGCATTGAAATATGTTGTCAAGGTCATCTTTCTTAACAACTCTTTTCCATACATGTTACCGTCATTCGCTTTTAGTTTTCGAGATATTCACGAAAATATATTTTGTGCATATAAAAATTTATGCGAGACGCGGAACATTGCTACCATAATTTCCGCCTCCTCATGGACCTAACCGCACTAATATCATCTTCCTTGTTTTCTTCTTTTTCCTTCCCAGGTAATCGAAACGCATAGACTAGGCTAGCTAGATAGGCTACCTTGACGTGTATGTATATGCAGAAACAGAAATATTAGATGAGCGCCGGTCACTGCCTCACGCACGCAAGTTGACACAACATGGACATATAAATGAAATTCAACGTAGTAGTAGCAAGTTTTTCGCGAATATCTCTTAAATTAGAAGCTAGCAGTGGTAACATGTATAGGAAAAAGTTGTTAGAAACCATAACCTTGACAACATATTTCAAAGTTCTTGAAATCGGTGAGGATTACTCTATTGTAATTACCAAAATTTCTAATATGCTCTGCATAAGTGTGTAATATAAATATGTGATATATAAAAGTAAAAATTAACAAATAATTTTAAAACATATAAGATGTGTGTGTACTATTCACAGCAAACGAGAAGACACCTATACCATGCGGTGCCATAAAGCTTTCTTCATTTAACTACAGATGATGTGACGCCATTAAACACGAATCTAAACAATGATCTAAACGCGATCACGCTGCATAGTATTAAACTGGATACAAAATTACAATGAAATAATACAAAATTTTAATATTATATAATTATTACAAATTAAAATTAATATGGTATTAAAATTTAAAAAACAATATGTAGTTATGATTGTATGAAATTATACCGAGCTTTAAGGATATTATATTAGAACCTAAAGAAACTAATTATATAATAATAATAATATTGTTTGTCAACAACATTAATTTTGCTATTAAATAGCGCGAAAATAGAAAGTATACATGTCAAAATGGCTGATAAAACCGGGGAGTGGCTAAACAAAATGTCTGACTGGATTCTACTTTCATCACAATATCAACAAAATTATATTTCCATACTTATAGATTAGTACATATATAATGGTATAAACATACACATGTAAAACAGAGTAACAAAAACTAAAAATATAAACGCAAGTAAAAGGGTAACTCACACATAGTGTTGCACAAATTCTTCTCACTTCGACAGTAATGGGTTCAATGGATTCAATACACAGTGCAGTTTCTACTGGTTCTATATGGTCGGAGCGTTAGGACAAGAGGGGAGCAGAGGTCCCAGACGTTTGATCGTTCTTGGAATTTCTATCCAAGACCAGTGGTGTCCATTGGTGCCTAGTATGTCCAATGGTGTCAGGGATTCTGTTCGAAATTTGCTCCAAGTGGCGGACAGGAGACCTCACAAATAGGATTGGACGATTCTAAAGGATTGCCAATGGATTCATTGGCTCATCCAATCCCATTTGTGAGGTCTCCTCTCCGCCACTTGGAACAGATTTTGAGCAGAATCCCTAATACTATTGGACATACTGGCCTTGAGTGGAAATTCCATGAACGGTCAGGATGCTGGGAGGTCTGTTTGTGAGATCTCTACTATAGCACATTTCAGAGCAGTCTCACGATTCAGACATGATACGTCGCGTCAGATGGCGTTGATTGTCGTATAGCATGTAACATGGACTTTCATGCCACTGCTATCCCCACTACTATTCTCACCCCGAATCACCTGCGCCGGTTTTCCTCACAATCTGAGCACATTGTGGGAGCCCCACGTGGTCTCATGGTTCGCCGTCGATTTCCTGGTAACAATGTCCACAGCCTTCTATAAGGGTGATTTTGGAAATTAGGACAGGTTACACATTTGTACTGCTCTTTTTTAAGTAAAAATAGAAAAAGATGATAGACGAAAAATACGATCTCTGTTTGTACCAATTCTCCTGCCATGTGCCATTGCAGTTTATTCTCGAATGCAACCAATCCATCTTTTTTACTATCCTGCGAATAAAAGTACTGACCCAATTTCGTTAAGTATTGACAAGTATTTGCAATATTTATTTGATTAATACTAATTACAAAAAGCAATTGTGTTTATATATTTTATTTAAGCACTTATAATAATCGACCCTATTTATAACATTTTTTAAATTCATCATAACAGTCAGTATCATAAATATTACTACGTAAATTAATTTAGTTTTAATACATATTGAATTTTCAATAAAGCAGACGAATTTAATTATAATTATTTTTCATTTAATGCTGAAAAATTTAATCATGTACTTGTATTTGGAGAAGGTGGTTCTTCTGCTTTTGATTCCAAAGAAAATGGTGGGATCCTACAATCAAATGCATACCCATCTTCTCTTTCCATTCTGAATGTACCCCTAAAAAGATAGAGTTTTAGCCTAAATCTAATATTTTTTAATTAGATATGAATATATCAAATCGTCAGAAAATACATACCACATATGTCCACTTGCAGCTTGTAAACTCACATGACTACTATATTGAAAAGCAGGTAAAAGTTTTGACAAAATAGGTTCTTGTCCAACTACACCTCTTCCTCTAACAGTTTCTAATGTTCCAGAAAGACTAAATATTCTCCAGTGTCTTTCACGTAACTGTACACTTAATTCACCCAAGTTCTCCAAGCGGATACAATATCGCCACTATGTAATATATATTTTATGTTGTCAATAAACAAGCTTCATATTAACTTGAGTCTGAGTCTTTTTTCATCTGACATACTGTGTGCCATAATACGTACCCAATGTATAGCTGCAGTTTGACTGCCTCTACAACCCATATAAAATGGTATAACAGTAACACGAATATTTTCGGTAGTCTCCTTATGTACATCTGATAATTCCAGCCATGGATGATTCTTTTTCTGCCACGCCTTAAGAGTTTCTTGAGC
Organism: Megalopta genalis; assembly: GCF_051020955.1. Classification (NCBI taxonomy): domain Eukaryota; kingdom Metazoa; phylum Arthropoda; class Insecta; order Hymenoptera; family Halictidae; genus Megalopta; species Megalopta genalis. The sequence goes on from NC_135015.1 coordinate 11,829,591, forward strand.
AACAAAACATGGATCTTGGTCTGGTTTATATATTAGGAATTTATCAAAAAGTTCATGTTGTAATGCTGTTTTCTCATTTGTTGTATAAGGTAAGATATCTTCGTGAGCTACATAGTCCAACCCTGGTATTGCATATAAACTACGACTACTTTCCTGGTTTCCCAAAAATGTTACTGCTTCTGTTTGAGCACGCTATATATGTGTAAATAACATTTATATATTGAACCATTTGCAATAGACGGATCATAAATTTATAAAATTTATTATTTATAAATTTATGTCATACAAATATATTTTAATTTATTATACTTACTATGTATGGACAATCTCTCTGATCAATTAATACTTGATAAAATGTATGAGTTCTACCTTTTACTTCTTTCTCTACACTGTTAAAATTACCACCTGCACTTCTAAAATCATATATTATTTGAATTAGAATTATACTATATACCTATAATAATAAATTATCATTATTTTAATGTAAATCAATATACTAAAATTACTCGTCTCTTTTATTTGGAATATCTCTATCGTAAACCTTTGCTACCCATGGAAATAATATTACACCACGATAACCAAACACTCTATGTAATATTAGTTGGCCAGTATCATATTTTCCTTTTAATTTTGGTGTCTCCAACTTTCCCACTTCAGCCAATCTATATTACAAATATATTCTATGAAATTATAATTCCACCTTTAATAGAATATACAACGTTTTAAAAATAATAAGACAAAATTATCTGACATAAATCCTGATTATTATATATATATATATATATATATATAGATACGTACAGTATGAACAAAACAAATATGTAAAAAATCTTTAATCATAGACATTAATTACACTTTAAACTACAAACTACACATTCAGAAATGTTAAATTAATATGATTTTTAAGAATTCTTTATAAATAACCACACAATGTATTTAATCATCTACTTGCAATAACCATATTAGTAATATTTAATATAAAAGAACTTTACGTCACCTGATATGTCTTACGTGATAAAAACAAGACTTTTCTGGTACTTTAAGAAGGTAACGTTTCAATTTACAAGCAATCAAATTTCGCGCAAGTTCCATTCTTTTTTATTATTGAAATCAAATGTTTAGTTTAATTTGAATGGCATAAAAACGAAAATACATGACAGTGCTTTCTTGACATTTCATGAGATTTTTATTGACTACGTTGTAATACGCACGTTATATACACAAACTATTTGTCGCGTATTTACTGTAAAGGCGAGTTTTCATGATAGAAATGCATACGTATGTAGATATGTACAAACGCGTTGCTGAAATGAAAATAAGTGAAAGAATGCCGCTCTGATTGGTTATTGAACAGATTTACTATTGGTCAGATTATGAGGCGGTAAGACTTGTCTTGTTCCTGTATCTTCTCGCATGATGTCTTTCTAACAACAAACCATACAGTCTATGATTTACAGCATGACCGGTAGCTGTGAATTGAAAACAAAATATTAAATTTTGTTAACAGAATAGACAACGTATGGTTATAGTTTGAGCATACAAATATTTTTATATAATATTTGTTTCTACGGAACACTTGTACACAAATTTATCGAATGTAATATTAAATGAGATGAATTTGTCAGCAATTCAAAGATACATTCTGTTGCACTGCAAAAGCAATATCAATTTTACTACTTGTAGAAAAGTAACGACAACTTTAACATCGTATAATCTATCATTAGTGAAACCTGCATCTCTTATAAAATTAAATTCGCAACATAATTGTAATAATTTCTTACATAGTAGTAGAATTCAATATGAGGAAAGTAAATCTGACATTAAAATTAATAAAGAGAAAGGTACCCTCCAATTAAAAAAGAGACCTAAGAAAAGACCTTTCCCAAAGAGTGAAGACATTGGTGTAAGTAATTAGTAAATAGTAATCATAGTATTGATATTTTTATTTTATAATAATTCCCTTATATTGTGCATATGTAATTAGCTTATTTCACACATTCTTTTCTTTCATTTTGTCTTTCTTAGTCTCCAATAAATTATATTATAATACATTATACTAGCTTACATTATATTATATTATTTGAAGAGCTCCCTTTTTCTTAAGGGCATAGGAAATCAATTACAGTGTTATTGCATTCATACTATTATGCATTAATATTGCAATGACAGCTTGGGAGTGGACAATTCTGTTTAAAAGTTTGTTCTAAGAATCAAATTGCTTCAAAATACCTACGTTTATGTTATCGTGGAATAATTTCTATTATTATATAATATAGTATTATATATTTATAGGTATGGAATGTAAAAGCATTAGCTACTGCAGAAGAATATGACTTAGAAAATTTAGTACATGGTCTTTTAGAGAAGAAGTTATATGTACCCGACACAATCTGTACGACAACTAGCTGTAAGTACAAAATTTGCATATACACATAAAAACTTTAACATTAGAATGGTATAAACATGTTTATTATTGATCAATACAACAAAAAATTTGGATAAATTTATATAGTAGAGTACTCTTAAGTGTCCATTATACAGCATTACCGTCTCAATCGTCGTGAGCAGTGTGACCAGGGGTTCCAGATGCCTGACCATTCTTGAAATTTCTATTCAAGACTAGTAGTGTCTAGTGTGTCCAATGGTGTCAGAGATTCTGCTAGGAATCTGCTCCAAGTTTATGAGAAGACCTCATGAACGAGATTGGATAATTCCAATGGATTGTCAATGGAATTCATTGGCATCATCCAATCCCATTTGTAAGTTCTTCCCTTCATCACTCTAAAGCACATTCCCTTTTTTATTATAAAGTTAAATAAATTAATTTTATCCAAGATTCACGGATGGCATGCTAAGCTTCCACACATGTATTAGATATGAATGAGTATTTTTCTCACTCCTACTTTCCTGGAAGAAAGTCGTATAATGGTCAGTTGTCTAGGATCCCTGAGAGTGACCCAGGGACAGTGTACCCAGATTGCAACAGAAACCAATGTAGGGAACTCAGGGTAAGGGTAGTAATGGGGAGAACACTGGCATGAATATCGACGTTACATACTACACGATGGTCAAATTTCTAAAAACTGGTATATAACATTAATTAAAGGCAACATACAGTCATACTATACTACTACTTCATTAATATTACTTGAATATTTTTATCATAAAAATATGTGACAATATATTATTTAAGTACTTTATTATCAAAATTGTCAAATCATCAAATTATCAATCTTTAAAATTATCAAATAGAAAGAGGAAGACAATACAAGAAGATATAAAAAAATGAACATGGAGTTGTTACTTAATTCATGCATATCGGAAAAAGAATTAGAAGAATTAATAGAGAAAGCAAAAGATTGGGCACTAATACATGGAATGTGTATGAGGTCAAAAACAAATTTTAATAGAAATACTCTACAATTTGCACCATTTATATTGATGCCATCCCCATTTCCAAGAAAAGAGTTTGAAAATGCTTGTCAGATTCAACCAAAATTAAACTTACTTATACATAAAGTAGCACAAGATTTTAATTTTTTAAAAGAAACGTTAGAAGAAACAATAAAAGTTGACAGTTTCACTAGAGAGTTATTTAAAATATGTGAAATTATAAATGCTGAAGGAGGTTCTGCACAAAAGATATCTCTTGGTATTTTACGATCTGATTTAATGTTAGATACAAATTGTCCAACCGAAGACATGAATAATATATCTATCCCCTACTGTAGTTGGAAACAAGTCGAAATAAATACAATTGCTTCTGGTTTTGGTTGGTTAGGACCTGCTTCGACAAAATTACATAGATATGTGTTGACAGAACTTGGTTGTCATGAAAAAGTAGAAAATTTGCCAGAAAATGATGCATTAGAAATAATATGTTCAAGTATGATAGAAGCATGGAATATGTATGGTGATCAACGGTAGGCTCATAGTTAATTGAATTTTACAGATGAAGATATTAAAAATTATTATAATTGTTTCCAGAGCAGTCATTTTATTTGTTATTGAAGACGTTCCATATAATATATGCGATCAATGCTTTCATGAATTTGAAATTAAAAAGCAAAATCCAAATATCAAAGTAATTCGTCGAAACTTAACACAATTAACTGCTGCAACCAAATTGGGATCCAGTAAGAAATTGATAGTAGATAATTTTATTGTAGCTGTTGTATACTATAGGTGTGGGTATGAACCTGGACAATATCATACGAGAAAAGAATGGGAAGTAAGATTACTTATAGAGAGATCTTTAGCAATTAAATGTCCCACTATTCAGTATCATTTAGTGGGAACAAAAAAAGTTCAGCAGGTTCTTGCAAAGCCTGGTGTAATCAATAAATTCCTAAATAATGAAAAGCTATGTGCTGAAATTAAAGAAATATTCACTGGTAAGTGAATCATTTTTATGATACAAACAGTAACTGATTTTGTTGTTGACAATGTATTACATTGTATTATTTCGTACAGAACATTATTCATTAGATTTTAATGAATATGGAAATGCAGCTATAGAAATGGGGATTGCAAATCCACATCGATTTGTACTCAAGCCTCAACGAGAAGGAGGCTGCAATAACAAATATGGATTAGATATAAAATACTTTTTAGAATCTGTGAAATACAAACAAGACAGGGTAGCTTGGGTTCTTATGGACAAAATCTATCCTCCAATTCATAGAAGTTATATGGTTAGACCAGAGAACAATGCAATTATAAAACCTCAAGAATTAGTTTCTGAGCTAGGAATATTTGGCATAATTATTGCTGATGAAAATAATGTGTATATTAATAAGCAAGGTGGACACATGTTGAGAACTAAGTTAGCTACTGCTAATGAAGGTGGGGTAGCAACAGGATTAGGTGCTTGTGATAGTCCGTTCTTAGTAGATTAAAACATATGAATCTTTAAAATTCTTATGAATTGACAATGTAAGTTAAAATCAATGTTTAATCAATTTGTAACATACCTCTATAATGAATTATAGTCTATTTTCATTTATTCATTAACATTTTGTATGTAATTACTCTAATTACTTATATTACTGAAATTTTTAGTTTTTACTTATTTCTTAAGCTAAACATTGCTATTGTTATTGTAGCTTATTTTTGGTGATATGCTTGTGACTTACATTGTAATCATTGCTTTATACTGGTTTCTATTCTCTCACTCTTTATAACATCATCTTTGTTTGTTATCTAACATTTTATGTTTCCTTTCTCTACGGATATATTATATATATATAAAAATAATAAATATTATATATATATAATTTTTTTATAAAATTAAATTAGAAATTTAAATTAGAAATATAGACAATGAAATTTTAATTCTAACTTAAATTTCTCACTTCGCAGTTAGCAGTCTTTATTTTATCACATATTGTTTCATAATATAAAGTATAATAGAATAAGAGTATAAAAACATAAATATAACTATAAACTTGTTTATAAAGTAGTGTAAACTTAAGTATTATCATATATCCTGTGCTAGTATAAGATAATTTGACACAAGAAAATTCATTATAAATCCTAACAGGAAACTGAAATATTATTGTTGAAATACTAAGGTAACTTGTAAACAAAGCCATAGATTGCATTTTCGCCAAGGAGAAAGTTACTTCAAATGACTTCAGGTACCCCCATTTCCAGATTGTGAGACATTTTTAGGACATCCTGTATAATTGTAGTAAAAGTAAAATTTTAAAATATGTACTGAATAATGTACAAATTAAAAAGTGTAGTATGATATTAAAAAATTAGTACATATTGAATTATTTATCATGCATTACATTTGCAGCTTTACCAGATGTCATACATGCAGTTGCAAAGTATGAAGTAGAATTTGAACCAAGAGAAATATTCTTTTTTCGGGAAGGCACTGTAGTGATGTGGAATGTCACTGATCTTGAATATGACAGTATATTAAAATTTTTAAAAAATTATGAAGAGAATTCTTATACAGAGTTCATGATTCAAGCAGAAAGAGAATTAATGACATATGCTCATACAGATAGTGGGTAAACAAATTTATATGCTTTTAGAATGTATCATAAAACATTATTTTTCATTGTATTTAATTTATTTTTCCATTTCTAATTAAATCTTTATATATTTATATATTGTTTTATATAACTCTTGGCAGGAAACAAAGTCACATTAAAAATGGAAATATTATGTTATCACTGACTGCAACAAATCTAGATAAATATACATTTTCAAATGCAATTGCTCAATCAGTGAAACTAGGTATATGGGAAGCATCATTGGATAATTATATAGACTCCATAGAACTTGTCACTGAGGACTTAAAATTTGGCAGAAAGCTTAGAATAAGTCAGCAAGAAGTATTAAAAAAACAGGGAGAACTATTTGCATTGAGACATTCAATCAATTTAAGTTCGGATTTGTTAGATACTCCTGACTTCTACTGGGAAAGAGACGATTTGGAAATTTTGTATCAACACACATGTTCATATTTCAATATTACAAAACGTACAAGAGTAAGTTGTTAATAGGTGTTGATAAAGAATATTTCTAGTTTTTTAATTGTTATCGAAGATGTATTTAATCTAATTTTACACTACAGGTTATTAATGAGAAAATAAGTCATTGTGTGGAGCTTGTTGGAATTTTATCTTCGCATTTAAGCGACCGTCATCATATCCGTTTAGAATGGATGATTATTGTCCTTATTATGGTTGAAGTTGGTTTTGAAACAATACACTACATAGACAGATATTTAGGTTAACAATGTAGTCAAATAATTGAAATTATTTATTATGTATATTGTGCATATTTATAAAAAAATCTAAATATGCGTTAAAAATGAAATTAGATATGTAACATTTTTAATATTTTAACATAATATAATAAAATAAAAAATTAGTACATTAGATACCATGATTATTTGTTATTTAATTATCTACCTACCTGTTCACATTTTTAGGTAAAAACCTTCCTTTTTTTAAAATTAAAACTGCCTTTTTAAAACATGTAAGAACTCATTAAAATTTAGATGAAATTTAATATCTATGATTTAAAGGCTTAATAATTTTAGTCGGCTGAGTTTCTTTCATCTCTGTCGTGTATATGTATGTATACATAAGATACAGGCGACGCAACGGCTACAAAGCATAGCACGTCAATAATTGCAATATGGGACAAGGACATACATTTTCCTCAACACGGTGTTTCTGATTACGTATAATTGACGATAAATTAATATTGTGTATTCATTTACAATGAATTAACAACATTTCATTTCGATTATTCCTATTTTGGATTTTTATGTAATTTGTTTGTAATTCCATTTTTATTGAACTTGTGTACATACTATATATCATTACTATTTTGTATAAATATATTACTCATCATAAATGTCCCACGTCAAAAGTAAACAATATATTTATACAAAATAGTGATATGAATCTTAGTTTTACAGATATACATGTATGATATTTTACAAACAGTTTGAGATTCGATATATATTTTCACACAAGTGTAAGTGAGATACCTAAATTATGAATTATTATGGCGGAAATAAATATTAAGATCTTTAGAACCGGCATGGGGATCGGTTTTAAGGATTTATTATGGATAATAATTACATATATCCAATAATTTTTTAATCAAATGAGCTAAAGTATGTATTAATCTAATATTACAAATAAAAGATCACGAGACTTTTTTAATGAATATAAACATGTAATGTTTGTACAGTAAGAGTGGCAGAGTGTAAGGGAGATAGTTTAGCAACCTAAATATTGTAAACCGAGTCCCTTTTCGTATCCGGAAGTCTGAAAATAAAATATTCTGTTCTATTAATATATATTTACGACATTGTTAATTAAATTATCCGTTTACTTTATTATTTTCTATTTTGTATTCAAGTTGATTAAGTAATCCAAATAACATTTCTTTTTAAAAAAAACGTATGACTAAGAAAATATTTAATAAATTCTTTAAATACAAATTTATTGAAATATAAAATAAAATATTAGTTCATTCGAAGTAAAAGAAAGATAATTTTTACGTGCAAATAATTGTAATAACATTTGTTGATAAAATTTTCAACATGCATTTAAATTACTGAAGTCTGTAAAACGCATATTGAATTTTCATTATGGGCTCAAATAAAGAAGTTCTCAACTAATTGCAATTTCTGGAAATATTCTTTTACACATTATCTAGTAAAGTCCTTCGTACATCTCAAGAAAAATCCTGGTCGTATAGTCCAATTTTAAAAAAAGTTATTCGGTTTTAAAAGGTGTATACTTACTTTTGCTCATTACTGTATACTATTCGAGAACATAAACATTTTTTTAATATGTTATTTAAATAATAATGTTTAAGTTTAGTGCGGACTTTCGATATACTTGTCAGTAAATTTCCTAGATACATCCCTGTGAATCGCACGCATGCCACGCACCCTCTTGCGCCAGTATCGAAAGAGAAGTGGAGTCGTAGGCTAGTTTCTGCGATAATACATAGCACTGCATAGCACCCACTTGTCGGCTTGCTGATAGCGTGGCAAGTACAGTTCTATACTCTGTCCTCCACGCAAGTCATATCCTGCGGACTGTTTCGTAATTAGTAAAGACACCAGTTATCCGCAACCGTCGTACTGCCTAACATTCGATAATTAAAGTTTGGTGTGACAGCTTGTCCTTTAATTAACACTCACATGACAGAAGAAATTCACAGATTTCGTAAGTATATGAATTATTTCGAACAACTGCTCACTTTTAATAAGAAAATTCCTATCGCTTGTACCTTATTGGCGGATTAATAAATAAATTTTATTAATTGACAAGACAGAAGTTTCACAAAGCAACGTATGTCCACCGTTCTTTCCGAAAGAATTTTTGAAACACTTTGTCCTTCATTATAATAATCTATCTTACAGCTAACAATGAAGTAGATAATGTCTGATATCTTTATTGTGCTACATTTTCTATGAGAAATGGTTAAATGAATGATAGTTTACAGTCTAGAATACGTAATTGCGGTACATTTGATTCGCAAGGTACGCGTTAATTCGTTTTATGTAGTTTTGGTAATATTATGTACGTGTGTAGTGTCGGGTAAATTGTTTGCAATGCAACGCATGAGTTATGACGATACGTGTCACAAGTTTCGATTGATCGCCCTTCAACATAGGACTTTCGCGCTCATTCTTTTTTTCAGTCACTATAAGACTGCCACGCGTCCGACACGAGCTATCCCTCCCTTCCTCGCCCTTTCCACGCAACCACTTCCTAACATTTTCCCTTTCTGTAATGACTAATGTGACTATAGTCCATATGCAACGCAATGATTTCACACAAGACCTTATCTGATCAACACGGTGTATTATAATATAGATTTGTGTTTTCTTTATTATTTGTTCGTGCATGTGTTTCTTTATAATAATTACAAAATTACGATAATTACGAAAAAATATTTGGCGATAAAAATATTTGATTTCTCTGTTACGAGAATAGCTTCCTTCCGGTTTTTAACCCATTCAAATACATTCTGTTATATTTAGAAGATATTCTCCCGGGTTTTGTAACTATTAAAGTTGTTCCGTAACAAGAAAATAAGGGTCGACGCAAGAACCATTGCAATATCGATTATGTACAAATATAGATAGTCTTCTTTTAGAAACTTAAATCACGTAGAAATGAAAACAGATACTTGTTGCGCCCGTATTTTAAAATGGAAGCTATTCTTTCGGAATACACCTTATTTTTCGAACAAACGTTGACACAAGTGCTATATTTAAATCGCAATCGTAGATACGTCTATCACGAATGTATCCGTATATAACGAATTTCAAAGGAAACATTTGTCCGAAGCAATTTTTGAGATTTCTCCCTGTATTCGTTATACTGATAACGTGCATAATCTAACTTTATCTTGTCCATACTATTTTTAATCAATTGATATTTCGTGCAAAAAATAATTAATTCTTCACATAATAACAAATTTGATTAGGAATCAAAAAATATAATAAATATTTAACGTCTAATATGTGTATCCCATAAAATAAATACTTTAAAAGAACTAATATTTTTCTGAAAGAATAACTAATATTATTATGAATTTGTAAGACTATTATTTATTATTAGTATTTTATTTAATACTCATATGATGATACGAAAAATAATCACATGCTTTTACGTTTTTATCGACAAGATAAAAAAATAAGTGTGTTACAATTTTCTTCTCTGAAAGTTTTTAATTGTTAAAACTAATTAACTATAGTAAATGTCAGAACGTGTTGTAAGAATTATGTACGTAAAGTTGCTTTTACGTTTTTATCGACAAGATAAAAAAATAAGTGTGTTACAATTTTCTTCTCTGAAAGTTTTTAATTGTTAAAACTAATTAACTATAGTAAATGTCAGAACGTGTTGTAAGAATTATGTACGTAAAGTTGCTTTTACGTTTTTATCGACAAGATAAAAAAATAAGTGTGTTACAATTTTCTTCTCTGAAAGTTTTTAATTGTTAAAACTAATTAACTATAGTAAATGTCAGAATATGTTGTAAGAATTATGTACGTAAAGTTGTAAATAACGTGAATGATAGAAATTCTAGCATGCGGAAAGAGGAAATGTTTTTGCGGCAAAGAATATCAGCCACGATCGTTTCGAGGAAATGGCATCTAATGAAGCAACTAATTTAAAAAACGTACATTTAGAAAATATCTTTTTTATTAGTTTCTATACCTTCTCATCTCACACCAATTTTGTGTAACAATTCCAATCAATCGAATAATTAACAAGATTTCATTATAAAAATTTCACTTCCGTGGAAAAATAATTTTATAACATTAATAATTTAGTAGTTAAATTTTATCTTATTTTATATATCACAATTCTCTTTTTACGTATATTTATTTTTCGTAGGATAAACTACATTACACAATGTTCATAGTATATTTAAAATGATCTAAGGGTTACATTAATCTCTTTCTCACTAATCACTATGGACATCACAGTAAAAGATCCAGGTAGAGGAAACAGATGGGTTTGTCCAAATGATCGTCATTTAGCATTGAGAGCAAAGTGAGTATAAATAAAATATATTTGACAAGTATATATAATTTATATTCTCTACTAAATATATTTATTTTGTTCTGTAATCAGATTGCGCATAGGATGGTCTGTGAAGACTGGTGCTCTAGATTCAAAATGGGGTAATTATTCAAATTCTTACACTGCTGGTTCAAATCGTTGTGCACAATCATTTGTATTGTCTGAAGAAGAGCAACAAGCAATCATAGAGGTAAATGGATTCATTAATAAAAGACGTTAAAGTTTAAAATCACGAAGTTGTAAAGATAATAGTAAAAGTATAAATTGAACGTTTACATATATATGTTATCTTTTTGCTAATATTTTAGGTCATTCAAAGAGCTGAAGCCCTAGATTTATCCGAACAAGAACGAATTGGTAGATTAGTAGAGAGACTAGAAAACATGAAACGTAATGTTTGTATTGTCACTGGAACAAGGATGAATGAGAGAAGAAACTGTAGTAGCCGTTGTTCTAACAGTGCGCATTGCGTATGTTCCTGTGCTCTATGTGGTGAAAAATTTGGAGCCGTACTGGGTGCAACACCAAATCTTTGCAAGGACTGTCGTAAATACATATGTCAAAAATGTGGTATAGAAACTACTGAACTTAATTCGGCATTTCCAAGTACAGTTTCAACAAAAAGTGTGCTAGATAGAACAACTATGCAACGAATTGTCAGACGTTCAAATAACAGTCAAAGACAATTTCTTTGTCGTATATGCGCAGAGACCAGAGAAATGTGGAAAAAAAGCGGTGCTTGGTTTCTTAAAGGCATGCCAAAGTACATTTTGCCCGAGAAAAAGGTATTTCAATTCACCCTAGTAATAAAGTAATTGATTGAATAAAATAAATATATTAACATATTTGATTAAAACAGGAACGTGGATGGTCGCGAATTGGTCACAAGCAGATGTCTTGGACTGTTGGAGGAAACAAATCTCTGGAATTAACAGAACCTCACGATTCCTCTTCGGATGAAGAAGTAACGCGACTTTCGCCATTTTCGAATTCTGCTCAATCAACTAGCAGTGTATCTAAAATATCACCGGGACAGCGATCCAACGACTTATCACCGTTGAATAATCGTGAAGAATGCTTAGATCAATTAGATAGGTCTACTCTTTCAATTACATCTCAATGTAGTCGTATTTCACCAACTTCTTCAGTTGCGAGTTCACGATTGCGAACGAATGGTAAAGCCACTCATGATCCCCAATTTGAACAACGTGTGTCTTTCGAGGATGAAATCATCACTGAAAAAGTTAAAAAATCCGACAATCCCAGCGATATAAATAACGATACTCGTAGAATAGAGTTTAACTCATACAATCAATTAAAAAACTCTCAGGTACAATCTCTCAGGTACGTAAGAATGCTAGACAAAAGAGTAGAAGTTTAGCTAACATCAGTTAACACATTGTAGATTGAATTCGTCAACGGTTCCAATGAAACTGGGAACGACAATCATTCCAACGGAACAAGTACTAGAACAGTTTCAAATCAAAGAGAAATACATGGGCCAGCACGCAAGTCAATTTTACTTAGAAAAAGAGAACCCGCACAGCAACAATCAAATCGACTCGTCACACCTACAAATGTTGGAGCACGGTGACTAATATTCAAAATAACAGTCAAAAGAAATGTATAATTATAAAATTAATCTTATACTACTATGATACATAGGAGTGGAGGAAAATTATGGAACTCTAGAAATCTCCTTGCAATACGACCCAGCGGATCAGTGCCTCCAGTGCAAGGTGGAACGAGCACGAGGCTTACGACCAATGGATATTCATGGTCTCGCCGATCCGTTCTGCAAACTGAACATATTACCAATAGATCCAGTAGCGAATACGGAACGTCTTCGAACAAAGACAGTCCACAAAACACGGAATCCGGAATTCAACGAGACACTAAACTTTTATGGAACGACGGAAACAGACGTACGAACAATAACAATTTTTTACTCTAATAACAACTAGGTTGATTATATCGATGATTAAAGAATGCGAACAATTAATGATTGTTTCATAACAGATATGGAATGGCAAAGCACTTCACATCCTGATACTCCAGGACGATCCAGCAGGTCAAGACTTTCTAGGAGAAGCGAGGTTTCCCCTGCACGAGTTACAACCCCGTCAAACCAAACATTATAATGTCCCATTACAAGATTATTATCCAGTATGTATAATTAATTTCATCCTCTATAATCAATCTTAGATAGCTTGAAAAACGCTAATTAATAGAATATTACAATTAATAGTTTATAAATTGTTCTCTACATTTGAGTTAGTATTATTCATATGATTATAGATATGATTTTTCTAATTATTTCATCGTGCCTTCAATTTCTCGCGACGGCCGACTTTACTTACATTATTGCAGACACTAAGATATAAGAGCTCGACGTTGGCATAGGTGAACAATGAAGAAGCTGCATGGGGTGTGTTTTCCAGTGGACGGGGAAAGATTGAAGTGGCTCTAAGTTACTGTACAAGACGTAGAGCATTGATGGTTATGGTTCAACAAGCTGCAAATCTACTTCCAATGGATAGTAATGGATTTTCTGACCCATTTGTCAAGTTGTGCCTTATAGAAAATGTGACAAACAATCAAAAACAACGTGTCTTTGACTATTCAATTGCACGTATCACAGGCAGAAAGCTCATGTCAAAGAAAATCATAGGTCGTAATTCTCAGAACACAACAATCAAGTGGAAAACTTTAAATCCCAAATGGAATGAAGAATTTATTTTTACTATGCGGTTGACAGATCTTACAAAACTTGCATTACACATTACAGTGTGGGACAAGGACTTTGGCAAGAATAACGACTATCTTGGTAAAACAAATATAATAATATATGATAATAAAAAGTAGAATGTTTACCAATTAAATGATTGTCTTAAGGACTAAAAAATTGATATAGTATAAAATAAAAGTGATCACATAAATACAATATCAGAAGCATATAATATATACATATAATGAAATAAATGTCATTGAACATATTAAATTTTAGTAAAATTTAAAAAATTATTCACTAGTCTAGTACTTTATATTGTATTCCACTTATATGCATTGTATTATTATTTAGGTGGACTTGAATTAAGTTCTAACAGCAAAGGAGCCCGACTAAAACATTGGATAGATACAATTAAATTTCCAGATCATCAGCACCAAGCTTGGCACAACTTAACAGATACTGTTTTTCCCACAGAATAATAATTTATACTTCCTCTTTTGAATACATTATTTAAAATATTTTAATAAGGTTACTAGTTGATACACGTTACCATATACAAAATATAATTTATTTACACTTGATCTGTATTATTGCTCAAAGTGTATTACCACAAAAAACTAATACAATAATAAAGACATTACATTAAATAATGTGTTTTATTTTCTTCTAATTTCATTGATATAATACATTAAAAAGAATTCTTTTAAAAATGTAATAGTGAGACTGTAGTTTTTATGTATTAATAGCAAAACATAATGAGAAAACACATTTTTGCCTTAGCTTACATAATCTCAGTCTGGTAATAATAAATTCCACTTTAAATTAGTTTGACAAAAATTTGTCAGAAATTTTTTTATTGTAAATAAAGTCATATTGATTAAAAAGTGTAGATTTTATACAGTCTTACCTAAAGTATATCTTAGAACTTTCATTTGAAGATTTTCATATCAGTCTTCAGGTTCTTCAAGCCAGGAAATAAATGATTTTATTGCAGTTTTGATTTTATTGTTTTGAATTCCACTGGATCTATACCAGTTTAAAATCTTTTCTTCTGATAAGATGTCTTTTTTGTAAAAAACAAGTAATAAGTTTTCTAAAACTGGTAATAATTCTTCAGTTGAAGTAGCAACATCTTCTATTGCACGTAAACAATGATCTTGAGCATCTTCTGTTTTGACATAATTAAAAATAATTGGCCGGAAGTAAGTCACCATACTTTTCAAGTAGTCTTTATATCTTTGATTATTTATAGTTTTTTTCAATTCTGAAAAATAATGAAATGGTAAACTTAATATAGCTTTAATAACATTATATGTTACTTCACTCATGGTAATGTTATATGCATATCTTGACGAGTTTATCTCCAAAATTATGTTTTCACACTTAAGTGTATCTTGAAAACCTCTTAACAAACTATCAATAACTTCAGATAGAAACATGTCTGTATCATCTGGAATTGGTGAATTGTATTCAGAATCTACATTGCTACTTGTATCATCTGTAGAATAATCATCTTCTGCATGGTAGTCGTTATCAGATTCTTCTGTATGGTAATCATTAAAGAACTCAAAGTCATAATCCATTTCAATTTCTGACATCTGTATAGTGATAACTTTATTGTCTTTCAATTTTAATATGGAATCAATATATTCTATTCGAGCATCAATATTTGTTCCAGGATATAATATACATTTATTTATTTGAGTGGCCTTTTTAATAACACAGTTTGGAAATATTATACTGTTTGTAATAGTACAATTGTCTTCAATTTTAGTATCTGATAGTACATAGGAATTTTTTATTTTTACATTACAGCCTATTAAACAATTGTGTCCAATAACAGATCTCGTAACAGAGGTATCATTTCCTAACGTACTGTTTTGGCAAAGCACACTATCTTCTTCTAAAGTGCAACCTTTAGCAAGAGAGGCACTTCTGTGTTTGTAAGTGCTTCGTGGCATATGAATAAAATTTTTTAGAAATGGAATAGAATTCGGTGTAAGTGGAAAACTATGTCTATTCAAAATATCACGATTAAGAATCTGGTATGCATTCCATGATATAATTGGTAGACTATACTCTTCAGGATTCAATTGTTGCCAATAAATACGGGAATTCAGGATTTCTTCATTCATCAACACTCCTCGAATGAAATCTTCCATTGTCTATTAATGGTATAGAAAATTATATATTATTTAGTACATTATACAGAATGCCTCACTTCCATTACTTTCTATGAACATACATGAAAATTGTGAATAATATCAAACAATACAACTAAATAAATAGTGATTCTACATATAAAAATAAAACAAAATAACAAGACAAGATTTTTTAATTAGTAAGTTAATACAAAAGTTATTATTTATTTAAATCTACACAAAAAATATGTTCTTAAATTGTTGTTATAAAGGAATTTAGTTTTATTAAATAACTTTGTATCAATTAATCTTTTTTCAATTATATTCAATATTCTTCTTTGACAAAAGGGTATATTTATTTTTTAATAACTTACTTGAAAATCAAAATTATCTGAGAACAGTGGAAGTACAGCAGGTGAACATAGATAAACGTGAGTATCCATATAACAAGTATTGATCTCAATTTCACTGTGATCTAAGAACCAATTCAATTCTAACTTTACTTTCTTCTCATCAAATTTTAATTTACTGTAATGTAGGACCTTGTTGCTAGTTTTATCAGATACTAATAAAACTGTTTCTTTCCTTAATAAGGAATTGTTTGTTGAGCCAAAGTTTCTCATCAACATAGTGATTGTTGCACCTTTATCTCTTTCAAGTTTAGAGCGATGATTGTTTAAAGCATTCATAAGATCTGCATTAATAAAGGCATCTCCTCTTATTAGTATGAAATTACCACGAATTGAACCTTTCGTATCAATATCTCTAAGAGCATCACCCAAAGACAAACATCCCTCTGATATGATTAGAGAAACTAATATTCTTGGCCACTTTCGTTTATTTATATAAGCTTTTATTAAATCGATATGACGGCTACAATAAAGAAACAATTCTTGTATTCCACACTTGATCAAAGTTTCCATTAAATAATCTAAAAGCGGTACGTTTATGATTGGCATTAAAACACTTGGATATATATCTTGCATAGGTGTCAAATTTGTTACAAAATCTTCCGAAAGAATTACCGCTTGAACAATGTCTTTCTTTCCCATTCTTGTATTCATTGTGTTTCAAGAATTCCTTAATTGCATGAATCTATCATTAAATATAGGTTATAAATTTTTGGATACTATCTTGTTTAATGTGTTTAAAAACAATTATCATTGTCTATCACTAGCTCTAGTATGTACACCTTTTCATTTCACTTCTATGTCTTTTTTCAAATATAATAAGTTTCAAAACACAAGATTAAAAAATTCTTTTGTAACATATGTAAACAGTATGTATGTATATTAAGTTAAGTTGGTTGGTAGTATTTAAAACATATTGTATACAGTATACAGATCCTACTCCTGCACGCTTTTCTTATTCCCTATGCTGGCACGAATATATTTACTGCGCATCGAATCCACAGTGGATTCTATCTCAGCAGCAAATCGTTAGCCAATTAAAGCAAAGAAAATTTCTATACCGACTCTCGTTAACAGATCAAGCTGTGACCTGAACGTGTGCATGAGTAGGTCCGTTGACGAGAATAGGAGTAGAAATTGCTTTGCTCTGATTGGTCGAGGATTCGATGCTAAGACAGGATTCACTGCGGATTGAATGCACAGTAAAATGATGGGAACGTTTGCAAAAGCTATGGGAGGAAGAAAAATCGTGCAAAACCTGAGTCATTGGTATTACTGTATATTGTACATTCTGTGACTATTATGTACAGGTTAGTACAGTATGTATGTATCATACATTTACGTATGGTGTATAGTTACATCGCAAGCTTTGTAACCACATATTGACAGCGTTGCCACTTCTTTTAATCGATACATTTTCATTTCATTTTCAATTTAAGATAAAAATTTTTAATTACACGCTGTATCAGGAAATAAGTTACAGACTATTTCTCCTGGCATATTTTTATTATATCATCATTCGTAATGCTACAGATCTATGAAGTATTTGCACTTGTTTTGTTAGTCCGAAATAAATACAGATATTTATATCATGAACTTTTTATGAAATTAAATTAATTGGAATATAATATAGTAACTTACATTGCATTAAGACTGTAATAAAAAAATATCAATGGAAATAAACGTTAAACGTATTTTTGGCTAATTTAAAAAAACTTATACCTATACCACTCTCACTATTAAATATTATAAAAAAACATTTTGTTTTAACAATTACCCACATGTTTTACTCAATTATAAACATTTTATTAATCAAATTTTATTTTATATGTATAAAGTATATGTAATAATTTTTAAAATAAGATAGTAAAAAAATTCGTATGTGTTATGATACTTGTTATTCAAGTAATATGTACATAATTACTGTATACGTAATATAGAAGTAGATTTTATACATATAACTTCTATTCAATATTACAGATTTATGAAAACACAATGCAGTACATTATTGCTAATTAGAAAAGCATATCTGAATGACAATTGTAAGCCAATTATAAGATTTATAACATGTTTGTACACTCCAAATTAGCCATTTCAAGCATTTTTACTATCATAATACTATTAATAAATTATGCTATGCTTTTAAAAGAAAAACTGTTTAGGCTCGTTTATAACAACATTGTTTTAAACTTTTTTATAATTCGTGGAAATTAATTAATTTGGGCAAATAATATTTATTTTATAAAATTAATCCGTACGTAAAAAAATGATTAAATTTCTTCCCTAGAATAGTTTATAATGTTTGTACAAAATTTGTATAATTTTCTTACGTATTAATATTTCTTATACATATGAATATGTATAAGTAAAGAACTATAGTAAAAGACTTATAAAATTTTGAAGAATTTTGGATTGTTTTACAATTCGTCTACTTAAATATCTTTAAATAATCTACTGGATTCATTGACATATTAATACTGGGTCATGAAGTTAGATCAATATTATGCATTGATACTAAAAATCAATTAACTCCATAGGAATCAACGTGTTAATAATTTGAATAATCATATCTATACATATATAGATATGTATATGTAATATATACAATCGACCAAAAGTATTCTAATAAATAGTAAATATTTTAGAATACTATTATTTATACTCTCAGTTTTAACTGTTTTTTAACAACATAAAATTTATGTTTCTTCCCAAATAAACCCCATATAACAGCAATATTTTCAATGATTATATTGAAAGGAATAGTTGATAATGCCCCACATATGCATAATACAAAACGAGCAATGCCAAATCGATGTAAAGAAAATGATTTAACTACACCAAAAATGTACATGTAAATATTCACTGCACCAATAAAGGCGCATAGAAAATTTATAATTGCAGGACAAGTAATGGGATAAAGTCCAGCTAATATGACATTTGAAGTAGACAAAGGCATTGTCACCCATGAGTAACAAGATATGCCTAAGAGTAATTTTTTATTTAATGGAATTGCTTTGGAATGTACAACAAGCAATATACCTTGTAGCCACCGTTTTCTTTGTTGTACAAAGTCCCATAACGTGAATGGTGATTTTTCCCACATTTCACCATCCACAAAATTAAACGTGTAACCTTGGGTAAATGCTTTCATTGCAAAAAAGCAATCTTCTGCAACAGATCCATCCAATCCATTGTTAAAAGAAACTTGTCTTTCCGCACTCATCTGCAATATTAACATGTTTTTCACTTCTCCTTTGTTAGAAAAAATATTTATTTAACAGTTACATGCCATTTAAGTTTGTGTATAATATGTAATGAATACCTGAGTAACAACATAAGACCCTTTCATACTGAAGAATGGTTTATGAAACATTGTGAATTGTAGCCTTAATTTTCCCATATCATCTGCTACTCTAAAGCTATCTGCTAATGTAGTAATCCAATTAACAACATCTTCATTTGCATATGTAATTAATCCTTGACCAAATTGATGTTTTCCATCCAATACAAAGTTTAATATACCACGAAGAGAATTTTCAGTCATAAGGGTTTCTTCATCAAGATGCACAATCCAATCATTATCTGCTAATTCATTCACTGATTTCTCTAAACAATATTGCAAAGCTCGTGCTTTGAATAAAGCGCCACTACTTGTGCAATAATTTGGTGGAACAACCACTTCTCTAATTCTTTGATGATGGGATAACCCAATTGGTTTATCAGTTACTACTTCAATTTGAAAGTTTTCTACACCAGTTTCTAAACATTTATTTAAATTTCTCATTACATTTTCTTGCACTAACTGAGGATAATCTCCTCGTGTTACCACTCTAATGCAAATGAATGGTGCAAGTAATGGTGAACCATTTAAGATAACTTTATCTGGGAATGCATTATAAATTGTCAATCCAATGAAATTAAATAAAACTTGAGGGAACGAAAGAAATGTAAGTGTTCGCAACAGATATAATGTAAGTGCACCAACAAATCCATACTGAACCCATGGATCTAAGTCTACATATTTATCACTGTTCCAGCAAACTCCACCAAAAATTAATTCAAAAGTAATTATAACAATGCATAGTAGAAAACAGTGTAAAATATGCTTGAGTATACTGTTCAACATTATTCCTGAAAAGTATAAAATACATTATTAATTATAAGAGTAACAGACACTTGTTAAATATTAAAATAATAATTTGGGAATTTATAGAATCAATTCATAATATAAGGTTTTTATATTATATAAGAAAATGTACTTATTATTCCCCAAGTTTTATAAAAATTTCAGATTATTTATAAAGTCTACATATAAAGAAAAAGGATTTATGAAATTTGTTAATTACTGATCTTGTAACATATTTTATTATTAATTAATAATTAAATAATCGGTTTGAAATATATTATAATATTGATATGCTTATGTTAAGACTAAAAGACATTCATTTACAATTATAGTGTGGGTGTCATTTTTAGAGAATGAAAATGAAATCAACTTTTAGTAAACTTAAATATAATAAAGTGAAAATATTCAAGCAAATATATCTTCTCTCAATAATATGTATTTATTCCATAACAAATTTCTCTATAAAATGTCAAACATATAATAATGGTACAATAATTAAACAAAATAAATTTTAATAAGTTTAGAGTAAAATAACAAAAATAAATCCTCTAATCATAATACATTAATAAATTCCAAAATAAAAAATGCAATGCAAACATGAAAATTAAGATAACCTAATCTTATCCATATGTAGGTCAAAAATTACATAACGTTTTTGATAAGTCTCATGATTTATTCGAGTGAATGATATCGACTGATATCGACGATATCTATCCCAAATTATTAGATAAATTCCCACTTATGGGACTATCCTACTACGTATGGAACGATTACATTGTGTATCTTTGAATCACAATGGCTTAGTAAGATGATGTGTCATATACCTTTTCCTTTGGAAGCTCTTCTATAGAAAAATCTTATGATATATTGTTTAAAAAAACTGGTTCTTTACCCATTGCCTGTAACAATTGGTAAAATTCTCGCAAGTAACACAAGAAACACTTTACAAGTCGGTACAAATCGAATACATTTTCATAGCTTTACCAACGTTGCGTTCACATTGATTTTTGTTGACTAACAGTATGTATGTATGACTTGTTTGAGTTGCGATAAATCACAGTACAATGCACAAATTAATTCTTGCTCAACAAGATAATTACGCTCTTCTATCAACTGTGTAGTAAATGGTACTGATTTTTGGTACAAAAAGAAGTGTTTTGCAATTTTAGTTTAAGATAGGTATTTATATTTCTATATCTAATATGTATTATCATATTTCGGTTTAAAAATTTAATATGAACAAATTTTAAAAGTAGAATTTGTGTGTGTGTGTGTGAAATTCGTTTAAAATTGGATACATAAAAACAATGTTGCAGTATTATATAATTTTTATTAAAAATACCACAAAGATTATTTTTAGTAATTTCGTATAAATAGTATATAATTTTTAAATTTGTTTATTATAAATTTAGAAATGTTTATCTCAACCTAGAACATCTTTTGTAGAAAAAGCGACTTTTCTAATGGAAATTCTCTACTGTACATATGTACATATTCTACTAATTGTAAATACAAACAAACACAGATTATACTTCAGTTTATCTGTGTACTTTCTGTATCATGTATAGGATTTTTGGGGAGATAACCGCGATAAGGAATCTATACAAATATTCTTACAAGATTAAAGATCTATACAAGGTTGAATCATATCATGAATAAAGATAGCATTGTACATATAGGGTGTCCCAAAATTATTGTACAAGCGGGAAATGTGCTCAGTTCCTGAGATCATAAGTGGAACTGGGCTTTGATCGCTCGTTGGCTCGACCACTTCGCGCCAGCTGATCTTGCCTCTCATTAGTTACTTGTTTTTCGTTAATAACTCGTAAATGAAGCTGCGGATTGCATTTTTGCTGAAGAAAAAGTTACTTCAAATGACCTTAGAAACCCCTCATTTCTCGCTTGTGTTGGGACACCCAGTATAAATTACCTATAGTACAATTAACAATTTGTATCATAAATTACGAAGATATATTTATTGCGCAGAATTTTATACTCTCTACTTTCTAATAGCATTTGATCAATAGATGAGAGAAAATTTAAGAGACAATTCTTTGTGACAAATAAGAATGCAAAAATGATAACTTTGACTTCATTTGAAAACTATTGTAAAGTAAAAGTTCGCCAACCGAAGTGCGTACGGAATTCTACTATATACAGCGTATGTATAGTGTCATGGAAACATGAATCTCGGAAGATAGTTCATTGTGACGTGCAAGATAATAATTCAAAATGGCTGACATGGCATCAGGCTTCAAGTTCAAACCTTAGATTCTGTCCATTCATATCCATTATTAATCAACCTGTTGTGTGAGCGTAATTTTTAACATTTTTAACAATTTTTAACCAGTTTTTTTCCTTCACGAGTTATTAACGAAAAACACTGACCAATCAAAGACGAGTTCGGTTGGCGCAAGGCAGCCGAACCAATCAGCGGATCTGGGCTTCACGCGCTCGTTGGCTCGGCCGCCTCGCGCCAATCGAGCTCACCTCTTATTGGTCACTGTTTTTCGCTAATAACTCGTGAACGAAGCTTCGTAGAATATTTTCGCTAAGGAAAAAGTTGCTTCAAATGATCTTGGGAACCCCTCGTTTCCCGGAAATACCATAATTTTTGAACACTCTTATATCCGGCGCTCAGCCACACAGGTGACCAGATGGATGCCGGATATATCCGGCGCTCGGCCACACAGATGACCAGATGGATGCCGGATGTATCCGGCGCTCGTACCGAAAGGGTTAAGAACCTTTTAATCAATTTAATTTTTTTTTACAACTACGTCCTTTTACAAATGTATTAATTTTCAATTTGTATTTATTCATAAATACAGTGATATCTCAGGTTTTGCACGATTTTTCTTCCTCACATAGCTTTTGCAAACAGCGCATCCAATCCGCAGTAAATCTTGTCTTAGCATTGAATCCTTAGCCAATCAGAGAAAAGCAAGTTCTACTCCTATTCTCGCTAACAGAGCACGCTACAACCGAAGAGTCTTGCAAAACTTGAAGTATTATTGCAGCACACATTGATTTACATGAAAATTATCAGTACGCATGCGTTCGTAAGTTTGTACAGTGCTAGCTTTAAAACTACAAGTTATGTACAATCACATTGTATGTCATTTCATGTCTCAGATGGCGCTACAAACGAAATTAGAAATGTGTTTCCCTCCTTCCTGTTTTCGTCTTAACGGTTCTTCCTCTTTGATCAAAGCTTCAGCGTGGTCACATTGTCTGTTTTGAGCGTGATCCACGTTTCGTGTCGTAAGACTTAAAGGTAAGTACAAGTTTTAATAATATCTTTTCACGAATAATATTGTACGCTTTGGATTTATCATACATTAATATGCAGAGAGGCAGAATTTGTTTACAAACTAACAAATTATAGTAAACGATGATTTACGATACGATGAATCTTTCAAACCATGTGTATCTTAAGATGATATATATATATATTAACATATTCAACGCAAAAATTGTAAACTAATATATTCTAAGCATTCTCTTTAAAGGCTTTTCATTGTCTAGATGCCACTTTATTGTATATTGTGAAGTTTGCTTCTGAATTGTATTTAAACGTAATTTACTGGAGTATAAATTTATTCCACTGTATTTACATTTTATTTGATACTAAATACTATTTTACTAAAAATGTATGTACATGATGATTTAAATATTCACCATCTTTCGACTGATATTTGTGATGGTACTTTTTCTTACTGAAGTTATTTAATTCCTGAGAAAAATGCGTTATTTTGTAGAACAGCATAATAGTATAATTATATTTTTCAGAATGCGTTACGTGGCCGCTTATCTTTTGGCTGCCTTAGGAGGCAAAGCTTCACCTAACCAAAATGATATCGAAAAGATTTTATCATCTGTCGGAATTGAATTCGACCCTGAGAAACTGAAGCTTGTTATCTCAGAATTGAATGGAAAGTCAATTGATGAACTAATAGCACAAGGTACTATATTTTCAATCAAATATTATCTTTCTTTTCAAACAGATAAAAATCGTTTGCAAATTCACAGGAATGCATTTTAATTTTTTAATTAGGTTTAATCATACTGTAACCATTTATATTCTAAAAGTTTTTAAGTAATACAAAATTTTCTAAAATATTTTTCACTTTTACAGGACGTGAGAAATTGTCATCTATGCCAGTTGGTGGCAGTGCAGTTGCTAGCACTGCTGCACCTGCTGCTGGAGCAGCTGCTGCTCCAGTTGAAGAAAAGAAGGGTAAATGTTGTTCAATAAGATACTTGCACTTATTTCTTACGAAAGTATAAAAGTTTCATTAAAATTCTTCTTAACAGAGGAAAAGAAGCCAGCAAAGGAAGAATCTGAGTCAGACGATGATGACATGGGCTTTGGTCTTTTCGATTAAATTCCATAACAGCGACAGCTGTATAATGACTATTTGTACAACATGTATATTATACAGTTTTGATAGAATCACTAAAAAATAAACTGTATTTTTAATTCTATCATATCTAATCAATAATTTATGTGGTTCATAAGCGTCGTGTGTACATTATCCATCCATTTACTATCCACAAATTCTATTTTATGCAGTACTTTCAAATAATTTAGATAGTCCAAATATCAAAGATTAAAATATCAATTTAGAAGACAGTGAGTTTCTTATAAGTTACACTATTATTTATATTTAATAAAAAGTTAGTTCTTGAATAGTATACGTTTTAACCAAATACCATTAAAATGTTTTAATTAAAACGCATGCACGTGTGAAACATACTACGAGAGTAGATACCACGTATACACTTATGCGCCGTTGCAGTTTCATTCACAGTAAGGAGTGGGGGATGAGGATTGGAGAAAGGAAGGGGTGGCGTACGAGATTTACCAGAAAATCGAGTTGTATGTATTCTTACGCTGATGAATATTTAAATGAGCGTGATTGGGATGATGTTAATCGGAATTGTTAAGCGTTTTGTTGCATGATTTGCATTCCTGTTGCTATTTAAATGTATTTAAAATTATTTGGCAATATCAAGATATAGGATCGATCGGAACACTTTTGTACTTGAGGAACTATTTTTAGATAGAGGGGCGGTCGTTGGCGGCCATGATGGGTGTCAGCGGCAAGTAGTGACGGCATTCGCTTTCCGTCAGTTGGTTTTGTGCGCTGATGGTCGGGCTGAGGTTTTCTGATTGAGAAGCGCACCACAGGGCAAAACACTTGTACATAGAAACGGTATACAGCCGCAATATTATCTTAATTAAATAACAGCGGCTGGAAAACCTCGGAAAGGTATAGAAAACATCAGAAAAATGACGCAGTTATTACCCATAAGGTTTCAAGAACATCTTCAGGTAGGTGACCCGTTTTCATTCCCGGTTCATCAATTATTTCGACACGTCGTCAATGATTTTCGCATTTACAATTTGCATCTTCAATTTCATCCTACGTTCTCGACGTTTTATCGTGCCGTTTTTCTGCTACTGCTCATTACATCGGCGTTCAAACGGAAGTTCCGTTAAAACCTTCCCAATTGACGTTACTTTGACAGGTATAATATCATCGCATGTTTTTTGAATTACGAAAATTTGAATAAACTGTATAAGGATATTTATGATTGAATGCGTAGAGGTTAACTGATCATGGCATCGTCGTATATTGGAAAGTTGGCAAGAAAAATAAATTGATTTTTTTTTTTATCAATGAGGGCCACGTCTACTCGGCATATACGCCCCTTATTTCCGTCTTTATATGCCATAAATTTTCTAATTAAAGTGATTCTCTTTTCCTATATAATTCAATGCAATATAGACTACACACATTATTCTATATGTCACGACATTAATTTTTCTTTTTCCAAGAGGTCCACATTCGTAATGAATTACGTTTTAACAAATGAAATAACGTATTAGAAACTACGAATTGTACCGTATTTCAATTAAAGTGTTTTTGATTATTATTTCTCGTGCAATACATTAAACGATTTATTGATTTCTGTACAATTAATATGTAGGAGTAAATTTTATACATCGTTCCCATCATTATATTCTTAATTTCTGTTAAATTTTAAGGATTAATGAAATTTTATAATTATTAAGAATATCTAACATCATTATTTTACAATATCTAAGATTAATGCTGATGATAAATAGTGTTTTTAAAATTAGCAGTAATATGTGGTTATGTTGCACTGCCATTTTTATAATTTATATTAATCACAGTAGAGCAAATTGTTTATCTAAATAAAAGTATTGAGTAATGGATAAAAGATAACTTTAATGTCATTAATAGACCATATCCCCTGATGTTCTATTTTATAATATCAATCTCAATGATGATGTGTTAACATGATGAGTGAAATAATATTATTGTAGTATTATTCCACAGTGTGTAGCTTTCTTGATTTAAAAATTTTCTAGTGTATAACTTTATAAAATAAATTTTTAAATATCATTATTTTTAAGTTTGTGTTCTATATTTTTTATAGCTTACTGCTGTGGGAATTAATGCTAACAATGTTAGTTTTAATACACTCACTATGGAATCTGATAAATTCATTTGCGTTAGAGAAAAAGTTGGTGACACCGCACAGGTAGTCATCATTGATATGAATGATTCTGCTAATCCGATCAGGAGACCTATTTCTGCAGATTCTGCGATTATGAATCCTGCAAGTAAAGTCATAGCTTTAAAAGGTAAACATTACTTATTACTTCATATATGTATAGATGTTTAAGAATTAGTTGGTTGAGAAAACAAAAATCAATAAATGTTAAGAATAGATTCTGATTGCATTATATAATTATGATCTTTACAAGGTATTTAATTTTGATGACAAAATATGATATTAGAATTATATTTATAATTATTATAATCGATGAAACAAGGAAAAGGAATTATTAGGAAAATAAAAAATTCAATTTTAATGGGAGGATTAATGATACATATTTTATGTTTGTTACGACAGCAATGAAAACACTTCAGATTTTTAACATAGAAATGAAATCGAAAATGAAAGCTCATACAATGACAGAAGATGTAGTCTTCTGGAAATGGATATCATTGAACACATTAGCATTGGTAACAGAAACTGCAGTTTATCATTGGTCGATGGAAGGAGAGTCAACTCCGAATAAAATGTTTGATCGACATTCTTCATTAAATGGTTGTCAAATAATTAACTATAGAACTGATCCAAAACAGACATGGCTCTTATTAATTGGTATTTCTGCTCAGCATAATAGAGTGGTTGGTGCTATGCAGCTTTATTCTGTTGAAAGAAAATGTTCTCAGCCAATTGAGGGACATGCTGCTTCTTTTGCCCAATTTAAAATGGAAGGAAATGCAGAACCAAGTAATTTATTTTGTTTTGCTGTTAGAACACTACAGGGTGCAAAACTTCACATTATTGAAGTAGGTCAACCGCCTTCTGGTAATCATCTGTTTCCAAAGAAAGCAGTAGATGTTTTTTTCCCACCAGAAGCTGGAAATGATTTTCCAGTTGCAATGCAAGTCAGTTCAAAGTATGACGTTATATATTTAATAACAAAATATGGCTATATACATATGTACGATATTGAATCTGCAACATGCATATTTATGAATCGTATATCTGGAGAAACTATTTTTGTCACTGCTCCACATGAAGCATCTGGTGGTATAATAGGAGTAAATCGAAAAGGTCAAGTATTATCAGTCTCTGTTGACGAAGAAAATATAATTCCGTACATAAATGGAGTATTACAAAATCCTGAACTTGCACTGCGAATGGCTGTCAGAAATAATTTGTCAGGAGCTGAAGAATTATTTGTGAGAAAATTTAATATGCTTTTCCAAAATGGCCAGTATGCGGAAGCAGCAAAAGTTGCAGCAAATGCTCCCAAAGGAATATTGCGAACTCCGCAAACAATTCAACGATTCCAGCAGGTATTTCTAATTTGAAGTAAATTAATCCTCTGAAGACGAATGGTTTTCAATGGTCGTGGCAGACGAATGCAGGATCATTTTGACCTATAATAAAGTTTTTAATGCAAATTAGTATTGGAAAAGAAACATATACTTTATTTGTTTTTAGTTTTCTGTACATTTAATACATGAAATAAATGTATTTTTTGTATGCTCCTTACAAATAAATTTATTAAACTTTTGTTATTTTATACTATACTTTGTGTCTAAACTAAATACCGTAAGGATGTAGTGTATACGAGCGATAAGAGGTGATATTCGAACGCTATCCTAATACGAAATGCTACCGCATTCCGAGCTGTCTTATCGCTCACGGGTCAAAATGGTCCTGTATTTGTTAATGTATATAACAGAAAAATAACTATTTGTATATATGTATTAGGTACCAACTACACAAGGACAAACATCGCCTCTATTGCAATACTTTGGAATACTTCTAGATCAAGGACAATTAAATAAATATGAATCTTTAGAATTATGTCGTCCTGTGCTCTTGCAAGGACGAAAACAACTTCTTGAGAAATGGTTGAAAGAAGATAAGCTGGAGTGTAGTGAGGAATTGGGAGACTTAGTGAAACAAGCTGATCCAACTTTAGCTCTTAGTGTTTATTTGAGAGCTAATGTTGCCAATAAAGTTATACAATGTTTTGCAGAAACTGGTCAGTTTCAAAAAATTGTACTGTACGCCAAAAAAGTTTCGTACACTCCTGATTATATATTTTTGTTAAGAAATGTCATGAGAATTAATCCTGATCAGGGTGTAGCATTTGCCCAAATGTTAGTTCAAGATGAAGAACCTTTAGCCGACATCAACCAAGTAAGCATTGCAGCAGTGTTTATAGTATTTGTTTACAATATTTATAATTATTATTATTATTTAATTACAATATTTGGAATATTATTTTTTTTTATAATAATTATGTATTTATAGATTGTGGACATATTTATGGAACAAAATATGGTACAACAATGCACAGCATTTTTGTTAGATGCTCTGAAAAACAATTGGCCAACTGAAGGAGCTTTACAAACACGCCTCTTAGAAATGAATTTAATGTCTGCTCCTCAAGTTGCGGATGCAATTTTGGGAAATCAAATGTTTACTCATTACGATAGAGCTCACATTGCACAATTATGCGAAAAAGCTGGATTACTACAGCGTGCTTTAGAACACTACACTGATTTATATGACATTAAAAGAGCTGTTGTTCATACACATCTACTGTCTCCTGATTGGCTTGTTGGATTTTTTGGAACATTATCTGTTGAAGATTCTTTAGAATGTCTGAAAGCAATGTTGACTGCTAATATACGACAAAATTTACAAATTTGTATTCAGATTGCAACAAAGTATCACGAGCAGTTAACTACTAAAGCATTAATAGGTATTTATCATAAAGTATACGCTATTTTAATTGTATAAAGTCACACAAATAATTCTGATGTCTGTTTCAGATCTGTTCGAGAGCTTCAAATCATATGAAGGACTATTCTACTTTTTGGGATCTATTGTCAATTTCAGTCAAGATCAAGAAGTACACTTCAAATATATCCAAGCAGCCTGTAAAACGGGACAAATTAAGGAAGTTGAACGAATTTGTAGAGAGAGCAATTGCTACAATCCGGAACGTGTCAAAAACTTCCTTAAAGAAGCAAAGTTGTCTGATCAATTGCCTTTAATAATTGTTTGCGATCGATTCGATTTTGTACATGATCTTGTACTATATCTTTACCGAAATAATTTGCAAAAATACATCGAAATTTACGTTCAAAAAGTAAATATAATTTATATTTACTAAGCTTTAATAAATTAGATGTGTATTAAATTTTTGTTTATATAAATGAGAGGGGTAGAATATCTTTAAGCTATATTAATTACTTCAAATTTCTACTTACTGTTAATACGTTCCATTTTTAGGTAAATCCATCACGTCTACCGGTTGTAGTGGGCGGTTTGTTAGATGTTGATTGTTCAGAGGATATCATAAAGAATTTAATTCTGGTGGTACGTGGACAATTTTCGACTGATGAATTGGTAGAAGAAGTTGAAAAGAGAAACCGTTTGAAGCTTCTGCTTCCATGGT
This sequence comes from Megalopta genalis, assembly GCF_051020955.1. Taxonomy (NCBI): domain Eukaryota; kingdom Metazoa; phylum Arthropoda; class Insecta; order Hymenoptera; family Halictidae; genus Megalopta; species Megalopta genalis. The sequence goes on from NC_135015.1 coordinate 11,860,122, forward strand.
TGGAATCTCGTATTCATGAATGTTGCGTGGAACCTGCAACGCATAATGCATTGGCAAAAATATACATCGACAGTAATAATAATCCTGAAAGATTCCTTAAGTAAGTTTACAGAATAATAATGTTATTATATTTTAATATAAAGTATATTTGAAAATATATCATTACTTAAATTTAATATTATTTTTTATTGTTTAGAGAGAATCAATTCTATGACAGCAGAGTCGTAGGAAAGTACTGTGAAAAACGTGATCCACATTTAGCATGCATTGCATACGAACGTGGTCAATGTGATCGGGAATTGATAAGCGTGTGCAATGAGAATAGCTTATTCAAAAGCGAAGCAAGATATTTGGTAAGGCGAAGAGATCCTGATTTGTGGGCAGAGGTTCTTCTTGAGAGTAACCCATACAAAAGACAACTAATCGATCAGGTTAGTTTAAATAATATTTTAGAGCGTGGATTTTTAAAAATTTGTCTAAAAAAACTTTCATCACAGGTATAAACTGTACCATTACCTTGATATTTTTTTATAGGTTGTACAAACAGCTTTATCAGAAACTCAAGATCCTGAAGATATATCGGTCACTGTGAAAGCATTCATGACTGCTGATTTACCAAACGAATTAATTGAGCTCCTCGAGAAAATTGTACTTGATAGCAGCGTATTCAGCGATCACCGCAATTTACAGAATCTTCTAATTCTTACAGCTATAAAAGCTGATCGTACACGAGTTATGGAATATATTAACCGATTGGATAATTATGATGCTCCCGACATTGCTAATATTGCTATTAACAATGAACTCTATGAAGAAGCTTTTGCTATCTTTAAAAAATTCGATGTCAATACATCAGCCATACAAGTTTTAATTGAACAAGTTAATAATCTAGACAGAGCTTATGAATTTGCGGAAAGGTAAGGTACTAGATGTAATAATCACAGTATTATGTCTCGTTTGATTATATCTGATTCTCTTTTTAAACTAATATACGTATTCATATAGGTGCAACGAACCGCCCGTATGGTCTCAGCTAGCCAGAGCACAATTACAACAAGGATTAGTTAAAGAAGCCATTGATAGCTTCATTAAAGCAGATGATCCATCAGCATACGTAGATGTTGTAGAAACTGCTCATCGAACTTCTCATTGGGAAGATTTAGTGCGTTATTTGCAAATGGCTCGCAAAAAAGCACGTGAATCTTTCATTGAAAGTGAATTAATATATGCATATGCCAAAACCAACAGGCTTGCAGATCTTGAGGAATTTATCTCTGGGCCTAATCATGCTGATATACAAAAGGTAAGATATTTATTTATTATGCTTATACAAATTAGAACTATCAAACAAATTAATGATGTTCTTTATTTTTTAAAAGCTCTTATGCATATTAGTGTTAATTTATATTGTTTTAGATTGGTGATAGATGCTTTGATGACAAAATGTATGATGCTGCTAAACTTCTGTACAACAATGTGTCCAACTTTGCACGATTAGCTATTACACTTGTTCATTTGAAAGAATTTCAAGGTGCTGTTGATAGTGCTCGAAAAGCCAATTCAACTCGTACTTGGAAAGAAGTTTGTTTCGCTTGCGTTGATAGTGGAGAATTCAGATTAGCACAAATGTGTGGATTGCACATAGTTGTACATGCTGACGAACTTGAAGACTTGATTAATTATTACCAAGATCGAGGACATTTCGAAGAACTCATTAATCTCTTAGAAGCTGCATTAGGACTTGAAAGAGCGCATATGGGAATGTTTACTGAATTAGCTATACTTTATAGCAAATATAAGCCTCAACGTATGAGAGAGCATCTTGAACTGTTTTGGTCGCGCGTCAATATACCAAAGGTATGTTTTTGATTACAAAATTAATGAAAAAATTGATTCTTAGAAAAAGATAGAAGTTCTTTATATATTTTATGCATTGTAATGGTATTTTCAGGTACTTCGTGCAGCAGAACAGGCACACTTATGGGCAGAGCTTGTATTTTTGTATGATAAATATGAAGAGTACGATAATGCAGTACTTGCAATGATGCAACATCCCACTGAAGCATGGCGAGAAGGTCATTTCAAAGACGTGATCACTAAAGTGGCAAATGTAGAATTATATTACAAAGCTATACAGTTTTATGTTGAATATAAACCTCTACTTTTGAACGATATACTACTTGTACTCGCTCCCCGTATGGATCATACAAGAGGAGTTGCATACTTCAAAAGGACAGGACATTTGCAACTTGTAAAACCATATTTAAGATCCGTTCAGGCTTTAAATAATAAAGCAATCAACGAAGCATTGAATAGTCTGCTTATTGATGAAGAAGATTATCAAGGTCTCAGAACGTCGATTGACGCGTTCGATAACTTTGATAATATCGCACTTGCACAGCAATTAGAAAAGCATGAGTTAATTGAATTTAGAAGAATTGCTGCATATTTATATAAAGGAAATAATAGATGGAAACAGTCCGTGGAACTTTGCAAGAAAGATCGATTATTTAGGTACATCATCTCACAATATCTTTAAACTTCATCATATATTTTTGTTAAATAACCTATTGTATTATTTAAAATGTATATTTATTTTTATAATTTTAAACAGAGATGCTATGGAATATGCAGCAGAATCACGAAATGCTGAAGTTGCAGAAGAATTACTAGAGTGGTTCTTAGAAAGGGGATCAAAAGATTGTTTCGCAGCATGCCTATTTCATTGTTACGATTTATTACACCCTGATGTTATTTTAGAACTTGCATGGAGAAATCGCATTTTACACTTCGCCATGCCATATCTTATTCAAGTTGCACGAGAATATATAACTAAGGTAATAGTATTTATAATATAACTCTTTCTATTACAATAATTGTTTACAATACTACTCATATTTACTTTGTACTAGAATAGTAATTGATACATAATCTTCTTAGGTCGATAAACTGGAAGAAGCCGAAAGTCGGCGTATAGAAGAAACTGACCATCAAGAACATAAGCCTATGATTATGCGTATGTATTAGTTTTATTTATTTACACATACGCTAAAAAACTGTCACGTAACATCCGAAGGTTAAATATGTAATACTTCAATATGTTTCACATGTATTAATAATAATATTATTAATATTCTATGGGTATAGCGGAACCACAGTTGATGTTAACAGCAGGACCAGGTATGATGGCACCTGGTTATACACCACAAGGTGTATATGGAGCACCTCCCCAGAATGTTTACGCACCTGCTACTGCTGCTGCAGCGTACCAAGGTTATGGTATGTGAAATACAATGTGCAACGGATTAAATAACACAGATCAACAAAATCTACTTTTCTATAATATATAGGTAGAACAAGATTATTTCAATAGTCCATAATAATTATTATTAAATGCTACAACAATATCATTAAAAAGAAAGCATTGCCGTGAAACGATTGTAATATAATAAAAATAATAAATTCGAAATAAAATACAAAATATTTAAGCGCGAATTTCTAGTTTATGGATAATTATTTATAAAACGATTAATTTACTGTTAAAATAATCAAGTACATGTGGATCATTGTTTGTTATGACGGAACATAATGAAATTATTCAAAAAGAAAAGATATAAAAATATTTTGCAAATCACGTCATATATGGATCTTTAAGCCAATACATATACAATAGTTCATTTTAGCCATTCGTATTATATTCAGATTTTGTCGAGTTCAATTTAATAATTTCATTTGTTAGTTTGCAAAGTAGTCATGACAGTTTTACAGATTTATCAATGTATTGTATACGTATGTGCCTTTGTTTTAAGTATTGACAAATTTTTAGTTTAGGATAAAATAAAATTAATGGTCTTAAAAATACATGTAAGTTTCACTTTAATAAATATCAAGAAATTATGAAGTGCTTCCTTTTTGGTAAAAAAAAAAGAGAAAGAAACGAAAAATTGGCAAATTATGTGTAAATGACCATTAAAAAAACATAGATATTCGAAGTTGACGTTTGTTTGTATCCATTTATGAAATATGGTGAAAATATTATTCTGATACACGAGTTTTAGTAATAAAAGGAATCTATTTATCTAGATTCTTTAAAAAATTGTTGTCACAGTAAAATGTATGAGCCCCAAAATACTTAGCAAAGAAAATGAAAAAATTCGTCATATATCAGTACATCAGTATAACAGTGAAAAGAAGAATGAAGCTATGAAGTCTGAACTGTACGTAATGTATCTAGAAACTTTACTATAGGAAGATATAAAATACGTTTGTATGTCCACCAGTATATAAGTTTAGTATTCGTGTGTGTTGCTGTGGCATGGATAAATAAAAATTTAGTATTTGACTTGGCAGCCAAAATGTGAAATATAGAATAGTAACATTGTTATATGCTCTACTAAAAAACAAATAATAATGAAGGTAGTTCTCTTATATACTCAAACTAGGCAGAAAACTTGTATAATCCATCGAGAATGAAGAGACTTTTTAACAATTTTGTCATATTGATGTATCGATATATGCACTGCAACTTGTTTATGTTGGCTTATAACATTATTATCTCTTTTTTACACGTTAAATTAAAGCATGGTACACCTATAAGAAAACGTTCAAAGGTGTTAAGATTTATGAACTAATTGTAATTTTGTTTACATTAACGTGTTCAGTCTTTAGAAATGTAATTTGAAGTTTCTTTTTTACTTATTGTATTTGGTTAATATAATGTATGTATAGTATCCTATTCAGATGTATTGTTCGTTATATCATTGTATTAATGTATAATGAAATTATAATACAAGTATTAATGCAAGTTGAGAGATCCGATTCAAATGCATATGTAGAACATGACAGAATCGTATTGTTGACGTTTCTGATCGTTAAATAATTTACAATATTATCTGTATAAAATGCTCTTCTAATAGATCAGGATAAATGTGAAAGATATGTTGGAAAACTGAAACCTTTTTTTCTGGCACGTCTTACATTTAATGTTCCTAAAAGAGCTATCTCATTGTATAAGACATTTTGAGTAACAATTTTCTGTGTTATACATCTCACGATAAGCTAGAAGTATACACTTAGTAAATTGTGCTCATTATTCATAAATATAAAGCGAAAGTTGAAAATTAAGGAACCATAATATGATAATGTAACAGTACATTCTCAATAGTAATTGAATTTGAATTCACTATTAATCGAGTTGTTCTAGTACGACAAAGGATGTTTATGCAAATTCATAGTTTTATAGTTACGAAAAAAGAATTTAATACACAATTCGTTTATATGTAATTTATTTTGCATATTTATAACTTAAAATTATTTTAATATTAATTAATTATTAATTTAATATGTACTTCTCTCATTCTTGTTCGTCTCACGTATTTGTTTCTATTACTTGTTTTCATTTTTTCTATTTATTTTATAAAATATTTTCGTGTAATTTCCGAATTTGCAATTAAAATTAATTATAAAAGATGGAAGAAGTGTGGACATAAATAAAGAAATTTAGTTTGTTATTTCCTACATAAATTGATATATTTTATAAAATATTTAATTAACATATATTACTTTTGTAAAAACATCTGAAGTCTATCAATTACGTTTGAATAATGTTCGTTACAATAAACATTATTGTGTATCGTAAGACACTTTCGTTTGGCATTTATTGAATGCAGTAATTTTAGCTGGATGTGCTAAGGGGAAATGTTAAAATTAGATGATGCGAACGAGAATCTATTACATTCCTAATAATCACTTCATCTTCATTGAAATTATGTAATGGATAAAATTGTAGATTGAAAAGTGTATTTAATGCTGTTCTAAAAACACATAGTAATGTAATTGTATTATTGTTTGGATATTATGAATTATAATAAAATATTAGCAAATTTGGAAAGAAACGTATAAAAACTAGTTGTTAATTATACGTATATACATATATACAATCAAAGCAACGTCTCTGTATTAAAAATGAGTATAACATGTGAATTGTCATAATTAAATTTATTTCAATAAATAATGGTATCATTTGAATAGAATCTTTTTATAATAATTTTACATTTTTGCACAGTGGTGCATATGTTTCTCATATTTTTAATATAGAAAACAAATCTAAAAACTTTTTGTTTATATTGTATAAAAATATATTATTTAGTATATATGTAATCTTTCTACATTTTTAGTGAATGAAATGATAATGATTTTAGTAAGTTCTCAAGTAAAAAATTTACATCTTAAGATAGAGGATATTACATTACTATAAATATAATAAACGTAAACTGCAAGTATACCTTTTCATAAAATGCATATTTATTAATTTATAAATATTAAATGAAGGTGAGTTTATTCTTTTGTATTTTTTTAAATTGTAATAATTTAAAAAATGATATAAATAATATACATTCATATAGAATACATTTAATTTGTACATTACAGTTCATATACACGTCCACCTTTCAATTTTTTTATTGTTCTCTCTATGGGTTTTACAGAAAGATCTTTACCGAATAATTCTAACTTTACATTTTTTATATGAATATTCAAACGAACAACATCCTTTGGTATTGCTGAAATGTATGTAAATTTGAACATATAATATAATATAATATAATATAATACACATTAAATAGAGTATTTTGATACGTACTTCGAATAACATTGTCTTTGCCACAAATTCTAAAAGTGTTTTTAGTATCTTGAATAACTATACCACTCAACCCAATTAAACTGGGGCATTTTGAGCCTACAACTGATATTTTGGAACCATGGAAATCAGCTTTCATTAATTGCTGATTAATGTTTTCCCAATTTGGATCAGTTGGACTTACTGGTACATTAATGAAAAACTTGCTACCTAACATTTGTTGCATATAATTTAACCATAATTGATTCAGTGGTAATAAATCATTATATTTCATATCATTTTTACAACCAATTTTACGTAGTCCAAGTTGCATTCGTTTTCTGCTTGTTAATAGCTTTCCTTTACATCTTTTATTTTTGTTCCATTTATTTTTATGTTTAGTGAGAATAAAAGACTGAAACATAATAACATGTATGTATAATATTATTTTTTATATTTTACATAAGCAAACATTTATTAATATTCGTATGAAAATAACATTTTATTAATTAAATTTAAGCATTTCATTAAAGGATTTTATAACTTCACAGAGAATAAGATATAAATTCTTAAATAATCATGTAACATAAATTAATTCTATTAATCTAAAAAGGTAATAACAGTGTAGTAGAATTATATTTAACTATACCTTTCTTAATCCGTCTGCTATAGAATTAGTATCAGTGGATGGTAATGTATTTTGTAAAAAATTTGCTATATATTGTTCACTATTTTCACAAGTGCTGATTTGTTTTGTTATACTTTTTGGCAATGTTAAACACACACCATCTACAAATAGTAATAAATATTATTTACATTATAAATAATGATGTTCTCAGTGGCTGTTGGTATAATATTTTATAAATACATACAATTCAATCCTGACATCGTCACAGAAAATGTATTTTGAAAATTAGAATTCAAAATTGAACATTTGCAGAAGTACTGTTTTTATTAGGTTAATCGAGTTTCCAAAACATTCGAGGATACTGTGTGTGTTAGTACAATATATGTATATGTATATTGCATGCAAGAAGCGGTCACATCATTGGAAGACAGGACATCATAGCAAAATGTATAACAAGGTATTCCAAGTTATGTTACTTTCAGGAAATGAGGGGGGGGGGGGGTCCTGAGGTCATTTAATGTATGAACTTAACTTCTTCCTTAACGAAAATGCAATCTACGATTTTGTTTACGAGTTATTAACGAAAAATACTGACTAATGAGAGGTGAGCTCGGCTGGCATAAGGCAGCTGAGTAGCCAATGAGCGCAACTGAGCTTCAGCCGTCCATTGGCTCGGCCATTTTGCGCCAGCCGAACTCGCTTCTCATTGATCAGTGTTTTTCGTTAATAACTCGTATACAAAGTCGGGGATTGCATTTTCGCTAAAGAAAAAGTTACTTCAAACTTCAAGTGACCTCAAGAACACCTCATTTTCCGGAAGTAACATAATTTTGGAACACCCTATATACATTTTGTTATGATGCATGCATATTCACCCAAAAATTTAAAAATAATGTCTGTTGTACACTTTCTAAACTATATTGTATCTACTTTGTGGCATTATGTTTTTCGTCATGCCACACGTCAGCACAGTGCGCCCTCTGCTCGTGGACTCGTATTTGTATATATGATGTGGATGGAGGATTGACTTATATAAAAATTATATTAGGTTAATCGTGCAACTTGTAACGTATCAAAATAATTCATCAAAATGGTAAGCACTTATCTATCATTAAATTGAGGTCATTGTCATTTTACGCGAACATTGAAATCTTTCTTCGGCGAGATCGTGTCTGTGCACTTGCCACAGATGTCAATCACCCGCTCATGACTCTTACGCGTATGAATAAGAAATTAAAATCCTACATACGATGAAATAATTCGTTATTGTTTTAGGTACTTATCGCCGCAGCGGTCTGCACTAAAGCAGGCAAAAGTAAGTAATACCTTTCTTTTGTGTGTAATCACAACAGTCCATGTATATCTGTTTCACGTTTCATATTTCTTCACATTCATATGATCATATTTCTAATTATCAAATAATTATAGACTTATATGCCACTTAACCCATATGAAGGTAATAGAAATAGATGCGTTTGTAACTCTCGTTTTGTAATACATGCCCAAAATTTCATAAAAGAAGTCTGTTGAATTAGTTGATAATATAATAAATTAATTAAGATATTTCCGTAATCTGCTTATTAGTACAAGCGCTATAGAATTGAATTAGTTCAAGACCAATAGATATGTCATATTTCAAAGAACAACTATTTATGAATTCTTTCTTTTTAAATAGCGTAAAGCATATTTATTAATTTAATGCTATTAGGTCATTCAGGAAGTTCTGCGGTTTTCATAGGAATATATAGGTTCAAGGATATAATCTTTAAATAATGCAAAAATCTACTGGAGGAGTTGGGGAGATGTAAGAAACCATGGAACTGTTTGAGCCTACATGACCTAATACATTTCTATAGTATTAATATAGGGCAGAATTTATATTTCTATATATGTCACTGATTTAAATGCTAATATAAATGTAACAAAATTTCAGCCATTATTTCTCGTCAGTTTGTTGAAATGACAAAAGCCAGGATAGAAGGTTTACTTGCTGCATTTCCAAAGTTAATGAGTTCTGGTAAACAGCATACATTTGTAGAAACAGAATCTGTAAGATATGTTTATCAACCACTGGAAAAAGTATACATGTTATTAATTACAACAAAAGCTAGCAATATATTAGAAGATTTAGAAACATTGAGACTTTTTGCAAGAGTTGTATGTATATTTTTAAATATAAAATTAATAATTATTTGTCATTTATTTACATATATTAGACATTTAATTAAATTTATAGATTCCAGAATACTGTAATTCAATAGATGAGCTGGAAATAGCTGAGAATGCATTCAATTTGATATTTGCATTTGATGAGATTGTTGCTCTTGGTTATAGAGAAAATGTGAATTTAGCACAGATTAGAACATTTGTAGAAATGGATTCGCATGAAGAAAAAATATATCAAGCAGTAAGAATGACTCAGGAAAGAGAAGCTAGAAATAAAATGCGTGAGAAAGCAAAGGAATTACAGAGGCAAAGAATGGAAGCAAATAAAAAGAGCGGTGTTAAGAATCCTGGCTTTGGTAATTCATTTGGAAGTAGTAGCAATTTCACACCGACTCCTAGTGTAGTGGGAGATACTGCTAACTTTGTACCGGAACCAGTTAGACCTGCATATACACCATCACAGTAAGAAAGGTTATAGTACATTCATAATAATATTCAATAATCTTGTTTTAAAATCATTTTCATTATTCTCAAAGGAAACCAGCTAATGCCGGGCCAGGTGCTATGAAATTGGGAGGAAAGTCTCGTGACGTTGATACTTTCGTTGACCAATTGAAAGAAGAAGGAGAAAATGTTGTGACTACACCTTTATCAACATCAGATGCAAAACCATCAATTGCCCCACAGACAATTCATACAGAACTGTAAAAAATTGCTTGATGTATTTTCAATATTCTGTAATGGTTTGATATATTATGTAAATGTTTTTCTCATTTTAAGAGTTCATCTACGTCAAGAAGAACGACTCAATGTACGAATTGGTAGAGATGGTGGGTTGCAACACTTTGAGCTGCATGGATTGGTCACACTACATATTTCAGATGAGAAATGGGGACGAATTCGTGTACAATTAGAAAATAGCGATTCAAGAGGAATTCAATTACAAACACATCCCAACGTAGACAAGGAACTATTCAGATCGCGTAGCCAAATAGGTCTAAAGATTCCTGCAAAACCATTCCCATTGAATACTGATGTTGGAGTACTGAAGTGGCGTTTACAAGCTCAGGACGAAACAGCGTTACCTATTTCAAGTAAAAATAATTCGATTAAACAAACTGTAACCATATAAATGAATTTCTTTCTACCTGTTTACTTAATCTTATATTATAACATTGTATTACAGTAAACTGTTGGCCTTCTGAAAATGGGGAGGGTGGATGCGACGTCAATATAGAGTACGAATTAGAACAAGTTAATCTTGAACTAAATAATGTACAAATAAACATTCCTCTGCCCATTGGCTGCAATCCCATAGTAAGCGAATGTGATGGGCAATACACACACGAAGCTCGACGAAATACCCTTGTGTGGTCTCTACCAATAGTAGATGCATCTGCAAAATCTGGTTCAATGGAGTTCTCAGCACCTTCTTCTACTCCATCCGATTTTTTCCCCCTTAACATTTCATTTTCGTCGAAGACATCGTACGTCAACATCAAGGTACAACATATTTTACATATTTTTATTATATTTGGATTTTAGAGGATTGATACAATTTGTATCTTTTTTAGGTGACAGAAGTTTTGCTTGTTGAAGATGAAAGTCCTGTAAAACACTCAGTAGAAACAGTTTTCTTTACTGACAACTATGTAGTGGTATAAATACACGGAGAACAAGTTAGCTATTTGTGTTAAATGTGTACAAGATTACCAAGCTAATCGCTGGCCATCGACACTTCAATAATAAATATTTTTTGCTTAATTATCATCGCAATAACAATTTTGTTGCATCGATTTCAAGCACTGTTTTCGTCAATGATGGGGTATACTAAAAGAATACTAAACATTTATAAATACTAGATACCCTATAAAAAAAGAAGTTCCATTTAATACTTGGCTAATGTCAAACCATTAAAGAAAACTGTACATAAATATTTTATAATTGGTAATGAGGAAACGTTGAAAGTCTTTTCACATTTTACAAGTTAATTGTATTGCCTATAAATAAAATTTCAGTTGTAGTAGTTTAAATTTTTAATTCAAGAAATTGTTTTCTTATACATTTTAAAAACCGTTATGATACTTTATCATAAAATAGAAAATTAAATATTAGTGTATGAAAAAGTATAGCAATATTTTTTTGTAAGGTATATACATAAAAAGAATATATATATAACTATAAAGCCATAATAACAGCAGAAAATAATAAATAATCATGTTTTAACAAATAAAAAATTTATTAAAGCATATAATTGCATTGAACCTTTTTAGTTACTTCATAATAGTATTATTAATAGCATTTAATGTTTTCATATTATTCAATTTTAAAACTGAAACATATTTATTGCTATATTCGTTTTATGTAAACATTGATAAGAAATGTAATTATATATGCTATACAATATAGAAATAAAGAAATACATTTCCGATACAATACATTTACTTTACATGGCCGACTGCTTCTTCTTGAAACCAATGTTAATATAAGACATAAATGCTTGTGTATATGTATACAAAATATTAATCGACAGTTTTTAAAAAGGTTTGTGGAACCTTCATTGTTATCTGCATTTACCACGTATTAACAATTAACGAACGTTGCTTCACAAAAATGGAAAGTATATTTCGTTTGCTAATTAGTACTCGGTCCTTAAGAGATATGTACTATAAATAATTATACAGAAATGAAAATAATATACGTTTATTAAAATGTTAAGATATAAATATTAATTCTCTATTTGTGTAACTCTTTGAGTCTATAAAAGCATATAATTGTACTTTGTTATAAGGGGTCATTAACCACTTGTTGTAATAGATAATTCTCAATAACTGCTTTAGCTGAAACAATGAATAATGATTTTTTAAATTAACGATCGTTATAATACATCATTCAAAGTATTTTTTTTACATATATGTTATTTACCAGTCAATGAATTGTTTAATACTGCTGCATGATAAGCACTTATGTTATGTATATTACGTTTTGTAACATCAGCTCCCCGTGACAATAATTCATAACACACATGTGAATGGTTACCATGTGCTCCATACATCAGTGGAGTATTTCCTTCCTAAATAAAATTCACTATTATTTTGGAATTCTTAATCAGTTAATAGTATAATAATTTGTACCTCATCGCTTGCATTTGAATCTGCCTCATGGTTTAATAATAATTTTACAAGATCATGATGTCCATAAGCAGCTGCCAAATGCAAAGGTGTTTCTCCATTAACACCACGATAGTTTTTATTAGCACCAGCTTTAAGCAGCTGTCTTGCACTCCCTAATTGTCCATATCCAGCAGCCCACATAAGACCAGTTAATCCTTTTTCATCAGGTAAATCCACGGTATCTTCATATAATTCGTTTATGAATTAATATATTATCTGAATACAAACAATATATAATTCTTTTAAGTTACCATACTTGGATGTATTTGTTCAGGAGTCAGTTCTCCTTGCCCAGCCAATGTGTGAAATGTAATATCACTATTACTATAAAGTTGAGGTATTTCTGTCTGTGTATTACCTCTTTGCAAATTTGTGAGTAAAGTAGGTGGCTGAAAAATATTTTTGAGTAAATATACATCTTAATACATCTCAAGTACAATATAAGTAGTTACTTTGTAAGGTTGAAAAGCGCTTGTCCTTGTAGCATCTTGCCATGCCCCTGGTGCCCAATGCCATTTATTTTCTATGGGTTCTGATTTACATCCAATATTTACATTTTCTGGCTTACAAATTAATGGCCTTGGTCTGATACCAATTGCTGACTCTGCTCCATCATGTGTATTACCTTTACTTTCGATAGCAATAGTAGTAGTGGTAGATGTATTTGTACTAACTGCTATTGTTACTGTTGTAATATTATTGTTGCTCAACTCTTGATCTGACTCTTCTAGTTTTTCTTCTTTCATGATTAATTCTGAATGGATTTGATTCTCCATATCGTTACTAATTTGTTAATGAACAATGATTATTACAATGTATATGAACACAACTGAAAAGGCATAATAAATTCTATGTGATAAAGAATAATCTCTTGCAAATGTTTAATTTTCATCTTTCAATTTGTTTATATACTGGCCGGTATACAAAAAAAGAACATGCTTACCTATAAAATATTTTAATACTTTAACCTAAAGAGTATAATATGTTGTGTTTTGTTTAATTCCTTCCATGTGACCGTGTTTAAGAACAATTCTATCACCTTTCCGATTTTATATGGGTTACATTAAATTTTCTGCATAACGATTACATGTTTATTGTTGTAATTGATGTATATACACACACACACATAAACATTTTTCTAAATCTGTTCATACACTGTAAAATGAAGTTGCTTAATACATCTTCAGTATTTTCAATTTAAAACATAATCATATAAATTTAAATTTAATTACATGACGTACGATTATGACTACAAGATATTTATTAAATTTAATTTATATATTTTCATTAAATATGAATAACAATTTCTTGTGTGGTACATTATGTAGAAAGTGTCACGAGCGTGATGAGGCTATGAGAGCGTAATCTTTTGTGAAAACAAAATTGTAATAAATGGATTTTTTAAAAGATATCCTTTAACATTAATAGTAATCTCTTAAACAGTTAATGTGACTGATAAACACTTACAGTTAACATAATTGTATCGCTTCAATATGAGTAATAATTTGAGATCTGCAATATTGAATAAGGTACTACATCATTATTTTACTTTGACTTGAAAAATATAATTTTACACATTTAAAATTATTAAATGCAAGACAAGTTTCCATTAATTTTATGTAGGTTATGTTAAATTTTTTTGTTATTTACCGGTCACTTCAAAAGCTGATTAAAAGCATATTAATTATATGTCATCATGTTGCAATACATTCTGTTTAAAAGTTATTTTATAATTTTATGTAAAGTATACAAAATTTGTGGAATAAGTACGATTGTATGCTATGGAAACTTATTTCTGTCTTTCTTTCTAGGTTATGAAATCGTTACATAGTGTAAACAATGAACATCGACATAAGATTTCGACGGCGCTTTATGTAAATCTCAATCAAACAAATGACACGTATTATTTTGCATTTCCATTGAAATCAATCTACTATAATGCAATGGATGATATACAAAACATTACAAGAAATGATTTTGAAAATACTATTGATCATATTACAGTAGAAAATAATATTGCTTATTTTGCTATACCAAGAAATCAGTATATAAAAACGATTATAGAAAATAATCTTTCTGGTCCATCACCACCAGTCATTCCCGAGAATAGTAAAAATATTATAGTAGAATTTAGTTCTCCGAATATTGCTAAACCTTTTCATTTAGGACATTTACGTTCTACAATTACAGGGAATTACATTGCTAATGTAAACAACTTCTTACAAAATAGAGTTAAGAGATTAAATTATTTGGGAGACTGGGGAACACAATTTGGTTTTATTCAACTAGGAATTGAACTAGGAAATATTGATAGTAATGAAATTAATGCAAATCCTATTAAGTCTTTGTATAAGGCATATGTATTAGCTCATGAATTAGCTGAGACAGATCCAACAATGAATGACCGTGCTAAAGAAATATTTAGGAAATTGGAATTTGGAAATAGTACTACTTACAAAGAATGGCAAACATTTAAAGATTACACTGTACAGGAATTGGAGAAAACATATAAGAGATTAGGTATATCATTTGATGAGTACCATTGGGAATCTATGTATACTGCATCAAATACAAAGAAGATTATTAGCTTAATGGAAGAAATGAAATTATTAATGCTAGATAAAGAAAATAGAAAAGTGATAAGTGTAACTGCAGATAGAAATATACCACTTATTAAAAGTGATGGATCTACTTTGTACATAACTCGAGATATTGCTGCTGCAATTGATAGATTTGAAAAAAATAATTTTGATGCCATGTATTATGTAGTAGATAATGCTCAGACTGATCACTTTTTAAATTTAATGCAAATTTTAAATCAAATGAAATTACCTTGGGCAAATAGATTAAAACATATCAAGTTTGGAAGAGTTCGTGGGATGAGTACAAGAAAAGGAACTGCAGTATTTTTGGAAGATATATTAAACGAAGCACAGGAAATTATGAGAGAAAGACAAATGATAAAAACTAGTAAATATGTTTCGTTTCTATATTTGTAATACTATTCATGTAAAAGTTTCTTTTAAAATTTAAATAATTCAGCTCAATGTAGATAAGTCAAATTAAATGTAACATAAAATGAGTAATCATTTTCTTTCAGCAACTAAAGTTTCTTTAGATGAAATGGATAAGGTTTCTGATATTTTGGGTATCTCTGGTATACTCGTTTATAATTTGATGCAAAGAAGAATGAAAGACTATGAGTACAATTGGAATTTAATGTTTCAAGTAAATCATTTTGGTAACTCATTATTTTTATTAGTTATATGTTTTATATCTACATAATATAAATTATTATTAGATGAAAGGTGATTCTGGAATAAAATTACAATACGTACATTGCCGCTTAACTAGTTTGGAACGCTACTCTGGTGCCACTTTAACGACAGAATGTGATCCAAGTCTTTTAAAGGAACCAGAAGTTGATGACTTAATTATATTGATCAGTAGATTTGATGAAATCATACTTCAATCTTACGAACAATTCGAGCCATGTGTACTAGTGGTATATCTTATGCAGTTAAGGTCAGTATCACTACAGTCAATGAAAAATAATAATTTTGTATATATCAAACAATTCAAGATAGTTCCTCATATCACAACATTTCTTTTAAAATAGTAATACAATTAATAAAGCATTAAAAAAGTTGAGAATGAAAGGTGAACCATCAGACGTAGCAAATCAAAGATTACTGTTATTTCATACATCACGACTGATTCTCGCCGAAGGTATGAAATTACTTGGTTTAACACCATTAGAGAAAATGTAAATGAAGTATTCTGTACAATGTAGATTATTTGTTATATTGAAAAATATATATAAAAATTTATAAAGGATTATCATGTTTTATATTTACAGCATCTTTTTCGATATTTATTGGTATTATTCGAAAGAGGAAAGTTCAATGCAGTATGCGAATGTCAGGCTATCATTGACAAAAATCATCTAATGACATAAAACTACTTGGATTTTATTGCTTCGGTACCATGAATTTTTACCTTACTTTCTAAGATTTATATTACTAAATATCTGCATAATTCTCATGAAATCTGACATTCCTGCGCTGCATTGAACCTTCTTATTTTGAATGATACCAATAAACATCGAAAAAGATGCTGATTTAAAGTAGTAAGTGTCACCCCATGAACCTATGTTTTCATCTTATTTTGTTGGTAACTGTGTCCTCTACCGTTACCTCCACACTAGGGAACCTGCCACCTGTCTCAGAATTGTCTCTGTATCATCTGTAGACAATTTTGACGAATGGTTTGAGCGTTTTTCCACAGCAGGAATTGGCGCTATAGGGAAGTTTGAAAATTGCAGTAAATTCGTACCGGATTTTACATTGCCTCTTATGGGAAAAGTGGCACGAATTATTTGTTCCGATATTTGGTATTGAAACATGAAATCGAAAATGTTATTACAAGTACGTTGCTGGAGATCCTTGTTGGATTAATAAAAATGAGGATCATTCGATTTTCAGGAAATGGGTGTGGACATTTCTGTACTTTTAGAATATTTTTGAGCCGTCAAATTTCCCCGAAAAAGGTAGATTCAGAACAAGTAGAATTCCGATTATCCATATGCTTGAAAGCGAAACAATGTCGAATAATGATCATCGATAATCATCCGGATAATCGAAACTCTGCTGTATTTAATACAATTTTAACTGATTGATTTATTGATTAGCTATACTTCGTCGTTCAACAAACGAAATTATCTCAATGTTGGTTATCGAAACAAATAAAAGATACTTTACAAGAATTAACAGAAATCTATTCGTATAATTTTCAATGTACAGAAAAATGAAAGAACAATATTAACGTTTCTTCCACGTGAATTTTCTTCGAGCTCCTTCCTGTCCAAACTTCTTTCTTTCACGTCTTCGAACATCCTTTGTCAGAAGGCCAGCTATATAAGCACATAAAACACGTTTTAGAACACATTTTCCATTAATCTTAAGAATATTTTCTAATTAAAGGATCTTATTAGAATAATTCTTATTTTCATAACAACGAAAATTTTGTTTAAATATACTTATTAACTGCATAACTGATTCTGGAAATCTTTCTGGTTCGAAAGTATTTTCGCAATATTTTTCTTAACAATTTACAAATTAATGAATTCATATTGTGCACATGCAGTAAAAAACGTTCTAAAATTTTTGAAACGTAATAACATAATGTATACATTTTTCATGTAGTTGAAATAACTAAAGCGTTACCAAATGAATTTAATGACCGTTCTCAATGCCACTTTGTGAATTGCACCTAGAAATTAATGCTTTAATAAAGAGCGCGCAGTAATAACTCCATGCGGGTTTCTTTGTGTATTATATATATATATATATATATATATAAATTTCAAAATTTATTACCGAAAGCTTGCTTTCTTCCCTTTCTAAATTAGTGGTTTGATTTGATCTAAATTATAAGTAAATCTGTAATGAAAAAATTTATATTTTTCTTACCAATTCTCATTTTTTCTATCATCTCAGCATCGACAAAGTTTCGAAGCCCATGTGCAATTCCCCAACGAACAGCACCGGATTGTGCAGAAGGGCCGCCACCAGAAACGGTTGCTTCAATATCAACTTTGCCGCCCATATCCGTAAATACTAATGGGAATACAATCTGCAAACAAAATCAAATCACGTTAATTACACGGCAAGAGAGTGCTCGACTCTTATTCAGAAATGAATAAATTTGATTATCCACGAGAGAATCGAGAGTACATGAATCCGAACCGAATTCGAATGTTATATACAGTTTTAATAAAAAGGATAATATTAATTTAATTACCTAAATAATTTAGAATTTCTTACAGTGAATCGGGTCCATTGATAATTTTGATAAAACTATTCGAATAATTGTTGTATTGCGTCAATTTAGCCACTATACAACCATCGAGAAGGACTTTATGAAAAGAACAACGGTTTAGGAATCTTCCGATACTAATTATTAAATTAAGTGGTTCGTTATAAATATCTATCTGAAATGTCATAAATATTATTTATAAAATGTACAACTACTAACATCATTATTTCGTTACATAACAATTACAAAGCATTGTTAAATTTGTATAGTAGGTGTCCCTTTTTGTTTTCACTTTCACCTCCACTGTTCGTTTTCCCCTTATCGATCGTTCTCAAAATACTTCGTTTTCAAGACATCCTCACAGAAGGTTCATTGATCGAGCCGTTTTTTTTTGTTGCAATTATCATTTAATTTCAGCACGAATCCGAAATTGATATACGGGGCCGAAGTATTTGCGTATGTTCAATGTCAGTACCTAAGGGGGGACGTGTCAGTTTCGTTTTTCCTTGGTCAGATTCTTCACAACATTTTCCAACGTTTTGTTAGTGTCCAAAAGCTGCTCCTTCAACGACTTGATGGTTTCCTCGTAGGACTGCAGCTTGTTGGCCAGGTTCTCGACGACCAGCTGCAAATTCGAGTCCGAATATTCCTCGCTTTGCTGTCTCATCCACATCACGTGGTCGCTGAGACTGATACTGTCATCGTTCATGAACGGTATATTCTTCTGAGCGATTTCGTACGCCGCCTTTAGGATGTCCTTCGGCAGCCTCTTCTCCAAAGGGTTCAGCGGTTTCACCACTAGAACTCTCTTCCTGTTCTCCACGTTGATCTTGTGGTCGGACATCCACTTGCGAAAAGCGTACGGTATGGAACTGTTGTGAAGGACCATCTCCGTGAAGAGGATCAGTTTGGTCTGTCGCACCAGTTTCGTGAGGCCGGCATGGTTCCTCAGCCCTTGAATGTCGTGGACGGCGATGCCGACCAGCAGGTTCATCAGGATTACGGTAACAAACACGATGAACAAAGTGAACAGGATCTGCGAGCAAACCGAGAGAGGATGGTAAATCACGAACGGTCCCTCGGTCTCCTGGTCGATCTGCGTGATCAGACCCTCGAAGTCCAGCTCGCCGGCCATCATGGCCAGCACTTTGATCAGTCCGGTGAACGGGTTGCCGAACGATGGTTCCCCGACGAAGATCACGCAGAAACTAACGGTGAAGCCTATTAGCAGCCCGGAGTAGGCCAGCAACAGTTTCGCGAACTCGAACTGTATGTGGGTGAACATGGCCACGTAGGTGCCGAAAGCCGGCAACTGGCCGACCATCAGCATCAGGTTGGTCCACGCGCAGAGTATCGCGAACGCTCCGACGTAGTTCTGCCAATCGTAGGTGCGGCCGGTGTACACGAACGAGGTGACGAACACGCTGATGATGACGACACCGTCCAGGACGTTGTCGATGTTCGAGAAGTACTGTTTCGCCGACGTGTATACCATGAAGCCGAATATTTTCCTGGGTATGGAGATACAGGTGAAGATGAACAGAAGGTACCACTGGATCTCGATGGCAGGCCTCCTGAACAGAAAGCCGGACAGCCGTTTGCTGTTGCAGATCTTCGAGCTGCTGGCGTCGTCGTAATTGTAACACTTGTAGGCGAGCGCGGTGAGCACGTAAGTGGTCATGCAGATCACGGTCATGGCGTACAGGAGGATCCTGAGCAGATAAAACTTACGGATCTTCTCCCATTTCAGATGGAGGAAAGCCATCACCAGCGGATGCGACAGCAGGTCTTTCCGGCGTTCTTGCACGAAGGTGTTGATGAAGCTGGTCTCGCATTGGTTGCCGCTGGGGAACAGCAGGTCGAAGTGCAGCCTCATCTCGAACTCCCTGTTGTGGGGCACGGGTCTCCGGAGCGTGATCGACGCGTCGAGCCTCTGCCTGAAGACCTGCAGGGACTCGGGTATCTTCCTGAGTATGATGTTCAGAGCGGACAAGCCCGCGCTGGTGGTCGCGCTGACATCCGCGCCAGCCCAGATCAACACGTCCACGCAATGGGACTGTTCGTTGAGCGCGGCGACATGAAGAGGAGTGAAGCCGGTCCGGTCGGCGGCGTTGACCAGGGCGCCGCGTTTCAGCAGGACGTCGACCAGCTTCGCGGAGGAATGGGTGGTCATCACGGCGAAATGTAGCGGCGTCCTGTGCGCCCTGTCCACAGCGTTGATGTTGGTACCGGGCGAGTCGAGCAGCAGTTCGACGCACTCGATGGACTGGACGAAGCAGGCCACGTGAAGAGGCGTCTCGCCCATATGGTTCTTCTCGACGACGCTGGCTCCGCGGTCCAGCAACAGCTTCACTATCTCGACCGCGCCCGCTCTGATCGCGGAGTGTAACACCGGCTCGACGATCTCCTGATAAAGGCAGGTGGTCGGTTTCGCGCCGTTGTCGAGCAACACGCGCGCAGCGTCCGCTGAGTTCCTGTGAATGGCGAAGTGAAGAGGCGTGTAGTAATTGATCGGATTTCGGCAATTCACGTCGGCGCCCTGTTTTATCAGGTGCTCGATACAGGTGACATTACCGCTGAGGGACGCTGCGAGGACCGCGTTCATGCCGGTGCAGGGCACCGCGTAATCGGGGCACGCGCCGATCTGCTCGAGCTTCGGCAGCAGGTGCGTCATGCCTCTGTAACAGCACCACACGTAGGCGATGTTCTTTATCCGTTCGCCGGCCGGTAACTCTGGCAGCGCGTTGCACTTCTCCAGCTCGAGCAGCAGCTTCATCTCCGCGGTGGTGAGGATCGACCACATTCTCGAGGTCAGGTCATTCCCGTTGATGTGAGCCTGCCGGAACACGTCCAGGTTGTCGTAGAACAACGACTCGTCGACCGGCGGCGGTGTACCGGCGTCGATCTCGATCCGATCGTTCACCGCGTCCGTCCGAGGAGCGTCGTTGAACACGATCTTCTCGGAGTTGCTGTTCTGTCTGTATCTGACGGACCTGAACGTCGGAGCTAGCCGCGTTGACAGAAGATCGTTCGAACGGTCGTTCAAGTTGGACATGGAACAATGCCGGACCTTTCCATCGAGGGCCTGCGGCAGCTTCAAGGTGTGCACGGTCGCTTGTTGCTCGTCGAGCTCCTTCTCCACCCGCAGGTCTTTGTCTTCGTCGAAGTAGAGGCAGGAACGTCGGCTCTTCAGTCTGGTCAACGAATAGTGTCTGGTTCGCTTTTCGTGGCTCGTCAACGATTTTATCATCCTCGTCCGGATCGTTCTGTCAACATCGTCGTCGACCACCTCTGCGTCGTTCTTCTTCGCCGTTGCTCGCCGATAATCGTTCTCGTCGAATGACAGGCGACGATCCCTCAGGCTGGTCAACGAGTAACACCGCGGTATTCCCTCGTTGTTCACCGACGATGTTCTCAGGCTGATTTTGGGCAGATTCTCCGCTATCTTGTCCTCCATTCCTCCCGTTCAGTAGCCCCTTTTCGCCGTGGACGTGGAAGAAACTGCGACGTAACGCAACGCACTCTCCGCTGTCGCGTACCGCAGCCACGGTGGAACGTTCATGCCAATCGTCATACCTCGGCCTCACTCTTTTCTTCGTTTATCACGTCACGTCCCAAAGTCATTTGGATCACTTTAAGAGAATGCTCCCGTCATTACGGTACACGCGACTGCTGGTGTCACTCGTCCGAGTGACTTATATTGGTCGCCTCCGTATGGGATTCATTCTATATATAAGCTGATAGGAAAAGACACGCTTCCATTCGACGGATTGTCCTTCGTCGAATAGAGACCTTGAACTTAAAAACCAACGGAACAGATGTCACAACGCTAGCCGGTGTTCGTTGCGACCGACAAGACTTTCTCTGGCTCGGTCTTCGACGGAGTCTCCTCTGCCCTTTGTTCCCCCGCGGGTCAACGGGATTCTCGATTCCCTTTTTTTTTTTCCTTGAAAGGTCGATACTCCGAACTCACGGTTGTCTTCCAATGCTACCTCAAGTGCCGCGTCTCCTCGTGGCTATCTGCGCAGAAAGTTTCGACATATGGTCTTCGTTCTCCTCTTTACCTTTCCTCGAACACTCTGAACGCATTTGGATAAAGAACGATCTCGAGGATTGAAATCAACGTGGGTTCTCCGAGAAAAAGCTAGCTGTTGCTCAACCGCTTATTTCGTTCACTTCAGTCCGAGCTTCTACAAGTACTATCGGGGCAGCTAATTGTGTAAAATATAAAATCACGTCATACCTAGCAACTAAGTTATGCAAGAACGTCGGTCATTAGTATTGATTGGTTCCGTCATATGCTGAACAAAAATCACTATGATCGAACTACGATTGAACGGAGCTAATTTGCCCGGTGCGGCGCGCGCGTGTTCGCCGTAATCGCTCGAGGAAAGCGAAACGGGGAAGAGGACACGAAGAATTACGAATTCCGCACGACGCGATTCCGGTTCGCCCGCGAAACGAGCCATTTGCATGCGGAGAACTTTTCAACTTTGTATGAGATATGTTGTCGCAATTATGGTAATTATTGTGCGCGAACTGCCGGTGCATAAGCCTTGCGAGCAAAGCGGGACTCGACACGCTGAAACGAACGGCTCTCGTAAATTTTTTAAGAGTGAATCTGTTTCTTCGTATCGCGGAGAGAAAAGTGATAAAAAATTGAGTACAGTCCCGTCGATCGTGCTTCGATCGAAGTGTTTGAAATTGTCAATGCGAGTCGCGTGCGTAAAAAAAAACAAAAAACATTAATATCGTAACTACTCGTTTCTGCACGAACGAAAGGCAATATAAAATTCACGAACAAATAAATTACATGTATATGTGTTCCGAAGCGCGCGTGGCCATGTCCATAAACACGTTCTTATCGAATTTAAATGAATTATTTACGCGTGTCTATGTTTTAGTGTTACTCGAGTTCGCTACTTTACTTTTAGTTAGTTACTTTACTTTAGTGTTACATCGAACAACGTTAGAAATCAACGAACGAAAACCGTAGATTTTTCTGAAGATCTGACATTATTCGACCCCACGATCAACTTCAATTCTCGATAATCGAATACCAAATAACGATTTTGAATTCTTACATAGGGCAGCCGCCATCTTCCATTGTCGCAGCGTCTGTGCCGATTGCTTTTTTGAAGATTATAGTATTCGATTACAGTTTTACTGGAACGATTCACTGTCACATCAACGAAGCTGTACGTTGATTTCACTGGGTGTGCGATTTTCGACGTTTCGTACGTCAAACGAACGTTTGCCGATGATATTTCGAATCACTGATCGATTGGGATCGATGATAAAAGAAATGAAAAATCAAGTCGAGAAGTCGAAACCGCGGAGACACGTAACGACTGGACAAGAGTCCGCGCGGATGTGAGCCTTTAGACAGATCCACCGGACTTAAAGATGTTCCGTAAAATCTAGATACACTCACGGAGCCTGAAACACAGCGTCCTTGTTCAATTCCATCACGGTTGGTAATTGTGCGCTATCATCGTGCAGTCCGTAAGATGTTCATGATTTCAGACGAATTGGAACCGGTTTTTCTCTCTCCAGCAGTTCAGAACCGTTTCACGAATTTCAATGGGCACATCCGAATATGCTGGATCTAAACTAGGTTCTCGCCGCCATCTTGGTCATCGCCGTGCATTGAAATACTTTGCACAATGTGCAAATCGTCGCTGCACACGCGACACCGTTTGTTCTGTTTAAACTCATTCAGTATCAATGAAATCAAACCATTTTTATTTGCATAAGTGTTTAGTAATTACGAAGGTCGAAATAAAAAGGAATCGAACCTTTGAAAATCGTGTAAACTATCCTCGTACTGTGAATGTTTATGCATTTGCAGACAGTTCAAGTACGATAGTAGGCACGATAAAAGATAAAATGTTAAGATAAAGAACAAATAAATTGATAGGGTGTTTTCCAACTGGGAAAATAAATTCGAACTTGCGAAACGCGTTTTAAGCTACGAGTTTGTACTTACAATATTATAATGATTACCATTGTAGTAAGCGAGGGTGGCCTTTGATTACACACACAATGTTAGTAGTTTGCTAAAGTTATTGTTTTAAGTTCGATGGTCCGAACCTGTGCCAAGAAACAAGGCATTGTTAAAACGTTCACGTATTGCGAAGGATTATTTTACGAGCTCTAGGATAATCCTCGAGCATGAGTAAACCAAATTCGTGTTCAGCATTGCGTATCACAAAGCAGAAGTCATATTTTATCTTGCTTCTTGAAGGACATACTTAATACTTATCGAAATGAAGGTGTTAATGGCTCTTTCATTGATCCATTTCAAAAAGATACTTTTCGTCTTGTAAGCTAGTCGATTTTCCAGATTTTCTAGAATCAACTAATAATCGCGTGTTCCATGAGGAATTTTATATGTTTGTTATCTGCGGTTCAAAAATATCGCACACGCATTAAATCTCATTGACTTGCGTTCTGATGAAATTATCATGCCGGTATTCAAATGTCTATTACCCTTGGTAGAACAAATTGGTTGGTAACAGTGTCACACGTGGGATCTACGGATCCAGCGAAACGTAATCGTTTTTCATTACCGATACATTAACTGTTAAGTGTGATCAAATAATTGAAATCATTGGGACAATTTGTAATGATTGACAACCTTTTCTATGCACAGAAGATTTTCATATGCAAATGGCGTGCAACTAGACTAGTCAAGGCGGATCAACGACGTGCACTATCGTTCGAATTATAATTTGCTGCGTCGAGAAATTAGGTTTTTCAACATATTTTGAAATGTAGTTGACAACAACTGAAGTTAGCAAAATCAGTCGACTCATCCTTAACATGACTAGACAAACTAGAGGATGCATTTCTGGAATAGAAATTGTAAATCATTTTGGAAAATTTACATTTTAACAATAGCTCACGGATAGTAGAATGAAAATCGAGTAGATTATTGAAACTACTGTTGATATTTTTGAGTAGACTGTACAACATCGGTGATGCAACCGAGAGGGGGGTGATTTTATATTAAAAAAAAAAAAAAAACAAATCGAAAACAAAGAATAAAATTTTTTCAATTGAGGTTTTGTCGTAGCGAAAATCGATTTTGAATATTCAGCATTTTCGACCATTTTTGCATTAATAAAGTTAGTAACTAAATCACAGGTTTTATTTTCACTTAAATCCACTTTGAATCCATAGACTGAAATGAGTAACGCAGTACATAATATTAGCACTAATTGTATTAGTACTATTTACAAGTAACATGTGATATGTATCGAGATCCATTCATCTAAATCATAGTTACTTGTATGCCTACTCGCTGAATATTCAAAATCGATTTTCTCGATAACGAAGCCTCAAATGAAGAAATTGTATTTCTTTTTTCGAGTAGAATCACATTCTTCTCGGTTGCACCATCGACGTTGGGACACCCCGTATACTGTGGTATTTATCTCATTCACGAATGTATTTCATAATAAACTGTAAATGATACTTTTCGGCAAAACAGCTAAATTCTTGCTTCGGAACTTGTTGACCGAGCTCGAGGCTATATCGACAAGGATAGCTAAAGAAGCACGTGTTTGAATGCTTAATTACCGAAAGATAGACCGAGGTATCGGATTCTGAGAAGTAGTTATCAAGCGTTTTTGTAATTAAAACTTGTTAACGATCATTCAAAGAAAATGTTTCTCGCGAATTGCATCGACGCAATGTTTTTCTCTTATTTCTGTTCAGAATACCATGGAATCATTTTAATTATAAACTCAATAAGTGAAAGTTGAAAGTCTAACCCGTGGTAAGACACGGATTATTTTAGGTCAGTCAGCATCCACAAAAATTTCCACGGGAACAAGTTCGATAAATTTTTTTATATGTCCTATTAATTTTACACACCAGACACAAGTAAATGTCAAACGACCGGTTTCAAATTGTTTATCCTGCAATTATTAACAGTAGATAGATGTATTCGAAAATTATGCAAAATGTAAACATCACTTTTCTGAAACTATTCAAGAATGCAGTTGCGCAATGTTTCCAGAAAATTTGTAGTCGATAACTAATTTGCAGAAAGTATATTTGCGTTCACGGTCTGTTGATCTTTTCACAATGGATGTCGGAAATAAACCGTGAGAACCGTTAAATTCTATACATCCGATTAACGTGTCGATTTAGATTCCGCCTCCGTTCGACATCTCGTTTTTCATTTCGGTAGATACACATCTTGCGAAACGTGTTCAGGGTGACTAATATTTCGTCTCTACGGGTAGAGGCCAACACGATTGGGCAATATTATTCGTAACTGCCACGTAGGTGAAACAAGATCACCATATACTTCCGAAGTAACAAGATTTATTTTCACATAAAACACCGTGGACGACGATGGCGGAATTATTATTATTTTGCACGTGTCGCGTTCGATAACTTGCGAATATCAGAAAAGCAATGGAATTTTATCGCGAAGCTCGTGCAAGGTGAATATTTTTGCGATGAATTAATTTTTATAATTTATTGCAACAATTCTCTCAATTTATTCTTTTTGCACAAGATGAAGTGATCGTTTATTTAACAAAGTATTTGCTTAGAAACATTTTAAAGCACTGAGGAGAGAAATATTCCTATTATATTATTTTATATATCTTTTGTATATATATGAGTCACCTAATGTTACATCCCTAAATTACTCGAAACACTCTTTTATATAAGAAATGCTTTGCGAGTAGCTTAAGGTGTCACAATCAAGAGATTTACGACGTATCGTGAACCAGTCTTAATTACATCTCTAATAATTTTACATAATACTTCTTTCGAAAGCAAATAAATTCCTTTCAGAAGTTACAGAAAAATTTTAAGAGCAAACACGCTATTGTAATACTTTTGTATTGTATACTTTCTAAATAAAAATATCCGAGAATTCTAGAATATAAAAATTTTTCTTTCACATCGTTTAAGACTTTGTGTTGTTTTACTCACCTATTCGCGTATCATTAATTATTCCAAGTATAACTTCCTTAACCATTGCCAATGACGCAATACTATTTATATAAGAAACCGATTTAGATTTGAAATATGCGAACTCGTGTTCGCACAAAAATCGCTCAGCCCTTGTGCAAAATATGTTTTATTTATATCCCTTTGTACAGTCATAAAAAAATAAAATGTATCAGATTCGCAGTTCAATCGTGTCGTATTTACAATCCTCGTTTATTTACGTAATAACAAACGATGTATGTTCCTTGTTCTGTGTCGTTCTATCAACATTCGATTTTTACATGGTCCTTACGATATTCATCTCCTGGACGGAATACGATCTTTTAATACATTATATTAAAATATTTCCCAGCTCTATCGAAGAACATTTGTACATTAACGTAAACATAAATTGCCATCATCGGTGAGAATGGATCCGCGTGTGCTATGCGTAAAGGTCATCTCAGGAATCAATAGGTCGAATGTTAAAACAAAAAACTCGTAATGGCAACTGCGTGAATTATGCAAATTCAAAACGAGCCCGTGATCGAAAAACAGCGTCCTTCTCCATTCATGCACCGCGTGTAGGCACCCAATGTGATTTATAGATACACGCTTCTCCGAATTTCGAAATATGTAATGCAGAATATGCGAAACTCTACACGTTTGTTCAGCAATCTTCCACGACGGTTTCGCGCGTCGATTTTCATACATCATGCATTCTGTGCCTCGTTCGCCGGTGTTCGAAAATTTTGCCGGATGGCAAGAACGTAACGCCGACGGCAACGGTCGATTTACAATAAACAATCACGTCAACGCTCGTAACACAATGTTACAATTTCTTCCGTTCCCGCGGCGCGTATTTTCCAACCCGGGAGCTCCTTAGATCATTCGCACGATACGCGGTCGCTCGCCGAGATTCCGTGAACGTAGGATTGAGTTTAATTAGCCTTATCCTCTTCCTTTTTCGTTCCGTAACGCTCGTCCGTCATCAGTACCAGCAATAGATCCTGAAGAAGCTCCTGATTCTTCTCGCAAATTTTCTTCAGATTCGTCAGCTCTCCCTGGACCACGGTCTCATCGGCGAAGACATATTCCTCGGCCGGTGTCCTCCTGATCGTTGAATAAGGCTCGCTCTTAAGATAAGTGCAGTTGGTGGTACTCTTCCTGCTGCACAAGGTCCCGGGCATGTTCTTCCGTTCCTTGGCGACTTTGTGGGCAGCCGACAGCAGATCGCGCGGCAATCTGGTCTCTCTAGGATTCAGTGGCCTGACGGTAAGCACGGCTCTGAGAGGAGACGGCAGCAGCAGAGCGGTCCATCGCAGGAACTTGGTCAGCCTCTTCGGCATCAGGCCCAGGAAGAGGGCAGTCTCGACGTCGCAAATTAGCTTCGTCTGGCGGACGAGCTTTGCCAGGCCGGCGGTCTTTTGCAGTCCCTTTATGTCGTGCACCGCTATGCCTACCAATAGATTCATCAGAACTATGGTGACGAACAGGAGGAATAGCACGAAGGACAACTGGGCGGAGACCTGAAGCAAGATCCAGGAGGTGCCGCCCACGTCCGTGGACTTCCCGTCCTCCTCCCCGGGGAAGAAGAGGTCCTCGAAGTTTAGCTCGCCGGTCATCATGACGAGGACTTTGATCAGACCGATGTGGGGACTGCTGAAGGACTTGGAGCGCGGGAAGATCACGCAGAAGCTAGCGGTGAAGCCCACCAAGAGGCAAGCGTACGCCAACAATAGCTTGAAGACCTGTGCTTGGACGCTAGTGAACATGGCCACGTAGGCCCCGAAGATAGGCAGTTGGCCTATCATCAGCATCAGGTTGCTCCAGCCACAAAGAACCGCGAACGCTCCCACATGGTTCTGCCAGGGGTAAGTCCGGCCGGTGTAGATGAACGAGGTAGCGAATACGCTCAGAATCACGCACCACTCGACCATGTTCTCGGCCTGGGTGAAGAACTGGCGGACGGAGAGGTAGGTTGGGATGCTGGTAAGCTTGCGGATCGCCTCGAGGATGGTCAACACCATCAGCGCGTACCATTCGACTTCCAGCAGCGCAGGATGCCTGTAGAGGAAGCCGTTAATACCCGTAGCGTTCGCGCAGAGCGGCGGTTGCGTAGCGTCCAATTGGCCGTGAGATTCATTGTAACATTTGTGCGCTAGAGCAGTCATTACCCATCCAGTGAGTATGAGTACGTAGAACAAGTAGAAGATTAGCCTGCCCACGTAATATTTGCGGATCTTTTGCCACTTTAAGTGGAGGAACGCCTGGCAGAGAGGATGCTCTAGAATCTCCTTGTACCCTTCCTTCACGAACGTGCCCAGGTACCTGATCTCGCCCTGATGCTGGTGTATCAGGAGAGGATGGAAATCGAGCCTAAGCTCCACCTCGCCTGTGGCAGATCCGTGCTGATGGAGCGTGATCGATGTGTCCAGCCTCTGCTTGAACACATTCAAAGACGTCGGCGTCTTGCGTAGAATGATCGACAGAGCACTAGTCCCGCCTTTTGTTCTCGCGCTTAGATCGGCTCCGTGTTGGATCAGTATGTCGACGCATTGAGAAAGCTCGTTCAAAGCAGCAACGTGAAGCGGCGTGTAACCATACTTGTCGGTTTTGTTAACATTAGCCTTCCACTTTATAAGAAACTCCGTAACATCGTAGGCTAATAAAGACCTCCCCAGAGCGAGGTGGAGAGGCGTCCTCTCGTCGTTGTCTTCAATGTCGGGATCGCAACCGCCTTTCTTCAACAACACCTCTACGCACTCCAACGATTGGGACCGGGCAGCTATGTGCAAGGCCGTCTGACCTCTGTGGTTCTTGAAATGAACATTCGCACCCCTTTCGATTAGGATTTCGACGTTCTCCACGCAACTGGCCTCCGCGGCGAGATGCAGAGCGGTGTCGCCCTTTCTGGTCATCAGGTCCAGCTGACACCCGGCATCTAGAAGCACCGTTAGGCAGTCTGGGTCCCCCCTGTCTGCCACATGGTGTATAGGCCCGTATCCGTTGCAGTCTAGGCTGTTCAGAGCTGGATTTTGTGGCGCTATTAATCTCAAAACGTTCAAAGCGTTCGTCCTGGCCGCTGCGTGCAATACACTTTCTTCGGAGCATGGCGATTCCTGGCGGATTCCCAGGCGAAGGAGGTACTGAGCTACTTCAAATGCGTCTCCGAACGCAGCGTAATGGAACGGCGTGCGGGTTCGTTCCAAGCTCATGATCGCCCCGTTCGCTAGGAGATATTCCACGCCTTCCAACGAGTTGCTGAACGCGCACAGGTGGAGCGGCGTGAGACCTTGTTCCTGTTCGGTGTAGTTCAAATCAGCTCCAGACATATGAAGATTGACGATAAGATCTAAACGGCCGACGAAGCTGGCGTGCAACAGGAGAGTGTTAATTTCCTGGCGCTTGTACATCTTCACGACTCGTTGGGGATTAGTTAAGTCCAACTTGCCCGCTTCGAGATCGTCTAGGAGATGCAGCCGACCGCCCACGCTTCTCATCTGCTCCGTCAAAAGGTTTCTGATTGTACCTTTGTTGACCTGCAACATGCAATTCATCTCCTCGGTGCAGGAACTCTCGCTGGCACACATCGAATAACAATGTGGCTCCTCGATGGGCGGCGGAGTGCCATACTCTAGAGTATGCTCCTCCGACGACCAGCTCGTTTCCGGCTCGGAGCTGGGCGTGTTCTTCGTCGTCAGCCATCGTGTCAGCAGCAACGACGTCGAGGTCATCCGTTTCGGTGTCGTCGGGACCGACACCGTCACATCCTCCATGTCGATGATCCGCTCTATTTGAACCTTTTTTTTCGGCGGCGGTGACGCCGAATCACTCGCCATCCTCCGCGCTTTGTATTTTACGCGGTTACATCATTGATCTACAAAGATATCGTTATGAGTACTAATTGCGCGTTGCTTTCGTTCACGTGATACAATGTACAATGCTGCATGAACGATCCCTGAACGGAAACTTGGAATCTGATAAATATCAAGTCGAGTCTTCCGCGTATTTCTTCTTGTGTATAACAAAAATTCTTTTTACGAATATCTTGATGAAACGTGTGCTACCAATGCTTTCCAAATGTATTCCGTCATTGTTACAACAATGGTATCAGGAAGAATACATGAATAATTAATAAATGTTTTCAAACATTATTCAGTGATAGATTTTATTAATAATTATCGTAGCGAACCGTGTGAATAATTTTACGCAAAAAACATCACAACGAAGACGAATTCTTTTTTTAGAAAATGTTAAAAATATGTGCAACCGTTAAAAATATTTTTGCAGTGGTATATAAATGTACGAAAAGAATTATAAAATTCTGATATTAATGAACGATAATAGTAGATTCGTTAAATAATTCAAGAGAGGTAAAAAAATCTTCCCCCTAATGATGATTTTTTTTAATCCTAAGGAGTACAGACAATGTTCTTTGATGACGTCTGAGACTGGTCAGAGGTGCATTGCGTGAGGCGCGAATGTCAATTGGAAAATCGAGCACATACACTGATAACTGTGAAGTGTCGCACCGTTACCTTTAAATTGATATTATTTATATACAGTTCGAGTCCTTCAAGAGCGAAGACAAGAACATTCTCGACATTCCGACGCTAATTTAGAGACACGAGAAAGGTACGTAAGATGACGTTTCCGTAAATTCCGCATTTTTTAACGATTACGATAGAGACAACGTAGTCCTGCAACAATTTTAACATTCATATAATTCTCGAATAATAATATATGCCAATATTATTATTGGAATTGGGAATCGAAGAAGAAACTCCTGAATTTTTAATTTTGTTTGCGCGTGAATATTTCGTTGATGACGCAGTTTTCATATATGTGCACGAAATTCGTAGATTTCGAAAGTGGACATGTAGAACATCGCCATAACGAAATAAATTAAAATATTAATCATTTTTAAAAGACTAGTATGTATATTGGGAGCTTCGGGATAACATTCATTAATAAATATAAATTTAACGAGACGCAATACGAACCGAATACTTTACTTGCGTTAAAAAAGAAATTTATATAATCGATTACCATATTTATTATCACACTGTAATTATTCAAGTAAAGAATAGAAACTGAACGGACACTGATTTCTCTATAAAAATTTTCTTCTGTCACAGTAATAACAACAAAAACTCGTTTCTCTATTATAAAAATTTCCAAACAAATTCAAGTGATCTTCGACCACCGACGATGTTTACATTTCCACACTTAACACCGCCAAATAAACACTCTAAACTAGAAACTGCTACTGTTTCTCAAGACCCTGCAATCGCGAGCATAATTCTAGCACCATAAAATTTCTTAAACAAATGACATCGTTATCGCTTGTTTCACTGTTATCGTATTATGGAATTTATAACAGATTCAAGGAATGAGTTAACCGTAGTGTTCTTGGATTAAGAAGAAATCGCGGAAGACGATAATAAATCGTTTCGTGTTGTTGGATGAGAGATTCAAGGATCGATTTTTTGCAGTGGCCAATTACCAAAAGAAAACGTCGACTATAAAACCAATCGAGATGTTTCTCGCGTCCGATGAACTTTATCGATCTGATCGAACTCTCAAAGTGCCGGTGGTCTCATAACAACATCGTATGCCTGTCGTGCTATCGGACGGCTCGATTAATACTGAGCTCGGATCGAGAGCTTCCTGCATGTACCGTCTGTCCTGAGATCGTAGAGATCGCGATAAATCGCGTACATGAGAAATTCCAACGATTCCCATCAGTCTCGTATTGCTGTCATTTACAGAGATTTTCGGTCTCCATTCTCTTGCAATCTTCGATTTGCAAATTTTCTTCAAGAATTTGTTTGTGTTGTTGCCATAATTTCTTTCAAAACTCGCTATTTTCTTCCACTCGTATAGTTATGATTTTTATAGTTTAAACTACAAAATAACGAGTTCCCCTGTTTTTGTTGTTCCCCTTTCGATTTATAACTTTGAGTATTTAGCTTGTTATTAGAGAACTGTGCGCATTGTCTTCAAATTCCATATCAATGGCACTAAAAATTTGAATAACCCGTATGAAACGAAGTTTTCCTTTTTGTACTATTAATTCTGGGTTTCCTCGAATTAGTTATGTTATCGTGGAATTCATAGATGATGAATCTTCTTTTTTCAAATTGCACAAGTTTTCATCTGCATAATTGTAGCACAGTTGCAAGGTGGCGATAAGTCCATCAAATTCTTCCACGAATAACGTTAATAAATCACAGAAATATGGTTCCACAAAGAGAGAGAGATTTTTTTTTACAATCAATAAACACTGATAGGAAATTATACAAATATGAAATAGTTAAACTTTAGACTATTTCGGAGAAAAAAAATGTTTTCTAAGGCAATTTATAATCGCCTTCTTTGAAAAAGCAAAGTTTCGCAATTTTTCTCAGTCCTTATTCTACATGAAAATTGCTTCCTTCATTGGCGTTAGAAAGAAGTTACAATAATGAAGATAGGAAGTACATAGTACAAAATATATCCATCATGCACATGATTCCATATATACTCATAGTAATCTTGAAATAAACATGTTCAATGTTAACAATTGTATTCAATTCTTACCTGTTACATGTTTTTAGGGCTTAGTTATAAAAATTATGATTTTTTTGTACAATAAAGATAAATATCTTTAATAAATTTATATATCTTTGCGGACGCAAATAGATTGATTGATTGGTCATTCAATGTAACAAACTAGAAATGTAAAAATCTCTGAAGCGATAAGTGCAAATTATTATACACAATTTCTCGACGTTGAGAATTTGTGCAACGCACAAATCTTGAAATTTGAGTGGATATACATACATGTGGAAACATTCAAGATGTTAAAAGTGAACAGTAATTGCATGTTTTTTCTGTTTTATCATTGCTTAACTATTTATCCTTGAAATAACAGTTTTAATTAGATGCGTATTTTTCTTTATTACGCAATTTTCATAATGAACTTTGATTGATTGATTTCTTATTAATTACATTATTTAACTTAACAAGCTAAAATATATACATAGATACCAATACTTAAAAGCAAATTTTGATATGAAAATTTGGAATAGGAAATGTTTATCTTCTAAGTATTTTTAAAGTAACAATAAATAGAATGAAAATACAGAATATTTACTATTATTTAGTTCACTTGTTATTAAAATTATTTACAAAAACTTACCTGTTCACGGTACTGCACAGTCTCAAAGAAGGAAATATCCTTTCCGTTGATGGTAATAATTCCAGTTCCTCCGCCAGTCACTTTAACTTTTCCTATTGCAGATTTTCTTTTACATGCTAAAAAATATAGAAATTTCACTATATTCTATCTGAATGTACAGGTTGTATAAAAATATTTGCTCTTGGCTGTCATAGGCATATTCTACATCTTTGGTCGGAGATTTATAAAAGAAAGTTCCGCAAAATTGTCCTTAAACATGATTTTCAAACTCAAAGATTTTATTATTGCATTGTATAGTACTCGTCGAACTCAATAGTTCTCATAAAAAGTAGTAGCAGCTACGTTAGTATTACACGTTAAGGGCCGCACCGTGCCGGCACCTGCGTCCGACACCAGATTCTCTGTTTACAGCAGACGCGGCTGCCACGCCAGACCTTATTATGTTGTATTTACCGTGCAACACTAATGAGTTTGCTATTATATTTGATGAGAACAGTTGAGTTTTTATCCATGATTCCTTTGACACTTTTTATCCTCATGATGTGTAGAATACAATGCAATAAAAAAAGTTTGATCTTGAAAATCATGCTCAAGGACAATTTTGCGGCAACTTTTTTTTCGCCGATCCGAAGATGTAAAAGACGCCTGTGACAGCCAAAACCGAACATTTTTATATACCCTATACTTTGTTTGTGTTCAATAGGCAATTAGTAAATAGAATTATTAGGAATAATTATTATTAGGAAAAATTAGGTATTAGAGATAAATAAATGTGAATATTTTACATACTTACGGTTAGCTACGACAAAAGGCCTATCATTACTATCATATCGGAGCTGTAACAAAAATATATATCATCATTCGTAAACTAAACAAATTATAATTCTGACATATATTATTATAAAAACACACCTTTGGTATCTTCATATCGCTACTAAAACTTTGCAATAATTTTCTGTATTTCATAATGAATTCAGTTTTATCAGCAGATAAGGGATGCTGTACCAATGCTTCCAAAGATTTAGTCAAATAATCGTACTAGAATAATTGAAAATATGTAGTAAATCTCTAAGGAAATGTAGTATGAAATTAGAAGACAATGTTAAAGTTATATTTCACTTACATCATTGTCACTAATTATTTCTAATAACTTGCTTTCCAGTTCATCTTTTGATAACCAAGTAGATCCCAATACATCTCTACAATAATTGATAATGTTAAGTATTTTTATAAAACAAAATAAATATAATGATATTATTTTAACATACAACTTATTTTCTCCTGAAGGTAACTTTCCTTCTATAATCATTGCATCTTCCTTTTTATTTAACTGTTCTATGGACTCTGCAACGTTCTACACATAAGATTATTTTTCAACTACAGAAAATATTACATTTATTTAAATTGTATTAAACAAATATCTATAAATTAATATTACTTACATATAATATTTCATAATAGTTAGGTTTGCAGGTATAGAATAGGAAATGATATGGTCTACCAGTACCATCAAATGCTGCTTCTGGCTTATGTCCAAATATTTTTAGTGGATGACTCATCATCGGACGTGCATTCTTATCATAAATCCCAGAAGGAAACAGATACCTTATAGCTCTCTATACAATTTATTAGTTTTTATTAATAGCACATTAAGTACACAGATAAAAAATTATTCTATATTTATAATAAATACAACATACTTGAATCTTTAATTCATTAAAAGATTCTGGATCTTCACCCATCATATTAGCTAAATGTCGCCTTCCAAGTTCATACTTTAATGTCTCCCTTTCCATAAATGTACCTGATAATAGTAAATAATTAATGTTTACATATATTCGCGTAAATAACATCGTGAAATTTTATAAAAGATACATGCAATATTCATCTGTACAGATTGTGACTTACTATATTCTTTGGATCTCTCCAAATACAATTTCATAGCCTTACTGATTGTTTTAGTTGGCTTTTTCTCTTTTTCACGAAATAAAAGTTTGCTTTTTTCAGTTTCCTCTGTGGTATAAAGTTTAGATATAACGTCCTAAAATCGTTAAGATAGTGACATAATCAATTTTCAGGTTATAAGAACAGATTATTGTCAATGACTTAAATGATACAATAATTTCAACTCACCGAATGCCTATTTACATTTAGTACACCTGCAACTGCACTGCTATTGTTGACATTCAATAGATTTCGTATATTTGTAAAACGTGCAAACATTGTTGCAGCTATCTCCACGGTTGAGTACAATTAATTATACGTTTTTAAACATGTAGTACTTAATACAAATATATTTGATGAGCTTTTCTTGTTCTTTCAATTCATATTTTAAAAATGATGCATGTATGCTTGATAAATTTATTTACTTTCGTTCAGGTTTTGTACAGATGCTGCATGCATGCATGATACACAACATTGACGAACATACAAATATATAAATGCCGCAAGCTTCGTCGGTATAATCACGGACGAGCAGTTCAAATTAGGTACAGAGGCAGGTAGAGGGCAGTGTAGACGGCCGACGCGTCGTGACCAATCATAAACATGAAAGCATCCCTGACATCTCTGCTACTCTCTACCCCTACACTGCTGAACTGCACATACGTGACGTCACGGATGGAGTCAAGCAGACCTTCCAGTATCCAGACCTCTTTACTACTTTCTTCCAGAAAAGTAGGAGTGGGAGAATCACCGATCACAAATGGGATTGCATGATGCCAATGGATTTCTATTGGCAATCTACTAGAATCATCCAAACCCATTTGTGAGGTCTTCTCCCCACTTGGAGCAGATTCCAAGCAGAATCCCTGACACCAATGGACACACTGGCCTTGAGTGGAAATTCCACGAACGGTCAGGATGCTGGGAGGTCTGGTGGGGACGGTTGCGAAAGGTAAGGGAGGTAGCAAAATCTTGCAAAACCTGAAGTATTACTGTATGGGTGTATGCATGTATATGTCACAATTGGACATTAAAAAAATGCGGCAATATTTGAAACGTATTATAGTAGAAAATTATATTGATTCATTTAAAATAATTTGTATCTATTTTGTGTAGATATTAAGATATTTCCAAAAGTTCTATGGTTAAATTAAAATTCGATGGTTTGTCATTTTTAAACAATTTTTAATGAAATATCAAAAAATATCATTAACGCTTGCGTTAATTTAGTTTTATTACTTATACTGAAATGGACAATATGTAGGAAAAATAAAATAAACAGATCGTATAATTTGTGCAAAAATATTATAAGTCTTATATTAAAGTATTTTTCTTTAACATTGTGTACAAAGTTAAATGCAAGTACATTACATATCAAAACTTTTTATAACGTAGAACACAATGAATACTGATAGTCAATATATTATATATACATATATAAGGTTTGAGATCATTTTATTCTCTTACATATAATTTCTTAAGAAAATGAGTTATAAATATATGAATTTGATTATAGCATTTTGTAAACATTTTACGAATTAAAGAAATGATCACGCGTTTATGTAATGTACACCTTTTAATACACAAACAATGTAAAAAGTCAGACTAGGCAAAGAAAATGCAATTAAGATGTGATAAAAATATATAGAATAATAATTTAAAATTATTTTATAATAACTGCTCTAAAGGAGATATACGACATACATAGTAATAATGTTTTTCATGAAACAAAACATTGTTAAGTACTCTGCTACTTTATGAGCTTGAAGATATTTAATCCTAACTGCATTATCACTGCTTCATAACTTTTCTAAGTAGAAAATTATCTTTCGCAAAAAAATGTACTCTTTTCAGCCTTATTCTAAATTTTGTGGACGGATAGTATCATACTAGCAATACTTGTATCGCAGTTAATTTTTAAAATAAATATAAAAATATAAAATGTTGTAAAAAAAATATGGTAACTGCATATATAAAGTAAACGAACATAATGTTTAAGAGTACTTTAAATATATGACTATGTACAACACTTAATAAATATTACGTAAATATTATAAAAATATGAGCTTTTGCTCATTGTTGAAGTTGGTATACTTCTAATTCTGGAATATACGGTTCTGTAATCGAAGTGATTGGACAAATACTTAAAGTGTCCTGAAATATAAAACATGAAGAAATATGTATTAAGGGAAAGATATGTTATGTTTAATATAAAACAATTACAATTAATATTTACCAATCTTATAAGTTCTGAAAATGTTGGTCTTTCTCGACTGTCCGTGTGCCAGCAAGATGACATAACTTCGTAAAGTGGATCAGGAGTATCTATTAATTGAGGTAATCTAGATCCTTGTTCAATTGCTTCTTCTACTTCACTGTCAAGTGTAAAATTAGAATATGGTGTGCCACCCATGCTGAGCATTTCCCATAAAAGCACACCAAAAGCCCAAACAACACCCGGAATGTGTTTCTTTTTATTACCAAGACTTTCAACAGCTGTCCATCGAGTGTACTTAATTTCTTCCAATGCATATTTCGAAATGCCATGACCCATGACTTTAGGTGTCCAATCATTGCAAATACCTATGCTTCGTGCACATAGGTGATCATGTACAATTTTACAATTTTCAAGATGTTGCAAAGCTGATGCTATCATGGATCCCATAGGCAGTATCTGATTAACTGGAAATATATTTCCAGATCTTGCAGCTATCAATCTATTCTTCAAAGTCTGAAGTGGTAATTCAAGTACAACATACAAAGTATCTTGTGTTTCACAAGTTCCTACAAGATCTGCAAGGTATTTCATTGGAGAGGCTCTAATACAAATATCTAAATCTCTTAACATTCTTCTTTTATCGGATGATTTTAATAATTTGTCTGCTATATTATGAATAGCTACTGTAGAAGTTGTACCGTCTTTCTCGACTGTACCTGTGTGGATAGTACCAAATCGTCCTCTATGTATTACAGTGTTATTAATTGTTAATACATTTTGTGGTATAGCCCATACTTTATCTTTTAATTCTTGATAATGATTAACTCTTTCAGGTACATCATCTGGAATGTATGCTATATTCTCAACTTCATATAGTGGTCCTTGCAGTGTAAGTTCTTGTTGCTCTGGAAGTTTTGTCATTCGAAATTTTTCATGGCGTCTCCGTAAAGCGAAATATAATACTACTGAAGCTATTAAGAGTGCTCCTAGAACTCCAATTGCAACACAAAGAACAATTGTTATGGCATCCATTTCATTATTCGCATTCACGCTATAATTTTTCATATTAGTGAGTAGATCAGAATAAGCAAATTGTTCTTCCCTTTGAAATCTAGAAACTACCGCTAGGCCTAATCGTGGAACAATCTGAGTATTCAAAGGTGCATTATAATAACTCCCAATCATTTTACCATCTCCGACTATAAACTTTTTGTATTTATAAAAGTCAGAGGATATAAATTCTCCTGTGATATAATATCCTAGCCCTCGCTGTATTGATTTTTCATAATTATAGTATGTAATGTTTGGTCCTGATGGAGGTATTACACTAGGCTGAACAACAAATACTTGATATGCACTAATAGGCCCATAATCACTACTCCCTTCTGAGAGTAATACAGTCATTGTAGTGCTTGTTTGTCCTATCACTTTTGGAATAGCAGGTTTATTAGGTGGAGCTATTAGTGTCCACCCTGAAACATAAGCAGGCTCACTACTTCCTTGAGTATTTTTAGCAACAATAGATACATTATACTTAGTCCCAGGTTGTAAGCCTTGCAAAATAGTGGTGTTTGAAGCTTCGCCTTGCACTTGACTTTCTATTGTTGGTAACAAATCAGAAGCATGTGTTTGAATAACCGATGCCTTTAATGTATAAAATGTAATATTTCCATTAGATATATCTGGTGGTTCCCATGTAATTTTTAAGTTAGTAGGTTTACTGCGAACTATCTGTATACTCCTTGGTGGGCTAGGACCTTAAATGTTGATATTATCCTTATATTAAAATCACGAATATGAAATGTTAATAATTTTTTATAATACTTTATAAAGGTACCTTTCTGTCCTGTGGAATATATACTCATTGCATCTTCACTACCACAATAATTATTTGGATCCGCGGTGCAAGGAAGGGCACAAGAGGTAGATATACCATGTCTTCCATAATTACTACCGCAAAAACATTGTTGACCATTCATTAATCCAGCATACCTAACGAAGTACATATAAAAGATATTTGTGTTATTGTTTTGTTTATCATCAACGCATAAAAATGTACTACTGTAATACTTACATATAGTAACGTGATCGACATTCTTTGATACATTCCGCTGGTATGCTAGCGTGACTTAATATTAGGGTTGGTAAATCGGGATCTAAGACGGAACTTTGAAAACAACCCTCGTATTTTTGACTAAGTACATGCGCGCAAAAATAAAAAAGTAACGACAAGAGTATCATTGTAAATTGTATAAGAATATAATACAATTTTTATAATATCTTTTTCATCGATGACACTAAGCACCAAGTATAAAACGAAACATTCTTTACGAATGCGTTACCCACATCTGAATCAATAAACGAATTGTGTCACTACTACTACACTGTGGATGAAAGAACGAGATTCATTGTAAATTGTATTTTATTGTTTCTTACAATTTGACAATATTGCCTTGTAACACTTCTTGCCATGTCTATTTGAAATTTGAAATGTTCATTAAATACTTGCAGTGAATCAGAAAAATGTAATTTATAAGAAAAAACTTCACGGGCGTGGTTGCATTATTCAGGATCTGGGTAGGGCACTCTTGAGTCTAGAGGGAAAAAGCCGCCTAGATGCATATTTATCGAACACGCCACTAGGAGCATTGAAATTGTCATTTGCAACAGTGATATTAGTATCTTGGTAGAGTGTAGGGTCTGTGGCGTACATAGATGCACATGCGCAATCATTTGGTGACAGGGTTACGATTTACGATTCGAGATTTAGATCAGAGGGGCTTGACTCTTAGTAAATTTTTGGGACACTGTTTTGACTGCCATCTGAGCTAGTTGCAAACTTGGACAAACTAAAATTCAATATGGCGATTTAGAAGCGATAATTTAAATTCTAGATTTTAGAGCTAGAATGTATCAAGTACATTTTTTTCGAAATTAGTTATGTACACCATCGTAAAAACTAAGAGAAGCAATATAATGTGGTGTACATAACCTAATTTCGAAAAAATTTACTAACACATTATAACACAGAGGAAAAGAAAATAATCAAAGTTAAAAACTAATATGGGAAAAAAAGTTTTTGTTTTCTATTTTATCGATGATAGAATGGATGAATGTAAAAGAATCTAAAATTAAAATATATGTACTTTAAATACTATTACAAAGATATTTTATGTTCAGTATATCTGTTCACTGCAGTTTGCTGATTAGTTTGCGGCCAGCTTGGCTTTGTTCAGAATGGCGAGAATGACGTTCGTCGATACATAGTTTACCACAGTCCATCGAATGCGCATGCGGGCGGGAAGCCATATTGAATTTTAGTTCGTCAAAGTTTGCAGTTAGCTCAGATGACAGTCAAGAAAGTGACTGAGACTAACGATAAGATTCGAGACGAGATACTTTATCGAGACCAGGCCTTCCAGACGAAAGGTAGTTCTTGAAATAAGTGAGAGTGAGGAAGCGAAATTGGGAAATAGCGAAAGCAAGTGCGCGAGTTACTACCTCACTCTTACTCATTCTAAGAACTGCCTCTCGTTTACTCTCTTCCTGGTCCAGTCGAGACTGACTGAGACTGCGATTGCGCGCAGACACCCCGCGTTCCCCTCACAAAACACCGGCTATGCTTGATCACGATCCATGGCACTCGCGAAGCGAGCAAGGCGCAGGCGCGATCGATCACCGTCGTTTATATATTATAATATGTAATATACTAGTATCTAATATACATAGTGTTTTAAGAATAAATATATTACGACTATTAAGTATGGTATCGGTTTTTGGAAACCCGTTCGTCCTCTATCACTGTCCTAGTTGGAACTCTTAATATTCAGAATTATAAATTTCTTTTAGGAATCTTTATATATTTAACGATTAATATTCTCATTATGCTATTCATTAATTTTAATGCATTTTTATTTACTTAATGAAACGATACATTTAAATGTTAGTAGAATATTAACATTTGTAATAGTTATTAATGTAAAATTATGCTCGCATGAAGGAAAATTACAAAGATAATTCTATTAACGAAATTTGATGAACAACATAATATTATGGAAGAAAATACAAATGCATGTGTATTTATTGAATTACAATACATTTTTAAGTCTTTAACAACACTGCTTTTGTGGCACAGGTACATGTAACTTAAGAAGATACAGATACATTATTATAAACTTACGACAAAAAAATCACTTTCGTCTATACAATGTACTTTGTTAAGTAAATATATACATGAATTGTTTGAGTTTGATGTAATTATGTTTTGTAGATGTATGGGCTCGAAATCGATATAAACTATATTAAATTATACAGAAACATGATTAGATATAAAACGTAGGTATAGGAGACTGGTTTTTAAACATGTGCTTTTTAGTTATTTTAATTATTTTTTTCAGTTATACTACACACTCATCTCTTTTGATACTAATTCGTGAATATAATAAACAAACGCAAGCCACTGCATGTACGTACGCTTATACATATAAGCAATTAATAGTTCAATACTGGTCTGTTGAGAGTGTGGTACAACAGCTTACGAATGCAAATCATTTTTACACACATTTCACTACATGTCATTATTAGACTGCGGATCTTTATGCAAAATAAAAGTTGTTTGCATCAATTCCAAAACATAGGGGACAAGCACAAGTCATTTTCTTCCTTTAACCATTTTAATAAGTTCAACTGAATACATTAACATTCTTGGTTTCTTTTGACATTAACTCTGTTTTAAATTATACCTAATCATTTTTCCCATAAATGCATAAAATCCACAGTCTAGTCCTTATATTGTGTCGAAATATACTACCTTTTTATATTACTGACAATATTCGTCAGTTTCATAATCGTATTACGATTTGATATTAATATCATCAAAATCATTTACATAATTTTTGCTAATATATCGAATTTTACATTTTCTCTGGGAGAGAAAGAATTATCACTTGAATGATTATTATTAAATTATTATGGCAATAATGTACAAATATAACATAGTTTTAAAAATATAAACGTATAAGCTACGATCATGTCAATGAAACAAAACGAATATTTAAAACATTTTTAGAATCTTATGTACATTATTTCAATATTAGAAAGTCAATTCGGCTGTAACTTGTATAAAGTATGATTTCTCGTAGATATTTTTCAAAATTAGGAAATGGTTTAAAATTTGGTGAAATGTATATTTAGCTTAATATTCAGATCATATGTTCACCATAAGAAGTAATTACGAAATACTTACATATTCAATATTCGCAGAAGTAGTGATTTATTTGCTATTTTCTATGAACGATATCTCAGTTCTATTGAAACTATATTTCTAAGAGGAAGCAGTGTAATTTCTGTAATTAATACCTCAACTGTTCATAATTATTTGTTCGCCGTATAATTAGTTTTACAAAATCTTATATTAATAATATAATTTGTTACACAACAAATTATAATTATAAAGCAGTCTTACAAAAATGGGTGCATTATACACCTGAGACATTGCTAGAAATTTGTCCTTCTTACAGGAACATCAAGAGTATATTATTATAAAATCTAAATA
The DNA here is from genome assembly GCF_051020955.1 of Megalopta genalis. NCBI lineage: Eukaryota > Metazoa > Arthropoda > Insecta > Hymenoptera > Halictidae > Megalopta > Megalopta genalis. The sequence continues at coordinate 11,904,379 of NC_135015.1, forward strand.
AACAAATTGAGAATAATACTTAATTGTACACCTTTTAATTAGATAACTCGCTGGTGGTTCCATTGTCCAAAAAATGAAAACTACGATAGCGATCGAAATCCAATTCTGTTTATGACGATGGACCTCTTTTCCTTTTGTTACTGTCTAGTTTTTTATAAGATTTTTTATTCTCGAGTCCTGTGAATAAATATAATCCTATTAAAATTCATAATCATGATTAGTTCTTAGTATAAAATTCTATGCTTAACAAACATATTTCTCGTACGTTTTACTTTCGCCACTCGAGAACGCGTTAAACGAGGCGATGATTTACATAAAAGAGGGGATGACGGTGAAGTCTTCTTTCTCAGTTGAACTATTTGCTCCATTGCAGGAGTCATCCACTTTGCTTTAACGTCGCTGGATATAGAAAAGTAAATTTATGATAAAAATCTGAATAATTTATTAAAATATAATAATTTTGTAGAAGTAATATACTTACTCTGCAGATTTTGACATTGCTCTATATCGAAATGTGCCTGATTGTTTCTCTTTCATCCTCTGTATTACGTTTAGCATAGCATATGTGGGTAATGATGGAGGTGGTGGAGACGGTGGTGGTGTAAGCGGTGAAGGAGGAGGAGGCTGTATAGTAAGTTTTGCTAATTTGTCAGGATGTAATGCTAATACTGCCTCCCAACTAAATTCATTTCTTTCTACGGGATTTAGTTTAGGTTGTGTATTTCGTGTTATACGAATCTACAAACAATAATGTTGATTGTCATTACTTAAATTAGTATTAAAACTATAGAAGTTATTGAAAGTTAAATTTATTGTTTACCTCGCCGTTAACTGGTCTACAAGGTTTCCTTTCTCTCAAATATGGTCGTTTGAAAGATATTGGAAAAGGAATATTTTCATTAGATTCTTTTACACGATATAAGCATGTAGGAACATCATTCTTCTGATTAGAACCAGATTGAAACAAACTACGAAGATAGGAATAATTAGGTTTCGTTTCAAATCCTAATTCAGTAATATACTTCATGTATTCCACAATAGAAGCTGGAAAGATATTAAACGTTAGTAATTAAATTTAAAGAAAGGTAATTTCTTCAATTGTTTATGAAAAATAGTAAACTTACGCGGTGGAGGTTTTTTCTTGGAAGGAAAACATTTAGCCATAAATAATGGTAAGTCTGAAAGTAAGATTTCTTTCTGTGCATGAACATCATCTGGATCTAACATTGATGGTACACTATCATTTTCTTTCTCCCAAGGTAATCTACCACATAACCATTGCAATATATTATATCCTAACGTTTCTAGATCGCCTCTTCTTGAATGTGCTGAAATAATGTACGTTTGATATGAAGTAATAAAGTATATACAAGAAACTTTATATGTATAGTATTTTTAAGACCTACTTCCATGATGTGCATCTCTTGATGTAAATTCTAATGTCCCTTCGTGTGCCCTCCTTTCATCGTGAACAAATGGCTTATGAATACATGATCCCGTACGAAAACGGTAGGCTAATCCATAATCAACTAAATATGCCCGCGACTGTTTTGTATTTTCACCTTCTTTGCACAAAGATAATAAAATATTTGATCCCTTAATATCTGCATGGGCATATCCGCGACTATGGATGTATTCAAGTGCATCTAACTACAAGAGTTAAAAATAAATATGAATCAAATTAAATTATAAAATTTCACATTCATTAAAAAAGCTATTCGGTTTGTCAATAATTGAGTACCATTTGAAGAGTAAGCCTATTAACATGTTTCAGTGGTAATTTTCGTCCATTTGATAAAAACAATTTTCCAATATCTACACCATATCTTGGTATTACTAGAAATCTGTATTTTTGACCTCTATATAAGTGAGAACCTGATCCTTCGTATGTTGGAACACCTATTTGTCTTTTTCCTTGTGATTTACACCAATTTTCAACTGTAATGTAGAATAAAGAGACATAAACAGAATACAGGTTACATATATTGCATACAAACATTGCACATTATATCATACATAAAACAATTACTTACTCATTTCTTTTCGAGCTGCTCTTATATAAAAATTCATTTCAACAAACAATGGACCATTAGTATGCGGTTCAATCTTTATCACATATTTTGCATTTTGTGTTACTGGGGCGTCAATGTTCTTCGATGCTACAACATAAAAGATACAAAAATTTGATGACGTTAATAAATAATATAAATTATAGATCAAATATCACTACAAGAAAAATGTATGTAAAGTAACAAGCATTAAGGAAATGTCTTTCTTTTCATTTATTATGAGTTTTTATAACTTTTAATAGAGCGTATCTAATTATACAAAGATACTACCTAAATATATATCACCAAATCCACCATATCCTATTGCTTGTCCTAATTTCCATTTGTTTTGGGTAATATCTGTCAATATTTCTCCTTCTGGTAATTGCTCAGGTAATTTACAACCTGAAGCTGCTACTCTTTTTGCAGGAATTTCTTCAATTCGTCTTGGAGCCATTGTCACTACATTAAACATGTACATGCAATATAATATTTTAGTATCTCATATATGTATGACAAAGTCTATCATTGTGTACTCAGAAAAAGTAATGCCCAAAAATAATTAAGAAGGTTCCAGTAATTATTGTTTTATATAATCATAATATTCTTCATATACATTTTGTATTATCTGCTATATTACATATGCATATTATACAAAAATGTATAAATAAATATATCATTGCTTTGATAATAGGCCAATGAAAGTGCACTTAAATGAGAAAGCAGAAACATAGAAAATATTAAGAAATTATAAGAACATTAAGAAAAAATATAATTGTACATTTTGTACGTGCAAATTCATAGTTTGTTTGTTCATATGGATTTGTAAAATGATTAATGCGAATCTATATGATAACTGAATATGTGAACAAAATATAAAAACATATAAAGTATAATACAATACTTACATGATGTAATTTCAATAAATATTTATTTCCCTACTAAAATGGATATTCAAATTCATTTCACGCTTGATTATTTAACGCATTGTACACATTCACTGCTCTCGTATCAACGACCGGTATAATACAGTGGTAAGTAAATGTATTATTTAAATTTTTTAAAAATGGGGTTATCTAATAGATATAAATTATGCGGACATTATTGCAGAAACTGTTCACATCATTTTTTATATTTTCACAGTAATTTACGTACAGTTCACAATAATGCTTTTTAATACAGTTTTGTTTTTCTTCCGTTCAAACTATACTAAAAAAATCTAATTTTCTGGATTCCATATCCCACTGTCAACCAAAATAGTGAACTAGTAATAAAAACCGTAAAATATTGTCTTATTCTAGATCTTATATCTTAAAAAACGGGTTAGATGACACTGTGTGTAGTACAACTGATTGTTTTGCACAATAGTAAACAATATTACTTTGTTGTATTTTGAAATTCTATCAATCCCCCATGAAATTCACTTCATTCAACTTAAGAATGCATCACACTGCCATTTCACGAGCTGATGGGTTTAACGGAATACCGAAGAACTAGAGGGCGCTCTACAATTTCAAATGTGTGGATATGTACATGTACATTATGTATGTTTGTATGCATATTTTAATGAATTTTAACTATCCTGAAATGCATAATTGCATGTCTAGATCTGTTTTTACAATGTATCCGTTGGTAGAACGAATTTATCATATTTAATTTAATTTCTTAATACTACAATCGTATGGTAAATGATATCTTCCGATTTTAGTACCACATAGCTTCACTCCTACATCATTCTGGGCTGCAGCTTGCTAAGCAGTCGAAGATGAGGACAGAAATTGTATTGCTCTGATTGGCTGATGATTTAATGCTATGAAAGGATTCACTACGGATTGGATGCGCTGTGAAATGGTGAGGATTCAAACGCTTGGTTAGAGAGGAAGAAAAACGTGAAAGAGTTGGAGCTAATACTATAAATTTTCACAATGATATTACTTTCCACTGGGGCCTTATTGTACTTGATGACAACATCGAATACATATATTCGATGGACTTAGAGCATATGTATATGTACCTGGAAGTAGCATTTACTACTTCATTACTGCTGAGTATGAAACCACTCCGTAGAAAGAAATAGATACAAATTCAGTATAGCCTGTCTCTTTTCATTGGATACGGATTGGCTGATGTTTCTCCCCTCTTATTTTTTTTCAGTGCATACTTTTTAAAGTCAGGGCCCGGTCCCGTGGTCACTAGGCGTTATACTTTTAGAGGTTATATGGTTATAGCAATAACGCTATATGCCAGGTTCCAGAGCGAAGCGGTTTGTGTTACCTTTGGGTTTCTTTTTACCATTTTTACACGTACGTGCGTTTTTTGGAATAATAACAAATTTATCTTCATCAATAATAAATATCTCTATCTGTAAAATAAAACAAATGACGTTATTTCCATTGCGTTTACCTTATTTAAAAAATCTTTTTCATATTAAATTAAAAGAAATAATAATAAATTAGTTAAATTATATATATAATATATAAAAAGAAAATAGAAAACTTGCATATAGGTACAGGGTCCCGATACTTCTTTGTTCGATCCTGGATTAAAATGAGATCAGTTATACTGAATTTGAATCTATCTCTTTCTACGAAGTAGTTTCATACTTAGCAGTGATATGACATAGATGCAGTCTCCAGGTATACAACAGGGTGTCCAAAATTATGTTACTTTCGAGAAATGAGAGGTTCCTTCACTTGAAATAACTTTTTTCTTAGCGAAAATGCAATCCGCGGCTTTGTTTATAAGTTACAGTAATAGGACCTATTCCTGCATTCCTGCTTTTTTTATTCACTAAGCTGGTGTGCAGATTTCCACCATATTACTGCGCATCCATCTCCGGAGTAAATCCCGTCTCAACAGTGAATTATCAGGCAATCAGAATAAAGCAATTTCTATGCGTACCCTCGCTAACTCAGCAAGCTGCGGCCTGAAGCCACGCAGAATGTAGGTCTTACTGGTTCATTCAAGATCCACGAAATATCTAAAATACATAGAAAGGTGTCTAGAAAGTTCGTAGCTCTTAGCAACTAGTGAATTATGCAGTTATATTATATTTATTAGTAATGTAATTTATGTAAAATTAGAGTTCATGATCATAAATTTATTCGATTTTTATATTGTACATATGTACTTAAATCCATACATAAACAATACGAAACGTGATGCTTTTACAATGTATTGATGAACACACGGGAAATATACCATCAACCATAGCCTTCTAGAAGCGAACAGCGCGTGAAGCCGTAATGGACGAAAAGAAGTGATTACCAGCTGAAAGATTGTGAAAGTGAAGTTTAAGTCTGCGTATTTCGTAAAATATCTATTCAGACCTGCAGGCTCGATAGAATGACATAAAGCTTTTTAAAGCGATGTTTAATGTATTGCTTCTATTTTCAAATATATTATGTAAGTATAGAATTAGTTCTTTGTTACAATCATTTAACGGTTAGAATATCAAAGCATCCATTAATGTCTTCTCTGGCATCTGTAACTGTTATTAAGAAGGACTTGTTTTTCCTTAATACGGTTTCTGCATTAATAATTTTTTAAAATAAGAAGTGAAATACGTATATTCAAATATAAAAATTTATCTAATTCCAAATGGACGTCTATATTTGATTACATGCCAAAAAGATTGTTACATATAAATGATTGTTACTTAATAAAACGTTTGTGAAAAATTTCACAAGATATTTGTATGAAGCGTTTTATTTATATTTGTATTTTACGCACAAGTTATAACTGACTTATTAATCACATAGTAATAGTATTGCAATTAATTTATAATAGGAATTTATAATAGGGATAATCAACAGTATCTGCTTTTAGATACTGTTAGTTTTTTCATGAACATTATAAATTTATAGTGTTAAGATATAAGGACATATATAATTTATGCTACACACGTTTTTAACATAAACTGTTGATTGCAATGTAAATTATTGTGTATACAAATGAAATATTATGTCGAATCTAATATTCACAGATACCGAATAGAAGCCATACATTTTATGTTAACTGCGAATATTAATATGCTGTTTTATATTTTTTAGTGAGACCGAATAGAAGCCATACATTTTATGTTAACTGCGAATATTAATATGCTGTTTTATATTTTTTAGTGAGAGCACTGCCATAGTACTAATTAAAATAAGAAATGTCTTATCCTGGCCAACCTCCAATGGGAATACCAGGCATGCCACCTATGCCTTACATTGTTGGTGCACCTCCGCCAATTATAGGTGGTGTAATGCCTATGGCACATGTAAGTAGAAAGAAATTCGTTATTTCAGTATTTTCAGCATGACTATTTTTTTATGCTCTTGGACAATTTTGTCTTTCAGATCTTTTTCACACTTGCTACATGTTGCTAGATATCCAGTACATAATTTTACACTACTAAAATTTAAATTTACAGGGTGGAGTGGAAGTCATAAAACAACCAGAATGGAGGTGATTCAATGTAAAAAAATAAGTAAAAGATTTAGCATCACATTTTTTCATTTGAGCCTTTGTATTACAAGTATTGTTAAAAATATTGCCCCGTTGCTGCATACATATTTTGCTTAACTAAAGGAAAATTTTAGAATAAATTAAGCCTTGATTGAAAAAATCTCATACAAAATTTTGTACTTATTTTTTTATTCAGAATAACTTCCATTCTAATTGTAGTATGATTGTTGTCTCACTCTGTACTTTTATCATCATTAATATTTTCATGTTTATTATATAGTATAGTATAAAATGAAATTTTGTATTACATGTTACCATTAGTATCCTTCTAATACTTTGAAATATATCTTTTTTATTTTCCTGTTTTTATATTTAACTTGTTTGCAGTTACTGATACTTTCTATAACATACTATGTAAAAATTGGTTGTAAAAATACTATATAAAATTGGTTTTATCTTTTAATATTAATATTTCTATACATATACATTTTTCATTTTATAATTCGTTTTTTAATTTAGTGAAAGCTCTAGATTCAAGCAACTGACTGCGAAAGAGTTAATTCAATAATATGTATTATTATAATCTCTGCACGCTTGTCATCAAATGTGTGCCAATTTAAAAGCTTTCTATGATACATCTTTTATAAATTTTCATTGACGAATAATATGTTTTCTATTATGTTATAAAAAATGGAAGAAGTGCATGTATTCTCTAATATAAACAATTTAAAGTAAGCTACTTGATGTGTTAATTAATATATAATATGAATCTATGCAGTAGCTTACTGTAATAATTGTTGCCAATAATATCATAATTATAATATTTTATTTATGCCCATGTATTTTTTTTCGTTATGCATTAACAATTTGTATATAGATTATTAATGTAAAGTGAAGTGTTCCTCAAAGTATTCAGATTGTAGAATTGCTATATATGGGTAGAATGATAATTTTCTACAGCCGACACCAATATTTATTATAATACTTTCATATTTAATGCTTGCATGAAGCCATATTGTCATAAGAAATACTAAAATGAAAAGAACTGAAATAATGTGCAATTAGGGGGAGGGGAGATTCTGGATTCTGCATGAGTAGAGATGTGCATTATTAAGAAACCTACCATTTATAAAACATAGATGATTCCAACACCCGTATCTGCGATGCAGACCTCAGCTCCAGCTGTACGGTATGCACGTAACCAGAATCGTCATGACAATAATCGACGGCGTGAGAGAGAATCTGGTCCACCAGTTACTGTGTTTATTGGTAACATTATGGACCGAGCACCAGATGTGATGATTCGACATATCCTGGGTGCATGTGGCCATGTTCTTTCATGGAAGAGAGTCCAAGCATTTGGATTTTGTGAATATGCAGGTCCTGATGCAGGTCTTAGAGCAGTTAGACTACTTCACGACATGGAAATAGGCACCAAAAAGCTTGTTGTGAAAGTCGATGCAAAAGCTAAAGTTGTTCTGGATCAATTTAAAGGTAACATTAAGATTATAAAAAATTGTAGTAATTCCATAGATGTATCACGAAATATATTTTTATACATTACTTTGGTTTATTATAGCGGAAAGGAGAAAAAAATTAAGAGGGGGTCAGTCTCCCTTACAGGATGAAACTTCTACAGAAGGTACAGAAGGAGAAGAAGGCGAAGATTATATGGACGAAGGTATGAGAGTAGTGGATGCAGATGCACTAGCCCGTATAAATCAAATCATAGCCGAACATGCTGCCGATTTGGAAATGGCTCAAGTTGCCCCTGGTAATATATTTACACTCTCACAATATCCTTCAAAACTAGTTAAGAAACTAGTTAAATGTGTTTGTGTTATATGTAACAGAGGAACATCAAACAAAAATGGTTGCAAAGTCGTTGAACTTGGATGACGCAGAAATAGAAGAAAGTAAAAGAGACTTGATTACACGGGAAATTGGAAAATTCAGGGAGGTCATGAAGGTAATTATTTTTACATTTATTTTTCTTCTTATATCACACCTATTTCTCTGCCCTTCTTTCTGGTCATATTGTCGGATGTGATATACCAAAATCTTAGAAGGTATTCTGAATTGTGGTCCGTTAGGATTGGGTATTAAATTTGAAAAATTTAGGTTTACAGATGTTAGGAATTATTATAGCTGTTGTCACCAATCATATGATTTTTTTTTCTTAAGCATTATAAACATTATTCTACAACATATGGGAAAAGATCTATTTATTTTTATACAATTTTCTTGTACTCCAAGCTATATACTGTGATCTTTGTATATGAGACTCAAATGCATTTCTTAGGTTTTCTTCAAATTTTTCTATAAAAAGGTGATATTTTATTTAAAATTATATTATTTCATATTTTTTATCTTACATTTGTGTTTGTTGTTTATTTGAGTCTAGAAGATAAATTATAAAAATATTACTTTACTAAAGTATGTTTAAGAATATGTTTGTAATACTTCGTAGTTTCTATTCTATTATCTTCATGATACATTAGAACAAATTTATTGTTTCATTTATTTCATTGAAGAGAAAGTAAAATTATTCTGTCTACATAGTAGGAGAAAGTACCAATGATTATTTTTAATTACAAAATGATTATTTTTAAAGTTTATTTTTGGATTTTAAAAAGTACTTGTACATTAGAGTCGAAACATTTATATATCACCTTTTGTCCTAATATAAAATTTGTTTTAACTAAATTCAGAATTCACCCCTGATTTGATGTATGGGTTATTAACATTGATCTAAAATTTGTAAAACTTGCGTCTCTATAAGGATGTTTTCATAATTTGTGCAATATGATGAAATATATTGCAATTATGTCTACAGTACATGTTGAACAATTGATAATTAAATTCGTAACATATGTATATATATATATATATATATATTTATATATATTGTATATATGTATATATATAGTATATATATATGTATATATATATGTAAAAAATTGAATAATACATTTGGGCAGATAAAAGAGAGTTACATGTGTATAGTTATAAAGTATAGTTTTTAAGTATATTGTGATAAAGTGCGTGTGTGCTATGTTAGCTCTAAACAATTGGAGCCGTGACTCGTTGCTATAATTATAATAACAGGCAGCGTGCGTCGCACACAGCAAACGCACACGCCTAGGAATGCTGTGTGTGGGGACCACTCTTTCACTCACTCATTGGCTCTGAAGGGAGTCAATCACAGCACAACCCTCGTATTTTCGCAGGCAGCTGCAGCCTCGTCGGTAAGTCAGAGTATATCCAACCAACAAAACATGAAAAACAAGAAATGTGCAATCTTAAGACGGGAGAATCTCATAACTCTACAACATGCTGACATCATGTAGCCAATAATTTTGACTCTTGGAACTCCATTTTCTTATCTCGTCGCAAATAATTCTTCGTTACTAATAGCACTGTACTGTTGTATATTCAGTATAATTTATTCTATACAATCAAATTTCTTTACCTGCTTCTATACTTATTGTGCTAAACTGCTAGTACTAATATGTTTGTAAGAATCTATGTTCTGGATGATTTCTCTCTGATTCTTTCAGTAAGATTTATTATAAAATGTGTTTTGCTCATAGTACTAGACATTATTGACTGTAGGAAAGAATGTAAGGAGCAAATGTCAAAAGAGTAGTAGTCAGAATAATAGACCTACATATTTTGTTTACATCAATATCTAGCAGTCTAGTACTTGTATATAGAAGGTCAGTGAATTTGCTATTCCAATTGTTTTTATGAACTGCCTAGGATTGATAAAAATATATTATTTTGATGAAAGAAATTTGACGCTGACATACTTTATAATGTACTTTTAGATAGATTATTGATAGGATCGAGACTTTCTGAATCCTACACACAATGAAATGATTTTGTCATCACAATGGCGACTGTTCAGTTGTTGTCTTTATTTTGTGTAAACAGCTTCTGTCAGCGTCTCGATCAGACATGTAGTACCTAGGTGCGCGCTCCTCCATTCTCCGGTACCACCACACTGACTGACCAAGTCAACTTCACACCGTGAGTAAACTCCACAACCATGAGCCAACACAATCATTCGGTTCTTGTAGTTTTGTTAGTGAACTGCCCATCTGAATACCTATGACCACTGATGTTTCATGTTTCAACAGTCTGTTTTCTCTTCATATGTGCATCTATTTTTATGCACTCAGTTACTCTATCCTTATTAGTTTAAAAGAGTATGGGTTACTGTATGGATGTAAGGTTCAAGAAAGCGCAAGTCGCACCAGATACTTGAGATAGGCATTTTCTGATTTATCACAGTTATACTTTCATCATTTTTATCATTATTTTGATGCACTCTTTAGCTTCCTATAAAAACCATTATATAAACGCGGTTGTTATATTACTATTTCTTTCAGCCTATATCGTAGGGTACTCCAAGCAGTAACCCATTACTGTTATTATTATATCGAATAAGGATAAACCATATTAATTTATTTCTATGACGTTACGTTGATAATACGGGACGATAAGGGTGGGCAAACTATTGTGCATTTGATATCCAACAGTTTGCTGCATCAGCTGCATAGCCAGAAGAAAACAAAGTTGACAGACGTGTGACTGTTTCTTGGCAAAAGTGAAAGATGTTTTGGTGGAATCCCTTCTTCGTGATGACTCCGCTTCTGATTGGTATAATACTTTCTAATAATTTTTGAGTATTGACAAGAAATCTAAATATTCACCCCTTTCGACTCTTAGACTTACATAGTTTTAGACACTATTGATTTACAGGCACATTTGCAATGTTGTAAGTACATTGGGTGGCCTCTACGATGCATCTGTTAGTATTAAGGTATTTTTAGTTTAAGTAGAGCTTAAGAAATTTCTTATGCTTGTTTCCAAAATTTATACCTGCACTTAGGTAATTGATATGTAAACAAGATTTCGTGTAAGATGCTGCTGACCGAGCATGCTCCAGTGGAGTGAGTATAACCACATTGAGATGAACAGAATTATGATAATTGACATGTGATTAATTTTTGTGCAACTAGTAATCGTGAAATACTATAATTGGTATTGGTAACATTGAATACTAAAAATATTGTTCATACAAAATTTAAACGGTAAATTTTATACAATAAGTTATTCACGATGAAGTTAAAATGAACTTTTGCTGCAAACCATTTGTTCTGAACAAATAAGAGTTCGTTATTTTATGATGGTATAGTATAAAACAATATATGTATATGTTTCATGTTTCAGTATTAATCAATAAAAATCTATATAGTATTTTTCTAACATGTACTACTTCGATGGATATTTAATATAAAACATTATATCTCTTCTCAAGCATACATACATATACATATTTATTCATGAGGACATTTATTTTGATTTTATGAGAAAATTCGATAATATTACACTATTCTAATGTAATGGCATTATCATTACATTATATACGCATTAACTAACTTTACACTTACAGTAACCATTTACTCTACCCTTTTATTTTTTTAACTCAGGAGAATACGATTGCTAGTTTTTGCGTTTTATTATCACAGCCTGATAAGCTTGCTTTCGACTATTTGGTCTCACCTGTTTTTCCGTTTTTGTGTTTTATAGAAGCAGGAAGAGGAGAAGGCCCAAGTGAAACGGAAGAAAGAAGCAGTGGAGAAGGAAGAACGGGAGAAACGTGAAAAGGAGCGACGGGATAGGCGAGATGGTAGCAATGCTAAAGATGAGCAAGACGGTGATCCTGGTAGTCCAACGTCTCACAAGGGCCGTAGTAGTAGTACAGGAAGTAGTAGAAGGGACAAAAGGCGGTCTAAATCCAGGTATCATAATTATACAATGTTATTTGTGGAATTTATTTTGAGAACAGCATAATCCAGTGATATATGTTTTCAGGTCCAAAGAAAGAGATAGGGACCGCCAAAGGAATGACAGAGATCGTGATAGAGACAGAGATCGGGATAGAGACCGAGAAAGGGAACGGGAAAGAGACCGCGATCGCGAAAGAGAACGTGAACGAGAACGTGAGAGAGATAGAGAACGGGAAAGAGAAAGGGAAAGAGAAAGAGATAGGGAACGAGAAAGAGAACGTGAAAGAGAGGAGGCGAGAAAGACCGAGCGAGAAATTATGCGCGAGAGGGAAGAAGAGGAGGAAGCCAAGGAAAGAAAGAAAAATGAAAGACGAGCAAGAGAAAAGGAGGCGGCTTATCAAGAGCGTCTCAGAGATTGGGAAACCCGGGAACGTCGTAAACAAAAGGAGTATGAAAAGGAAGCTGAAAAGCGTCGAGGGAAACGGGAAGCACGCGAAAGAGAGGCGAAACGGTTGAAAGAATTTCTTGAAGACTACGACGATGATAGAGACGATGCTAAATACTATAAAGGCAAAGAACTGTCGCGTCGTTTGGAAGAGAGAGCCGTTGAAGCGGAAGCCGACTCGCGGGATCGTTATGCGGAGCGACAGGAGCTCAAATGTCTACGCGATAAACTTTATGCTGATGCTTCTCATCCAGACCCAGCGGCTGAATTCGAAAGAGTAAGATACTTTTAAGCTCTAGCATGTGGTGTGTTCCGTATACGCATAATATTTAAGTTTGTATGTCAAATGTTGTTATCGACTAAGATGAATTATTTTGATGAATTATTTTGTTTCAGTTGAAAGCCGAAAGAGAAGAGCAGTACAAGCCTAAGCCAGTAATTACGATAATTGACGAAGAAGATGAGAAAGTAGTGAAAAAGGAAAAAGAAGTTATGCCACCTATAGAAACTGAGCCTATAGAAAGTGATAGTGATGAGTGTGTGCAATTTGATGATGCTTCTCAGACGGAAGCACCATCCAGGACTCCCCCAAGACATCATCATCATCACCGTAGGCATCATCGTCATCACCAGAATCATCATCACGACGGCGATGAGAATGAGGAAGTTGTAGAGGCGGATAGAGAAAGTGTGAAGTGCACGAGATCGTCACCTTCTCATCAAGCAGTCACGCCGTCAACTCAGTCTATTCCACCTACACTAGATGAAGATTCTCGGATGTCTCTTGTTAGTGAACCAGAAAAAACGAGTAGTAGTGAGTAAATTGTACATTTTCTTTTTCGTGAAGGCAATGAATTTCGTGTTTGTATTTATCATATCTATTTTATTATAGGTAATTTTGTACCGTTTGCTATGGGAAGTGGAGGCAATCGTGGAGGTGATCATGGCGTCGGTAACAAAACTCCGGCTAGTCCAAGTGCAGCTGTCAATGCTAATTCACAACAGACAAATCAAACGAGAAAAAAAGGTCGAATCGATGTCAAGGACGTGTTTAACAATGACGATGACGACGACGGTGCTAATAACGCGAAGAAGCGCAAACTAGTTCCTTTAGGTGAACTATTCAGCATTAACTATAGATATCAAAATATTTTTCAGTTAGAGAGTATAATTTATATGTGAATTTTGCGTCAGATTATGGTGAAGACAAAAAGAAGAAGTCTACAGAAGATGCTCCTAAGCCTGGCAAAGAAGAAAGTACAAAGAGTCAAGAGGAGAAACGGAAGCATATAAAGTCTCTTATTGATAAGATTCCTACTGACAAAAACGCTTTATTCGGATATCAGCTTGATTGGGCTGTAATAGATAATGTAAATTTTGGTTCTAATTCATGCATACTTAGAATTGGATTATATTTATTCATTGCAGTAATATCTTTTTTATTTTATCAGACGTTAATGGAGAAAAGGATAAGGCCATGGATCAATAAGAAAATTATTGAATATATCGGAGAACCTGAACCTACGTTAGTGGATTTTATTTGTAGTAAAGTAATGGCTGGTAGTTCTCCTCAGGGCATACTTGATGATGTACAGATGGTAATTTATTTTTGTTAATATGTAGTTGTGATTTGAATTCAAATAATTCTAATAGTGTAATGTGTTGTTTGTTTTAGGTATTAGATGAGGAAGCGGAAGTGTTTGTAGTCAAAATGTGGAGGTTATTAATATACGAAGTGGAAGCTAAGAAAATGGGCTTAGTTAAATAAATGGAATAACAATTAAAATACTAATCGATATAAAATTTATACTACACATCAAATTCCTTTGGTTAAGATGTAATATTTAGGTTATATACTGATATACAATTACCTATGTATAATTTGTAGGATTCTCCGCTAGATGAAAAACATGATGTTGCTCGATTGATAGGTAACCTAAATGTGTAGTAATTAAAATGTTAAATACAAATTGTAATTACACGATTTATAATTTGAGTTATATATTACTAAATTTGCTTATCCATGAATATAGAAGATCTCTTTTGTTTCAAGCTGCGTCGATCTAATACTTTTTGACATTTTTACGGATACACATGCATAGGGCTTGTAATTGTAAACCAATCAGATCAAGCATCTTTGATAATTAGTTACATCTTACATCCACTTTAGATAGGATTTTATAAACTAATAGAATGAACGTACTATTCTAATTTCACTCATCGTATATTTTGTATATATACATACTTGACCATAAATCATGGGAGATTCAGTTACAGTAAATACGATTACTTATTAAAGTACTTGTAATTTTTTAATTCAAGATATTTCTGTTGTGCATTGTGCTAAATAAATTGATTTCATAATAAATAAATTAATTGTTATAAAAAATCGATTGATGTGTTGTATTTGCAAAACGTATAGCAATTTCAAGAAAAACTTTTTGCTTGGAACCGATAAAACGTCAGTGTTTGAGCACATTTAATTCACAATTACTCTTATTACACTTATCAACACTTTATCTTATTTTTCGGGGCGATAAAGTGCCAGTACGCTGTCATTAACAAAAAGTACCATGCTAAGACCATTATGTTGTTGGTGTGTATTTAGTCGAGCGGCATATACATATGTACGAAAATTGTAATTAAAAAATACATCAATTAAAAATTTCAAAATTTTTAACAATTTAATATGTATAAAAAATTAAAAATGGATTTTTGAACAAGTCAATGAATAGTCACATAATTGTTTAACATAAGCATGCCAAGTAAAAAATGTAGCTTAGAGTCCGTTTCTGCATTACTTAGGATCCGTACGGATCCCAAGTCTGTGCCGTCACCGACAAGCAGGGAAGAAATTGCTTGAATGCTTTCACGCAAGTCGCAAGCATCGATAGTTTTCGTAGGGATATAACGCGGTAACAATGTAGTTTTAGAAGCTGACAACGCTGTAAGCTTAGCCATCTCAGATACACTTTTCTCTGTGCAATCAGATAACTAATTGACCGTTCCACTTAGGTAGAGTCCGATATCGTACCAGGTTCAAATTTGTTTTATTTAAAGTGACTAAAACCTCATCTAATTCTGACCCTGAGATAAAAAAATATACGGATCTTAAGTCTGTGTCTGTGGCCAAAATCAGCTGTTGGTAATTTTTTTCTACAAGCTTCAGCGTTCCGCCACTACGTGTAATGGCGCTAAATTAAACTTTTCATGGGTTTGTGGCAGATGTATGTAATTAATGTTTTCTACTTAATCGACAATTTTTAAATATCGACAAGTTTATGAATTATATTAATGAAGTTTTTGTCAGCATGTAAATATTAATTCAATTATTATTGTTACCTACCAAGGGGTATTCAATTTATAACAAATCACCTTAGAGTGAACACGTATATATGAAACGGGAATTATTTATTTATTAGTTTGATAATTTCATATCAAAATACTTAAATTTAAAAATATCAAATACCTAAATAAATTATAAATGCTGAATGAAAATCAATTAGTTTATTTATTCTATACCCCATAGATTTTTCATAGTAGCGCCATCTGTCCCAAAATCTGTACTCTAACAATTATCATTTGTAGATAATTTTGGCGAATTGTTTGAGCGTTTTTTCACAGCATAAATTGGCGCTACTTAGCTGAAAATTCATGCCGGATTTTACATTACTTCTTACGAGAAAAGCGGTACGAATCATTCGCCCTGTTATTTGATAGTGGAACGTGAAATGAAAAATTATTTATAATTAATTAATTACAAATCAAAAATGTAAAAAATTGTTATAGATATGTGGTCGAGATTCTCCTAAATATTTTTATACCCAGAAACTATTTTTCACCCCTAAATTGTCAGATTTCATGCTATTTTCTGAACACATATTTTCTTTGCGACAAAAATCATTTATATCTGTAATAAATATTCAATGTTACTAAGTTATTTAGATTATTTCCAAAGGATAGAAAAGGGAAGACGCTATTTCCACAAAACATTTTCTAGCCGTTAAATTTCCCCGATAAAAGAGATTCAAATATGTACTCAGAGCAGAAAGACCACAATTAATCCAAAGCTTCTTTCAAAGTTCCTTAAGTATTATTTTTATTTAAGCTTCTTTCAACCATTATAACGACGCCAATGCTCGAAAAATGGTTTAAAAGTAGAAAAAGACGAAAAGTATTCGTAGTCACGGGAAGCTTATTGAAATTTATCCCAGTACTAATTTTCAAACATTTCATTTCATTAAAAAGACTCGTTTTAATTTCATGTCACTTTTATAGTTACAATATGTCGAAAATAGCTTGTTCTGTCATTTTTAATGAAACGATTTTTAATTACCACTTCACGCACATCAGAGTACATTTTTAAATTGTCAATTTCTTATCAATTGATATTTACTGGTTGACGTTTGCTGGTTTCAAGTTGCATACATTTTAATATCCACAAGTAACTAACACGTGTTCCGCATGTGTGCTTGTATGTAATAATTATAATTACAGCAACCTCAAAACACAAAAATGTGAAGTCGGCCAATTGACTGGCTCGACAGGTTTAGCGGTGAAAATTCGTGTTGCAAACGGTTAAATGAAATTTGAAAAAGCTTTCTACGAGCAACATTTAATAATGTAAAAAAAAATGCAGGGCTAAGAACGGACGGGCCGACGGGAGGGTTAAAAAATGAAAGATCGCATTTCCTTGCACCGGTATAAAATTCTTCCGTCGCGTAATGTCTTCCACTTCCGGCGCTTTTTAGAAGAGCCGCGCTGATACGTATCGCGCGATTCTCGCGTGTAATCAAAGGGGTGAAACTGCGGCAGGTCCGACGAGGGGCGGCAACAACGGTCTGGGTGTTTCCCCGAAAAGAACACGCACAATCGCGAGATCTATTTGCAGGTGCACGGCCGCGCGCATGTGGCCTCTAGTAGAACGTCGGGCGAGACACGGGCGTCCTGGCCGCTTGTAGCACCACTTCTCATATTATTTGTCGTTAAGTGCATGAAAGCTTTTTTCGAGGGCTTAATACAAGCTCTCGGTTAATAGCGGAGCATTATTGTGTTCACGGGGACACGAGTGCGCCGCGCAGCTTAAAGTCCTCGCTCTCTTCTTTGGCACTACACGAAAAACGCAGGCAGCCCAACCTTTTATGGATTCTTTGTCGCGACGCGATTATGTACCAGCCAGCTTCTCTCGTCGCCACCTCTTTTTCCTGCCTTTTCTTATGTATTTATACACACGAGCTTCGGCTGTACACGCCGGTTATTTCCTTTTTTTTCTTTTTTTTTTAGCTGGCTACACAGGCTCGCCTCGCCATGTCTTGCCGTCGTCGCGTCGCGAGGATGCCAGGGAACCAATTTGTTTCGTGGAAGACAACTTCCGTTTCCTTTCGCTCCGGCCCCGAGCGTCTACCGAAAACCGTTAAAACAGTTAACATGGACTGAACCCCTTAACGTGCACGCTCGAGTTGACTCGAGCGCGCTAAACTGGCCAAACTGTGCACACTCGAGATAATTCGAGCGGCGTTGTACTTTATGTTGCTATAATTTTTCACACTCGAATGCAATCGAGAATTGAAAATAACGATGTGAAAGCAAAAAGCAAAAACAATCGTTTTATTGATATTTATCATTTACATGGGATTGTATAAGCTATAACACTTACTTATTCAAGTATAAAATATATCCTTTTTCTATACTTATCACTTACGACTTATCTCTTCCTTGTGAACCGCTTTCCGACAATGTATTCATATTCAGATTCTGATTCGCTCATTTTTCAATATATATTTTACTAAAATATAACAACAACAACAACAACAACAACAACAACAACAACAACAATAACAACAACAACAACAACAACAATAATAATAACAACAACAACAACAATAATAATAATAACAATAACAATAATAATAATAACAATAATAATAGTAATATTCTGAAAATTAGAAATCATACCAATTGTATAAATATCCATTATTTTTGTATTTTTGTAATTTTCTTGCCAAGACAACGTTCTAAATTGTGTTTTTTTACATGAAAAAAAATTGATTTTTTTTGGCCGGCCTTTTTAAAAAAAACTGTGCATTAAGGGGTTAATGAATATAATGAATGCATCATAATCGAACGGCGAACAAGAAATTGACAGTTTCTCGGACGAATTTAGTGTATAACAGTTTATCGAACGATTGCTGGCTAACGTTCCACCGTATTTGATCAATGAAATAATAATTGACCCTTCTTACGTTCCGTTGACAAGCAATAAAGAATGTCCTGTTCAATTTGCATTTTGTTTTATTATCGCTCGTTTCGTATTCGCGGTGAAATTTATCGCGAGGTTTATATTAAATGTTATTTAGTATCAAGTTATCATTATCAATTAAAATCATTTGCTTTTCAATTTTGTAACCGCCGTGGTTATGATCGCGTTACGTAAATTAATGTAAATGGGGGGAGGGGAGGGGGGAAGGCGTATAAATAATTCATTGGCAGTGGAAATCATCATGTTTAAATACGAACGGTTGGGAGGATGATTACTGGTCAGCTCATTATTAAAAGGCCAATGCATTATTAAAATTTCACGTTGTATTGGTTGTTGACCGCTTCAACGCGATTTATCATAGAAGGTACATTATATTTATTATCTATGTAAATTCAATAAATTTCCATACTCGGACATATTTATCGCGCGGGCACTGTATCATTACAGTTGGGAGCATGGACAAGTATTTTGTCCGAACATTTACGGAGGGCTTAATGAATTTCTATTCATTTCCATTGGAGGTACGTGTTGACGTCGCGAGAGCGATCGAAAGGGAAGCGTTTCGTCCGGGTCCCGCTAAAGGAGAGTAAAGCGGGGCCCGCTAGTAAAGCCATTCTAGCGGGCCCTGCCTTAGACACGGGGACGTTGGAAGGACGGATGAAGTTTTATATATTAGGGTGTCCCATAAGTTCTTTCCTTTTTTCTGATGCGAAATGATTACACGATATTTGTTGTTTAAAGTTGATTTATCGAGTTATATATGAACCGTTCTGTTCTATTACCTTCTTCCATCTTTCAGGAAGCCTCATTATGCCGTCTTTACAAGATTGTTGAGGCTTATTTGCAAAATATTGGTCAAGGTGCGTTTTTATTTCGCTTACGAATTTAAACCGTTTTTCACGGAGAGAATTTTTTCACGAGAAGAACAAGTAATAATCGGATGGAGCAATGTCTGGGGAGTACGGAGGATGAGGTAGAACGTCCCAATCAAACTGCAATAATTTTTGTCTTAGGACCAACGCAACATGTGGTTTTGCGTCGTCGTGATGAAAATTTGACGGTGTGGAACTTCGAATCGATTCATATATTCCATCTTGATTAAATGCTTATGTACCGTTGTTCTGGATATGTTAGTGGCATCCGCTATCTCGCGCACACTATATCGCGGATTTTCAGCGAGCATATCTTTGATAAGGTCTGCAACCGTCGTTGTTGGACGACCGCTGCGGTCTTCGTCTTTCAAATCATAATTGCCAGCTCTAAATCTCTTAAACCAATTGCGGACTGTCCTAATAGTCGTAGAACCATCGCCGTAAACGGTACAAATCTCATTTGCAGTGTTCTTTGCCCTATCACTTTTTTTTAAAGCAATGAAGCATAACATGCCGCAAATGTGCTTCTTTTAGCTATCCATATTGAACGGCGTAGAAAAAATTTTATAAGAAACTTTGTCACCAACGAAACGTACTGTAAAAGAGCTCTGGGATGACTGAAACCGATATTCTAAACAGCCAAGAGGTAAATCTGCGTGTTTATATAGACACAGCCAGTTAGATTCATTAATAGCGCGGCGCGGAAAGAACTTATGGGACACCCTAATACATATATTTGTATGTAAAAAAGTAAGGTGAAATTGTCATTTAAAACTTCCGGGCATTAGGAAGGCAGGTAATTTTTTTTTCCTAGGTTGGTAGGACTGTCTGTAACATTTGCCAAGTGTCTGTTTGTCAAAAGGTTTAATTATCTCCGAGTTACACGTGTTTTTGTAAACAACCAAAAGTGAATTTTTCGATTTTTACAATGGGTGATTTTGTTGAGCAAAGAACTTGCATCAAATTTTGTTTGCGGAACGAATATTCTTGTGCGGACACGTTGAAAATGTTACGGAAGGCCTTTGGTGATCAAACTATGGCACAAAAAAACGTTTATAAGTGGTACAACAAGTTCAAAGCGGGCCGAGAACGCGTTGAAGACGAACCGCGCTCTGGACGACCATCAACGTCTACCGACGAGGGCCACGTCCAAAAAAATCGAAGATTTGGTGCTTGAAAATCGTCGACTGACAATGAGAGACCTCGCTGACAGTGTTGGAATATCATTTGGCTCAGTCCAAACCATTTTGAAGGATGATTTGTGTCTCAAACGCGTCAAGTCTCGATTGGTGCCATGTCATACTGCATTGGTTCTTCGCGACTTTTTTGCCAAAAACTCGACTCATATCGTTCCGCAACCACCGTATTCGCCTGATTTGGCTCCGTGCGTCTTCTGGTTATTCAGCAAACTCAAAAAGCCAATGCGGGGACGCCGTTTTGACACGATTGAGGAGATAAAAACCGAATCGAAGAAGGTCTTGAAGGCTATACCGGAAAAAGACTATTCCGACTGTTTCGAGGACTGGAAAAAGCGTCGGAAACAGTGCGTTTTATCGGACGGGGATTACTTTGAAGGGGATGAAATTGATTTGGAAGAATAAACAAAGAATTTACATTTTATAAACAAATTCACCTTACTTTTTGATCACAGTAGTATATACAAACTGAAATGGATCGGCTACTTGCGGGAAAGGAGACTCCATCTGGCGGAGGGGGCAGGCGGTAGCACCCCACATCAAGTCTATCTAGAATTTCTGACCTGTCCACGTGCATCGAAAGTTAAAAGCACGATCGTTCGAATTGTATAAATTATTTCTGTATTTTTGTCTCTTTGTACGATTCGATACCGAATCGATAAGAAGTTGATAATGGACAGAATTATACTCTGTTTGCATTACGCTAACGAGCGGAATAACGAACGATGTGCTGTTGCGTTAGTTGTATGTATAGTATTATTAAATAGTCCATCAATTATGCATACGAAACTGTGAACTTTGCATGAAAAGTGAGAAACGCGTTGAACTTTATCAAATGGTACACCATATCGAATCGCAAATGCTTATATCAGCAGCGTAATACTAAAATTGACCGAAGGGTTTGAGAATACATAATTAGCTGTGTCCAGTACGAACAGTTTTCGCCACGCTAATTAAACAATTAAACGTACGGAATCGCGTACGGGGCAATTAATTTTGAATGTGCTTCACGATCACACAACTTCACGCCTGAAAGTACACACTTGGGCGGTTAAGTTCAATCCCTTACAAAATCAGCGATACCACTCGTCATGCTGAAGCTTCTTCAAATCTAATGTGAATATGGTCGCAACATAATAGCTGTCTAGCATATAATGCAATTGTTGCAGGTAATGTGCTTGGGTAGAGTACACCATAGTCATTGAATTGGCCGTGGTAAACCGAGAGCTTGCTCTGCTAGTTTCCCTACGCGCGCGCGCTGTTTACCGAGATATTACAGCACTCTGGAAAATACGGAGCGACGAATTATTAATATAAACCTACCTGGAACCCGAAAATTGGACGCGCCTGAAATATAAACACCGTTGCGTCATTTCGAAACTTTTGGGTCAAACTGTTTTCGGACACGATGAATCTCATTTTGGACAAAATTGAAATGGAAAATACGATACGAAAATGTGAAAATATAATAAGATAAAAATATTAGGCGACTCGTTTATCTTCGTGCGAAAATTTTAACGCCGAAGTAGAGTAGAACACCTTTTAATACATCTTTGACTCTTTTAATTTTTAACTCATTCTGAAATCTTTAGTTTCATTTAAGAAGGAGAGGTCCTCAGTCGCGACACTTGCTTTTTGGTGATATTTTGGTAGAACTCGTGAAACTTAATCTAATGATAACTGGTTTATAGTTTTTGGGATGATTAATGTTAAAATTGTTAGTAATAAAGCCAGAAAGAGCGCACTGGCAGGATCGAGTCTTCCCATAGGTTCTTCTTCCTCATGAAGTAATAAAAACGAGAAATGTAATTCTATAAAGAGCTATTAATAAAAATAAAATGTATAAAATAAAATATGTAGAGAGATAAATATATTAATAATATATATAATATAATATAATAATATATATAATAAAATATAATAATATAATATAATAATATATATATAATATATATAATATATTAATATATTAATATAGTATAATTACTTATACTACTATCTTTTGCTAAAAAATTCATATCGCAGAACATGCGGTCTCTTATTTTCGCGATATCATAATGTTTCTTGTACTCAGCGGATGTTATAAATTCATTCAACGCATTGCAACTCCATAGCATTCGTCGAAGAATAGTCGACGATGAGATCGACCGTAGTGGATGGTATTTGAATCTTTCTGCATCCCAAACAGTCCAGTAAAACTAAGTTTGTTCGAATATATTGCAAGAAAAATTACTTTTGAAGATGATTAAAAATATTAGCGTCGGCCGTGCGTAACCGGCCGAACGCGTTAACCGAAACATTTTCCACATCGAAAACACGAACAATTACGAACGAACGACGGCACGTCCTTTTTCATTATTTCGCGAGTCCGTGTCCCAGGAGTTATGTGACACGGCGTTGAGGGGAAATCGGATGGTGTGCGTTTAGCATTTTCCGGAGGCGACGTGCTCGCCGGTCCTAGGATCGACGAGCAAGAGGGTTGCGGGTCGTTCGGGAAGGAAGGACTCAAGGAATCGTCGCACGTATCTGCCAGGAGAAGATGAAACGGTAACGAGTGTAGTTCACGGTAACTAAATATTCGCAGGATCGCATCCGAGGGCGGCGAGCGGCGGAAAAAGGAGCGATCGCGTTTGCGAGGGTTCCGCAAGCGGCGCGGCGTCGACGGGTGGCGTCGCGACGCTGCGTGGGTGCACGCCGACGTCGCTCTCGCGGAGACAATTTATTCTCACGGTTTCGCGCGCAATTTGCTACGGGCACGCGTAACGAGGATAACGAGGATCATCGAATGAAATGCGAACGTCGCGCCGCGGCTGCGGAATTGCATTTCACGCGACATTTGCGATGTCTATCGTCGCCCTCGGAATATATTTTTCACGGGCGCCCTCCGGAAGCGGAGGCGCCGATCCTCGGCGCACAGAAGCGCGTTCGAGGAGCATCGGCATCGCCGGATATACGCTGTTTAATTCCTCCTATCTGCCGCCACGGCCCTGTTGCTTCTGCTCCGCGCCAACCGTATCGATTCGCCGCGCTTTCGTGAACAATTTGTCGGGCAAACCCCATGGTACCGAGCCGCAACGCGATTAACCCCCCATTGGTTACCCGAGAAACTGCTGGCGATTCGTGCGCCGGATCAAAGTCCTATCGGGCCTCGAACATTTTCAATCTTACCCTCGAAACAGTCCGCTTTAAATTAATTGCACGCTCCCTTGACCCGCGTCGACGACGACGACTCCACGATCTCCTGGTTTTTCACGGTTTCGGCGGACCCGGAACACTCTCGAGCTTCGAGGGTGTCGGTGATATCGTGTCGATGAAAACATTGTTGGTGAAATAATTGTTGGTGATCTCAAGGTAAGCTTCGAGAAAAAGGCTTTTGCTTTTCGAAAATACTGGAATATCATTTTCACTAAATTTTGTACTAGTGTGTATTGAGCAAAAATAAAATAAATATAAATAAACATAATAAAAAGATCTATATAAATATAGATATTTTAATATGTCAATGTTTCTTCAGATGCACACGAAGAACGTAGAAATAGAACAATGGCATATGGCGATTAATGCTATGCTTTATACATTTATAGATATGTCAGTATTGTATTATTCAGATAATACTCTTTGGTATGAAATAGTATAATATCTCCACATCATGTTCTTTTAAAAATGTCTCAGTATTGAATTACATCAGCGATATACTCGATGTAACTTATTATTAGTTTCTAAATTCTTATGGAATATTATTAAAGGAAATTATAAATTATTTTTAATCTTTCTATATCATTAATTAATGCAAAGAGGAAAGCAGTACTTGTTATTGAGGATCTTTGTTTCTAGCGTAATACGTTCGTTCTCATAATCTTGGTATTGCCATGCAACATGGTTCAGGTCTTCCAATTCTGTTCGGCACTGGAAAGCGCACTGTAGATTATAAAATGAACTCCTGTTAATAAAAT
Source organism: Megalopta genalis (assembly GCF_051020955.1). Lineage (NCBI taxonomy): Eukaryota > Metazoa > Arthropoda > Insecta > Hymenoptera > Halictidae > Megalopta > Megalopta genalis. Next base: position 11,929,402 of record NC_135015.1, read on the forward strand.
GTTTAAATTGTAATGATCGGAACGACATCTATTAACAAAAACTATAAAATCTCTGGAATGTCCAAGTCCAGTGTATCTTGGCTTACTTTTATTCTCGTAATTATATAAAGCTTTAACTATTGGTTAAATATTAATTTCAATAGTGCTCATTGTTTCATCAGTCGCGACTATTTCCTGCTTTACTGCGAATTACACGAAATTGCATGAATTGCGAGAAATTAATTTTCGTGGTGAAAAACGGCGGTGCCTGGTCTGGGTCGAGAAAGCAATTCGTACAACCGGGAAAGAAAGTAGCCGCGATAGAGTTGTTCAAATATTTGTAGCTCCTCTTTCGCGGAGGAGGTTTGCGATGAAATTACTGTGTCCGGCTCTAAATAGAGAAGAGCATGTAACGAGGGCGACCCGAAAGGAATAAGGCCGCTGCTAGTACCAGGTCCCTGTAACTTACCGTCGTGATCGATCAGTACTGTTGAAAAATATATTTCACTTGTGATGGATGGTAGTGTTCTGGTTTCTCTCTCGGCACAGTTGCAAGCGACGGATGTGCACTTTTATTGACAGTAAAGCTTGCAGATATAAAAAAGCTTTCTGTATTTATGATGGTATGTAGGTGGCTACTCATAACAATGTTTACGCTGGTTCTGCCGCTTTAATAGTTCGGAGACTGTTGATGCTGGCGGAATTTCGTGTTCATTTGCAAAAAGAAATGGAATTCGAGGATGCGTGTACATAATGTGCAAGCATGTTGGACGTACAATGATTTATTCTACTGGAAGATTTCCAAAAACAGAGCATTTCTGAATCCAGGTATTCGAGTTTCCAGCCAATTTTTGGAACGGTGAAATCATCGTCTAGAGGCAGATTCAACGCTCTGACTGCCACGGCGACAACTTCAAGGATTTCACAAAATTAAAGAACATTATTTAAGCAAATTTAAATTGAAAAGTTAAGCCACACGACATCGACTACTGTTTTAATATTCTTACAATTTGTTGATCCGAATAAAATTGGAAAGATACAATGGATCAGCTTAAAAATTAATTTGCAGTCGAAGTGTTGATCATTGTATGGATGTCCAAGGTCGTTCGTTCGAACACTAGAGAACGGGACAGATTTAACAACGTTTAACACGTTCCGTGCCGAGCTTTTTTTACTCGAATCTTCATACTTTGATATTTTACTAAAACTTGATGTATTACGTGCAATTATTAATTCTCGTACACATAACAACGTAACAAAAACTTATCAACGCCCATTCTTGCGGTGGAAATTGATTCTTCGGTTCTAAATTTCTTGTAAACAATTTGTTCAGTTCACTAAGTAAACATGCAAGCGTGTACCATCGATGGTACACGTGGCACGGAACGTGTTAACCAAGGTAAGTCCTTGAACTGAACTACGTTGAATGAGCTTCGAGGACCAACATATTATTGAGCCATGAATTTATCATGAAACAAGCTACACACTCACCCCAATGAGATCATACCTTATTAGGTATTTATAACTTATATATTATATATATATAACTTACCCCTTCTTATTAGAGGGGGTAGGTTATATTTCTTCGGATGCGATAGCCTGTAATGCTTGGTCCCAGCAGATCCAGTGTAGACGGTTGAAGGTTGAAGAGTTGTCGTCGACGGAGGTGGTCAGCTAATTATTTTTTTTCTGAATAATGAACGGTAGGGTGAACAGGTTTGGGAACCTCTGGTCGGAACGGTAGCAATCTCGCGTCGCCGGTGGGGCCTTCGCTTGGGGTGGGATATCGGGTGACGAAAAGGTGGGCTGACAGAAGAAAGTCGGATGCACACGTGAGACGCATGATGGTACGTATGTGGCTAAGTGGCAGGGGGCGTAGAAGGAAACCAACGGGCGGGAGGGTTGAAGCGGATCGCGGCAGTGAAAGAGAATGACGCGGCGCTGGGCGCAACAACCACACAAGCGCGAAGATGAAGAAGCAATTATTCTAATGGAGGCTTTGGGAGGATTGTAGCCGGGACAAGTGAGGTAATCCATGAATAATACCTGCACACTTCCACTGTTCTCACTCCATAGACTACAACCTCGCGTTACTCCTCGTCTTCTCGTCGCGCGTAACGTCGCGTCGGCGTCGCCCAGCCTCGCTTCTCGGTCGCAGTTGTCTGTCTGTTGTCCTTCTCCAGCACGCTAATATTATGCTGAACTCCGGTAATCCTTAAATGCCAGGCCAGCGCCGCAGATACAGTTTCGGAGTAGGGTATCTTGAATAACGCGGCCGGATCCCCATCCGGTCTCTCCCGGCTCTCATCTTTTCCGGACCTGGCCAGGTTTGTTCCCGATTCAGCCTGTCCGACTCTCTTCGGATGCTAATTGAGAGTGTACGCCCCGCCGTTCCGTTCCAGATCTAAGACGGATCGACGTGAAAGGGGAGCAGAGATCGAGAGGCCCGACCCAGCCTGGCCCTGCGGATTCAACGGGATTTCCATCGGACCGGGGATCATTCCCCATCTTCGAGGACCTCCTCGACCCATTCGATCTCTCTTTCCCGCTCTCCGGGGTAACAGGATTTTTTGGACGAGCCTCGCTAGCCCTTTTATCCGGCTCCATTCGCTGAACGGAGGTATTTTGAAAGAATGATCTGTTCACCGTGGTTATCGTGAGCTTCGGATCTTTTATATATTAACCCCTTACCGTACCATATTGCCGCATCGCAGTTGCAATGATTAGAATCTTTTCGAGTGTGATCATTTTTTTTTTTTTAAGAAAACGAAGATTTGCGTTTATCGCGCGTCTACAGTTATGCGAGCGCTTAAATATTAATGACGATAAAACAGAATTTTATTTTGACTTACTAGAATGGAATAACATTCAAGCGGATTACGTATCAGATTTGTTAAAATATTTTTGGTGTTCAACATTATCGCTGTTTCGATCCTCGATCTTGACTAAAAAATGATTATAAGTTGCTGCAGAAATAATTGTTTTCAAGTTGCTGAAATTATAAATATTTTCGATTAGTACTTTAAATATTTTAATAAAAGTCGCGGAAGGTTTAAATAAATACAGTCTTTTCGTCGTTATAAAGCAATACGCGATAGTTACTTTTAGGATCGAGCATGTTTGGTGTCAAACAGACACAGTAATTTTTATTATTTAACACAGGAACTACCAAGTCAAAGTGTTTCGTTCCTGATTCTTTTAACAGTTCCTTATATTATAAAAATGTTTCTACGACAAATTTCTCGATAAATTGTTGTTATTCGAGCATTATACATATATTCGAACATATAAAACCAATCTTGTCATTGTTAAAATACAATATATGTATGTACTTTAGTCGCGTTTACGGTTCGGTAATTTTAGTGTCAAATTACATTTTTATTCCTCCCCTTCCGCACCTATGAAATTTTCGATCCGGTCGAAAGTTTCTCCTGCATCGTGTCAAATTGCAGAAACCGAACATTCCCGACATGCTCTATGTTTGAGTTTAATCAAGGAGTTAAAGCAGCGTCAAAGATTAGCGGGTGAACCGCTAAAAAATGGTCCCCTCGTTTCGAGGATTACCATTTCGACCTACATCGCAAATGTTTCTGGCGGTCTTCGTTGCCTTGACTTCTTGATTAAACTTAAACAGAATAGAACGTCGAGGGGGTGTTAATTTTGTTCAAGTTACTATCGCACAGTATTCGTTTCGAAACAGAGAAAAAACTTCTAATCAAATGAAAACGCATACAAGATAAAAGTTGATCGTAAATCGTAACATCGAATGGTAGTAATTCCATTCGCCAATGTCCAGTAAAAATTCAGGTTCCGTTCACCGTTTTGCATCGCGAAATATCTTTTGAAATATCTTTTGAAATATCGTTCACACCAGCTAGCGAGGCAGTATATTTAGTACAATCAAACAATAGGTGTCACCAACGGGGAAGAAATTATTCGTATTAAACATTTAGCTTTTTAATTTGCGGTGCTGTATTAATATCAACGGTGGAATCCTATAATTTTCGAGCACCCTTGCAGAGAATGGCGCAGGTATTCTCTGTTTAGCGTGACAATTAATAATTAAGCAGTTCCAGCAATTTAAACAGTGTTAATAGTTCGGAACGAGGTGTTGCGAAGCCAGACGCGCGGCGTTACGGTAAACGACGCCGAAACTCGTTTCCTCGACCGTGTAATACCGCCGTGAAAACGCGAATTCACTTTCGCATCCCCGCATCCGAAAATAATGCGTATACGTTATTATGAAAACTTCCGCGGGTGCTTGTGCGGAAGTGTTCCGCGTCTCTCTAGCGGAACAGAGCGGCATTCGGCCGCGTTATCGCGACGATATCGTCGCTTTTAAGAAATTAAACGGTCCTATTCGAAAATATACTCCCCGGGACGATACGATGGCCTATCCAATATTTTCGCCTAATTCTGAAAATATGTGTGAGATTCTATATACCGTGCGCACCTTGAACATTGTGCTTTCGTCCCGTTGTGTCTAAGCATATCGAAAATTGCTTTCATGGAACATGAATTGCGATGGTTACCGAAAGAGATGTGAACAGAATTTGGGGAAACCAGATGATGGACATACTATTGGTTTGGCAACTAAGTAATTGCCGATTTCAGTTATAGATGTTTCTCACTCTCATTTTGACGATATCCGTAAATGTTATATTATAAAATTATTATTATTATTATTATTATTATTATTATTATTATTATTATTATTATTATTATTATTATGTTATTATTATTATTATTATGTTATTATTATTGTTATTATTATGTTGTTATTATTATTATTATTATTATGTTATTTTTATTATCCGTGAATGTTAGCAACTGGACAAATTGAATGCAGCGGATCAAGGAAAAGCGACCAGAATTGGTCAATCGTAAAGGTGCCATTTTCCACCAGGACAACGCTGGGCAGCACACGTCTTTGTCCACTAGGCAAAAATTGATGGATATTGGTTGGGAATTGATGTTACACCCACCATATAGCCCTGATCTCGCGCCATCGGATTACCACTTATTTCGATCCCTGGACAACTCCCTTCGTGGTAAAACTTTGAATGATAATGACGCTGTAAAATCTCACTTAACTCAGTTTTTGGCCGAAAAGGATCAGACTTTCTACGAGCGTGGAATTTTCAAGTTGTCATTACAGATTAAACTTCATTCCAAGTAAAAAAAATTTTGTATTTCATCGAACAAATCGGCAATTACTTAGTTGCCAACCCAATAGATACGCGTTTGTGCAATAAATGGGTAATTGGTATAATTTGTACGAATAGATATTTTGTCATTACATCTATCTTTTACAAGTTTCGACGCATGTGCCGTTGTCCGTCACAGATATCTTTGAACGTGTTGTCTTGTTAAATTCGTGAAGAATGCGATTGAAAACGACTACGTTGACACTCATTCTTCGGCTTGTTTCAACTCTTAACCTGATTATAATTAATATACGATAATGTAATTATGTGAAAATTCACGTAATCCTCTATCAGCTTATCATGCTTCAACGTAAATTTACTTGCACTTACTGACTCGAGAATGCGCAAAGTTTATCGGAAGAATAGTCGGCAGTAATTGGCAATCAGTTTAAGGATTAAGCAGACGATATTGTTCGTCATGCTTCGAATGCACTACATTGTAGACCGACGAGTGACGTGGGTTCGAGAGAAGGGAAATAACAGCAGGTGAAGATCTGTAGACGTTTCTCCTTTCGCGTTCGGCGGAAGGGCGATAGTTTTTCGAGGTTTCGCGCGGACAATGCGGAAAAGAGCCGCCATTAACAGGTAGGAAGTGTTGCGAACGGGATTTTTGCGACAAGAAAACCAGAATGAGAACGAGAACGAGAGGGGAAGTTCGAGAGAAAGGAAGGTCGCGGTACAACACGTTCAAGGCGTACCATTCGCGATGTTTACGTCTCTCTCTCGTCGGACTCTCTCTCTCTCTTTTTCTCGCGCCGTGTTCTACCCTCTCTCGCTCTCTCTCGCTTCTCTCTTTCTCTCCGTCGCGTTCGGCATCCCCGTGTCTTTATTCTTTCGCGCGGCGGCGTTCCAGCCGGCGCTACGCTTTCCACCCTTTTCTTTCCTTTCTGCGTCGGAGAAAACACAGGTGCACTACTTTATATTACCATTCTTTGGGAAACCGTGGGCATACCACCACAATTTCTGTGTCTAGGATAAAATCGGAAGTAATCATGAGAAGTGGGGATCTCGAGAGCAGCCGCCGCCTAGCGCGAGCGGGTAGCGCGAACGAGCGAGGCGGGTGAACCGGGCGTGGGCGTAGCGGGTGAAGCGGGTACGCGCGTACACCCGCGTGCAGAGGCAGCACGTTGCTGTTAGAATCGAGGGGCGAGACGCGGGACAGAACGAGGCGAGTTGAAAGGGAACGACGGAGAGCGGCAGAAGTATGAACCGATGAAAAAGAACGGGAGGAACACGGCCGTGAGAGGGAGAAGGACGGGAAAAAGTAAGTGAACCCCAGAGTGCAGAGTATCAGAGCTTGTGCAACGCTGCATCAAGCGGCTGACGATGCACTTAGGGATATTAGTAAAGTCCGTAGAATGAGAGCCGGCGACGCGGTGTCCTCCTCTCGCGTGGCCCAAAATGGTGCTTTTAACGCGTTAATCGCCGCGCCGCTAAGGACAAGGTTAATGCGGGAACGCCGCGGCGAATTGAATAAAAGGATCCCCGCTTTAATTCGAACTTACCAACGCGATCTGCGCTCCGGCTGACGCGAATCAAAGGGCTGACGATCCTAAGCTCGGTTTTTCTTCGCTGACCGTGCCCCGGTTAAACGCTGTCCTCCAATTCTTCGGGCATGCGGATTGTAAAAGTTGACACGATTCGTGAAGAACGTCGCAATATTAGTACATTCGCACGAACTGTTTGGACCGATCGATAATAGGGGCTGGACGAAGAGAGAATACAATTGTAAATTGTGTATGTCTTTTGATCGATGTTAACACTCCGACGGCTGCGCCGAGAACCTTGAAAATATCGTAGACTTAAAGTATTTTATTCGATTAAATGAAAATTGCAATGTAAAATTGTATGATATCTATTACTTCTTCAACGTTTTTACCTATTGCGAATCTTAATAAAATGAAGAAATTATAATGGATTAGTGGAAAATTGAATTTTTTTTAATAATTCTGTCAACCACATATGAGAGATGCGGCGGTCAAAATAATAATAGTGTAATTATGATACACTTTCTTCATAGTGCAATTATGATATACTTTATGAATCATATAAATAAGATAAATTTGGTTAGTAACATGACTATGATACATTTTTTAAAGAACTGCGCCGAATGGATTTATGTAATCTCACAGCAGTATAACAGATTTCACTTCAATACGACTTTGTATAGGAAAGTAATGATTTCTGCAAAATTTTTGTCGAGTTGCTGGTAGATATGTCAGAAAAATCTTCGGTATATATTCTTCTTTATAAGTGAGAATAAATATACTTTGTATAATGAAGTGAACTTATGTTTGAGCGCTTGAGCTCAATTATAACGGGGAAGGACGGGAAGAAAGAATCACGTTGGAAAGAAAGTGATTGGCGAACAATTGAATCCAAAGATTTACTTACTCCGTGAATATTTTCTTCGGCTCGTCGCGCGTAACACCGGAGCAACGGTGACAATATTCTTTCGTGGCATGTCGTTCGCAGACAACAGAATGGAGGAGTTTATTTATGCTCTCGTTACGGCTGCGACTGTAAATGAGAATTATTATAGAGAACGATAATTACAAGGCTTCTACAGAGACGATGGTATACCGAGGCAGCTACGAGAATTAAATGTTTCATTTATGCTCGCAGGTCCGACTTAATCGGTTTACGTTCGTTGGGAGTTGGAAAAACCGCCTAGACTGGAAACCCGTAGAAAGATTTACTACCGCTTGAAATTCTGCAGTTTTATGTACGCAATGTCCCCCGTAACTCAGTATTTTATTCTGCAAATTAATTGTCAGACGGGGTTCATTCTTTTATTTCGTCTGGTTGGCACTTCCACGTTCGAATGTAATTGCTGCGGGTGCAGCGTTTTAATATATTAGACTGCGATCTCGCCATATTCATTTCTCCGAAGTCTTCGAATTCAACGTATTTAACGCTAAGTTTACCGAGCATTAACATCAGCTATTTTATCTTGCCTCGTAAAAATAACGAGCGTGCATTTATTCAAATTCCTAGCGATTTTAATCACAATGAAACAAATTCATTCGATAAGTTCCATATAAACGCGTCTTTATAATTTCAATCATCGTAAATTTAAAAAATTTGTCATATTTTATCATATTAAATTTTGTAAATTAAAATCTTATAAATTTGTAAATCTAATGTTAAACGTCTTTTTTATCTTTGCCATGAACCACGAAATTTGCACGATCTAGTTTTTACCAATTTATAAAGAATAATTTAGCAATTTTTGCCCAAGAGTAAATTGCCTCGATGCACTATTAATTATTAATCACGTGCAGTGTTTGATCAGAGAACACACTCTATCAGATAGGTCTATTTGCTTTCACCGCGTTTGCTTTCAAACGGAATTTGGTATGTGTTCGGAACTCTTTATCCTATTAGAATGAATAACATAGTACAATACGAACTGCAATTTCGTATAACTAGTGGTATAGTAATTTCGAAGAATGATACAATTATTATACACTTTATACGACAAGGACAAGGGATGTTATGCTTTAGATATTTTGTGACAGAGTTGTTATAACGGTACTTGTTCTATATTTGTTCCTTATGCATTCTTTTTTAGAACTGTGTTTAATAACCTTTACCTTTTAATCATCAACCTTAATTACCATAATCATAAAATGTTTATTCCGTAATATTAGCATTTTAAATAAGCGAAAAAAAATAGAAGATAAATAAAAATAGTAAATAGCGAATAAAACGTGTTTTTTTTAAAGAGACCTGTAGACAAATTAATAAACCGTGTGAAAGTCCGTGATGTGGAATTACACCTTGTAAAATGAGATCCACGTGCGGCAAGCTTGTAAATCCTGCAGTAAAGGCCGAGAGGTAGTAATGCGAACGCAATTTCGTAATCAACCATCCTTGCGTGTCCGTTTAATGAAATCAATAAGTCACAGTAATTCGACAAGTTGATTCAGTCGTCAATAAATAGCCGGCCAGCAATGAACATTTTCGGCCGCTGCAACAAATTAACAGTTTATCTTATAAATTGACCATAAAATGTTGGGATTGGAGTTTCGCGGGATTACCAGCGCGGGGGAATGTAATTGATTCAATATCCTGCGACCGTCGGCCATCTTGACCATCTCGCGCTTTCATTTATCCCCGCAATTTGATTGCACGGTACCAATTTCGCATTCGTTTACCGTAACTTATTCGCTCGTTCATTTATTCACCGTATTAATCACTGTTTGACCTTCGGGAGTCCGAGTCGCCGTCCATCGAATTTCCCTGGGATATTTCGACACGCCGCGGCCGCAGTTAATTCATGGCGAGTGTGTCGCGGACCGTATGGAAACCCGATTTTTCGAATTTTTCCTTCGATCTCGGCGGAATCCGCGTCCCACGACCTGAAACGGATAACCGTAAGTCTGCAAAATGAAGGAGGCCAAGGGCTCCCGACCACTACCTGTTGCTATCGTGGACAGTAAGTAACACGAGCCACTGGATAGATTTCGTTTCGTCGGTTGCTTCGGATTTTAATGAAATTTCTCTCGGCCAGGAACCGAGGATGAAAGCTGCTCCGGATTAGTTCGCGGTGATTCCGAATTCTACTTCCGTTCGTTCGAAAAATCCTTCTGACATTTCTACCGTCCAACCGGTCATCTACAAAATTCCCTGAAATCAAAGCACATCGTTGAAAAGATCAGATGACACAGAGCACTCTTTCGATACTCTTGCGGTTGTTATTTCATTTTTGAAATTCTTGTTCAACTCTTGACTGTTTTCTCACTTCAAACCGTTCTTGCGACACTCTTGTGCATATTATAGTATATTACCTTTTTCTGTTTTATTTCTCATTTATTTCTTCATAAATCTCTTTATATCTTATTTTTTATTGTACACTATGTAACGAGAGGTTTTTCCGTTAATATCATAATAATATTATTATTATTATGTATATAGACTATATATATATAGATATATAGACATAGATTATTATGTATATATTTCTAATAAATAAAACGGATATGTTGCATACGACTAGCTTTGTACGACAGGTATTTTTCAGTTCTTCTAATTTTAACGATAATTTTCATAATTTTGATATTTCATTTCTTCGATAAAAGGTATCTACATTTTTTTCTTACATTATATTGCTATATAAATAAACATGCTTCACACGAACAAAAATAAATTTTCAGCATTTTGTCTTCTGTCGAGTCGAATACGAGCTTCCAATAATCTAAGCGTTCTGCGCTTAAACAATTAATTCCGTATAATTCTTGTTTGAAAGAAAATCACAGTAGATTTAAAATAACTCTCGTACAGACCGAAATTCGAAAGAACTTTTTGTATCCCGTGCACAGGAGAGCTGATAGACATCCGCGCGAGCATAATAGACAGGAAAGTAAAGGTTAATTAAGATTCTCTACTCGGTCTGCAGCTGGCTGAAATAGTTCCGGGATAATTCACAATTTCGTTTGACTGGTCCGGATACTTCTGGGACTGTTCCCCGCCGGGTTTCTCGCGCCAGTTACAAATTGCAGGTCCTGCGGCACGCAAAATGTGTCCTTGCATTCCTTCGCATTCCTTGTCCCAGGAAACTCGGATTGACGGAGCTATCCGCGAGGCAAACGGCCGGCGAGGAAGCGTAGCCGCGCCTTAACCAAACTCGGGAGAAGCACAAAGACCCATAATCTTAGCTAATTGCGGGCGTAGCAAGAAAAGCGCGACGCGAAATGACTGGACGGCCGGGGAAACGGGGATGGAGCGAGGCTTTGAACTTGAGCTGCTAGAAAACTGGCGGATTCAGCGCGCAAAATTCAACGCGAGCCCGCGGAGAGGGAACCTTGTCATCACTTCTTGTTCAAGCCCAAAAAGGGAATGGATCCGGAAACTTTCCAACTTTATTCCAGCCCGGTTTCGGCCACCCCGAGATTCCCAAGTAAGCGCGTTAGTTCCTTTGTTACTTTATCCTTAATGAGAACAAACAGCGTTCGTATAATGACGCCCACCTTGAAGTTTCGTCGTTTTTACCAACGGCCGTCACTCTTCGATGCGCTCTGCTCCTTGGCGACTGCTCAACGCGGTCGCTATTCTATTTAGGTGACACCTTAGACACCTCAGAGCTGTTCGCCTACTTGCAGCGATTTTTGGCGAAGTGGTCGACATAACGTCAGGCTTCAAGTTCAAATCTTAGATGCCATTGGATAATATCTACTCATATCCACTATCTATCATCGTGTTGTGTGAACGTAACTTTGAACATTTTTTTAAAACAATGGTGTACGCGTGTTGTTTCAAAGGCTGCAAAGTGAATCAAAATAGTGGTGAAAACCACTGATACCACTAGTAGGTATTTCGTTACTTTTAATCTGGGTATTAGCTAAATATAATATTTCATATCACATATTTGATTTTTTATATATTTCAATGAGCTTTCTAAAAATTAAACATTTTCGCATATTCATTGATGTCGAACATTGAAACAGTTCAACACGTTTGGAACACTCTTTCGATATTGCAGATATATTATACTAGCATAGCTTATACATCACTGTGACATCATGTAGATGATTCGTATATGGTTATTCATATATTGTCTAAAGGTTACAGAATACTAGTTTCTTTTTCATTTCTGTTGGTTCATGGCCGGCTTCTATGGACTGCATTTTTTTTACTTCTAAAAATAATTTAATGCAAATACGGTAAATTCTCTCGAGTTAACCCTCAGTTTATAAACAAAAATAGAGAATTTTGAAAGAGGAGATTCGATCATTTGGACAATTCGAGAGAATTTACTGTAGTGACTATTATTGGCAATTTTAACTAATTATCTAAAAGATAAATGTAATAAACGTAGAATGTCTCGTTAAGTGATTAAGGGACGAAACAATGGAGTCATGGAGAATTACAATAATGGACTGTAACCATTTTCATTGTTTCATTTGTTAATATTTTAATTGTTATTTATTATTAATATTATTGTTCGTCGTTTTCATGAATATTCAATGTATTTCATCATTACGTAATTAATAGATAATGATATAATAACCGATGCCAATTAAATTATCGGCAAGCGCTCAACAATGATATGTATTTCGATTATGCGCTTAATGTTAATCGCCGTTATGTCATCGTATATATTTTACAAAATGCACAACAATTTATTGACAGAGACATTAATTATTGAAAGAATATTCTGAAAGTATCAAAAATGTGTCTTTTCTGTAGATTGAGAATATTTTGTGGAAAATTTTGTAGAAAAGTTACGAATATTTTCTAAACGTTAATTAAGAATTTCATTTTATACTTCGTGTTTACTGCTATTACTGCGTTTACTTAATATTGTTTACATTCTTGAGCAGAAAACCGAGTAAAATATGCAATCTTTTCAACGAAGGAACGCAGCATATTTTTTAGACTAACACGGATGTTATTTTTCTAAAAAAAGATTATTGTGAAATCAAGAATTTTGCTCCTTCTCTGGGAGTGATTATTTATATTGATTTGTGTTCGCGTTCATATATTGTCTAAATAATTTAAAAATTATCCCTTCCAGTCTTTACAAAGTTATTGCAACGATTTTGACTCAACATTTCTCTTCGACTGCACATAGATATCAGACAAGGATCCTTCACAACAAATACTATTTCTGTAGTGAAAATGAATGGTCACCTTATTCCAGTATTAAATTTTAACGATGGCTAAATAATGCGACGCCCCATGCGGCGTGCAACGATGATATTCCCGATCATTGAACTCGAATGGGAAATCTTGGTCGAGAGTCTGACCGTGGTTATTGCAAGTTAAGGGATTAATTGTCACTGTCGGAAGCAAAACACTGCGCGGGCCACGCGAAGGGAGGACAATTCAACGATAATTAACGAATCTCCATGGAAACTAAAGCGGGCCGATAGGCTTCGATCGCGGCCAGTGTAACCGGGCCGAGAGTTTCAATCTTCCGTTCGCCAGCACGGGGAGCAGAAAGTGCACGCTCTGCTACCCTGACATAAATACTGGCCGTGGACCGAAGCAAAACTTTCAGCCACAGTCGAGGGACCGGTGCCGGGTTCACTGACCAAAAAGGTCTCCCTCCTTTCGGAAAAAGGAGCTCCGAGTGGCTCGCTACCATTTCCCGTCGAGGGCCAAGAAAAGAGATGAGCTCCGGAAATTTCCTCCTTCCTCTCCGGTTTCGGGCAATTGGACTTCTACACGCGCCGAGAACCGCAACTAAGCACGCTATCTCTTCTTTTCCCGGCGAACGGCACTCCTAGCTCATAGCTCGTATGCACGCACATGCAGAACACAAGAAATTTTTATTTAAACAAATGCAGTCAGTGACCCCGAACTATTCGTACATTCGTTTACGCTGTTATAATTTCGTATAAGTGTATCGTACAACAACGATTCGAATTTTTAAAAATCCTTTATGTTGTACGGCCCAAACGAGGTACAGGAGTATATAGACCAATCGATAAGTTATAGACATAGGCACAGGCATTGAATCCGTAAAGACATTGCAACTTGTGGACATTTCTGCCTTAGTTCCGTCAGCGTCACTCAACGTTACCGATAGTTCACGAAAAATAAGCACGTTAGCAAGAAACGAACATTCTGTATATATATATATTTATTTATATATATTATATTATTATATTTAATATTAATTAATATTCATTATATTATTATATATCTATATATATTTATTTATATATATAATATATATATTACTTGAAGGCAATAAGTGTATACGGCGCGAACATTTAAATGGTGGAAATAGTATTTACGAATTGTGTACTACAGAAATATAATATAAAGTGTAACTATTTTTATGGACAGTTGAGCAATTCTTTCTACTAATTACATAATTAGCGATGGTACACATATAGCAATAGTTTTATAAATTTTTTCTTGCATGCCATAAATGCATGAAGATCCGTAGTCCAGTCATTTTGAACGAGTTTACTCGTTGTTGATAAGATCGTGGGAAACTTCTTAGCGTGTTTCATCGCATGCCGCAATCATTATCGAACCATCGTGCGGCATATCTTTATCGCGCGGATATCGACGAAAGTTCGGTTCTAATTACGATTGTTATTATCAAAGAAAGTTCGTCGGGGGTTATTCCTTATTTCAATCAATATAACGAGTACGGGTCGAATTGCAATATCGAGTGTCGAGTAGAGGCGAAAGCGGGGGCTCCTCGCCGTCTTCCATCTTAGACAACGAGTTGCTGGATTGAACTTCCTAATGCTATCCCCAGTCTTCAATTGGTATATAAGACTCGGAAAAACTTCTTGAACTGCTGGAAGTATCGGTCAATAAAGATGTATAGCCGGACACACACTCGAAGACGCCAATAAGCGACTGTTATTTGCACTAATTCTTGATGCAACTTCTGGAACTTTCTAGCTATTATTATCTAGAGATTTTCCATCCGCGGATACGGGAGGTCAAGCGCCTTCGGGGAGAAACTTTTCCCTCTTCATGCCGTTCCGTCTCTTTTGGAACGATTCACTCTAAACTCTAAAGCGCCCATCGCTATGGAATTGCTTTGTATCGAAAAGACGATAAAAAAGCTACAGGTTTTATATGCGCGATAAACTGATTCACTTCGGTGTTATTGCGTAATGCTTGAAGTAACAGTTTCGCCACGAATGCATATAATCCGCAGTAATAATGAACAGGTAACAACGGGTTTTAATTAATCGAGGATTAAAGTAGCTCTTCCATCGCATTGGGTTCGTAATACGATGAAATTGACAGGAAAACCTGACGCCATTCTATTTCCATGCATAATGAATTATACTTCAAGTATTTGAATCGTCAATACCGAAATACCCCGTATATCTAATTTTTCGGATTATAGTGTATCTAATTTACGAATAGAAATTGTACAAAATCACGTGAATTTCTGTATCTAATGAAAAAAAATACCGTTCAAAAGTTTGGTCTTTTGATTTTGTAGCACATTGCACATCAATTATTGAGACACCGTTTAAAAGTTTAGACCTTCGATTTTGTAGCATCCTGTACATCAATCCTTTTAGATACTCGTGGAAGTACTATGGAACTACGTTTATCGAACATCATTTTATTTCTATGTCATGTCGAACATAAATACAGTTCAAAAGTTTGGTCCTCCGATTTTGAAACATCCTGTATACCAAACATCTTCCATCCTAGTTAAACTAGTTTAAGAACGAAGGCGTCGTCTTCATCAAACATCATTTTCATTTCTACGTTCAGTTAAATGAAAATACCGTTTTAAAGCTGGGTCTCCTGATTTTGGAACACCCTGTACGTCAAACTTTTTAGATTCAAGCGAAAGTAATTTGGGAATAGGGACCAACAGGGTCAAGCTTATACAACGACATTTCGTCAGGCGAGTAGAACACCTTCCGAAGGTTTGGCTCGTCGATTTTGAAGCAGCCTGTAGACGAAATTTTTCGAATCCAAGTGAAAGTATCCTGACCGAGATTGCGCGCGTGAGGAAGCAGGCGCCCCGACACGATCGATTAATATTCTTCGTCGAAATCTAGCTCCCGGAAACTTGCGTCTACCTCTTGCCCTTCTTGGAATTCCGTGAGCGCATGCCGTGAGATTAATATTGACGGCTTCGATGGCGCACCGATATGCACGATAGAGCAAATTTAATTTTTGCGTCGGAGCGAGGAACGGCGGACGGGGATCACGGGGGTTGTTGGATTGGGGGCGCAGGGGATGATTGGGGGATGCTGTGTACCGGACGTTCGCCGCCGGACTGCGGACTTTCTTAGCTGCATTGGTTACGGCCGGTTGCGTATTACGCGGCCAAGAATATAATTAAAACTTTACCGCTGTATCCACAGCAACGATCGAGATATAAATCAACAGACTGGTTCCGGTATCGATTGATTCTCGCCGAACCCGATGCGATCGAATTCATTGGCTCGTTGGAAAATCTTACTTTACTCGAGAATATCGTGCAAAATTCTCGTAGCGAGCCACAAAAATGTGCGTATTTAAATGTTACAAAACGAATAGAAATTCGAATAATGATTTCTTCGATTTATCTTTCATGAAACGTGAGTCGATCGTCGCCATGAAATAATAAACCTTATTACGAACAGACTGCGGATTTTTGTGTAAGATAAAAATTGTCTGCATTAATTCCAAGAAATAGAAACTAAATAGCAGATTCTTTCTTTCTTTAATAATTCAGATAGATTAAAAGCAATACGTTGTTATTTCTTAATTTTTTATCATAAGCGCATAAAATTCGCAGTCCGATTATGAGATTAATAAAAATTGCAGCAATTGTGAGGAACTGAAGTTAATCAGAAGTCTGATTAACAATAAAATCGCTTAACAATTTTGCTAATTTGGAAACGGTGTATATTTCGTTGTATATTTTTGTATGCAAATACAAAAATGGAACAAGATAGAATGGATTGTTATGTTATTCGGATTCAAGGATATCATGTTTATCGATCCAATTTTATTAGGTTATTTCGTTTTCCAGTGATCAATAAAATAGAGCGATCCGAAAGTCGTGCTGCGCAACTCTATGAAAAAAAAGGCGTAATACATGCTGGAACATTGCACAAATCCTGTTGCAGGTCGTTCACACAACGCGGGAGGACAAAGGGAAATGTACTGTGTCGAATAAAAACTGCGCGGATTATCTTTTCGATCTACCTGTGCTTGTAAAGTCCAGGTTCGATTTTGTTGGTATACGTTTCATTTGCGAATTATTGTATGCCAAGTTAATATTAGCCGATCGGTTTAGCTGAATGGAGTAGCTGTTACCTATTACTCTACTTTTATGCCTAAAATATATTCATTACTAGCTATAATTATATAAGCGCAGAATTTGTATTACAAATTTTGTATGAATACAATCTTTAATAAAATGTAACACAGTTTTACTGAGACCAATAGTAAAGAAAATAAGATTGTTGAGATAAAAGGTCGGTTAATATGGTCTCTGAAGAAAAATGAGGGAACGAAGAATTTCGTTTCAAAGACAGAAGTTTCACCTTGGTATGCTAAGAGTGAAAACGGATTCTCTTGGCATCATGAATATGATATCCAGACATCAAAGGTGTGACCCTCCACCCAAAAACATGCAAACGTTCTATCTAAATTTTACTGCTTTAAATGTCTAGTCCGAATCATTAGCTGTTTTATGAGATAAGCTAATCAACGTTGCCCTTAAAAAGATCGATTGAAAAGTATGTACAAAATTAACATTAAAAGTGACCGACTTGCATTAAAAACGCGTCTCTAAAAACGACAAGAATTAATTTATTTGGACACTTTTCACCATTTATATTCTAATGAGAATTAAAAGTAATCTGTTAAATCGTTTTCTCTGGAAAAGTCTTTATGATGTCAACATGGTAGGTTTAGTATTAACATTAGCTGTCGTGATCTCTTTGAAACGTGTGTAAGTTACTGTAATTATACTGTATATGTTCGATTTTCTTTATATTTTGTTGAAACAAAACACTGTCATAAAATATATAAATCAATAAAGAATGTCAAACTGAAGGGTGTCCCAAAATTCATGCAACAAGTAATTTTGATAGAAAACACAGGTTCATAATTAAAAATTGTAAATTTTTATCGATTCACAAAGAATACGGTATAGGCTAAATGGCCTCCGCGGCTTTGCTGGCGCATACACACTCTTTTGTTGAAATTTTCCATGACCGTTTTGCATAAATGTGGCTGAATTTCGTTGATACAGCGCTCAATTTCCTTCTTCAAGGCGTCGGTGGTCCTGGGCTCGTTGGCATAAAACTTCTGATCACCAAAACGGGAAATAACACGACCCCAGGAAATGTCTCATTATTTTCAAAATATTGCTCAACAATGAAAACGCTCTTTCGAAAACGAAACGTTCTTTCGTGTAGCGTTCCATTTTTAATAACCCTGAACTGTCAGCTGTCACGCTGTCTTTTTTTCGTTGGCAAACGTACCATAATACCGTACAAATGGCGCGAAATTCTAATCTTGCATGAATTTTGGGACACCCTTTCTTTGACAACATTTTGTGTTGCGACGACATACTCGTTAAAAACAGCTAACTGGTTAATCGTCTATTATAAAATTGTTAAAAGCATAGACGGCTGTCACGACTGTTCAGATTCAAGAATGAACATTTGATCCAATATTCTCGGTGTCCAAGATATGTTCAGGATATCTGTAAAACGCAAGAGGATTGAAAGATATCTTAGCTTTCCGATTTCCACTTCACTAAATAAATTGCTTTGACTCTGTCTACTTTGGAGGTCGCCGTCTAGGCAGTCGAAGCGTCAACGAGCAACGTATGTAGACGCCGACGATTTTCGAGAACCGCTCTGTGAACGGTGACGAAACGTCGCATCGTCCGGCCGGTGGCTTGTAACAAATGCTATCGGCGACAGGCCAATCGCTCCGGAAAGATGTTCCAGCCAGCTGAAGGGATCAGGTCCGAATTGAACGTTCGGGTAATGGGACGCCGGGCCTGGGTCGCGTTTGTCATGCAAATATGCTTCTCCGAACGCGCAAAAGCGGGCTGGTGATCACCGAAAAAGACGCGAAAAAAAACGACGAAGAAGAAGAACGGGCCGGCTAAGCCGGGGAGTTTTCTAATTTATCCGAAACGCGGGGTAGTCAGGCCCTGCAAAGTCAGGTGGCTGAGGCGAGAGCAAGAGCAAGGCCAGCAGCAATATCCATTAGCGAGTGCTAGATACCCGCAACTGTTTCGCTAGGAGGGACAAAGAGGGCAAGAGGCGAGCCAACGGTGTTTTGGTTCCGCGATAGACAGAGGGGCTGCCAGAAGTGAGCGCCACGAGAACCGAGGGGGATGAAGTGGAGGAAGTTAAAAGGATAAAAACGGGCCAAAGGTTCGAACCGCGCCGCTGGATATTTCGGGGGGGGGGGGGGGGATTGTGTATTATAATCGGCGGGACAGGACCTCGAGTGGCCCTCGAGATGTCTGGGAACCCGCGCAGAAGGAGAGGAAACACTATGTCGATGATTGCCCCGCGGCTCTTCAAGCATCCTGACATTTATCTGCTCAGGGTGTAGTAACTAGGTTGAAACACTGTTTGTGTCTCTGAAAACAATTTTTCGTCGTTTATCGAGATCTGTTATTGTTCCATTTGTTTTCCTCAATCGAAACACTTTTATTTAGAATAAAATAATAAAAAAGCTAAACGACCATATAATTCTGGTTTGAAACATTCGAAAGATCAGTTCTTTTACTGTAAGAGTGTATAGTGCCGATGAGTTTCACCTACGTTTACTTGCTTTAATTTTAATTTCTTTTTAGAAAGTGCATTTTGTGTTCCATTTAATCCATTTTATTCCATAACATCCTAGGACACAAAATAAAATAATATTAATCTTACGAGTACTATTTGTTTATTCATTCAAGTACATGCTAACATTATTTGCTAACCTTAAATTACATAAATTTTCTTTACATCTTCAGCTTAATATCATAGTTTAGTATTTTATGACAAAAAATAATTGAATAATTCACAATAAAAAGAAACTGAAAAAATTACAAAAATTTCTGAATAAAAATATCTTAAGCACCAATGACATAATGAGAAAAAAAAGTTTAGGGTACCTTTCGCCAATCTTTTATCTTAAAAGTGTAACATTCCAAAGCTGAACAAATTGAAACAAAGGTTAGAATTATTGCATTAACAATAAGCTTGTATATTAGTATAAGGTAGGAGTAAATATGATTTAAAATGCAACATGTATCTTCGTTTTAGAGCTAAAGTAACATTGACTGCAAAAGATTACCGCATAAAATAATAATGAGTCCAGCACAATAAATATTTACGTCAAATCGTGCACAGCCTGGAGAAGGATGTTTCTCGAGACACTAACAAATGGTTTCCGTGCGATCGCCTATAAAGTAACAGAGTGCCGGAACAATATTTGCGATTGAAAGATTCGCGATCATTATTTTGAATTCTTTATTCCGAGAATTTCCGAAATGCCGGTCGCGAAGCGTGAACTTTTCATTTCGTGTCTGGGATACTTTCGCGTGATTTGCCAGTAACTTATGTACAAGTAATTTCTGTTCCGTGATTTTAAGTGGAAAACTTGATTTCGAGGCACGTTCCGCGGAAGATATAATGCCGCAGAAGTAAGAGTCGTTTTTCCTCGCACGAATGCTGTTACATTCTTCGAAAATTCTTTCAGCGGAGGCAGGCCCTGGAATATCGATGCTGCAGAACTTTGAATCATACATCGCACGTTTTTGACGTCGGCGTATTCCTCGCGCCACGATCAGTGAATTAAAAAAGGAAATGTTCGATTCCGACGGTTTTCCCGTTTCCGACGATTCGATAACTTCCGCTGCAATTCTTTCCCGAACTGTTAGACGCTGGAGCTAGGATTATTCGGATTTCTGTCAATTATATAGCCTGAGTCATTTGACTCTTTCATCTTAACATTTCGTGTAAACTGCAGGTTGTATAAAGAAAGATTCCGAACGAGAGATATCGTTATAATCATAATTATAATATATAATTATTATTATAATCACAAAAATCTTATTAAATCTTTTGCTAAATAATTCTGACGTATAGCCACATGGCAAGTTGCTTTTCTTTCTCCGTCAAGTATTATAAGAAAATATACTTTGTTCTTCAAAAATCCTGTACTCGTAATTCGCAGATTTTTTTATGGTGTTACCTCATCTGTCATCTTAACTTGCACTTTAGAAAAGTTCTTTTTAGTATCTAATAATTGTTTTATATCATTGTACAATATCTGACACTCTTGTAAATAGTAACATTTACAAATATTTTTATATTTCATTAAATAAGTTTGTGCCCCAGGGAGAATCCGCGCGGCTTGGAAATGTAAGAAACAATGATTTTATTGCATCCTTGGACGCGTTCAAGGACCTTCATTATCTAATTATGTTTAAAGGAGCACGTTGCAGCGTGACTAAACTGAAATGTTGATTGGAAAGCGTAATTAATTAAGCGTGATAATATCGATATTACAGTGTATTTTGTCACTGTACGATCATAATACAACACCGTCATACCAGACACCGTAAGGAGTACGGTATAAAGTGGCATGCGTTGATTAATGAACGAACAGGCAACGGCATCGTTATTCTCTCGAAAGTAACCTTATAAGTAGTAAAAGACCGGGGAATTCATGGATCGTATCCGTCCTTGTTAAATGGACGCCTATACAAATTGAATCAACGTCAGTTACAGGCAATCATTTATCACCAGCGTTCTTAAGGACGGTTGCTTATCCTATTCGAGTCCCTTTCCCTTTCCAGAATGCTGTGTGAACGCCCAAACAATTCATAATAACCTGCTGATCATTAATGCGAAGCACAATGACACCACAGCGAATCGAGCCTCGTCGATGGATTCCATTTGACGAGTGTGAAAACATTTAAGAAAGTAAAATCAAATAAAGTTAATTCGTTATGTGTGTGCGCATGTGTGTGTGTGTGTGTGTGTGTAACAGTATAAAACGAAACAATCGGTTTCATATCTTTTATTTAAAAATTCTTGATATTATGAAAACTCTTGAACTCGAGCGTACGTTGTAATAACAACAGCGAAAAATCTAAATAAAAACCGTATTGTCATTTATATGAAGCAACACGTGTTAGTCAGCTTTATAGCTATATTTACCTTTGCTATACTAAATCATGGCTACTGAATAATTCTTGTACGAAGCAATTAAATATCCCAAGTTAGAGCTATGCGATATGTTCTTTTTTTAAAAGTGTAACATATTGATTTGTAATGCAATCATTGTTTTACAATATACCTCTTCTCTAACAGGATCAAATTTGTCAAGGTTGAAGCGAGCTAAGGATAGTTTCAAAGCATGTTAGATATTTTTGGAGGCTCGAGAAGGAGCCATGAATTATCTCGTTGGCTGAATATTCGGTTGGTAATGCTGGGCCAGAAACATGGCCGTAATGCAAATGTAATTAACCATCTTGCTACGCATTTGTATCCATTTGCCATTTTCACTTGCCATTGATTGAGCAAACGTTGATCTATACCACGCGACAGATGTCTGACCACAGACTGGTTTATACTATTAACCGCTTGCCGTGGCAGATACTGATCTACACTACTTGCAGATGTCTGATCAAACACTAGTTTGTATCACTCGTGCGATGTCGGTGTTTTCTCTAGTTCCGCTTCAATTCTCATCCCCTTGTTTCGAGTACGTATTATTCGAACTGTTTTTCAGTAATTTCGTAAATTGCTTTTGAAAACGTACCTCCAACAAGCAGTAACGAAGTGATGTAGGTAAAACTGTTTCTGTTATTGGAAACAGAAATGTTATCATCATATTTTACGAATGATAAATTTTGCATTTTGAGAATCTTTCTTCAATGTGGAGAAAAATAAGATATTAATTGATTAAGCATTTTTCGCTTTCCAAAATTCTTTCAAATTACATTGCAAGAGTGAGTAGCTATAATTACATAGTACGCATTTATAACAAATGTTCCCAGATAAAATAACCAAGATGTAAAGAAATTAGAAAAATTTTAGAAAATTGCTATCTTTTCCTCGATTTATTACAATTATTAAAAGAGGAAACACATTTTTATTTAATTCTCGTTTCTCACAATTGAATTAGAAAATAGTCATTTTCAATTACGCGAATAAAAACTTAATTTGAGGAGGCATTTTTGTTGAGGATAACGCGATAAAAATATTTCAATAATGTGCAGCAAGAAAATAACAATATACAATAGAAACAGTTCCAAGCAATTCCCGCGACAATGAATAAATTGTGTTCACTCGCTGTCAATTGAATGACTAAAATGTTTGAGCAACGATTCGGTCTTCACCAGGGTAGGACAATGAAATTTTCTCTGGAGACCCGTTTTTTCTTCTGTAAACGAATTCACAGGATCGACGATTGCCGCCATTACACGACAGTCTATCAATGTAATACGCGGATCGTTTCTGGACCGGTGCATGTAACCGTGTAAAAGCATCCCTTGTCCCGGATTCGTCGTTTTCTGATACGACCGATGGAGTTCAATGTGATCGAACGGCGACCCGGACTTCGCCGCAGCTCTGTTGTCCTATTTTTTTCGACTTTTTACAGCTACATCGCCGGGGAACTTGAGGCGTTTCCCCCGATTCAGCCTTCAGCCCGTGGAAAGGGTTGGGAAAAGTCGTGGTCAGAATCGGAGTCTAGATTCGGGTGTTGCAAACCCCTAGGAGAATGCGAATGAATGGCGGGGGTAGGGCACGACACGAAAGGGGCGGTCGACCCGAAGCTCACGGACCAACGACCTAGACAGTAACGCTGCTAATATGCAAATCTTATCATCAACGATTTATTCGCGGATCCTTCTGTTTCTGCTAAAAGGTCAGAACTTATTCCCCCCTCTTTCACCCTCCTGCATTCCTCTATTAGCCTGCGTTTCTCCCTCCGCAGTGATGATCAGAATATTTTTGCGCTTTACTATCCCTCCCGAAGAAAGTATTAGATTACTGGAGACGGCAGAGAGTGGAAGATATGGCTAAAGGTTATCCCAAGAGTCTTATTTAATTATCTTCTATTAAATCATAATCTGATCAAAGGAGAAGGTTAGAAAACCGTTATTTTCCATTTCTTCGTAATTCTCGAAGGATTTAATTTGTCAGGATGTCGATTAAATAATAACGCGAATGCCCATAAAAATTTCGACACGATGCTTCGATGCGTATAAAAATATTTAAGGGTCTCTCACATCCCGTACATCAATCGATTATTCGTTAAATAATAATATTTTATTAATTCACTAAATATACTATTAAAATGCAACACAAACTACTCTCGTATAAATTTCCAATCGTCTCTCACTTCTCGTATATCTTCAGTTCATAATGAACAATATTCTATTAATTTATTAAATTTACTATTAAAAAATGTAACACAAACTTCTATACACAATAGTTTGACACACATACAAATTTTTAAATAGCCGCTCACTTCGCGTAAGTGATTCGATCATTCGATAAGTAATAACATTTTATTAATTTATTAAATGTACTATTAAAATGTAACACAACGCGTTATGTTACAATTTATAGTTAAAATACGATTCATGTTTATTTAGTGTCGAAGCAAGTGCCAGTGAACGTACATACAAATGTTTAGTAAACTTTCCCAATGTTTACACCTGTACGCTTTCGTAGACGATAAATAATCGCAAATGCGAAAATCGTCTTCGATGCTCGGTACTTGACTGGTTCATCGGGACAGTCGCTCTATCGTTCACCGGAGATCCAGTTGACGCTATCGAACTGCTAAACCATGACCGGAAGTTGAAGAGTTATAGCGCGCCGGGACGTGACAAAGAGTTAACCTGACTATAGCGGGCTTGCCATGGAATCGACGTAAAGTGGCCGGGTCGGCCGTGACAAATAACCGTGTACGAATTACGAACGACCTTCGGATTTAAAGTTCAAGATACGCCGGGCAAACCGTGGGGAGAGGAACGTGTCCGGATACGGCCGGAACGGGCTTACCATCGCGAAAAGACATATGGCGGCGACTCAAGGACGTTATGATGGTTCATTATCGGATATCGGAAATTAATGGCAATCAAACGGGGTGGAGCAAAGGGGGGCCGCTGGTGGTGAAGTGTGCTCCGGTCCCGGCGCGGCGTTCGTTGATATCGAGAGGGCCGGCGGCGTAACGAGGTGCTAATTAAAGTTCAACTAATGTAACGGGCACTCGACTTCTCAAGATATATCGGATATTACGTTGATCGAGTATCATTAAAATGCCCCGCGGCGCGTTTAACAGCGTGTCCCATAGACCTACGGCACATTGTCGTCGATATTCACCGCGCGAGAACGTCGTTTGAAAATCCATTTCTCCCCGGCGCAAGCTGCTGGCCGAAGATACTGTTTTTATTTCGAGTTGTAAACGTGCGCATGGAAATTTCGCGGTCTTTATTGAGCACGTGGACACGACACACGCTCGATAACTTTTACAGTCGGCGCGCGGCTCCCGACCGTGAAAACGATCCAAATGCTTTTTAACTTTTGCCCGGTCACGTTAAACGTGTGTCGAAAATTTCTTATTATTCTGCTTTTTGCTTGTTTTCGCACCATCAGTTTTATATCGGCTGCGCAGAATTCATTGAAATAAATAGTCGATATCATCAACAGTTTTATAGCTTTAATCGGTGTACGCGGAGACGTATCGCGTACTTATATTGCTACTAGATTTTATGGATTCATGACAGAGATTGCGTAGATTGTGAGCGAAACAGCATACACAATTTGAAAAAAATATTCAATTTATTTATTCATTTATTCACTGGAAATCATCGTGCCTTTAGTACAAAAAACAAGATAATATGTAAGGAAAAAGAAAAGAAAAATTATACAAAAGAAAATATTATCGCTCATAAAGATTAGTAAAAATAATTATTGTATAATATTTTGGAGCGATCTTCTCAAAGATTGTTCAATTATATCTGGTTTTGTGTGTATGAAATTAGCATGGTTAATTAGTACTAAATCTAACAATGTGACACTTATCCAGATTGAACGACAATTTATTTAACAAGCACCATTTTCCCGAAGCTTGACAGGGTCATTCCGAATTATTTGGCTGCTTTGCTGATTAGAGATCTAATAAGTTGTAGATAATATAAAAAATATTCTCAAATTCTTCTCACCCCTTTACAATCTTATTTCTGACCTAGTCACATTTGTCAACAATGCACAAAATCCGCGATCTAGTGATCAGTATCAATATAATTTTATGCAAATTCTATTTAACCTTAGGCCAACTATAAGCTGGGTTTATGTTGATCCAAATTGTTTACGTGTTAGTGTTTACTGAATTAGCAAGGAGCTTTAAAGTAATCTTAGAAAGCTTTGTGTAAAGAGAGAAGAAGTATAGCTATATGTCTAAAAATATATACTTTCCATCTATAAATAAATTTTTGTAGTAAAATTAGCGCATCTGCCTCCTTTTCACCTATTTACTATACTAATAAAGTATCTTTTTTTTTAGTAAAAGAGATAACATGTAACCTAATAAATTTAAATATAAATCTGGCGAAAAATTATTTGTTTAATACATAAATAAAGAAATGTTGTTTCGGATGAAATATGTCCTGGTTTCGGCTTCGTTAAGCCTTTAGTTAATATTTTACTTTACACATATAAATACTATAATGCTGGTTTACTTTAATTGAGAGGGCAAAATTATCCAAACAAGGTTGGTATTACGAATCGATGTACTGTAATAGTCACGATTTTGCTACAATAGACGCAAAGATATACTGCTGTACGTTACAAGGGTTCGGCATCGATAGTTCTTGAAAGGGCTAGACTAAGATTGAGTTGACCCTTGGCGACGGGATACAGAAAAGTCAGTGAAAAAACAAGAGTACAAAGTGAGCGAGGAGAGGGACAATAAAAGATCAAATAACTCTTGCCTTCTATCCTCCGGAGAGCACCTAGGTAACGGATGAATATCGTTTTCGTCGATGACTTATACCTAAATCTTACGTTTGGGACTACTGAATCCCAACGAGGAACGAATTATACTGCTGCCCCGGGGAAGAATGTCGCCACTCGCAACTTCACTTCGACATTCCGATATTTGTAGCATGATACCGCTTTATGGCGTCGCGGGAAACTCTGCTCTCATTTACGTTCCGTAGACTATTTCCTCGTGACATCATTTCTCGTTTTTACACTTTAGTTGCCGCTGATGACTTGGCACTTTGCGACCTCGTGATGACTCTGAAAATTACTACACTATGGTTCGAAACTATTTCTACATTGTTAAATTCGCTGGTATGTAATATTAATAGCTAAAAGTTTAACTATATTCTGAGAAAATCCGCTCGGTTTCACTTTTTCTTTATAAAATGTTCGGATCAAAATTTCTGGATTATTAGGTATGTTATAGATATTAGCTCTTCGTACTCTGATGAACAATTTTTCTATTATCAATCTACATCTGGACAGTCTAATTTGTTCTGTCATTTTATATTTTTGTTATAGCGTTACTTACCATTTCACAAATAAATACGTTCGATTTTTTGGTAGATGGTCTGAAAAAATCTTACGACTATAAAGGGTTAACAAAGCGTCAGAAGATTATCTAGAAACGTTTAGTATCATTCTCTAGTATGGTTATTGTAGCGTTATTTTTATTATTAAAATCGAATGATGAATGAGAAGCGAGAGGCGATTTGAAATTGTTATTAATTCGTGTCAAAATGTTGTGTATGAAATATGTGTGTCAGTGTCTTAATTTTTTTACTGAGTATTATTAATAAAGTATTGTTATCAACAAATAACAGAGCGTAAAAAATAAATTAATGACGCTAGATGGTTGGAATATGATATTAAAAAGTGAAAAATATTGTAAAAAATTATGATAATGTTTCTACTTTGTGGAGTCAAAATAGCTTCGAGTGCAGAGCGTTGATGGTCTTCTGAAAATCGCTGCTCTTACGGGCAAGTAGTTGAACAGCTCTGCCATAAAGTATACTTTGCGATTTATATATTTGCAGATTCGTAATTTGATGTAATTTTTCATCCTGAAATTCCTGCAGCCAGCGCCGATAATATTCCGCCGGAAATA
The DNA here is from genome assembly GCF_051020955.1 of Megalopta genalis. Taxonomy (NCBI): domain Eukaryota; kingdom Metazoa; phylum Arthropoda; class Insecta; order Hymenoptera; family Halictidae; genus Megalopta; species Megalopta genalis. The sequence goes on from NC_135015.1 coordinate 11,957,157, forward strand.
AATCCTTGCCGCCAGATAACCGCCTCGCAGAGTGAAAAGATTAATCGTCGGTCGTCGCAAATCATTAACCAGCAATTATACACTAACAACAATAGTCACTAATGCTTTTCCATTTACATAATTGATGCAGCTTATTCCTCGTGTCGCCGCTTAGACGACAAAATGTGCGTGTGCCCGATGGATCGTTCCTTTTCCATGCCGTTGAAACTCGTTGCTGCTTTTACTGCTAGACACTCTGTTCGGGTGATCTAAAAGCGGATGGCGTGTTGCCGGGAATAAACGGACAAATATTTGGTAAATATATTTTTATTTGGCAAATATATGGTAAATATATCGTAAATGAAATACTTGACTGCTTGGACCGTAGTCAAGAAACAGTAGAAACGTCGAACATTAACAATTATTTCTTAATGAATTGTTCGACGCCAATATCAATTTGACTGATAAACTAACAAGCCGTCTTTGATAACAGAATTCAATCATTTCTCTTGAGATTACAACACATGAAAGAAAATTATTGAAGTTTTTCTGCATTTTTTTCATATGAAAAATTACAGCTATTACATATTACAGTTATTGTATAATCAATAAGTATTACAACGGTGAACATTTATTATTATAAAAATTTTCATGCTTTCAAAAAAGCAAATTTTCGAACTTGATTTTCTCAAAAACTAAGCCCCATACGAAAAGAAATAATTCTGCATTTTGTTAATATTTTTCATGATACAGTAGCAAGCAGAGACACAACAGTCTGCGATTACTACCTCCCTTTCTGCAACAATTCCAAATAGCAGAAATGAATCTTTCATTTAAACAAGTAATAATTTAATATCGTTTTTACCGTTTCGTTGAACGATGTTGCAATTTCGTGTTCCGTCTCCGATCTCGTAGTTATTAGCCTACGAATATTCATGCAACGCTACCAAAACTGAAGATGAAAGGGCAGTTAGCTTGAATAAAATAGAAGAGTCGTAAATCAGAGAAATAACGAACCCTGCATTCGTTGGAAGTCGAAAGTATTTTTTGGCGTACTACTCGCGCCATTAATGTATAGAATCTTCATCCTAACTGTTATTAAATATGGAACCATTTTCGTGAATGGAACTGCAAAAGAAAATATCGGAACCGCGACGCTATTTTTCTATCGGGGATGTCGTCGGGGAGTTTTAATCGAGTCGAGGAATGGGAACAATCAAGGGACGGAAAGAAACATAGTTGGATTTAATAAACATTCCCGGGTCGTAATCGGCCGTCGCCGGGTACAGGGATCAATGTCCCGATTTCCGGCAGGAAATCTAGATTCCTGGGTAGATTAAACTCGCCGGAGATATGCTCATCGTCGATAAGTGACTTTAACTTTCGGAAGCTGTTCATAGTTCAGTGCGTGCATAATGAAGATTCGCGAGGGAGTTACGAGAAAGTCATTGGAGAGTCTTTGAGCAGCGCAAACAGGAATAACGAAAGTTTTCCCTTTGATCGAATTATAGGCGATGACGAATGTTAATATCGTTTTTAATTTGCGGATCTCGCGTCCACTTGGGAACCGAGTAGATTCTGAAGCGTATCTTCATTTAAAGCGGACATTATTCATTCGGACTGCATTGTTTACGAGCTGTTTGTTGAGCTCGCACGGCAGCGATATTATTTATTCTTCGCAGTCCGAGAGTACGTTTAAGAACCATTTCGATTAAAATACTGTTACAAACGACTATGAACAAATTTTCTTCTTTAATATAATTTTGAGCATTGTTGTTACACATTTATATTCGAATAATAACATACATTGTAAATCGGGTTTGTACTAATATGAAAGTAACATTAAAGTAAAATAAATTAAAATAATTTCATAAAATGTAATAAACATTCTACACGATTTTTACGCTCCATTTTGTGTTTGTAGTTTAATAAACGTTCACAACTGAATAATTGGTTATCTTGCGAAGTGACAAAAAGGTGTGCATTTGTTACATGTTTATACATTACGAATGTATACTTATTTAATGGCTTCAATTAGCAATACATTCCTTTTACGCCGTCAATGGACATTCTTCGATCAGATTTTATGAAAACCAAAAGTAACAGCGAGAATGAGAATACTATAATTAACTCAAAATAGTTCGTTTGTACTTCGTATCTGTGGCAAATTGCGTTTGTCGAACGGTATCAAGATGACACCGGATAAGCTAGGCGACCGATGACGTTCTCATTTCAAGGATTACGTGCTTAAAAGGATTCAATTACGCGAACGCAAACCGGTGAATCGTTGAACGTTTGTTCGCTGACAGGGGAATGAAATGTTTCGACACTCGCAATTATTCATGGTGTCAACGTTTCCGTCGGTTTCACGCCGTCTCGAATAGAGATTCTATTCATTACCCAGCACCTATCCTATTGGCCCGACATTTTCTTCTGTTGCAGACGGTATGGAATGTTAATGCGTCCCGGTTGAAACGTGACAAATGGACAGCGATGCTCAGCGTCGGAGATGCTGTAATTTTACGTCGGTATCACTTTCTTCCTCTACAAGGACGTCAATGAAGAATTATAATACTATAAACGTTACAAATTAATACGTTGGTATTAATTTGTTATATTTGTTAAACGCGTTATTCGTCGATAACGAAAAATGTTTATAATCACCTGCAAATATTATCATCCAAGGAAATAATAAAAGCAAACAATTATCGATTTATTGTTTGCTTTTATTATTTCCTTGGATGATAATATTTGCAGATGATTATAAACATTTTTCGTTATCGACGAATAACGCGTTTCGAATTCGGTTTCACTCTGCAACAAATATTCTCGTCGTTGTAAAAGTAATCAAGGTGTTTGAAGAACCGAAACAAATTCAGATACAGTAGAATGATTGAGAAAACAGAAAATAATTGTTTATATAATATTTTATGGTAATATTATATGCTATAATATAATATTTATTGATATACGGGGTGAGTCGGAATTTCTTAGTACAATCGAGCATTAGGTGATAATAACAATACAAAATGTTGAAAAAATTAGTATGCCCAGATGAAACAGCTGTGTGGCAAATCGCTATTAGAAATTCCGTCACGATTACATGGCCGCGCGATTTCGATCAGAGATCGAATGTTTCACGGTTTGTAATGTTTAGAAGTATGTATATATTTTACCACGCGAATGGTCACAATTGACTGTAATGTGCTGGCCTTCTGATGGTGATAATATATTGTTCGTAGCTGGCGATGATAAACCGACAGGGTGCATACGATGACACTGGCTTGGATGTTTAAATTGAACACGATGCTGGATCGACGGAAAACAGTATACATATTTCAATAGATGTAATCATTGATGGCAATCAGGGTGAAATTCCCGAACGTAGGCTAACGCTCTCTATCACCGGTAGCGAATTATTGTTGCGGAATATAAACGCAACCATTAACATCTTGCGAGCCGGCTACGCCAAATAAGAGGCATGCATGTAGCTAGCATCTTCGCGTTACTTTGCAAATATGCTGCATTAACAAGTCTTATTTACCTGACATTAACAATTCCCAAACTGACAACTAAGGATAACAGATTTTCACTTTAATTTAGTCATAGTCGGACGACGGATTTTTATGCTAACTGAAAATTGTTTGCATTGATTGCAAGACTCAGGTTCTACAGAAATATTTCTTTCTTTTCTGAATAATTTTAATGAGTTGCAAATAATACAACAATGTTTTTAAATTCTCAAAATGTGTTCGATTCTTAAAAATCTGCAGTTATAGCTAAACGGAAGATAATAACCTTGCAAATACGTTGACCTTCAAAGCACTATCTTCAAAGCAATCATTATTCAAAACTTATCCTTAAAATTATTATTCTTTTATTTCAATTATGATTATTCAAAAGTTATATTTCAATATAGTTGTTGTGCTTTTGCGCGTTAAAAGTCGAACGTAAGTAACAAAATGATTGTGTTTTACAGAAGTTATAATCAAATTTGTATCCTTATCGTAGTTATCGGAATGTTGCTAGATTATTTTTCCATCGAGGAAAAATTCTGCCGACTTTTAACAAATAAAATAACTAAATAAATTTAAATATTAAATCTCTTATTCAACGTTACTAAGTTCTTTAAAGCCTACAGTTATGCGTCAACAAAAAGCAACAATCATGCAAATAAATCGATCTTCGAAGAAATTCATATTCAACAACAATAATCAAAGGTTCTATTATGTGTCCCGATGACTTCTTGGTACTTTTGGAAACGAACGCAGTACAATCGCTTCCATAAAATTAATTAATTTTCGTCAAAAAACACATCGGTAAACGCGGTCTTATGTGTAAACGAGTTATGCAAACCGAAGGCCCGGAATCGTCGATGGAAAACCGATATTCGCGGCGGCGGAAATTGAAAATGATTCTTACATGGCCGGGCATCAAAGGTTTCGCGGTGCCGTTTGCCGGGATTATTCGGCGAACGAGCCGCAGAACGATAGCACCTTTGGATCGTTGATTTATTTCGCGGGGCCTGCTAACGAATGACAGCGGCCATTACCGACATGCTGCCGCGTGCAGGTCATATTCGCGCGCACAAAGGCCGAGCACCGTTGCATTGTAACGGAGAGTACGTCAAAGACACTCGTGCCACTGTCACTGGCCCTGTGATCGTGTAAATGTCTAATACTATGTACGTATACAACCGCCATACGTTACTTCTCGTGAATCTGTGTGGCAATTTAACGTCATAGAATATGATCGCGCACGCACAAAGCCCTTTGTCCGCGGAAGATGGACATGTCCAAGACTGCCGAATTCACCTGCAACGCAACGTGTGATTTAATATTTTCAACGGTTGCAAATCGTTCTCATCATTTCGTTCGACCCTGAATAAAATGCTCTTAAAACGGTTTCCCAATGCCGATGTTGAGTTGATTTGAACGAGCCAGAATCATTGTGGTGTACGTCACATTTTCCTCATTATGAGGAACAAGGTGCGTTAGTTTTTACTAATACGTATATTGTTCACTGACCAAATCTATTGTTCAGACTATTTAGAGTTTAGTTAATTTATAGTAACTTTATAATGCATTTCACTTGTCTTTTTAACAATTTAGCATGTACAGATTGCATTTTCCGTTATAAGTGGAAATTTTAGAAAATGTGACTTACGCCACTATGATTCTAACCCACACATCTAGAAGAATTTTAAAGATTCTAACTTCGTGACTACGATTGGTCTTTCGATAGTAAACAATTATACTGTGAATCTTTGATTGGTTGGTTGTCAATAGAATATTTGAACAATCGTGAGACAATAAATTCATGATAGTTTTCTCTGATATTTAAGCTGTTTTTTGCTTTATCTTTTCGTTTATTTTAGAAACGCATAAAAATTGATGATGTACTGGAAATACGCGTGAATGAAGATAATGAGTAAATTGTGTTCTAAAATGAATCATCGATTTAGTGTCGATGGATCGATGAATCATCGAGTTTGTCTTTTTGTATAAAAACTAACTTTTATTTTTATTATTTTTGATATTTTAAGGAATAGAATAGAAAAGTAATAATGAGAAATAGTTTGTAGTTTTTGGATGGATCGTATAAACTAAACTAACTATACAAACTAATTAATTATTGATTTCGCATAGCTATCAGTACTTTAAGAGATTATTATAGTATTTTAAGAAGTTGTACGCTAATTTATATTAACATGCCAGGTTCCCAAAATGGCGTGTTAATATCTTTCCATTCGCAGAGCCATTTTTACTCGACGCGTTACCCATTATGGATAATTAGCTAAATTATTAAATGTGGAATATTAATCTGTATATTGTCTTCATTTTTAATTCTACCAACAGTCCTCGGCATACCTGAGGGGCCCGTTAGTATCATCATGAAAGTTGAGTTTCTATTTTTGTCAGGCAGACGCGTACCCCGTGTCGTTCCTGTACTCGAATTTGAAATTCAAATCGGTGTATTGTGGCTACGAATTTGCGTACGCATCGCGCGATTATAAAAATATTTTCTCATAAATCTATGATATAATGGAGCTAACAGAATTTCCGTTTTATTACGCCATCCGTGAAATATCGCTATTCAAACTTTCCGAGTGAACAATTTGGGAGCATGGAATTTATCTGTGAAAGTCATCAAGAATAGAATGCTTTTAAAAATACACACAATAACAAAAAGTAATAATAATCTATTGATTGAGGTTATTGTTAATAGCCTATTGAGAGTAACAGTTGATGGAGATTAGTCTCTTCCTTAATTTATAGTCAACGATAAACGCTTTCTAACATCCAACAATAATAACCTGATGTTGGCGCTCTGCTAACGTACACAACAAGCGTACGTCGTGCTCCTTATGCGGGCGAAAGTGCAACGATTTACGTAGTCCAGTTTGCCGATTATTCCTATGCATTATCTGCATGTGCATCCAGCACCGCCAGTAGCGTAGGCGAAAGACAAATCCGGCGGACATTACTATTTGCCATCGACGATCTTTCGACGAATCGATCTTTAGACAGTCGTAAAAAGATGATTTCAAATCATATTGGACCTAAAGTATATTATTATTTCACCAGTTTCTGACAATTGATTGAGATTTTGTGATGCTTATGAAAAATTTGAACTACAAGGATCGTTACTTCTAGTTAAGACTGCGGATCATTGTGCAATTTTAAAATGTATTTTTAGACTGCGGATCTTTATGTAAAACAAGCTGCAGCGATTCCATGAAACAGAGGCTAAATAAAAATGTATTTCATCACTGTATTTTAATCAATTGAAAATAATATTACAACAATCTTGAATTCTTCCAATATTTTGTTTCTAATATTTCGTGTTTCATCCACCTATTTTTTGCAAAAAATATAATGTAAGTACAAGTAATATGATCCGAATGACATTCATATAACACGAATTTGTTTTAATCAGCACTAAAAGTATTAAAATCTATACGAAAACTAACGAGTTTAGAAGGAGTACTTTAAAAAGTATATCGGCAGAAGATTACTAAGTTAAATTATAAATAATTCAAGCTCTATGAGCGACTTTAAACGTTTGATATTTAATGAAAACTATAAATACACTTAATTCACTTAAAATTTTAATGAAGGAAAGTCCCGCGCAGTTTGCATTAAGCATTGGCGGTAGAATTATTTAAGATTATTTAAATAATCAATTAAAACGATATTACTCTAACGGCTATAAAACGATTTAAATCAAGCAATCTGAGCGATATTCCCGAATCAAATCTGAGAATACGGATGTTAAATCGATCCCGGCGCGGTGCGTCGATAGGACCGATATCGGCCGGCGTTTCTACGCCATTGGCATCGGTTGTTTCCTTGCCCTTCTACACACCGTACGGCTATGTATATAATTTACAACTGTGCAGCGAACTGGGTGTATCCATATCCCATTTGTATTCGGCATTACGGACGCATAGATCGTACGGGAAATCGCGTTTCTATTTCCGGCAATATCATATCCGTCACGGAACGGACGTTTGTTGCTGGTGGCTGCGGTCGCGACGCTTTCGATTCCGCGGTCGTTCTCCGGCTCTCCGAAGAAAAACCGGCTGGAAAGCGAACGGGAATCGAGGCTAGGCACTGCTACACGATATTACGGCGACGGAATTAAATGTATATCCGATGCACACAGATCCGTGGAACCGTTTCACGGAGCCCGGAGCCCACCGCAATGACGAAACAATCAGCAAACTGTGTCATCTTTGTTCTGGCCCGGCCGCTAACATCCTACGAGCTTATATCAACGGAATTCCTTCTCCTGATCTGAGCCATCCAACCGCTGTCTGTTCCAGTGATGAATAATTGCTCGATATAGTCGCGCAGTCTAAGATAATTTGGGAAACTTGCCCGAGGTTCCTTTTTAATTGTGTTTTAAAGAATGTGGTCTCATCTTTCGTTTCCACGTTTACGAACAAGCCGCGACGTTAAATAATGTCTGAAGTCTGAATGCTGAATAAATGTTAACAATAAGGCTTCTTAAATTGATTTTCCCAAAAAGAAATTGCTTTGCCATCCACAAATGTGGATAAATTTGTTTCCTCGTTTACGAAGAAGTCATAATATGAAACAACAATTAAATCGATGCTTCGAACATGTAAGTATAGTAGGTATAGTTGTAAGTATATAGTAGGGCTTCGGTATATGCAGTATGTAAAGAAAGCACCGTTAACGCAAATCATTTACAGTTCAAGCGTTGTTTGCGTTTCTCTCACGGGACTTCTTTCCGTAAGTGTTCTAAGATAACTCGTTCTAAGGAACTTTTCCCTCAACTTATTGCAGCAGCTCCTGAGGGCAACGTTTCGTTTCGTAAAAACTCCTTTCAAGTTCGAACAGAATTTGAAGCAGAAAACGAAAGATAACTATATCTCGATCCGTTGGTAAATGAAAGTAGCAAACGGAACGGATTGCTCGGGAATAATATCCATCTGCTTTATGATCCGCGAGCGGTCGAAGCGAGATGAGGATACTACACAATTACGTTTTGTTACGAGGATCGAAATTCAATAAAATAAATTGCACGGCGAGGGAGTGATACATCGCAAAATTCTGTATCTCCGTGTTTACATCGATAGAGAAGGTCGGACCGGGTTCACGGTATCCGAGTAGAAATGCGTAAGGGTTTCATATATTCTAGCTGGCCTGCCAAACAAAGATCAACCCGATAGCGGTATCAACCGAACGGACACATACACGCGTACCACTATCAGTTTTACATGTGTACACCGTGCATCCTCGTTCAATCTCCTTTATGTCCGGCAAGTTTCAGGAACTGCTTTGCTTTGTCAATCGATACAGCCGTACAGGTCCTATCCGCTGCGATACGTTTGTCCCACCGGTTCTACCCACCTTGACCCTACATAGTTCGTTTCCCGCGTCTGATCTTCCACATGGAAGTTGCTTACTGCCTACCGTTGGCTGAACTATCATCCGGAACGCTCCTCACAATTTTCTCGAAATGCTCCGATGCCCTTGAATCCATCGCAATTATACGCGAGCGAGGTGTCGCTTTGAATGCGATAGTCGATCTGTCCAAGCACTTTCGCTCGTTTTCATTTTTCATCCGATTGAAGATGTTTGACTTTTTTTTACGAAAATTTTTCTACGAAATTAGATCAGGGTTAGCTGAGATTAGGTTTCATTCCTAACTTTTATACTTTCTATTTTTTTCCTAACTTTTATACTTTACTACCTTTAGTACTTTCCTTTGCTATTTTTTATGTCTGGCTTGGATTTCCTTTGCTATCTTTTATGTCTGGCTTGGATTTCCTTTGCTATTTTTTATGTCTGGCTTGGATTTCCTTTGCTATTTTTTATGTCTGGCTTGGATTTCCTTTGCTATTTTTTATGTCTGGCTTGGATTTCCTTTGCTATTTTTTATGTCTGGCTTGGATTTCCTTTGCAGAATTCGATCGAAAAAGTTAAACCGGCGATATTAACGTTTGAATAATCTAAAATGAGTGATTTTTAAACCTCCTAAGCGATTTGCACCTTATTTCGACATTTTTTGACATGTTTTGAATGCGAGATTCAGCCTGTCATCCTAGAGCATCTTCGGATCGATGATCAATCTGATTAGTAAGACTTCGATTCGACTGTACCGGCATTAAAACTTCAATTCACTGTTAGATCGTTGACGTCTGTACTTTGCGAACATTTCTGAGCAATTTCATGTAAATGCTCGCATAATTATGAAAATTACAAGTCTCTAAGGACGATCATTATAAATAGATTGGTCTTTCTGCAAAATAAATTCTCATAGATAGCGTCAAATTTTTATATTTTTAAGCTTTTGAAACTGTGACATATAGCTTTTTTTCTTAGAGAGATGTGCCATTGCTGAATACGAGACGAAAATAGTGTAATTACTAGACTGATTTTATGGATTTCATGCATTTATGGCAAAAATGACAATTCATAATTTAAAACAATGAAAATATTAAAAGAAATTTCCTACTTACTAAAGTGATTCAAGAAGGGAAAAAATGTGTGCTTCGTTTGTCTTGCAATTTGGGTAGACAATTTTTATTTTGCATAATGGTCCGTAGTCTGGTAATTACGAAAACATGAATGACAAGAGACCGCTTTACGCACTCTGGTTTTTTTTTCAGGTTGGCGTCGGGAACGCCGGTTGATCAGGGATCGGAAGAAATCTCTTAAGATTCCTTAAAAGTCGAAACTCAAGAGGTGGAAGGGAGGTCTCCGGCGTAACTCGGGGAAGTTCGTTCCGCTAGATTCTCCTCGGCTTCCATGTACCTTACCTCCACTCGAACCTACGAGAGCCAAGAATGTTAGGGGGTGGCGGATAGGTTAGATACGCTCGTAAAACCATCGTCCCATAAAACCGGCTAGTTCACCGGCTACCGAGACGCCCATCAACCATTCCTTACATGGTCTAATTCCGAGCCGACCTCGCATCCTTCTCGCGTATGTCTCATATACGCTCGTACGTGTGATCATCGTCCCTCCGTGAGGGTGCAATACGCCTCGGCTGTGTTCGGGAGCATCTTCCGCCGCTATCATACTTCTGGAAGTGTACAGGGTGATTTCAGAAAAGAGTCGAACGGTTCGGGAACGATGCTTCAAACAGCCGAGTCTCTATTTTGTAAGCTTGTTGGACACGTTGGGCTAGAGAGACCGATATCTTTCTCGAGCAGATTCCCTGAAATTGGAGGTTTTTTGAAAAATTTCGGAGAGCTCGACAAATTGTTTTGGCAATCGAAAACACCGCGACTCGATTGCGCAGGATTTCCTCTTTTCAACGAGACCGGAACAAAGGTCGTACGATTTTTTGGAAACATTTTGTGAAAGGTAGAGCCGCAGCAGATCAATTTGAAACTTGTGGGGCCAAAAATCGAGATCCGGAATAAAACAAATTTGACGAATCTCAAAACGTTGTAACTTTGTTGTGGATGGTTATGTAACAATCGTTTTAGGCTCATTTTAGTGGCCTAAGTTTCTACTTTGCCCATGCGATGATTATTTTCGTCTAGAGTAGCTGTGACATTTCTGAAACTCGGGTTTTTGGAAAATTTTGGAGAGACTTGTAGAACGCATCAAATTTTTTAGGCGATCGATACCAGCACGGTTCAATAGCGTAAGGTTTTCTCTTTCCGACGGGTCCAAAACGGTCATTGCACGATTTTTTGGAGCCATTATGTGGAAATTGAAGCCACAGCAGATCAATTTTTGATCAAAAACCGTGGCAAAAACTTAAAAAAATTATATAATGATGGAATAAAAATGGCTGAGTCGGTGTAAATAATCAGTGCGTGATTCTGACGTTATATTAAGAAGTAAAAATAATATTTGAAAGATCATTTTCAATTTACATCCATTAACGAACGCGACATCGATTATTTTCTATGAGAACAGATAAATTATCTAGGTGAACGTTCACGAACACTTATTATAGGGAAAGAACTACATCTGTCTTCGTTATACCTGTCTCATTCGATTAAAAATGAACGTAGTGACGCTCCCATGGCACCATTATTAAGCTCACTTCAAATCTGGTAGACCTCAGGACATTTATTTTACCTTTTTCATATTGAGCAACGATGTGGCTTGACACTATTTCAATTAAATTTTGTTTTTTAACTTTTATAATATTGATTCTACTATAAACCAGAGTCATATTTCCAACTATAAAAATGAGTTATAAAATAAGTAGAAGAAGTAATAACTAAAAATAAATAAGGAATGGACAAAGGTGTTCATTGGTGTACTATCTAATACCTAATTTTCGATTTATGTTAAATTATATTATGTATATCAAAAAAGTATGTGCCTGAAAAATATAAAATACCTGATAACACCATGTGTACACTTCTTGCAACTAATACCGTAACAAAATATCGTGAACATATTAAAATACGATATTATAAAAGCGTGTTTAATTTTCGAAATAAAACTAAAGTAATATCTTCAAATATTACTAAAATGCGAAGAAAGCGATGCATCTCCACTTTCACGTGCTATAAAATCGAATGGGGTCATTTTGATCTCATGGCATGCGCTCGCATGTTGAAGCAAGCTTAAAAGATTATTGAAATTGAAGTTGGATTATACGAAATGAAATTAATTAGAAGAGGAAGTCGACGCGGGAAAATAACCCCTTCCCATTTCTCTAAGCCTGGACCATGACCATGCTCAGCCAAGGGTAGTCCAGAGTCACAAAGGAGGAAGGAGGAGTTCCCTCGGGCCCGGAAACCTCAGGAGAACTAAGGACTTTCGCTTGCAGACTCCTTTTATAGACGCGAGTACGGTTCGCAGCTCTGTTGCGCAGAAAATTGCGCGGTATACAGTGATTCAACATCGATAAATGTCATATACAGTGACTCTAATTAACCCTTTGCGGTCCAAATTGTTTCCTCCCATTTATTTCAACGTTTCTTATAGCGTTATTCTTATATAAAACTATGCAACCTGTCTGCATCTGCTGAGAAATACTACAATTATTCTTTACATTCCACGCAATTGTAATTGTAAATAGTGTAAATCAGCGAAATAAGTAACAATTAGTGCAAAAATTAATGTCTAGTCGATGAATAAATATTCTGACATCTTCCAAAGGAGAATAAATATATTATTATATTGTTACAAATGAGTTGAAACGACATGATTTTTATTTAAGAAATAAAATAATTACTTCATGCTAGATTGTAGATGTCGAGGTGATTTTTTTAAAAATTGCAATTCGCTAGAAGAATCACCGTATTGGCACAGTTTTTCTAAAGAATGTTGTGTATTCTGCAAACTATTATTGAATACAATTAATAGAAATGCAGATACAAAATAATTTATAACGTCGAGAGTTAGTAACAAGTCTTCGGTTTGAATAAATTCCATTTTGCATGGACGATTGAATAAAGGGTTGGACTTTAATGTTTGTGCAATGTACCAGTTATTAAATGCATTATTTAAATGGAATATAATTTGTAAATGCTTTTTCTGCATATTTTTCTTGCGAATTCACAAAGGACTGTAAAAAGCTGTATTCTGCAGTTAATTTATTACGAAAAGACAGAAGAAGTTGACAATTCATAATTTCCCATTACGAACGTCGAGAATTGTCATCTCCATTGTCCTATTTTGTTAATTTTCAATCGAATTTAACAGCCACAAATGTTTGATAACGAACGAGAAAAATATTAAACGAAGGGCAGTGAGCAAAAAAAAACAGAGACCATGACTTAAGCAGAATGAAAAGTTTAAACTCCAATCCAGAGAGGTTACATATTTCCGTTGTTGCACATTGTTGCGGTAGACTGTCATGTAGGAATACCGAGAGTTCAACTTTAAAATGTAATTTACAAAGCCGCGAACAGTATTGAAAATTGGTATTCCCGCGAAATAAATTCGATGCGAAATAATGTTCGGCAAACATTTCGCGTTTATTCTGGATCGTGTCATTTTCATTAATAAAGGCTACAATGAAATATTAATCGTCGGTTACGCGATAAAGCACTTAATTCTGGACACGTGCAAATAAGTTCTGGGTCTATTTGAATCCCGGATAATCCGGCGGCGTGGATTCTGTGGATTCGCACTCATGCCAAACTAGCAGTCACTTGGACCGACTGCACAATCTATGAGAGCGACCGGCGGAATTTCATTAGCATCGAACTGCTGCCATTGAACTGTCCAAGTCTGCTATTCGTACCAGGACTTCTTCCTGGCGGACTTGTCTATCCGTCCTAGAAAGCTCTCATACGAGTTCCAGATGCCAGCAGCATCCATCGATAAGATATCGCGTCTTGGCCAGCTCTGACAACAAGATTAAAAAATAATAGTGCCCTATAAAATCGTTTGAAAATTCAAATTTCTCGCTGTATTATAAAATAAACTCGAAAACATGCTTTATTGCCAATATGTTCGATAATTATAAAATTTTCAGTGTTTCTTTTTATGAGAAATTTATTTCTGTTAAATTACACGCTTTTGAAAGCATTGGATTTTTTGAATGTAACGTTATTGCGAAATTGTTCCTTTTTATATCGTTTAATTAGCTGGTTGTTGGTATGTTTCATATGACAAAATGAAAAAATAAAATACAAAATTGTAAAGACATTCGTTAAAATTATTAAAAGCAAGAATTCATTTTTATTTCGTTCCTGTTTCGTAAAATAGAGTTAGAATAGTTTTTCTTTGCACATAGATCTAAAAATTCGACTACACATTCAATAATTAGATTTAAAATAAATTTAAAATACATTTTAAGTAAATTCAAAATAAATTTCAGCATCTATTAGATGGTTTTCTTCAGCAAGAACATTTAATTTAGAAAAAGAACGAAGAGCATCCGGAATTCCGGTAAAATCATTGCAGAAAATGCAGTCTCGAGTATATTTCCCAATTTGCAACCGTAAATGTATTGAGGACCGCGTAATTAAATTTCATTTCGGACCCATTTCATTACGTCGACACGGGTAACAGTTTTGTTAAGGTTTCGCCCGGGAATTGCATTAATCTCCTTCGTATTCCGTGCACGTACAATGTGAGAATGTCTTATCAAAGTTGATCTTGGACTATTCCCAGCAAACACAAACTGTCGGCATTTTAACGAACCAATACAGTGCCAAATGTAACTGAAATCAATCGATACGGTCTCCTGGCTGTCACTACGCAATTTGTCTAAACCAATTCGATATTGTTCCTCTCAACAACAACACGCCCTTACTAATAAATAGTTTTTGTTACGTGTTCCGTGGAAGCTGAAACTTCGTGATAGGCTTTGTTGACGGGAATTTGTGTCTTCAGCTTGCTACGAGATCTCATTGTGTTCGGTCGAGGTTCTACATTTTCCTTACACAATATTAATGTTACCGTTCGGAAAATAGTTTCTGTTTTCGAATTTTTATTAACAATCGCTGTTTATTTATTCGACTGTTTTGAATTCTGTGAGCAAATTGGTGAATTATCCTGGTGTATCTGTTAATCATTTAGTCCTTAAGCTTGATAGGGAATTCTTTAGTTTTGGAGAATTTTGGGTTACCTTGAAATCACCAACAATGTTTTTTCATCGACGCGATTTCTCCTACATTGTTTATATACTGAAACCGCCAATATATTTCAATATATTGAAATCGCCAACAAATGTTATTTCAAGGTAACCCGGATCACGTGGTAGGTAAGATCCGGATATTTAAGAAACTCCCACGAGCCAAAGACTACGTTCATGTATCTCGACCGCGAGGGGAATAGGTGCGCAATTAACATAATACGTAAATCCGCTTAGCGGGTATAATCTGTCGGTTCAAGTGTCATCCGAAAACAGCGGAAGACACGTTACCGTGATCGTACGGCAAGGAGGTTGCGTGTGCCGGGATTACGACGTTAACATGCGTGTTACACAGTGTAAGCGCGTGTTAACGAGGGCGTAATTCAATTCAAAGAGGCAGCTACATTGATTCCGAGGAAACTGCGAAGTCAATGCGGTGGTTCCTGGAAATAAGACGACGTCGGTGACCGGAGGATCTGGTACAAAGACACTTAGCGATTCAGCTTGAGTCCATTCTCTTCGTTCTAGTTCCCCGAAATTCGAGAAAGGATTTTTCGAACACTTCTCTTTGACTTGTTTCTGGGGGTAGTAGACATTTCAAATTTAAACAATACCTGATGGTATTTGTTTGACTTTTTGACACTGCAAGACGGAATAGGATACTTCTGCTAGTGTCATCCTCAATTTTCTTTCAACTTTCTCTTGAATTATTTTGTGGATCTACAGTCCTCGTTTGAAAACACGCAATGCTATGATATATTTGTTTTGACATTAATCGCAATTAACGATTAAAGTAGAAATCCTCCTCTCCAGTACAAAAAAAAAACACAATACAGTAATAAACATGATAAAGATAATTCTTAATGGAATTACATTAAAGTATCCTGCCACTTCGATCAAAAAAAGAACAATTATTAATTGTCTCTTTCATTGTTATCTCTTCAAGATCGACGATTAATTTCATCAGTTGATTTTTCGACGATTTATACTTTTAGCAACTGTTTTCATCAATCATTAACAATTTGAATCGATTGGTGTCCAACATTGAGTACATTCAGAATACAGAAAAAATACAGAAAAATGTAGGAGAAATGAAAGACGATTTTATAATGTTTGGAATAAAGAGAATAACTTTTTACATTTTTCTGGTAACTTGTTGAAATCTTATGCTGGTACGAAACGAACTTTTCTTGAAAAACAAAACAACTTTCTGAATGACTCAATATATTTGATTGTCAGTAAAAAGGTACTTGCATTATCTATGTTTCGATGGTAAAACAAAGAATTGTTTTGCAAGAGTCATTGGTGAAATGACGATACGATGGAATACTATCATTTAAAAATGAAACGAAAGATGTATATATACCAAGAGTAACAAGATAGCGATCAACTTTGCCCTGCGAAGTATAATGCAGCAATCGTTCTGAAATCTTTCGATCAATACTTCGCAACATTTTCAATCTTGTTATCACGACGAAGAACACACCGCAGGGCTCTAATCTAACGCTAATGGTATTAAAGTAAAAATTTAGAGTACAACGATTCCGCAATTTGCCTCGTTAAGAACTGCACGCACAGCTTATGGATTATCCCATAGAAAAAGCTGCGCGGACGAAGATGGACGACGCTCAAAGCGAACGAACACCGAAGCTTCAAGGGAAAGTAAAGGATCAAGAAAACTGTGGCGAAGTTTGAACAGAACAAAGTAGTCGCTAAAGGAGAATCAGGAGCCCGAAGAGGGGACACGAGATTCAAGCAAAAAGAACGCACGGAGAGGTGCGGCCGAACCAGAAGACAACAAGACAAGAAAGAAGGAAGAGACGAGGTGGGAAAAAGGAGAAAACTGAAGAAAATTGCGCCGGCTTTGAAGTTAAGGGAAACAAAAATTCGGAAAGTGAACGTGAAGTTTCTCAGGCAAAACGAGTCTAACAGACGGCGAACTCGGGCGGGGAGAAAAAGAGAATCGAAATCCGCTGAAGATGATCCACAAATAAAAAAAAACCGAAGTGTTACTGTTTACTACAGAGACGGAAGGTAACAATTATTCTACACGATTCTCTGCAAAAAAGAAACTGTCGTAGATACAGTGACTCCCATTAATTTTCGGACACCTTTTAAAACGTAATAACTTTTTAAAAACTGGACAAAACGACTTTTTTTAGATGATAGCTTATAGCTCAAGGTCGACCGATTTCGATGAAATTTTCAGCATGCACATAAGTTATCGCGATCTACAAAGCGCATTTTTTAAATTTTTGTTGTGGGCTCGGATAAAAAAGTTGAAAAACTTCCTATTTTCTTTTGTCACTTCAAGCAGTAGCAAAGTTTGAAAAAAAGCATTTTTTAGTCCTTGTCTAGTAAACTAGTCGCTCTATCATCTAAAAACCATTCAAGTTCAGTTTTAAAAATGTTATTGCGTTTTAAAATGTGTCCGAATATTAATGAGTCACTGTAGATTGCGGACGCTTACGCGTCCGTCTTTTAAACATATTGATTTGACAAGAATAATATTACGATATTTTTACAGATGCCTTTTACTGTCTAAAAGCATCAAAATGAATTTCTTCAATTGTTATAGATAATCAGCAGACTGCGGATTTTTATACAAAATAAAAATTGTCTGCATTGCTTTCAAAGTACAGAAGCGTACGTAAACATTTATTTCTTTTCTTAACAATTTTAACGAATTGGATGTAATGCAATCGTGTCTTTAAATTCTGCAAATGTTTTGAATTTGAGCTACTTATGTTTATCATAAATGTATAAAATCCGTATAAAAATTGTAATTGAAAACAGTTAAGTCTACGCTGTGGATTTTTGTGCAAGTTCTTCTTTTCATACATAACTTCATAAAGAAGATGTTTCGTCGACTAAAAACTGTCTTCTGATAAAATTAAATATTAATCTATATCGATATACACGCGATCCTGTATTCGAAAAATGCACATGTAAAAATCCACAATCTACTCTAAGGAGAGCAATAGCAGAGAACGGATGAGCGTTTGACACCGAAAGCTGCGAAGAAAGCGGAAGACGGGACCGGAAGAAGCCAGAACTGAATTGTCGAGCGTGGAACGATACAATCAATCAGAATCTAAAAATAAATAGTCCATAAAATCCGTCGGACAAAGTTCGAAGAAGAAACCTAATTTCGTAGCGATAGGTGAGGGAGCAGGACGAAACCGGCGCGCCGTGACGGCTACAAATAAAGAATGAGACAGAAAAATGGGGGGGACGGCCTGGGAAACGAAAGGAGCAGGTAAACCTTGAAGTGGAATATAAAATCAAGTAGCGCGAAAGAACACAGAGCTAAGAAAGGGGACGGAAAAGAGGTATGGGGGAGAAGAAAAAGTAAAACGGGAACGGAGGAACGAGTCAGCGGTGAAAGAGGCAAGCGTGAAAGGGAATGGGAGTCCAAAGGGAAACACAGAGGAGCAGCAAGGTGAGATGGAGGATCTCAAAGAGAAGAAGAGGGTGGCCGACGCTGGGCCAGCGTTCGCTAACGTCCCCAACCCATTCCAAAGTCTATTACGGATTCCGTGGAATTATGCCGATTAGCCCGGGATCCCGGAATTTACACCGGACTAACGCTCAATACTAGCCTCCGTGGCAAAATCTCATCTCGTGGAAATAATTAAAACCCGCACCCACGCCACGGCACGGATCCCTCGAGCCGCGCGGCTGCTCCTCATCCAGCTACCTGTCGCTTCGGCCGAGGCGGCGTTCTACGCGTTCCAAATAAGTGCCGCGGCGACGGATTAGAAGCGACAACGAGCCGAACCGCGCCCGGCGCTTACAAGGAAAGTTTCCCAGGCGTTCAATTAGTTTTGAAAAACTATTAAAAGTTACAATATCCCACCTCCTATTAATTAATACGAGTGTCATACGGAAAATTTGATATTTGTTAGAAAAAGCGAGTTAGGACCCGTCATAAGCAGCTCTGAAAATGTCTTTAACACGTTCACTTTCAGCGTCACACGTGTGTAACGACCACGATTTTGTATTTCACGTGAAGAGCATCAAATCAATTTTCTGAATATAATGATCTTAAATTTTAACACATAGCATGATATTTAGAGAATTTATGGCTATTCTGCGACGACATTTTTATCATATTTCATAAAAGGATACGATGTATTTAATACACACTATAAATAGAATAAATATGTAACTATATGTATGCTAGTGACACTAGTGATTTGTGTTGTCGCATTTTACAGAACTTTCAATTCATCCTTCATTGTGCATAAATTAACTGCTTTGACCATTTCTGCATTCAACGGATCATTTATTAAATCAGTAGACATCAGAGATGAAATCCAAGCATTAAAGCAGTCATCGCTAATTACCAGGTTGTCGATACAACGTTAAAAATAGGAAAGAAGAAATAAATGTTTGGCTACACGTTATTTGAAATAATCTGGAATTGTGTGAGTTCGTTCGGTCATTGACTTGTTGGTTCCAAAATAATAATTGTCTGCATCGATTGCAGAAAACCGGATAGAAAATGTCCTCCTATAATAATGCGAATAAATTGAAGACGACACGGTGACACTTCGATTATTCGAACCGGTGATATTTGTATTAGCGATTACAGTAAATTCTCCCTAGAAGGCCCGAGAGAGAGAGAGAGAGAGAGAGAACTCGCGGCAGTCGACAGAAAAAGACAGCGGCCAGCATGCCGGTGTACATTAACACAAATTCAGAATAATGCTAGAATAAAAACGATGCCTTAACTGTTTTATTTCTAATTTTTTGCACATGGTATTTTTTTTAATATATTTGTCAGATTCTTCCAATTAAAATGATACCACACATGACATGCTTTATACCATATTTATTCATTATATGTAGCACGTAACTTATTTTATTTCATTGCACAAATTGTAATTATAAAAAAAGAGGACGAAAATTCGGAGGCCACATGCCACAATTCGACGGAGAACTTGACTATCAATGGTCGCTGTGATTGGTCACGTACCGTCACGATTTTTCTTACCTAACTCACACCCAAACAGACCATTTTGTGTCGTCTTCCCTGAATTCTAGTCAAAGGAACTGCGTCGCGTGCCGCATCACACACTTGACCGACTTCGTCGACCCTTAACATCGACGTAGCAAAAAATCACATAGCATAGAACTAGCATAAGCAAATTCACAGCAACCTGAAAAAAATTTAGCGTCCTAAAGAAAATTTACTGTATCTATAAACACGTTTCGTGTGTGAATAGCTCAATCTAAGGCGACCTATATGCGACACTATGCAGCATTGCGCGTGACAATAAGAAATTGTTCCATTATCCGAATGTTTATGTTCTCCAGATCAGTTCGAACAATCGAGGTTCTATTGGATAAACGAATACTAGATCTTGAATGAATCGTGCAATTTGTTGGTTTCTTTCCCTTCGTTCGCTCAAACGGAAGCTAACTCAACCAACACTTAACGAAACAAAAATTATGTTCTTAAAATACGAATTCGAAAATCCGAATCGGGTCACACGCGAAATGTTGGGCGTGTTGAACCATTCGCTTGTAAAGAAATGTTTAATGAGCGGATAGTAAGCCATAGCGCGCGGAGGACAGAAAAAATCTGTTTACAAAGGAGCGTTATTGCCGGCGATTAGCAATGGCGCCGGGCAGTTAGATACGATTACGGGTCTCCGGTTCAGGTTTTACGGGCCCGTGGGTGAGATGTATACATATGTATGTGTGCCTATACGTGTATATATTATGCAAATATGTTTGTCGTGCTTCGTGACGAAACTCGGTCGGCGATTCTGTCGGAGCGTGGCCAGCACCGATGGCCGAGTGCCGATAGCATTATTATATTATTCGGCTAATGTTATTGCTGTGTTACGCGGCAAGCCAATTAATAATGCGGATGCGGGCCAACATTTCCATAGGGTCCACGCGCCACGGGGACCTCCTGTGCACTATCCGGACGGGATCGACTTCTCGATAAAATTGATTAACGCAGCGCTAGCAGCGGCGAACCGCACTTTACCGTTTTAAGCAGATCACGCAACCGGCTCCGTGGAGCACCGACAGCAGTAAATGGAGTAGAAGCCGGCCGGAACAAAAGTTTCGCCGAGTCTATGAACCTCGTCGAAGGAATCACGATATCCACGGGAACTTCACGGATCCTGCCGGCGCGGCGCGGCACCGAGAACCCGAAAGGTTTCAACTATCCGTTGTTCCCCTCTCGAGCCGGACGATTGCGAGATCACCCGGTTTCATTTGCCATGAATTTTGACGGAATCTCCGCGAAAAATAGGGGAACTTCGGCCGTCTGTCCCTTCGCCTCTTTGCATTTTTATGATTCTCCGATACTGCCACCTGTAAAACTGAAACTGTCAAACATGGCGGCGATCGGACGTACCGAGCGCGACGTCGATGCTCTAAATCTAAATAAACGGGGAGCAAATATTCTCCGTCTTATCCTTCTCTTTCTATGTATGGTGAACGCTAAATCTACCAGTGCGGTCATATAACCAATTTTTAAACTTTTTTAAATTCAACGTTTTCGCTTTTCTTCAATTTATTGCACGACTTCTTTTGCAATATACAGCTCTTTTTCTTTCATCTTTTCCTGACGATCTTATGTTCTTTATCGTGTCTGCAGGTTTAGTGTTAAACGAGATATTCAACAATTTACTGCTACGAAGATGCAATCGATCAAAAAAGTCACTTTAAAGTGAAGCGACATTTTTCAAGGCAGACTAAATGACTCTAGACTTTTCAAGAACTTATATTCTTTCAAGAATTGATAATTGTCAAGAATTCGGGACGAAATTGCTTTTTACTGAATTCTGTCGAAGAGTTTTTAACTAACTAACTAATTTTTGGAACATCTCAATAAAGCTGAAGCAGTTCCAATCGATTTTTGAGAATCGATTCTGTTTTAAAAGGTTAGTCAATGTAATTCTTATAGTTTTGGATCATCTGGTCCAGGATTTAATGAATTTCGAGTTAGTTGGACAGTTCAGTAGGCGAAATTTCGGCAACGGTGAGGAAATTCAGTATATTTGATTAAAGATTGTTCGCTCTTAAATTTCCAAGGCCTCTTTGTCTGCGGGTAGTATTAAATTTCCCGAGGTGGCCTCCCAAGCTAAACGCTAAACGTAACACGACAATTTTTGTCCTCGGGACAGGGGCCATAGGCTTATGGTGGTTCGGAGGTATTAAAAAAACTTTCTTTTTTGTTACGAGGTAACAAGTTATAATATCGCCGCGAAAACTTTCCGTCGTCGTTCTGTTCCAGCGACTTTTTACTGCGGTCGAGTCGTAACTTGGTTGGAAGTTTCTGGTGTGGTGATGCGTGCCGACGGATTGACAATAATAAATGTATGGGGAAACAATTTTTTCGTCGCGCGTGAACACACAGAGAACCGACGTTTTAATATTCGCCCGCGCGATCGCAGTTCTCCCGGCCATTTTACGCCGTATTTAGTAATAAATGTATTACGACTGCAATTCAATAATAAACAATTGCACGTAACATCGATTGTTAATAACAATCAAATTCTCGTTATTAATTAATTATAATTGATTTCTGAATTACACTTACGCCGCTTCAACTGTTATTACTTATTATGTTAATGACTTATGCGGGCCCTGTTTCATTTGTCACAAAATGATGGGCAATTAGCATAATTAGGTGCACAACAAATGTGCATTAATAGACTGTGCGGTGTTTGCAAAAGTTTTGGAAACATGATTGAGCTTAAATCGGTGGAATGGAACTATCTTGCTTTGGAATAATCAACAAAAGTTTATTAAAACTGTTAAAAATAGTAATAGAAGTAGAACAAGTTTTTTATAATTCATTTATAATTTTTCACTGGTTCGCTTGAAATCACTGAGCTCGTTTAAATCGTTAAGGTGCCCGAACGAGAGAAGTTCGAAGTCATCACGGCAGAGTTTTTAAAACCATCACATCGAAATTTATTCCTCGAGTAGCAGACTCGTTTCAGCAGCGTTGGAATATTCTACGCTTGGATATTTATCGTTTTGGAATGGGATTTTTAAAATGCAAATTCCAGCCTGATACTGTCACCCTGTCGTAGTTTAGAAAAAAAAATGCCAGTCAGATTGTTCGTTAATTTTGTATAAACGCAGTTTTGTGTAAAACATCCACCAAAATGGAGTTTTAATGGTCTCTCTTTCGGGAAACGGGTTACTTCCATCCCCGTTTCGTGTAAATTTTGCATTCTGTGTTCATGCAACGCCGGCAGAAAATGTTGCGTATATTGTTATATAATGTTTTGTAAAAAGAGAACATGGTGCCGTTGCAAACATTTGACTTTACAGAATCAGTTGTACGTGAAAAATACAGCATAACATTTAGATTGCTTTTTGAACCGTGAAAAAACTAGCTGTATCGTAAATAAATTTCGGAAAATATTTTTGAACATTTTCCGATTTCCGCGATTCAACCTCTGAATAGTGAATACCGTGGATAGCATAAAACATTTTTGTTCTGTTCCATTCATTGTAGTCTGAATGCCACTGTATATTAACAACGATCCCATTAAAATTGTGCATACCGTTGTCATTCTAAAGACAATTCCATTTAGTCTTTTAAACTCACCGGAAAAATTGTATTGATGTACAGTTAGTCCATCTGAAGAAAGCCGTAATAAAAAAAGTGTGGCCTACATTTGTTTTATTCGTGCATTAACTGAAAATAGTATTTAGGTGATTACCTTTACGTGGAGCTACACAGTAAAACTGCTATCGAGAAAATGATAAATATAAAACTATATTTGGAAAAATGTGGTTATGTCAAGGTTATTTAAAGAATGACCATAGTAAAGAATAATTACACAGTCACAGATGATAGAATCAAGGAAATTGTAATGTTGGTGGGTAAAAAAATATTTAAAAAGAAACTTTTCGCTTTCGATAAAACCGCACGAACCGATCTGTTATTTCTGAAAAAAATGTACAAGGACCAAGATCAATCCGCTAGTTTATCTTGTTGTACTGCTGAGCCTGTTCTTAATTATACTTAAGAATTAGTGCAAAGCGAGAGGCAAGGAGAGAATGTGCCAGGGTGAAACGTGGACCGTTCGCCAGCAAGCTGTAGGAGCACGAGCGAAGCTTTCTTTTCAGGGTGCGGTATGCGTTAACAGCGGAACTGTTTTCACTTCGTTACGACTGATCATTTCCATGTGACGCTAGGAACGTGTCTATTAGGGGTAACGTTGTTGCGTAAAACGGACTCATTAAAAATGTAAGACCTCGATAAAACGGGGAAATACGGCGGCGACACGTTATTACTCGGTTCCAGAAGATTGCGGCTCCGTCGGGCCTTAACTTGCGCCACGGCCTGGCTCGGTTACAAAGGTCGACGTTTTATGAGTTTACACGTAGTGTAAGATTCGCGATAGAGCGCGGAACGTGCTTCGCTCCTCTTTGCCTTTGCCCATGGATCCAAGCGACCGGCCCGGATCTCCTTTTCTAATACACATGGTGTTCCAATACAAGTTTTTATTTAAAATACGATAGCCCCTTACTAGGTTTTCTTGGGTTTACCTGTGTCTAAAGAATACAAACATTTTCTGCTGTAATGCAAAATTATACCGTACACTTTATTCGACAGATGCGTGCAGTGACGGATAAAAGTAATCGCAATCCTTTAAAACGCAATAACTTTTTTGAAACTGGTTTAAATGAATTGATTTTTTTTTAAAGTTAGAAGTACTAGTTTATCGTACAACGACTGAAATACTTTTTTTAAAATTTTGTTATTACTTTGTTATAGATCTCGCCAATTTATATACATGCTGAAAATAAGTAATAATACAATTTAAAAAAAAGTATTTCAGTCTCATTTTACAGTAAATTAGTCCCTTGAACATTTCCCAAAGAAATCAAGTCGGTTAGTCCAGTTTTAAAAAAGTTATACTGTCTTAAGAGGTGTTCGAAGACTTTTAACACCTACTGCAGGTGTTTTGAGGTCACACGGATCGATTGTAGAACCTTATGGTAAATTAAAGTTTTCTGTGTTGGTGTTTCGATTTTTCATTTAAAAAAATTCGAATTAATTAATCTAGATGTAGGACCTCTGCAGACGACACACACATATGCTGATTCATATTTTGTATAGAAGTCGAGGTGTGTATTTCTCATATTTACATTAGCATAGATCTAGGCAGTTCCACTTACGCGACAGAGCAGGTTGGAGTCTGTGATAAGCTTCAAATGAAAAGCTCCTGTCGCCAGGTGTCAAGAGCTTTCGAGGGTTTACTTGAAAATATTATTTAACGAATGAATTACTGTTTCTGTATTTTAGAATTTGAAGTAGCAATTCAAAATATGAAAGAAGAAAATAATTATTTTGTAGCAAAAATCGCAGAGGGCGACAAGCAATTTTGTTAATAAAATGTCACAAATGAAGATTTTATTGTGAACTTTTCTTACACAATAGAATCAATATGTATTTCTTGGATAACTAAGAAAAATCTAAGAAACATCTAACGCTCGTATTAAATTTATTGTACAGTGAAACACTTTTATGGCAGGTAATTTCAAGGTAGATATTTTTATAATGCCTTCAGTGTATATAATGTAATAATACAGTTAATATGGCAATAGAATGCGATCGTATTAATGCCAACGGCGTATTAGGTAGCCTCAGGCCGCAGGCTAACCTTTATTAAACATTCTTGTTTAAATTCTTATCAGACAGTGAATATTGAGGAAGAAACAGCGAGTTATTTAAACCATTAATTTTGCATTGTAATTTAGAAGGAATCTTTCTGCCTAAGAAAATATTAGGTCGACCACAAAGTTTGCACAGTTTTCGAGTAACTAAAACAAAAATTGAACAAACTAAAAGGTTTACCTAATTCTAAACTCAAATTTAACCCCGACCTAACCCAGACCAAAAGGTCAATTTAATAATATTGCGCTCGACTCATCTAGCGACGTTAAAAATTCTTCCTGGCAAATAACGACGGCAAAATTAGTTTCCCGAAATTAATACGAGTATGAGATAAGTGTTAACTTTTCAGAAAGTTAAACAGCTACAAACTTTTCATTCAATGGATTTCTTTAAAGGGGACTTATCTCTTCTCTTCAAATTAAAGGTAATTTAAAGTGACACCGTTTACGCGACCGTGCACCTGGCTGTGTGATTTAAAGCAGCACTTTTCTTTCACGGCTAACCTGTAAGAAAATGTGAATATTCACCTTGACGTTCCCCGCTGTGTTGTAAAATCTCGTGGGAAATGTAATCGTAGCTTTCGTTAAAAAATGTACAAATATTTCATTCCAATAAAGTAAAGAAAGACCAAATAAACTCGAGGATTTTATGAAGTAAAACGGATTGCATGTGTTACAGTTGTGAAATACGATTGTTATGTAACGTTTCACGTAACGATACATTCGGTTCATCGGATTACGGGAAAACGAATCGCAAAGGAAAGAATTAAACGATGTATTTTGTGAAGATATCTTTTATAGCGAAATGGTCAAAAATCAGAAGTGATAGCCAGAGAAAAAATAAAAATCCAAGGCCAGATTTATATCTGGTGTGTACTCTTTTATCAAAATTATTATTGTATGTGTATCAACTTGTAAAGAAACTATGATTTTATTACTAGACTATCGACATTTATACTTAATACCTGTTGCCTGCAATGAGCCTCAGAAAATCAATTGTCCTCGGTAAATAATCTTTGAAAGTCATGCATAGATAAACAAATGATTCACATTTAATTATACAATTGACATACCAATCGATTCCTGTAATTTAGATTGGCATCGTGTGCGGTGTTCCGACGAAGCTATTCGGTCCCTCGTCGCGGCAGCGTAGTCTGCATTTTATCACTTAACCTCATTTTCTTTGGTTTCTCTTACTCACTTCATCACCGGATGCGCGAGAAACCAAGACGCTCCTCACGGAAATCTAACTCGTTTCTACTAAATTGAACATTGTAAATTTAAAATTGTCGTAACAATCATCTTACGAGATGTTAACCAAACACCTGCCGCGTCGGTCGCGTCACGAGACAACCGAATTCACAATCAGATGGCGTTTTGAAATTGCGTCCCGCCAGAAGCAACGCTGCGTATGCGCGTTGCAGATTATGCGCAATCGAGTGTCCTTCGACTTGAGCGATCAAGATGCTTACTGAAATTAACCTATCTGTGTTCTTCATCCAAGAAACGTTTTGAATGCACGAACTAGAAACCCGTACGAACATGAATGAATCATCAAGACTATCGCGACGCGAGAGGTAGCTTAGCAGCTATTCGCACAGCTGCAACGACAAACTGCATCGCGTTCTAAATACGTTCTATGGTATCGGTGCATTCTACACTATTGACTACTTATTGGAATGAAATATTTGTACATTTTTTAACGGAAGCTACGATTACATTTCCCACGAGATTTTACAATACAATGGGGAACGTCAAGGTGAATATTCACATTTTCTTACAGGTTAGCCGTGAAAGATAATTGGCGAGACACTCGAGGTGCGAGTCGGTCGACGAAAGTGTTGCGCCTGCGCAGATCTGTCGGATAGTTTAGAACCGGTTCAAACGCGGCTCCCTCGGAAAAATCATGTAATTTAATATGACGTATATATATAATTTTGGATTGAAACCTCGCAGGCAAAGTATTTCTATCGAGATTCAAATTATCTTTGATTGCCGTGGGACACTCGTACGATGACTTTTAGCGACGGGTTTTCAACAGACAGATTGAGAGATCGGCGCGCGCAACTAAGACACTCTTTGGCGGCGCCATTTTGAATTGTTGTAGTGCTCAAGAGTTTGTGAATCGTGGGTGCTGCGTCATGGACGATTTTGCTGAATTTTCCGGACCAGTGGCGTGCAAGGTAGGAAAAAATGCTTCGCAATTGTGTTTTCTTGTATGCTGATTCAGAATACATAACTTGCAGCAGCTGTTAACCAAAATTTGTCCAAAAAATTGGGCTTCAATGGACGCTTAACCTCGGAGACCGTTTTAGCATCAAGACACAAAAACACGTATAGTTCGTAAAATTGTTACGTTGTCAGCTTTCCCATTAACGTATATCTCCTTGATTCAGGTTGGATTCAATTTAAATGGTCGCGGATAGTCGTTAGCTAGCTCTTTGGAAGTTAATATCTGCCAGCGACGCCACGAGGTTTTACGGTCGTAACCGGCACGCGAATGGCTTCGTTTTCGTCGAATAGTGATAGACGTTGTACTCTGTTACATCGTGTACGCCGCGAGCTTCTAGACGAAACACACCGTCTATCTGAAATTAGCATACACCAAGGGGTGTACAGGAAATACCGAGGTTCTGTTTTCTGTTTGGTATTTTTCCTTATACATATGTAGCGCGCACGGGAGTTGATTGCCTTGGCGGCCATATTGGTCCGAATTGGCGGGAATAACTTGAGAAAAAGAATAAGATTTTTTCACTTAATGCTCTGTTTAAAAAAAAAATTATATTGTAAAAATAATACTATTGAATAGGGCATACTAGTTCTACTTCTCTTCACACTACAAGCCACGCGAATTTGATGCATCTTCCAACTCAATTTTCTCGAGAAAAAAATCTTAAATGAAAAAATATTATTCTTTTTTTCGACTTTTTTTACATGTGGAATCACTACCCTGCCGGTTGTACCACGATTTTCGGTACAACCTGTATAAACAATGTTGGCGAAATGAGTTGTCGAGGAAATCGTATCGATGAAAACATTGTTGGTGAAACAATTGAGTTTGAAAACTGCCCACTTTTCTTTTTAGTAGTTTGTTAGATAAAATTAGGAATTTGCATTAACATACGCACCTCGGTTAATGTAAATTGTTTAGAAACGTGTCATGGTTAGCCGACATGAGTGATAAAGTAATGCAATAACGTGTATCTTCACGGCACGCTCGCTGATAGTTTGGCGCAGTGGAAACATTTGAAGCCGCTCCAATACTGTTCCCCGGCTTATCAAATTCATTTGTGGGATATCAGGAAACTTCGCCTCCAGGGTATGTAACAAACTTACGTTTCGACTCAGTTCTCTCTCTCTCTCTCTCTCCCCTTCTCTCTCTCCCTTTGCTTGGCCCGATAGAATAAAGGAAAACTTTGATGTTCTCAATTACATGACTGAGCCACAGTTGTTCGGATGATACGCTTGTAAACGGTTGCCCCGATGACCGATAACTCGTTTACGAACTCTGTAGTCAAATAACTCCTGACGGCGTTCCATACTTTAAGGTACACTATTAATCCTAGAGCGCTTACGGTTTTGGAAGGTTTAAGGTCAGTTTAAGGCAGGGTCATTTCGTGTCGACATAAAAGAAAATGCTAAAAATTTAATTTAAATTTAAATTTATTATTTTTGATTAAAAACTTTTATTTCTGTTTGAAGTATGTTTATCTGTACTTATAATAACATAGCGTAAAACATCTAGATACATCTTATTGAAAAATAAGATATCAAAATCGTGATAATTAACGTTTAAAGAAAGAGACATTTAGCTTAAAAATACCTGTCGTACAAAGTTAATCGCATGCAACATATCTGTTTTATTTATTAAAAAAGCGTGCTCGTTTACTCTGAACGATCACGGTGCTGCAAACACATATTCAGCAAATGATATGAACTTCTGGAAGTTCCAGATGTTCCAGAAATTCCTGGAATACCAGAAGTTCCAAAATTTCCAAATGTTGCAAAAGTTCGAAAAATTCCGACAGTTTCGATTGTTCTGAATCTTTCGAATGTTCCGATTGTTCTTATCGTTCTTTAAAACGTTTTAAAGACGTTTTTGTGCTATCTGAGTTAAGAACGTTAAGTGACGATCAGTTTTGCTGTAGTCAACGAAAAGTAGAATTCTAATGCAATTTGCATCGTGAGTGTAGTGGTAATTGACAATTATCAGAAAATACAGTTGGATCAAATGAAAATTAATTTAACAGCTGATCGAGTGGTTTAATAAAATAGTGATACTCGTTCGATCCACCGAATTATGTTTTCTAGAGTGAAAGGAGAATTTGTAATTTAAATTCTTATTAATGTGATTGGATATTGACTTTTTTTATATTACATTTCACATGTACGATTGTAAATGATGACGCAAATACTTCCGTACAAGAAAAATCTAAATATAATATTAATATTTTTTTGGCAAGAATGGATTTTGCTTTTTGTCTACGTCGGGGTAGGTCTCTGCAGATTAATTAAAGAATTTATGAGGAACGAGTTTACAGATCCGTGTCTAACAAAAATTGGCTATTACCAGTGGTCATAATTCATCGATAGCCTGGATATGAATCTACCTGGGCAATTACAGTATTCCTGTTAATATAAAATTTAAAAAAGCCAGTAAAGCAGATATTATTAATTAGTTCTGTTCGTTGAGAGCAGCCATCGTTAATATTTCATTCCGTGGACTTTTATTTACACATGGGTTTCTAGATGGAAACCATTCTGTAACTTTGATCATTAGTTTTTTCTACTCAATATAATTTCCCCACTTCCGCGGGATACGAGTTTTTACAGGATATAAAGTCCCGAAATCGTAATTCTCGCTGAATTTTACAGTCCGTGAAATGGAACCTCGTAATTCCATCCAATAAAAATATTCGAAAGAGTAACAAAAAAAAAGGATGGGAGGATCTTAAAAAAAAAGTTCGTGCACAGTGTCGTAACCGAAAGCATCTTCTCTCGCGAGTCAACGCAACTTCTTCCAGTTCGACTGAATTTATGCACGTGCCTATTGTTTCGCGAACCAAATATTCATGGTGCAAGGTACTTGCTCGCTGATTCAAGTGAAAGTTTCATTTATTTAGGTATTCGCACGTTAAAATATTAGTATAGACATTTTGCAGATTTACAAGTTTGCCGTGAATGTTAAAAACGATAAGATAAATCGCGAAACCGTAACAGTAAATGCAACGAACATTTGCACTTGTCATTTTCCTTCTCGACGTTATTCTGTCCGTTTATTAATTGTAACCATAACTTATAATTGTATATTATAATTGTTATCGCACATTGTTTCCCTGAGCTCATATTTCACAAATAAAATCCGACGTAATGTTCATACGATGATACAGCGCTGTTTCGTGCAATGTGAATGCTATTAAATGCTCTGCATATAATCAAAGTTGGAAAATTCGTTTCTTCAAAGAGTATCATAGCATTTTTTTTAGATATCTGTGAGTTGAGATGTGCAGAGTCGTGTGTACAAAATAGTACGTTATACAGCGTGGCAACCATGTAAAATATCAAGAGCAGAGGCATAGGATTAACGAAAAACGTGAAACCTAGAAATATTGTGGGCTGCGGATATCGCGCGCCGTTATCAAACTTAACTCGACCATAAATGCGCAAATGGCTTCATTAGTAAACGGAAAACACGCACGCGAGCCGGGGGGGGGGCAATTATTCCAGTAAAACCAGCAAAGTGGACGACGAAAGTTTGTTATTATTCGACCTTTCTCATTCGGAACGCACAGAGGCGCGCCGATCCAATATTTTCAGCCGCGATGTTCCGTAACAACCGAATTAAACCAATACGAATGTACGGGCGCACGAAAACAGCTGCGTTTAACCAAAAGAATCAAATATATTCGCGCGAGAGTTCAACGGATTAAATCACATTTCCGCAAGCGTTGCGGTCGGGAGCAGGCCGACGGTCGGCTAACGAGTACTGGTTTCATCCTGTCCTATGAAATCATCGTTATACCGTGAACTTCCGGCCGTCGTGCCGCGCCGTTTGCCTTCTAACGATTTTTACAACACTTTGCAACCTGTTTAGGCTAGCAAACTTTTCTTGACTTCACCCTTCAACGGTGTTTCGCGCGTCTATATGACCCACATCGCATATTAGAATTATATAACCTTTTTGTTAGACTTCGTTACAGTCAAATTATTACATTTTTTCATGTAATAAGCTTAAAAACATTACGCAGGTATATGACCGTTATTAGTGTAAGTTTTTATGAACATCATAGAATTTTCATTCGATTGTGAAATACTTAGAGTGTGAAGAGAGTGAAAATCTATTTTTACTTATTTATTTATTTTTATCTCCACAGAAGTTCAACACAATGACCATAATAGTAGTAATAATGAAATAATAATAATATGAAAACAATGGCTTCAATAGCTACATTCGGAAATAGTGATTTTCGCGATCTTTAATTGTTTGTAACTGATAACAACGTTAATCGATTTTGATGAAATTTTCAGCATGCATAGTTACGGAAACCTACGAAACGCATTGTTTAAATATTCGTTGCAAGCTCAACTAAAGAAGTTGAAAAAACGTGAGTTTTTAAAATCTTTTTTATCATTCCAACCAATAACAAAATTAAAAAACCGTATTTTAGTCACTGTCTAGTAGACTAGTCCTATATTAAAAAAAAAACTTCAAGTCATTTAGTCCAGTTTTGAAAAAGTTATCGAGTATAAAAGTGTACGAAGGGGAGCCACTGTACAAATTTGTGGCTGTAAGAAAAAACGCCGCATGTCACAATTTCAAAAATTTTAAGTTATTGCATTCATTGAACTGTTGCATATAGAATTTACATATTTATCCGAAGAAAACGATCGTGAAAATAAATTCTATAGACCGAAGAGAATTATGCAGTTTGAAACACCACGAAGCACTAACACGAAGCCATTAGTGATCAGAACTTCAAACGACAATATCTCGGAAATGAAAACATGTGACATGCGACGTTCTTCGATACAACTACACAGAAGTAACCATCGTCGTGCAGTTCAGAAGATGTGTAATCTTAGCATTCCGCGTGCAACTATTTATACGCACAGAGGTCCGAGTGATTTGAAGGTTCATCAAGAAGGTAAAGGAAACATCAGTGCGTTCCTGGATAGTTCCGTAAACACAAACACGTGGCCGGATCTCGCAAAACAAATCGGCCCTTGAAATCATCGCGCATAGTGAATCGTGGCCGTGTTTGGGGCAAGTTTACCGGGTTTCGCGACGATTTCTCAAAGTTTCCGGACCGGTCGGACGAACGCTGACAGAAAGGCAGGATTACCGGTGGTCCGTCTCTCCCTGGTTCCTCCCCAGTTTCTTCGGATTTCCCTTTCTCTTTCTCTATCCATCGTTTTCGAGAGTCCGCGGAGGTCTCCGTCGCCGCTCAGCTCGCCGGGCCGCTCTCGATCCTGCGGAATCCCTTTGGGGAACTTTCCGATATTCATATCTGCTTGCTACTACATCAAAAATTCCAAGCTCGCCCCGCTCAGCCCACGAGTTCTCTCAGTTATAAAGGATTCGCAGCCACTTACGATATCAGCCTTCTATCCTATCTCAGCCATCTACCATCTCTTCGAGCCTCTTTTCCGAGAGCCACCCCCGCAGCATCGTTTCTCTTCTTCCGCTCTCTCTCTCTCTCCCCCTCTCTCTCACTCTCTCCCCTTCCCTCTCTTTCCTTACAAACCGTTTCTTCTCGGCGCTATCCCGTCATCAACGTCCGAAAGCATCCCCTTAGCTGTTCACCCTTTCCTCTACCCCCTCTCTCTCTTTCTCTCATCTGCTGGCAACTTCTCTCTCTTTTACGTACCCTCCTTCTGTCTCTGCTGCCACTGTTCCCGCTCGTTCTCACTCCGACTATAGTGCCTTCGACGTTTTCTCGCCGATCTGGATTAACGATCCGGCCCTTTTTCCACCGGCCACTCCGAACAGCCCGGACTTCGGCCATCCGGCCCGTTCGTGACCCGCCTCCGAACGAGCCTCTCGATTTAGATATGTGCGTGCCACGGGAGATCGCTACTTCGCTTCCTCTCGTCTTCTTTTCCCTCTTCTTCTTCTTCTTCTTCTTCTTCGTACTCTCCTTCTTTTTCTTTCTCAGCATCCTCTATCGTGTTTCTTTTCAACGAGAACTGTCTCTTCCGGCGGTGTCCCTTTTCCGTACGTTCTCACCCCTTCTCTTTCCCCTCCTCCTCCCTCTTCCACCTTCCCCGTGTCCCTGATCCCTCCCTTCTATTCTATTTCCGTCTTCCGCGTCTTTTCACTTATGCTACGGACGCGGTGAACGGGTCGCAAACTTTTCCTGATTTCGGCTCTGATAGAATCGATCCCGACAACTATCGTAACTGACTGCTTAACTTGTTCCTCGGGTTCTTTGCGTACTCCGCAGCCCGGGGATTTCGAGCGTCCCTTCTGCATCTCTCTCCTCTCTCTCTCTTTCTAGAGTTGAAGCATGCTACAAAATTGACCGATCCGCGGATTTTTCGATGCTAAAGCTATTCTTGGCGATTCAATTATTCCTTTCTGTGTTTAATTCGAGAATTTTATACGATTACCTGATCTCTGTGCTCGATTTGAGAATTTTATACGATTTTTTGTTACACTCCAAATTCACCCCTCGGAAATCTAGTTTCCTACAACTTTGTTTTCTGAAACTTTTGTATGTCTTACAATCGGTTTTTCCTTGAAATACAGTTGTTATACCTGAGTATAGTTATTTTTGTTCGTACGTCCCACATGTGGTGGAGGGACAGGGGAGGGTAACTTAGTTATTGATTGACCCATGTAACCTTTATTATTCAATTTATTTGCATTTTACTTCTGATTTCATGTGGTACTCCATTTACACATTATTGTACAACTGTAATTCGAAATCGATGCTTTCATTTTGATTGACGTCGATGTTATTTAAAACATTGAAGCCTCAGACTAGTTGAAATATGTATAAGCACAGCTACTAAACATTGTATACAAATGCATTACTATATGCGACTTCCTAAAGATATATTTATACATATTTCATTTTAGAACGAAGACGATTTTTATCACCGAAGATATAGAAATATTAATATTTTTCGTTACTGCGAGGCTTTCTGTAAAAAGCTCAGTGTCCGATTAACTCCTTTGGAGCTGCCTACTGGAAGTGCAATATCTTTCAAGATGCACCGCAATTTTAAGAGATACTAACCGCGTTTGATGCACGTTTATGAACAGCCTGTTGGATTATGAAAAAAGATTTGAATATTCTGTAAACTATTTCCAGTGAATTAAATTTCATATTGTCTACAAATTTGACTATAGAAATAATTATTGCAACCACTGATTTTACTGACTAACACGTTTTCTATATTATCATCACTGAAAATTATTAACTATTATCAAGATAAATTTAATAGAGAATGAAACGTTTAAAATTGCATTTGCATGATTTCGAGGAGTAAGTTCCTTAAATAATTCTAACGGAAACCATGAATTTATAATGAATTACTTTAACATAGAGTTTTATTGAATCATCGTTAAACTAAGTTTTCCTAAAACTGTAGTTTAATCGAATTTCCCCTTATTTTGATAGTATTTAACTTTCTATAATGTTTTACGTGTTACATTATATATTATTTACATCGAGTTAAGATTCACTTTCGACTTCGCAATCCCTTTTAAGCATCGACTATGTAATTAATAAGTTTCTTTCTTTGGTCATTATACCATAAAACAATATTTTTAATTATTAATTGATATCTGTATTATGTATACAAACGTTTTTATGAAAAGTAACAAATAAGTATTCAATGAAGCTTAATGTAGAAAAATGGTTCATAGGATTTAAATGTTATAAAATGTTTCACTTTATATAGAAATTAAAGGAGCATACTTTTCACGACGGGGATATATCAAACATCTTTTTTAAAATAATATTACGCTATGATAAGTAGTTCAATATCCGACACGGGACAGTATTATTCACTTTTATGAAATTCTTGAGATGCATGCAACCTCAGCTTTAAACCGACTGCACATATATCGAAGCTTCAATTTCGAAGCATATCAAACATTCCATTTCGTTAGATTTTCATGAAACTTTAGTTTTATAAATAGTTAATAGTTCGGTAGCCGTTCTAAATATACAATTGTATTACCTATTAGCTCTATCAGAACTACATCATTTCGTGCAAATGCATAATTCATGTTTTTCTCCTACTCAAGTTTTTTTTCAAAGTATTAAAGTTCATCACTCTTTTTTACACATTAACTCCTATTATTTAAAGTGTCAGAGGTTGTTGAATTCGTTTCGATGTGCACCATAATGCTGCGTTATTAAAAAAATAGGGGTAAATGTGCAAAAACTAGCGACGATCTTTATTACTTCAAAAAAAACTTGAGAAATAAAAAAAACATGAATTATATTCTTAGCTTTGAATTAAGCACATATTTTATATCAGGAAAAATAACGAAGATATTTCATGTGCAGGATAAAATAAATACCCTATATACTTTGATCAAATATTTCATAAAACTGTTGTATTTAAATAAAATATGAGGAAAATCAAACAAATGCAGTACAATTGCAATAATTTACACACTTTCCAATGAGATTGCAACAGCTAATTGATTAAACTATAAGATTCCGAATAAAATACGGTAAAACAAAAATAGATGAATATCAACCAAGGATGTTTCCTTCGACTATTTTCGTGGAACATACGAGATTAAACAATAGCCTATGGGAAAGATTCTCTTAAATCGCGAACTAGAGAAAATAGTACAACACATCAAAAGAAATAGAAGATCAAAAATATAACTAAACATATGCAGTATGCTCGCCGCCACCAACAGGCTGCATCACGTTCGCGATCAACTGCAGGAAATTCGATACAATATCGTCGTAAACAGAAAAATCGCGCGAGGCTCAGTCGCAAGCTAAAAGTAATGAAAATATAGGCGAAGAGTGTGCCATTCAGGTACTCAGGGTTCAAACGGTCGATTTTCCGTGACGGCAAGGGCAGGACAAACGACCCGGAATTCAATCTCTTCGGGTTCCGATCGGCGCTGCGCGGCGCGACGATCGAAGAAAAAAGATCGCGCAAGGTCTCGGTTTTCCGGACTATCGTGATTCCCATCAGGCCACGCGGTCCCCGGCGACGTTGTCTCGTTAATAACCGTCGGACGAGTGCTTTATCGACGATAGCGAATAACCCCGGGTGGTCGGCGGTGGAAGCGTCGAGAATCGCGCAACCAGCGAATATAAATGCAGTTTAATTAATGAACGGTCGCGGCGCTCGAGGTTTTATTTAATATTGTAATCGGGGGATGATTCTGGGCTGCCGCGCGCGGCCTATCCCTTGAGCGGTAATCCTTAATTAATGGCCGGATGTGGAGGGCCATCCCGTCGTCGTATTGCGGATTAATTCGATTCGAAGTGTCTACTAATTATCGGTCGGCTCGAATTGCGTGCTTGTCATAGGATCGAAATTCTAGCAAGAGGAAACGTCGTAAACCTTTTGGCTGTTGTAGTGGTGTCGTGTGCCCATGTAGGTGTGCGGGCAACTTTCACGCGCCGCGGCCAGACGGAGGGTGGGCGACAGAAACATCCGAACAAGCTGGTAGACAGAGAGATGGTAAGCGAGAGAGAGAGAGAGAGAGAGAGAGAGGGGGGGGGTGACGGTTCGCCGCGATACCAAAGCGAAGAGGACGAGGGGTAGAGTCGCGAACTCGTTAAGCATGAACGACCGATCGTTCGAGGACTGGAAATCGGTTGCGGTGTAAACGTCACGTTTCTGGGGGCGTCTACAATGGCTCATTAAATTGAATAATCATCGAGGTCATATCCCAGCCGGCGAGGATGCGGTATCTGCAATTTACTTGGTCATCGCTGGGCAAAGTTATGTTGGTCCGCGCGGGCAAGTACTGGTATCGAGTGTATTGGGTCTAACCTCCCCGTCTACGGGGGATGTTTGCGCGACGATTTCGCGGTGAATCGACGAAGCAAGGGGACTGCTACATGCGCCGTACAGCAAAACATTACCTGCGGTCAGGTATTTTTGTTGTCTACCGAGAACATCGGTCTCTGATTTATTAGCTTGTGCAGGGTCGAGCACCATTTTCCTTGCACTGTAGTATCGCGATTAGCGGAACTAATCATATGAATGTTCGGACAATGGAACAATGAAATCCCTATAGTTAAATTGTTTTGTTGTTCATAAAAAGCATTGGCTTCTGATTTATTGGGTTATGCAAGAACCACGATCTTTGAACACTGGAACCTCGGTTATCGGAATTAATCATACGGATGTTCGGATAATGAAACAATTACGGTGTTGAAGTACCTGAGGTTTAATATTTTTATAGAGAACACTGGCTGTTGGTTTATTGGATTACGCAAGTACCGTTTTAGAGGTTCCGATAATCGTAGCTTAACAAACTTGTGGAAAGCTTAATAATGTTTAATGATCTTGCGTAACAATCTGGAAACCTACACTTCCTATCGTACTTTATTTTTGCAAAGCTTGTTGGTGGACATAGGTGTTCGGATAATAGAACGATCATTTAGTTCGAATGTTAGATTAAAGCTTTATTGAGTGAGTTGTACAATAAATTATATCGCATATACAGAGTGGGCCGGAATTCGTGGTACAACCGAGCAGGGTGTGATTCTACGTGAAAAAAAAAGAAAAATTTGCTATGACATGTTTTTATCCGGGACTTCGTTTTCAAGAAAATCGACTTTAAAGTTCGTTCATCTTTGTAAATGATTTAGTTGTCAATTCCTCTACCGCAGTTGCCTCCATCCGCGATAGTTTACAAACATTGACAAACACAACATTTGTACAAACTAAATATAATTTGTACAATAATAGTTCAAGTTATTTGTAGTTCTCTGTGATTCACACAGCAAAAACGTTCATCAGCAATTTGTTGACGATTATAAAGATTACCACCGAAATCGAGGATAATTAGGAACACTTATCGATAGGGATCGTGTTAATTTCTTCTGAAAAGTGTCTTTGAGTTTGAATGTTTCTCGCGTCTCCGTGACAGCAATTCGATCTAATACACGCCAATGGGGCACATTGTTACTACGCATAATACCGTCGATGAGCACACATTTTCCATCGCAGGCAGGAACGTATTCGGCTGCCAACCGTTTATGGCATATCCGTTTATCACGCGTATCGCTTAATTAATCACACTTTGCACTTTCATTGTTCAAATCGGACAGAATCAATTTGGCTCTTATAACTTGCGCCTGCTTGAATCGGGTTTAACTTCGTGCTCTTCGTGAAATGCTTTCGTATTAGCGACGTGATCATTAGCCAATGAATTATGTCAATAACGTTTAATAGTCTCGAATGACGTAAACGCGGCATTTATACTTCGCAGTTTGATACGCGCCGCGACGTCGTGTGAAAGGAGCAACTGTGTTGCGCGTAACAATTCAACGAACACGTTACGTATTGTTCGGCGGACTGCTGTACACGCTAAACGTTTTGATTTTATACTGCATTTTGTAGCGCGGTTCATACTGCATTTTACACTAACAAAGAACCGTAAGTTTCGAAAGATTTGCGAGAATTTTTTAAGACTAATTTTAAGCACTGTCTCGTACAGAAATAAATAATTCTCGAAATTTCGAATAATGTCTAACTTATGTGACATTTTTATATTTTATGTAAACGAAAACAACATCGGGAACGTCCTCGTCTTCTTCAAATCCATTAATTTATATGAATCGTTTTAGTTTTCTATTATAGTTAATGTTAATTATATTCCACGATACAAGTCACATGTTAATTATGGTACAGTATCTATAATTGAACTTATATATTATTATTAATAGTTATTGCTATCTCTAAAATATAATCTAATAATTACATATGAATTAAATTATCTGACTGATGTTCAACAGAAAACGCACATTATATTACTTACAACGGGTCACACGATATTTAAACTCTCCAAAAGGTTTCGCCAGAGTTAATTTAATTAGAGAAATTCTTCCATTACTCCGACCTTTGTGCAGTAATTAAAGAATAAAATTTTGCATAAAGACCCAGTGCCCGCTTATAAAGTATGAACCTATCTCATTGTCATTATAAGGATATGAAATTAGTTTTCTGATGGGCGTGTACTTATATATATACTCGTCCGGTCCGCAACGATCGCCGCCAAAGAAATAAAAATCGCTAGAAAATGCCAAAATCAATTTGAGCGATGTATCCTTCATCGAGGACGCCTTTATATCCGAAGAAAAAGCAGCAAAGCATCCGAGGTTCTCACGCGCGCGCGTGCCTGTAAACTTCGCTCATCGTCGTTGCTACTCAACTTTCCGGCTCCATATATTTTCCTTTCTTGTTTGTCTGGCTCGTTTTTATGGATCCATCACCTGCTCTCGCCGCTTTTGCACATTAACATATAATTTCTGACTTGAACGCTGTCGGAACAATATAAAAGGCCACGTTCACCCCATACTTTCCGCGGGAAATGAATAATACCCATGCATGCTCATTTAATGGTGAAACGAACTTTTAGTGGTAAAAGCTTAGGCAAAAAATGTTCATGCATCTCATCAATTGATAAACTTCGTTATCTCTCATACTCTACCGAGTGCTTCGTGTATTTTAAATATTATTGTTATAATGGTACGCAGCACTTGTGGATTGTCCTCTTTTTTTTGCGACATTTTTAATTTGCATAAAAATCCGGATTCTAGTCATAACACAAAAGTTGGCCATCTTTTCATGACGAGCATACGCGCTAAAAACCGTTAACTGATTAAGAAGAATATATACTGTTTTTTATTAAATTATATATTTTATACAAGTGTTGTATTTAAACAAAATATGAAGAAAATAAATGCACACACAGTACAGGTTAATAACTGGTTAATATGCTTCACATTCGAGGATTCTGAAAAGGCGATTGTCCAAGAAAAAGAATATGTTGCGCAATTTTATGGCTTTAGCGATAGTGCATTAAAATTTGAACTGCTTCTACCGTGATGGACGTTTTTGAATGCACAGATCTTTTGCCGTGAAATTAATTCGCGCGAACAGCCCACGTCCGGCGAATGATAAAGATGTCGATTCGCAAGGGTTTCGGTTTTCCAAGCGAAGCCAATGGCACGTTCGATGCTTGGCCATCAGTCATTTCACGACATGCCAACTAAATAGGATACAACTCATTCCATTTGATCCCCGAATAACGGTTCGCTGGAATTGGGGGCCCGTGTCTCTTTGAACGATATAAATGGAGAGTACCCTTTTGCGGTCTTTGTGCGATGCAAGCGAAGGCCAGAAAGTCGGATGATCTCGTTCAGGGTCAACGAATGCCAATGCTCGGATGTGGCGCCAGTTTTCGCGGATGCTGCGGCACTTTCGAAAGGCCGGAACATTTCCTGATAGCGTCACTAACGAAGAGTGCCTGCTCTCTTTCTATTTAGAACCTTATCAGCGTTGCCCTGTGATCGTCCTCTGCTAACAAGGCAAGTTTGGTAACTTGATTCTTTTTGAAATTCAGTCGTTTCATAAGGATCGCCGATGGAAGTATCGGGTGATTTTGCTTTTATGGTCCTTTTTCGATTCTTTTTAAAGAAATTATTGGCATCCTATCTGCCTGTCTATTTTCAAAACCGTAATAAACGTAAAAATGGTGATTACGAAAATTGAAAGTTTTTGATGCTTTCTAATAGTATGATACTGAAACACTTCTGTTCGAATAAAAATCTATCATCCCTGTTATTGTAAAAAATTTGTTTCTGCAATAAATCTTACCTTAGCTTGAAAAATAACAATCTATGGGTTTATACAAGACTAGAAATGAGGACGATCATGTGTTTTATATTTTCGAATGTGTTGAACACTGGAGAATTTAAAGCATCAACACGTTCATCAGAGAAATACATATATCAAAGTGATCGGTAGATTGCGGATGTTTATGCACGATAAATATGCAAATGCACATGATATTTAGACATGAAAAATGTGAAAAATATGCACGATACTAAATATGTACCCTATCGGGTGTTAAGATTAATATTAAGTACCTATCAAGAAACGAGTTACAGTTATTTTGATGTATTATTCGAATTACAATATAACACAAGCATTTTTTTCAAGTTGATGACGTTTGCTGGTTGCGATTGTCAGTGAACATTAAATTTATTCAAGCAGCGTCGTGGCACATCGTGTTCAACAGTAAATACTTTCTTTATTATTTTCATCAGTGATGAAATTGGGATCGTCCGCGATCCAACTTTTCATTCATGAAATCCTGTATTTCCGAGCTTTCGGCAAATCATTGTGTGCCGATTAGTGCATACCTTTCATTCATTAGCTCACACCGGTTTGTTTGGATTACAGCTTAAAGGACGTCAACGTTGGATCATTAAATTGAATAACCGTACAGGTCGATATATAACGTTTTGGTCGTGTTAAGCGTTTAATGGTGTGGGATAGGTTGTCGACACATATACAGAGGAATTCTGATAGACTTGAAAGCAACACGTAATGCGGTAGGAACAATGCTATCGCGTGGCAGGGTGCAATGCAACAATGCGCGAATGAACAAACGTTTGTAAACTTGCTCAACTTGCAGAAGATCGTTTATGAAGGCGGTTTTTCTGCAGTAGTCAATTAAAAGGACTTCGAAAGAGATCTGACGAATGAGAAACCTTCAAAATTGGTATTGTGGAGCACAATTGAAATTGTTCTTTTGTTACGATGCGTTTCAACTTACTTTCGAATAATGGACGATATGCAGGGCAGTCGGTAACTGGTACAATTAGGAGGGAGCTGAATCTACGTGGAAGTAACAAGACGAAAATGTAGACAAAAATTTGTTTTTGGCTTCGTTTTTAATAAAGAATGAGTTGAAAAATAATACGATTAAGGATCAATTGGTGCGTTTAACCACAACTTACCAATTTTACTTCTTGTCATATCTATCTTCCAACTAAGTTTTCTCTTGACAAAGATTTTAAATGAAAAAATATTTATTATCTTTTTTCACTCATTTTTGCATGCGAAATATTTGCTCCTCCGGTTGCGACCACTCTTTATGCGTGTTGAGATCACTGTAAGAGCATTAAACAGAATGAATCGTTAATAATCATAGATTCAAAATTTCAACTGGATTCTCCTCAATATTTCACAAAAGCTGAACATCCAATTTTGATAACTGAAGGTTCATTAAAGATTAGACGAATATCTGTTGAAATGAAAGTATCGAATAAATATTCAACGATTAATGGGAATTCCATATGCAGAAGCTGCGGTTTAGAAAGCGTGATCAGGCTACAGGAATCTGGAAGTAACGAACAATGACAGTTACATTAATCCTCTCTTTATTCAGTTTCATATACTTTTCTCCCTTGGTACCAGCGGTGCGATAACTCATTAGTAGGCTTAGTACAGTTTCCGTTTCCGGAGTCACGTTACACGGGACATTACTTTTAATTACATCGACGCAGGTATGCATATCCGTTACTCATATTTATATCATATGTATAATATAGATTTGTATATAACATGTGTATGCGCGTGATTATTGTACAGTGTGCGATGCGTCGCGTAATCATTCAAGCCCAGTACACCCTTGGACTTATTTGCATCATGACATTCACATGATAGCCAAGTGCCTCACAATACATTGTCATTTTACAAGCAACTACTATTTTTTCTTCTTCAAACATTCGAATTTACTCGTGATTCTCAATTAAAAAAGAAATCGCACGTCTTTAACCGAAACTTGAATACTTCAGAAATATTTTTCGATTCTGGAATAATGAATTTTGTCATATTAATATTTCCATTACTGTTCAAATGAATGAGTGCAGTTCGTCAATTTTTGTTCGTTCTTGTCTCGTACAATTAACATTTCCGACAAGTTCGATGGGAACACTGTTTTTCGTATTTTCCACTGCACTGTTTCGATTCTGAATTTTCTTGTCCCTGCATCGAAAGTTCGTTTCGCCAAAACGAATGACTCCGCGCGTAAAAAATGTAAAACCACCAGTAAAACATCACGCCCGATCAGTGTCACAACACTGTTCAGCCGTGTGTTTTGATTTTCCCACGGGTTTCTCCAAGTGTGTACCGTGCTCTCCACACATCTGACT
Organism: Megalopta genalis; assembly: GCF_051020955.1. Classification (NCBI taxonomy): domain Eukaryota; kingdom Metazoa; phylum Arthropoda; class Insecta; order Hymenoptera; family Halictidae; genus Megalopta; species Megalopta genalis. The sequence continues at coordinate 12,001,007 of NC_135015.1, forward strand.
CGAGGGGGAAGGTGATCGTATTCACAGTGTCGGAGAAACAGCCTCCTCTATTCGGTACCTCGTCTCGTACATAACGTATGTATATGTATTGCAAAATATATGTAAGGCCAGACCATTCACACGAGAGGACAGCTCAATCGTCCTTCTTAAAGGCTAAAGTACACACGCTTTCGTCCGTTCGTCGTCCTAATTTCTCGTCCGTTCGTTTCTTTGTTTACAAATCGCTTACGGTACAAGTTACGTTTATGCATGTAACGTCGAGATCTACTAATTTCCGTTTCTCTCTCTCTCTCTCTCTCTCTCTCTCCCTTAATTAATGTGCCTACATGTCGCTAGCCTCGCGTCACTTTTTACGAATATCAAGCGATAATCGGCGGGATCATCGACGAGCGAGCGATCGGTCGGTGTCGGAATCGCGAAAAAAAATTGTCCTTCCGATATGTACGTGGGAACGCGACTCGAGCGCGCAGAAAGTCGTCGATATGTATTCGAGATATGACGCGTCGGATGTTTTTCGTTGCTTCCTCTGATTCAATTTTCTCGATGAGATCTCGTTTCATCCGCGGATCGAATCGATGCTAAATGCGACCGCTCGACTTACTCTATTAAATTCGGTACGTTTTTTTGTTCGAAATGTGTGCGCCGGTTTCTCGCGTGTTTTACGGCGTCGCTCGGCAAGGTGACTACATACTTACCACTCGATTCTCTCGATCATCGAACTTGCCAGTGACTCGTGTACGTCAGTATTTACACACTCCCGGAGCCGTCTCGTCGACGGGTAAATGACTCGGTAGATTATTTTACAATGCACTCGCGCCTCGATTATTTCGACAAAGCACAAATGTACAGTCCTCCACGTTCGACATTGAAGCAGAAACTTCTTTTCTTTGGTAAATCAAAAATCGATTTTCTTTCGACGTATCTTGTAGCTCAGGTTTCTGAAAGTGCTCCTGCGAGATTGGAACTCGGTTACGTCGAAACTGTGTTTTCGAGGCTGTGATTGAGACGATTAACCCCTCAACGAGAGCGTACGTACGACATACGAACCTGTTGTTTCTATATATCGACACGAAAATAACGTTATAATCTTAATAACATTAACATAACTTTACTATCGTATAAATACAGTAATAAAAATTTATAAGGTTTTATTTATTGGTATATATTATGGTATAATTGCAATAAATTATTTTGAGCACAACCAGATTTCATAATGTGGCGCTGGCGTTGAGGGATTAAACAGAAAGTCAATTGCTATGTATAGCTATAAATCATGATCACAGCATAAGTCATGTATTGTTTGGGAGGGGGGTTAATCAGCTAAATTTTTGCAGTCATTAGATCAGATCGGTGCGAGGGCTCTCTTCGTTTTTCCGTGCTTTCTTATTAATTTCGAAAAAGACCTGAATACGGCCGCCGCAGCGATCATCGCGGTCGAAACGTGGAAGACCGATCTCGCCATCGTTTGATTTTCTCTTTGTATTATTTATAGCTTACGAGCCTATTATATATGTATACATTTCATATAACCGTTGTAAACACCTACAGTCAACAATCCAATAATTTCAATAATATCGTTTCGTTCTATTTCGTATTTTACACAATCTACACATAAATGTATCCTCATATTCACTGTCATTAAATACCGCATCGCCACATCTCTAGTTCGCATCGATGCAATCATTCACCATGCAGACGAAACGCTCGCAGCTGGGACTAGAGTTTCGCACAGATAACTCAACTTGTTCGGAATGCACGATCCTCCTTCCGATTCGTGCTACATCAGAAACTACTACAAATTCTTTTCGTTTCTGATCCTCGAAGTTTACAATTTTTCAATTTTGTCGATCTCTTTTAGGGGCTAAAATTTAGTCCATTGTTTCTCCTGAATTTTCAGAGTACCATGTCATCAAGTTCCTAGGTTCCCCATTTTTCCAGTTCCCAGATCCCTAAATGTCTATTTCTCTAATCTCCAATTTCCCAACCGCCTATTTTCGCAGTTCTCAATTTCCCAGGCGTCCATTTTCCTGGTTCTTACCTTACCAAACGTCCATTCCCCTAATTTCCATTTTCCTGGCTCCTAATTTCTCAAGCGTCCAACTCTCTAGTTCCAAATTTCCTAAATGCTCGCTTCTCTAATCCCCGAACGTGCATTTCTCTAGTTCCGAATTTCCTAATTCGGCTATATCCGCGGTTCGCAATTTTTCTTGCGTTTTTCCTAAATTCTTTATTCTCAAAGTCTGAAAATCTGGAATTTCATTGACTAATCCATTTTTATTCGATTGGATATTTATTCGATAATGTCGAATAAAACGTTATTCCTTAATCTCATATCCGTCAGCCGAATAAAATTTTGCCTAATTTTGCTATGAACGTTGTGAATTTGTCCGAATTGTCCCACACCAATAGACAAATTAAGTCGGACAAATGATGCACGAATGAGGATTAAAGTTCCCAATGTTTCGGACTCGGAATTATCCGAGTACTATTAAATTGTTCTACTTATCAAAAACGTTTATAGCTGCTTCAAAAAATAGCTTAATTCTGGCTCGAGTAGGGTCCCGTTCCGAACAAGTTAAACCAAAGTTTGTTCAAGCTGGAGTTCCTTACACCGCGTGCTTTAATGAAATAAAACTCTTCTATGAACTAGTCGCTTGACGCATACAAAATATTTAAGTACATACATCGGGCAGTGTGTGTTATCACGCCGTCGTCGTCGTCGTCGTGAGTTAATTAGCATCGAACGTTACTGTAAACATTAAATTTATTGACCCAAGTGCTCGTGGCCGTATCGACAGGACTTCTGCGTACGCGACGCTGCCGTAAACATTCACGATCGAACGATATAAAGCGTCCAATGAACCATTCGACAACACACGAAGCGGATGAAACGAAGACGAGAAAAATAGAAAGAAATGTACACACCTAATTAATGCACGACATCTCACCCAAAATTTATACATATTTGGCACGTTCCTTCGAATAGGCGCGAACCGAGGAATCGCTTTCACTTTACTCGACTCAGTTTATATTCGATTGGTTCCGTTAGATAAGTGCTCCTTATAGTACATTTACAAATCGTGTCGCCTCGAATCAGTCACTTTCAATTGTATACTCGACAAACTCTCTGCTGATAAAGGACACCTGCTAGTACCAGTCGCTCTAAAAAAAGAATGTCCTGAATCAACAATATGTCGAAGACTTCAGTTGCGTCGAAGCCGTCGCAAAACCTACGATCCAATTCATCGCAAACACAATTTAAAAGAAAGCACGCCTTTCGAAAGATCATCGATACACCGCGGATCATTGTGGATACATCGCGGAAGTTTATGTATTTATGGGACACGACTTTAAAATACCTGGCACAATGAAACGTGTGTACGAATGAAAATGAATCGTTTGCTTTACCTTCGGCGCATAGAATTTTTTAATATCAGTTTGTTCGTAAAATCAAACGTGGAAACAGACATTTGCATAAAAATCCACAGTTTGCGCACGCATTATTCTACAAAAATTGGAACAACGATATATGTACCCCGCAGAGTAAACGATTCTTCGTACATTAAAGATAAAGATGTTCTCAATTTTTTGCTAACGTAATTCCCGCTGGTTCGCGAGACTCTGAAACGAATCTAAAGATATTTGTCGCAGTCGCGGCTCGTAGAACTCTGTGAAGGGGAAACGTATTTACAGAAAAATACAATAGCTCGCACCCTTCGCATAAGACTAGACATCTGCACGCACACAACCACAGACTGCTGTACTGTTCTACTCAATATTCACGCGGCGGCTTATTCTCTTTCCTCGCGAAAACAACGGAACACGTTTCTTAGGATAGCTCGGGAATCGTTCCTCCCTTTTTCTCCCGTTTCACGCCGATTCTTCCTGTTCCTGTGTATTATTTCGGTTTTGTTCTGTTACGCTACTTACGGTGGAAGCTCGTCATACAAACAACGCGGCATTCTTCGCGCATGCATACCGATCGCGGCGGTATCGAAAGCACGGTTACAGATTCTCGCTCGCGCGGCCGGCTTTAATTAACGACTTTTGTGCTTGCTATCTCCCTCTTTCTTTCTCTCTCACTCTTTCTCTCGCTAGCTTTCGCTCGCTCGCTCTCTCTCTCTCTCTCTCCGGTGCGTTTATACAGGCGCGAGGCGGCCCAATTTCCAAAGGGGCTGGATCGGCGGGAGCGGCAAAACGCGTCCGCGCGACGAATGAATAATTATACTTCTTCGTGGGACTGCGTTTATCGTTATCGTTACAACCGGCTCGATTGCGATTTGCATAATACACGCGAGCACTGGCTGGAATTCGGGATGAGCTCTCCTTACCTCCGTTTAGATTATCAATTTCACGCTCGGCTAATTTATTTAATTTTTTCACTCCCGACTCCATTCTGTACCGCTGCTCTATTTTCTGTTATTTCTGCGTCACCTTTGTTTTATGTATCTGCAGGCTGTTCGGATAATGGAGATGGTTCATTCATCATGTCTGTTTTAACCAGAGTTAGGCAAGATTTTGTTTGGATGACGAATAAGAGAAGAGGATTGACGAATATTATCGAATACCGGATATATTATCGAATAAATGTACAATCGAATACAAATTTTTCTAGATAACAATTTATACAAAGAAGATTTTATTTGAATAAAATTCATCTGAACAAGAAGTTATTTGTTACTCGAGTAAGAGAATATATTTATAGAGGAATTTATTGATTAATTTCTTCCATGTTAATTTTAACAATTAACAAAATATTCGACTAAAAAGAATTCATATGGACAATTAGTTTAGATAAATATTTATTTGAAACAATTCGAAAAATGCCCAATTCTGGTTTTAACCCTTAGATAACGGAACATTTTTATAACTATACAATTGACCATTTTTATGACGATTCTTCGATTCAGTCGTCAATTTTTCAAAACATATCTTTGGAGATACTTTGTCTAGGACTATTAGTGTTTTTGTTGTCCCTAGTGCAACAGCTATTTATTTAATTCGCCGAAAATTGAATAATTAGGTGACGATTTATATACACTGAGTCAAAATGACCCGGTAACCGTAGTCAGAGGTTAATAAAGTCAAAAATCACTTTTGCAGTTTAATAATCTCTCGCGTGGTCTAACGTGGATTATTTTCAATTATCACTTTATCTATCGGCAGCTTCATAATAGTTCTTTTAAAATCGACAATCAAGACAATTTCTTAAAAAATTGTTCTAAAACCACAATCATCTAATCCACAATTCATCATAGTAGTTAGATCAGAGCTGTTCAGCAAGCCTCACGGCGGGCAAGGACAAAGTTATGGGTCGAAGCTACGGACAAACATTTTAGCGGAGTGATGAAAAAAAGAGCGAAGTGTTTTCGTTTTCATGCCAGCCTTCCTCTCTCACTTGCACGCATTGCCGTTATATGCTCATCGTGTGATGCTCATCCTGTTTGAAATCACCAATTATTTCACCGACAATGTTTCGTATGTCAGTATATAAACAATGTCGGCGAAATGCGGTGTCGCTGAAATCGTGTTGATGAAAACATTCTCGGTGAAATAATTGTTGATGATTTTAAGGTAACCCCTCTGTCACTGCTTCAGCCAAATACATAACGTGTTACTGATGGGGAATCGCACGAGAAGGTAAGGAAGGGACACCATCGCCCTCGGGAATGGAGCCTGGAGCCCGTTGATCGGCGTTTGCCTTGGAATGAAAATCGCTGCCCGTAGGGGCAAGATGTTGAACAGCTCTGATTTAGACTAATATTATGTAACAAGTTCTTTTGAAGTTAATATCTAAAACAAAATTATCGAACTTTTCTTAGAGACAGTTCAATTATTAAAAGGTCTACTAATAGGCTTCCGGTAAATAGAGTGTTAAATTGATAATTATCAATCTCGAAATTTCAAGTTGAAAAATTTTTTGTATAATATTTGCATCATTCTTTTGTTTGTTCCACAGCATGTAAATTATGTTTGCCGTGTGTATCGATCTAATTCTCAGGATCGTCGACGATTTTTCAACAATAGTGACATATTTTTATCGTCGTATTACCGTGACTGATAACGAATTATTTTTAAACGTATAGATATGTTGATCTTAAAAGGGCTCTGCGTAGAAAATTCGTGATAATTTATGAAGATATACAGAATTGAAGGCCAAGTATTTTAAAGAAGATTGACAACTAGTTTTAATGAATCTGAACAGAATGAATGAAAAAAGGTCGAATGTGAAGGACCAGGAATTACAGTCGATGAAAAGAATGTTATTAGAGAAACGTAAATAAATGTTAAGTGTGAAACTAGGTCCCATATCTTTGACCGTTAACGTAATTAATGAACGCAACTAAAGTCAAAGAAATATTTCTTTTATATCTAGTTCGTCGAACAATAAAAGACTCTTTAGTTATTAAATACAATAAGTTTATTCGTAATTACGTCACTAACAATCGTTAAGCGAATATTTTTGTGCTTCGGATCGTAAATACTTTCATTCTGAGTCATATCCAACGTATTTTACCCTAATATTATATTTATAAACAGCAACAAATTTGGCAGTCAGCTAACAGATTTAACACGGAGACACTCTGATTATGAATTTTTCAGCATTCGACTGGAGGTAAGTTGAATGAGAATTATACAATGTGTATCATATCCGATGATATGTTCATTTTGATATAACAAAATCAACGAAACAGAACATCTTTTGAATTTTCTCGTCCTTCGCGATAAATTTTGCTTTGCATTTATAGTTAGTATAGTAAAAGCTCTTTTTCCATACGCTTGTACCGATCTCTATAAACTCAGTCCGATCTTTTTGTCCACATTTCTCGTCACGAATCTAACGATCGTTTCAGACCTGTACTCTTCAATGTTCCTTAGAATTCATAAATTATATTACTACCTACAATTGATTCGGGATATGTACGGGTTCGTGTAAATCGTTAACGGTGATCAATTATTGCGAAGTCCCAAAGTAGCGGGGAAATAAATATTTCAAATGGTATCATAATTGATGCAACGGGAAAGCACCGAATTCATTGCGATACCTAAATAATCGATCATTCCTTCGATGATACCTACTTTCCCAGAAATAATTTCGACTTTCGCACATTTTAAAAATGCATGAAACATAGAAAATGCACGTAAACTGCAGAATATTAAACTTACAATTCTAAAGGCAGATCTGACAAATTGAAACAAAAATCAATCTATAATCAGGGTTCCCGGTCAACGAAAAATTAAACGAAACTCTGCTGAATCCTATGAAATTCATCTTAAACATATCAGAATCCGCAATTCAGTGACTTAAATCAAACCATTAACAATTTAATAAATATAACTGTATAATAGATGGGAGACACATATACCTGCTAGAGTTTCTCGTCTGAAAATTTCAACCAGAATATCGACGGCCAGGTATTTATATCGGTTGTCGATTACTCTTATCAGCGATCGTAATAATGCATCACATCCGTGGAACGAGCGATGGGAAAATGGGAAAGAAGAAGAAAAAACCCGGCTGGTAGAGTCGAGACGAGAATAAAAAAGCCGAGAAACCAAAGGCTGGGATTTAATAATTCTATCACCGTAACAGATCAGACAATCGACGGCTAGTATTGGAGAGAGTCAGAAGGAGAGAGAGAGGGAGAGAGAGAGAAAGAGAGAAAGAGAGAAAGAGAGAAAGAGAGAGGAAGAGACAGGGGGTAGAAAGAGGCAGAGAGACCGCGAACGAACATGCAGTGCTAACGAGATATCTCGTTAAGCCTAGACGGACAATCGCACGGCGGAGCTGTTCAACATGACGAAATCCATGAACGAGATCCACGACGATCGTCGTCCCTACTGTTACGCCCTACCCGATATTCGTCAGAATATTAATTTCACGTTCGTGCCACGGTTTTAGCGCCGACCGGATCCTATCGTGTTATAAATACCACGGCGGTCGCTTTAATCTGAATAAACAGCGAATCTGTTCGCAGTCCCAGCCGATTTAACCCCTCCGAATAGCAAAATCGGGAAATCACTGTGTAGCCAGAGTCGCTAACCGAGTTTCTTGAGAAAGGCTGTTGTAACTCGCGGTAACTCTGGGCTTCTGAACTTCCCTAATGTTAGAAATCTGTTCTGCATCTTAACACTAAACCTACTGTGCTGGTCAGAATCACCGATTTCACGTTTTTCATTTGGAAATTGATGATTAGGAGACGATCGAATTTCTTTATTCATTTATTGATTGCAACAGAAAGGACAGAATGTCTAAATAGACGTTTTCCTTTTGGAAAATGTTGGAGTTATAAAGTTTCTTTCATTGGAAACGATCGAATTTTCTTAATTCGAGCATAAATTGTAATGGATAAAATAATATGTCTACATAAACATTTTTCACTTGGAAAGTGTTGAAATTATAACTCTTTCCTAGAAAATGATTCAATTTTCTTAACTGAAGTAACCATTCTAATGAACATGGCAAAATGTATACTTTTCGAGAAGAGTTGATTGACTGTTTCCTTAAACGAGTATCTGATGTGAAAGTGCATTGTATATTGTAGAACTTGTAGTAATTTTGCTATCACAATATATGCACTTCCGAATAAGATACTTATTTAATGAAAGATTCCATTAATTGTGTTCAGAAGAAGTATTGAAATCTCTTGTTTATTTCAAATTGTTAACTATCCATGACATTTTAAGAAGAATCCCGTTTAAGAGGCTCTAACTGTTTCAGGAATCTTTAAATTAAATAAACGATTGAACTTCGTAATTTGTTTCCGAGCTGCAATGGAACTTTTATGTCTTCAATAATTTCCCAATGGAATATTCTTGAACATCTTATTCTTTCAAAACATTCTGAAGCATACAGGGTGTTTCACAGCTGCACGAGATGGTGTATACATCGTGTGTGTAAATTTGTCCAGTGAAAGGGAAAGTTATGTAATTTTTGTTACCCTCTTCGTTGGGCTTTTTTTTATCCACCTTTACAGTTCCTTAATCTATACATCTATAGATATCTACACTATCAATTAGTTGGTTAATGTTATAATCAAGTAGGAGCTCTCATAGCGTCGCGCCATTGTGTAATCAAAATAATCAGCACCGGAGAAAATGAGTGCCACTTTTATTTCCTTAAATTGCTTTATGAAAATGCGAATTGAAATGCTCGTCAGTTAATCATTAGTTGTTTTTCGTTAGCTCTACGAGCACGAAACTTCGTTTCCACGCGCCTGATTTTAATACTGTTTCTCAATTTGTTTCTCGTTTCTGTTTGTCTACACGACTGGTTGGTAGCCGACAGAATACAGTAAAATATTTTTTGCTTTTATTCTCTCCGCGATTTTTCCAATATTCTTTTTTCTCTTGCGATAAAATAACAGTTTTCTGTTATAATCAATACTCCACAATATTCCTCAGCGAGAGATGATCGAAATGCCAACAATTTTCTTTAACAAAAATCTACTCGTTTCTCGTTGCTTATTTTAATAAATATCAAGTGCAAGAAGGTCACGTCTGTGCTCTGTCTCTAACATTCGACTTTTATTCGAGAGGAACTTAAAGCGAGCTGTGTCATAAAAATACTTTTTATTATTGTCAATAACTTTCCTCCAAACAGTCAGTTATAGCTAATCTATCAGCGACTCATAGTGTAATTAACTTTTCATGTCCATTCTTCCCACTTTTTTCTCTCTTATCAGATTTATTATACTATACTATATATATGATCATGATATTCCATTATACCGCATTGTATTATCTACTTTGTATAACTAAGCTTCCACGTTTACCCCTATCTTATCAATTTTCTCTAGGACTTGTTGGCTGCTAAATCATTCCTAACATAAATTCTAATTTTCCAAGCTTCGGTTTCATTAAAACATTTATTTTTCTCAGACATTTTAGGGGTGACAGCTCGGCGGTGGACACGTCAAATGCCAAGTAGTAAATTCTTAATCATGGTTGTTTGACATTTTCCCCAATTATCTTATAGTATACAGCCTTTGGGCTACTGAAAAAGTTTCTGTCACAAAAACAGCAATGAAAACAAAAAATTAGGTACATAATTCAGGACATAAAGAGTTAACGAGTGACACAGGTGTACGAAGCTTTGTATCGTGATTCCGTGAATACCCTGTACATTCGAAAGTGCTCTGAAAGTTTCTCCTAGTCTCATTCTTTTGTCGTAAGATCGTGCAAGTGGTGCTACATTAAAGTGCGGACTTACACGTAGGTCAGGTAGATTGCCAAGTAACAGGTGGATGCTGAAATTGCTGTAACCAGACGTGTCTTCTTAATTGGCGAGAAAAATGCTTACCCCGGGAGAATTTCAACTCATCGTTATTAAACTACCGTAGGCCTTAGAAAAACCTGCGGGATCCATCTACTTTCTGGACCATACTTTACACCACGGAAGCATGTTCTCAACTTTTGTTCTCTTTCTTTGCAATTAAAGGGTGCAGCTTGGTCCAGTGTGCTCGTTTAACGAACTTGTTTATGCTAAAAGATGCGCTGACGAAGTTATCTTATCGGTCACAAGAATTATAGTTCGTAGTATACAAATTATAATTTGTAGTACAAAGATTAAAAGCCACGAAAATCTTTCATTAAAAATTATAAAACGGCCTATTGATGTTCACGGAGATGAATTTTAAAAATATCACGTTTCTTTTAAATCTTGAGATCAGAAAATAAATCGAAACAAATGCCAACCTTGACCGAAAAATAAAAATCAGAAACCTGAAACATAAATTGCGGATATTTATGCAATTTAGAAAATGAATACCACCTAGAAATGAAAAGAAAAGAAAAGTGAAACTAATTTATAAAATTATAGAAAAAATCTGCACTTACCGAAAGTCTTCTCGAACCTAGAGAATCGAATTTCACTTTCGAGAATACGTTTCATGGACGCAGTAGAGTATCATCGATGGAATGCCGCGATAGACTACAGACGTGTTAATGACCGGCGAAACAAAACTCTGTTACGAATCGGTTCCGCGTCGATGGATGAACAAAGCGAGTTCGCGATTATCGAGCCCGACGAAGGAAGAAAGGAAAATCATTGGCCGCCGTTGTTGGATCGAGAGCGTTGCTTCTTCTCCTCCGGTATAGTTGAACATTGTTTACGTGAGAGCAAACAGGTGCCAAGATGCTATCAGAAGGATACAAGTGGCGGGCGGTAGAATTTCGACGGAGGACCCGGCTGCGGAATCGCCGTCGAAGAATGGCTCGAGGGTCGAGCCCGTTTCCCGGAGGGAACCTTGGTACACGTGATTCAGTCTATGATCGCGATCACTGATCGAGTCGCTGGGATCCTCGTCCCCTCGTCGATCGCCGACTTTCTTCGAGTGGTTCGGCAGATCCATATCTAAACAGAAAGCGGTGAAGCACACAGTTCAGCGAAAGAGGAATCTCTTTTATCTGTGAAATAGAATAAGTAGAGTAGCCTAATTTGAATCTACTTTTGTACTTAACAGCCATCTTGAGATACAAATGGCGTTGACTGATCATGAATTATACCTTTGAACCTGATACAATTGTGTATCTTGCAGTTGAGAAATTTTTGCGAAGTTAACATTAACATCAACAATTAGGTTCAACCTAGGCATTTTGATTTTTTAGAAATAAAAGCACTTGACCACTTTGTCAGAAAAGTTATAGTATGTTTCCTATTATTATTTGACGAATTGCTATGAGTTTATCAAATGTATTCAGTGTACCAAAAGTTAGGATCTGTGCAGCGCAAACATCTTAACACTTTTCAATTTCTGTTTCATCGCATTAATCACTTTCATGGAAGTTTTGAAATTGTCGGGGAACAAGTAGAAAAGCGGATTGATTATCGTTACCAGAAATGCGAGATTCAAGATGATACTGATAACATGACTAAATATCCTGATATTGATGTTTCCAGAATAATCGAGAAAATTTGTTTTGATAACACGATTTTCGGCCAATAACCGAATTATTCATTTTATGATTAAACAGAAAACCGACAGCTCGAAATTGAAAGCTTCAGAAATACGTGGATTTGTTGTATTGTTACTGTATATGCATTTAGCAACTGCAGTTGATCGATATTAATATTCATTCACTGCAGTGATTGATAACCTACTGAATTGATAGACTCCATTTCCTGACTTAACTGTTCGAAACCGAAGTGCTTTTGCTAACTGGTTATCTAACTATTGGATATCAGATTACTTCGGGTGAGTGATACATGCCGATTTGCCTCTGAATGCGGACTAGCTTCCTGCTTATTAGCAACTGACGTCTGACTAATTGCTTACCGTGTTTCTTTGCAGACGTAGGTGTCACAATACCTCACATTCTATTCGTTGATGAATGTGTCAGTGAAATAAATGACAATAGAACGCCATGATAGTTTAGCCATTATGTCGTCGAACAATAGTTGCATATTTAACATTTATTTAGTACATATTCAGATATTCGAATTCATCGACTATTAGATCATAATATTATAAATAACAATTATGTTATTTTTCTTCGTCAAAGAAAATAATAGTCCATTGAATTTCTCATATTCTTTATTTCTATTTTGAGACTTTTTGGTGCTCACAATAAAAATATTCATGGAACCAATGAAATCTAGTAACCACAATGTTAGTAGTCTAACAAATTTTTATTTGTCTGTAAAATTTTCTCTGTGTTCCTGTCAAACAGCAAAATTATTCCAGATTCTTATTTTCTTAGACGACGATAAATTAATTTACATTCGAGGCATGGAAATACGCACTGAAATTATAAGGTCTAACGGCGACTACAATGTTCTAAGAAAAATTAGTAGAAAATCTCAGGTGTCGAGATAAGGGATAAATAAAAAGAAAAGTGTGACACGGAAATAGGAAAAACTTTGTTTCTGTGCGTGACGAGGTCGTTAGAGGAGGGATCGGGTGATAACAGAAATGGTTTCTTTTCGGATGCATGACTCTTCCTGTTCGGTATCAGTGACCACATGGTTGTGCAGCCCGAGGCCTTGAGCAGTTTCACGCTCGAAGTCACAATGTGTAGAAGCGGGCTGTGTATCGACGGAAAAGAGGAAGCAAGAATTCCACTCTTTGACGAGGAATTCCTATAGTGAATTCAATTTATACATGCATCGACGTGTACACTACTCACACTACCGTCCGTTCAATGTCCCATGCAACAGCTTACAGGGGATGTTTCTGATCCCCTGGTTTCATAAAAATACTTCACTTTTCGCGCACCCTGCGACTGGTCATATTAAAAACATTTTTTTATGATTTTTACCTTTGTATCCCGGAATTTGTTTTATTGCGATCCCGTGATTCGGACACCAGCCAGAAATTACATTTGATAAGCAAATATGGAGGAAACTTTCATCACTGATTAGTCCGAGAAAAATTCTGTACAATGTTATATCGTTTCTCATTAATCGAATTTTTTGGAATTTGTCAAGTTAACATGTTCCTGGTATTCATTTCGCGTTTCAGTTATCGTAGTTTATTTGCCGGTATTGTTCTACAGTGCTGGAGATTTAATTACATATACAGGGGTTTAATTCAAAATTGTTTTGGAAAATATAAAATTGAAAGTCCCGAACAAATTTCAATTGTTCGCACGGAATGAATGTTTAAATAACGCGATATCGTCGTGTGTTGGTGAAATCATATATTTCGGAGAAATATGTATTATTTTCTCGTTAGAATAAACATTTATGAAAAATGTATGCACGTAGTGCAAAGATTACTGTAATCATTATACATCGAGAAACATTTATATAAGTATTATAAATTTTACGTTCTAGTAATTTATAAGAATCGAAAATAAGAAATTCATCCAAGGAAATAATTTTTTTTCGGATCTATATCGAATAACTGAACAATTTGATCAAGCTATCTGCAGAAATTGTCCGATGTCTCAGTAAAAAAAAGAAAGGGAAGGAAAGGAGGAAAAAAAGCGAGAGGAAGTGTAATCTTCCATCGTGATAACGGAAGGGCCATGTGTTGCAAAATTGACACTCCAGAAATTGGAAAAGGCGAAATGGGAGGTTTCGTTCCTCCCGGCGTGCTCTGTCGATATTGTTCTCTCGAATTACTACTTCCGCGACGTAATTCACCGAAATTACAAAAATACAAGAGCAAACAAGCTCGCTTCTTCTTTTCTTTCTGTGGAATCATTCCGTGCACATTGGGAATCCGGATTTCTGAAAATTTTTGATACGCGCAACTGCGTACTCCCGAAACATTTTTTAATCACATTTCGTGATCCATTTTTTTCTAAAACAATTTTGCACTATGTAACGAGTGGTAAACCGAAGACCTGTTTTTTTCCGCAAAAATACTGCAAATTGAAACGTCTCTAAAAACATTGGAACATTTTTTTCACGATTGAATCTGCCATAGATACGACGATTAAAGTTTCCTCTTTACAAACCTAAAATTTGATATACGATTTTTCTTTTGGTTGTTTTATTAAACTTCGAATGAAGTTACACCAGGAGGACTTTACTGGATCAAACCTACTCCTCATTTTTTTATATAAAATAATGAACAAAATTGTACTTCAATTTTTCAGGGACCAATGTAAAGGAGAAACTTTAATTTTTGAATCTATGGTACATTCAGTCACGAAACAAACTTTTTATTGAAACTAGAGACCATTCAGAAAGAAATCAGCTATACACTGCGAAAGTAGAAGATTCAAGCTTTAAAATGAGTTCAGTTTCATTGTCGTACGACTTTTTTCTATGATATTATAATATTTTAAATATGGCAAGTTTATGTCAAGGCGTCGTAATTAGTGGCGAAATTACACTGTTAACACCTTGACTACCATGTCACCCATCTGTGGGTGACAGAATCATGAAAAATTTGATGTTTAAAAATTAACTTTTACGCTAATCCATTATAATTTTTTAATTTTATTAAGATTCGCAAGAGGTACGCATGTCGAAAAAGTTTTATCTTTTTAATTTTTCGTTTTTAATTCAATTCAATAAAATACTTTAATTTTATGAAATCTTTGAGGTTCTTGGCGCAAAGAACCTCAAAGAAGCCGTCAAAGTGTCGATCTGCAGGAACACTGTGTCGAACTGATAGGAACAGTACTAATATATGCAAAACACCATAAAGAATTCGGAAAACAAAATAGATTCGGACACTGAACATTTGCAGAAAAAGGAGAGCATTTTTCATAAAGGAATAGCATTATTTTTATTTCCAATAAAGCGAGCCGCTAGAACATCAGAACAGGATAAATGAGAGGAGAAGGGTTTGGAGAATGAAAAAATCTAATCCGGACAAGATTCGCGTCGAAAATTCTCCGGCTGCGTGTATCCATAAAAACGTAATCAGCAGTAACGAGCAATTTGTAGGACGGATTCGATTTATTGCGTGTACAGTTCCGTGATCGGTGCCGGTTTCAGGGCAGATGTTGCGGAAGAACGGGTGTGCGAGGACGAGAGAACTGCGCGAAGGGAAAAGAAATCGCAGAAGGTGGTGAACGCTCGTCAAACGACGAGCATCGGGGGTGGGCGAGGGGTGGTTGCCGGCTAAGGGAGAGACACGGGAATCGGGGCGAGAACGGGGCACGGGGCGGAGAGGGGGGGGGGAGTGAAACGTGCGGCAGCTCGTCGAAATAGCAGTTTAGCACTGATAGCACTTGGCGGACTTTTATCGATCATGTCTGGCAACAGATGGCTCACCCAATTCCCGGCGGCGCGTTTTGTCTGGCTGGCCTGATAAACGATAACTAATACGGAACAGAAGAAGCGGCAAGACCAGCCGGCAGCAAGAGAAAAGGGAAGAAAGATGTAGCGCGCGGTAGGATGGCCCGATGGCTGCGATATTGTTTCGCCGACTTTTAGACCTTGACGTGACATGCCAGCATCTCGCCACCGCCGTTCCCACCTACGTACGTGTTACACCGGCGCGTCCCTCTTTTCTCATTTAACCACTTTTCTCGTTTAACACGCGCCACCCTCGCACCGTCTACAAGGTGCGTTTGAAAGCAAGATAAGCGTGAGGAATCGGCTTCCGCGGCATTCTTAATTTTTTTTGCGCGCGTGAAACAATGTTATTTGACTACGATACAATTCTGCAAGATTTCGGACCTCTACCCTTTCGTTTAAAGTTGACGTGAAGTACTAACGTTGCCCTTTATTTTCTCAGTTATTAGTTAGGAATATTTAGCTAAAATAAAAGCGGAAATGGAACTGCAAACTAACTTCATTTAAGATATTTTTTTCAGAATTTTAAATCTGTTATTGAGGCTTGTGAAAGATCATTTATTTTTCAGGGCTGGTTTTCGCGAACAACCCTTTGATTGAGCATTATTAAAAAAAATTAAAAGAATAATGTTGCGTCACGTATCTATTGTGCATAAAAATTTCAAGCTAATCGAACTGGTGGATTTATTAAAAATCTTTAATTTCCATTATTTTTGGATACGTTTGAGTTGGTTTCTGAGATTACAATTTTTTCATGCTCCATTAACGTATGTAGAAAAAGTAACGTCTCTGAAAAGTCGTTCGAATGTTAAACCATTGTTTGACTGAAACTTTTTCATGTTATCAAATGTATAGTAAATATTAATAATTTTTATAGTAAGAAGCGTAATTTATAGTATTTCTTTTTTAGTGAGACTGAACCTTTTTTTTCTTATCTACTACAGTCATCGACACTTTAAAGTTCGAAACACCTAGTACTATGTTAAATGCTATCAACTCGACTTGAACAAAATTTAAAAAAAATCTTTGATTGAAATGCGAGTTAGCATTAGTAGTAAAAGAACACAATGTTTTATCTTGAACGATCGAACGGTTATTGAGAAAAAGGAACACGAGCGTCGACAAACGTGATTTTACAGAAGCATTTTTCTGAAATCTTGCCTCTATCAATTCATGCGACGGATCGCCAGCATTTTTCGCCCATTTATAGTAATCCTGACTATCTTGACAAATAAGGAGAGATCTGATCTTTTTATCTCGAAAAATACCTTCTTACCCTAACAATAAATCTATCATTGCCAAATGATCGAATTTATTTCTTATTTCATAGGTATTGGCATTAGAAACATTGTAGAAGGATACTTATGTGAGAACAATTTTGGAAACTATAACCGCTTAGTAGAAGTCGAAGATCGTACTGTTTCATTAGTTTGAACTGTTTCAAAGTTCCTTTCGTTTCAAAGTTCAAACTATTTTAGAACACGAACTATTTCAAAGTTCAAACTATTTGAGAGCTCGAACTGTTTCGAAGTGCGAACTTTACTTACGATCTTACCGTATACTTTAATAAAGTTCAGAAATCCGAAAATTTCATTTGTTGTTATTGTTGTAATAATCAGACTGCGGATTTTTATGTAAAATAGACAGTAGTGAAAAATCGAAATTAGAGGAATATGTGTTCTGTTACTTAATAATTTTAATAAGTTAAACATGGTGCAACGATATTTTTCTATTTATTTAACGATTTCACAAATTCGTATTTCATCTGTTAATTTTTATTATAAATGCATGAAAAAATCGCATCCTATTAATAATAAATAAAATAGATTGTACTGATTTCTTTCTATCCTTAGAATAATAATAGCTTGAACTTACGAACTAGTTATCAGAATATAAACGAAATCGCTTTATAAGCTATTAAGAAAAGCGTAGTTCGATAATTTAGTGGATAAAACTCTGCGTTTATGTGACTGCTAGCGCGCGAGTGCTTTGGTACATGTATTTAACGGGAAAAGCAGCGACGCCGATGACGTTAATGGGATTCGTGATGAACATTCGAACAGTTTGCATCGCGAAAGTTCTATAAAACGTGTTGCAAGCTCAGCAGAAATCATTGATTATAAGCTACAGCAAAAACTGTCAGGGAAAATAGCATTAAAAATATCGATGAAGTACGCAACACCTTCAAAACTTTATACGAATTGATTTAACCGTAACAGTTCTAGCAACAGACATTACCAAGCTAAACTTAACTTCTTTATGAAAAGAAAACATAAAAACGGATATATCACATCTCTTCAATTATTCTTAACATTTTACGATGAGTACGAACATATCCAGCAAACCCTACCATAAGCTTTGATTAAAGAAAACTCCGTTTTTAGAAAACAAGTCTCTTTTAATCCCAACGTGAAACACAGTCATTAAACTGTATTTTATCGTTTGATTGCCATGTCGTATCGTTTGTTAGGTATAAATTCAATAAATAATAATGAATCCGCGACATTCATGCTACGTTATTACTTGCACTGTCGCTATATTTCTGGCATAAAAACAATTTCAGACTTTCCAAATTAGTATAAATCGTGCTCCCTTCTGCAAGAGGATGTTCACGTTTTCGATCTCATAAGCTTCTCGTAAGCTTTATTAAAATATTTTCGTGCTTTTTGGAACGGGTCAAAAATATGGACACCATTGGCAGATACTGATTCATCTGAAATTCAGCTTTGCCTTCGCCTCTACAGTTTCACAAATTTTGATAAATTTTTAATTTTAGATGAATCGGCACCCAGCAGGAATGGTCGCTGTCTATTCTTGACAGGCCAATAATAACTCTGCAACTGATAAGTAGTTTCGAGCGAAAATATCCCGAAATACTCTCTAAAACCAACCTTTTCAATGACGATAATATTTTGTATTAAACTCTGACAGTAGTCAAAATAAAAGTTCCGAAATATCGCTTTTCTTAAAACTCTTAAATAAAACTAAGTTAATATTCTTCTTTTGTACGAAAGTTACTGATAAGATGGGACAAACTTTTATGGGATGCATAGATGTTCTTACAAGTTTCAATCTATATATATGTTACCGTGAATGACCGAAATTGGAGAATGTCGACTTTCACCGGTGAATGTCAACAGATACCAAATACGTCGGTGAAAGATCGAATATTTCATTACATTGTTGTACATTCGGACCCTCTCCGGTGTGTGTCGACAATCACAGATATGCTCTGGTGGAGGTCCAAAACCTGTCATTGCAAAAGGAAATGTTCCACAAATAAATGCAGTTGTAAAAGCAAGGGACTCTTGTGCAATTCAAAGTGTCATAATAGTTTAAGTTGTTGCAATAAATAAGATTTGAATCATATAAGTAAGTAATTTTTTTATTACTATTATTTTCTTTTCTCATGTAGAATGTACCGTGTATTTTAAATTCTTGGTCATTCCTTTCAGAAAGAGAGGCGAAAAAGTTACGTC
Organism: Megalopta genalis; assembly: GCF_051020955.1. NCBI lineage: Eukaryota > Metazoa > Arthropoda > Insecta > Hymenoptera > Halictidae > Megalopta > Megalopta genalis. Next base: position 12,020,186 of record NC_135015.1, read on the forward strand.
ACCCTTGTGGCGTTTTATAGCGACTGAATTACGGAGAAGAAAATATAAATCTCCAACATGTTCAACATTCACCATTAGTGCATGGTGAATGTCAACATTTACCGGTGTAAGTCAGAAATAAAGGTATTTAGCAAATATTTCGGACATACACCAAGCGACTATGTGAATGTTGACATTCACCGGTGAAAGTCGACATTCTCCAGATTTCGGTCATTCACGGTAACATATACATAGGACATTATATTAGTCTGCGTATCTTTGTGCGAAATAAAAATGATCTACGTCAATTGCAACAAACACAAGTCAAATGGAAATTTCATTCTCTTTTTAATAACTGCATCGAGTTGAAAATAATACGTAGATGTTCATAAATTCTTTTAATTATCTTCATTGTTTGAAATTTCACCTACTTATTGTTATTATAAATGCGTAAAATCCTAGTCTAGATATGATATTGTAATGAATTTTGAGAGAAAGAGGTGAGAAACTCTATGAGCGTCAGATTATTTTTATTAATTAAAGTGTGTGACTATGAATTATTTCTATTTGTCAAGTTTTTTTTTGAGTATGCGACTATAAATAAAATTGAATAGAAGCAAGGGTGGTAGACTTATTTTTACTAAGACGGTATAATGGCGGATGGTATAATGGTATAATGATTCGCGTAATGGAATAATCGGATGATGTGAACGAAGTGAGAGTCGATGTATTGAATGACGGAACGATGAACGAGAAGTGACAAGCATTTGAGGTTGTTATTTAACACATTATCATTGCAAAATGAAAACTATGTCCAAAATTCTTGTACGTAAAATTGGTATAGAGATTTGTGTTAATGTTCGAATGTTCTATTTCATAAATCGATGAGATATTATTCATAAAATATTCTTGTCAACAGAAATTCTAAATACAAATGTTTGCTCCGTTTCCCTATTATCTTTTTATTAACCCTTTGCACTCGAAGTCATTTCAACCTAAATAATTTAATCTAAATTAATCTTTCCGACTTATGATATTTTCATTTTATGTGACAAAGTGCATTTTGTGCATATGAAATTGAGTCTTGTGACTCATCCAACAGTTAGACTTTTAACAATTTTTTACAACTAAACTTTGATAATATAAAAGTTATCTTGGAACGTGATGTAACAATTTTAGTGGTGCCTCAGAGTGCACCACTCGAGTGCAAAGGGTTAATGATCCCGAAGACCAATAACGACCGACATTCAAAATTTGACGTGCAGTACCCTGTCTCTCTTCTCCAAATCTTCAAAAAATTTCAGTTCATTAAGACAAGGGGGTCATATCGAGCCACAGCGATTTATCGAATTATCGGACATCGCGCAATGAAATCGTCAAAGTTGGTCGGTCTGCTTAGTTCCCCGACCCGTTAAATCCAGTGGTCCGGGTCACCGGTCGAGCAGGACACCCGTTGGATTCCTGGGCGCTCTTTTCTCTTCTCGGGGCTCCCTTCACGCTTCGTTTATACCATCGGTTTAAGGGTTAATCCCCCGGGCTTATCTGATCGCGTGACTTCGACGAGAAGTTCGAGCACGCCGCTCGCGCCGGGACAACCCCTCGCACACACAGCCCTCTCCGCCGCTAATACACGCGGTGGGTCTGTTAGTTTACACGGCTTACGCGATAAAATTTCCGTCATTAAGCGCGGACCCGGCCGTACGGCGTTCGCGCCCTGATAATGGACTGCGCGTTACGGTGATTTCCTCGTAAATACTTAAGCTCGATTTGCTCCACTTGTTACGTCTTCCACGGGATCTATCGGCAGTTAATACCCCGCGTGCCATCCACGAGGAAATCCCAGGCCTCGATCCCCTTTTTCTCGACCCTTCTCCAATCACTTCTTGCCGACCGCATTCTTTTTATCGATTGATTAAGGAACCTACGCTGTGCCTCGACGTGGCTCGCGCACTTTCAATTATCTATCGAAACGATTATCCGCGGATTTTCGTTTCGTAACGTTCACTTTTGTGATCGCCGATTCACAGTGACCCATAAAAGTGTTCGTACATCTCTTAAAACGCAATTAGAACTGGACTTAAATGACTTGAAATTATTTTAAATGTTCAGTTTACTATACAATTACTGTAATTACTATAATTCTTGGAACGACAAAAAATAATAAGATACTACCGTCTTTTAACTCTTTTATCTGAGCTTGTGACAAAAACTTGAAGTATGCCTTTAGTTGTCGTTGTTATGAGTTACAATAAATTAAAGATCGCAAAAGCCACGGTTTTTGACATTTTCGACCACAAATTGAAAGAGAAATTTGCAGTTCTTAAAATTTTTCAACGACATTTTTTAAATCGGTCATCTAAATAAAAATTCGAGTCGTTTAGCCCAGTTTTAAAAACGTTTTTACGTTTTAAAAGCCTTTGTCGACCACTGTAAATTTTTCATAGCGAATTCGAAGTTGAATCGAATTCGATATCTTATCTAGTACGATTTATTTTACTAAATATTGACCTTCATTCGTTCAGTATTTTCTTAACACTTTCTGAATACATAATTTTCACAAATAGATAATTAGTTTAATTTAAATAATATAAATGTTTTCTTCGATAAACATAAAGTTAATTATGCTTGAAAGTAAACTAACAGATGGCCGATCCTGTAGTTGATTTTCGGCGCTCAGCGTGTTAAAAAATCAACGATGGAATCATTTTTCTCACGATCGAAGTGTTCGCAGAATCATAAAAGCGTTAGTGTCAGTAGCCCCGGCGCACATACCAATTGGCGCCGTTTATTTGAAAGTTCCTCGAGCAGGATGATCCGGAGTGCTCGAAAACGATGCACACCGCGTGGGAGAGCCCGCGAACAATAAGTGCGATTACCTTAAGGCCGCTATTTCGCTTCATAATTTTGTCCCCGAGGATTTGCATTATGAAGTTCGTAATATAAAACAAGAGCGCTTGCGCGAGGAACGCGAGGCCGCGATAAATTCGATCATTTCAAAGTTGTACGCGACGGTGCGATTTTCCAGGGTAACTTTCTCACGAAAATTTATGCCGTCAAATGCTCAGAACAAACATTATTCGCGAGCAGATATTTCAAAGTGGAACTGGCGCCGGGTTTTTCACTTGGACGTTCCTTTCTCGTGGACATAAAAGTAAGCGGTTAATTAATTTGCCGCGCCGCGCCACGCCGCGGCGTTCCGTTCGTCGCCGTTTCTACCGTGAAAGTTAACGTTCTCGATAATTATTCACGTTAATCCACTTAATTTGCCCGTTCGCGAGACTCTCTCGATATTTGCAGAAGCAGACGGATGTTGCGAAATGTGTACACGCGGAAATATAAATTGTCTCCTCGCGTTTGTTCGCGAACAGTAAAAATTTTCGCGAGACCCGTCGACGCGACGCGACGCTGCGGAGGGTATTAAATTCTTTGAATGGGATGCACCATGCTCCGTGCAGTATGCGGCTCCGTAGCATATCTATATATTGGGTTTCTTCGTTAGGGTTAATATTGTGCAGATGGGAGAATGTACGCGATCTCGGAGTGTATTTCCCAACGAATCTTTTTTCTTGAGAATCACATACGTGTTACGCAGCTTTTAAAACTTTTGGATTTATTAACAAGGTCGTGAAGTATTTCGGAGATACGAGTATAATACGTTACTTGTATTGTGCGTTAGTATGTACGTTCCAAATAGATCGGTCCATAAGTTTGCGTGGTATTAAATTGGATTTAAATTTATCGCATAATAATTGCCTAACAGTTGTCTCATACGGGATTCGATAGCTTTGGTATTCGTAAATGCTCATCCTTGTTAACTTGACACTCCATATATAGTTTTCAAAAAATTTATCATTTTCTTACGAGTTCAATCGAACAGCAAAACATGTCAGAGTTGTTCATTCTTGTCAACTTGATACTTCATAGAGTAAGGTGATTACAATTTAGATAATTCACACAAGTTTATAATAACTGTACTCGTAAATAAATAAATAAATAAATAAATATTTTGATGAATGTCTCGAGTAATGCGAGGCAGGCATAACGAAAGAATAGAGGCGTTTTCAATTATAGCGACTTCTTAAATTTTGAAGAGGCTTGGATGGATGTTTCTTAAAGTTTGTAGCGAAAGTTTGTATAGTTATCTAATTCGTGCGCAAGTGATGAATAATTTGCATTGGGCAAATTTACGATTGTTTGATAATTTTGTCAAATACTTGAGAACTTGTCCATAAATTAAGGTTAATTAAAAGTGGACGCATGTTAATCTCACCGGTCTGTTTATAATATGTAACGGGGCGAGTACGTATTTGCTTTTTAAATTACACTGTGATAACTAGGGCGTATTTATACGTCTACTTCCGACCGCAAACAAAGATATTTTAATCACAGTAATGGCTATGCTTACGTGAAGTAATTTGATGTCAGTGATTTAGAAGTTTCTTTTGACTGGCCAAGGAAACAATGGCTACTTTTTTCTGTAATTATACTAAATTACACTGCGTGCTCACGCAGTGTAATTTTGCAAATATGATATATTTTTATATTATTATATATTTATGTCTCATTATTATACTTTCAACACGCTATCGCATTCTAAAATTATGAGAAAGAGTGTTTTATGTAGTCCGACCCATATTTATAATACTTATCTTTATAAAATTGCAACTTCCTGTTATTCGGGAGATTAACGAATTATTTTCGCAGGGATTTACGACTTTTGCATTTAATAAGAATTTACTGTTTGAGAATAATGGGCCATACATGAAACATCTTTGTTCGGCAGCAAAACGAACACAACTGTTTCGCTCTCGTGAGTTATAGGGGCACAAATTCGAATTTGCACGGAAAATTAAACTAGACCAGACGATAATCATCAGTATTGCAAAAATAAGCTGCTTGGGCAATTGCAGCCCGATACACCGGCTATTACGCTCAAATTAATAATCAATGCTAATTGCCATTGTCATTAGGTGAACGACCATTATATGTTCCGAATAACTATGTCGTTCGATCTACTTTATTGCGTGCGGTTCGGTATGCTGTGAATTTTACAGGGGTGAATTTTACAAGGTCCACGTAATTCGTGTGTAAAGAAACTTCTGTGTTCGCCGAAAATATTTTACGTCGTCCATAGCATGTCTTTATATTTCACTGACAATCTAATGAATAAGATTCAGAAGTTTTAACAAATAGTACCTCGACACTTTAGGTTTTTAATTTTCATATTATTAATAGAATTATTCCTTACGTTCCAACGAATTCCTTTTCCATTTGTTATTATTAGACAATAATTTTTATTATTATTAGGCAATACAGAATATATTGGGTGCAATACAAAACAACAGTAAATGTAGGGGGAAGATTTGCAATATTTTAAAAATACATATTTTATCTGTCTCCAGAAAACATTGTATAATTATTGCAGAGAAAATATTTATTTCCATCAAACGGGAACATACTTCAGAATATAATCGAAAATTCTCTGTTGTCGTCATCCGTTTAAGAGGATGTTTTTTAAAAGCAAAGAGTTACTGTAAAAGATTCTAGAGTAGAAAAAATACAGGACAAGCGAAACGAGGCGTATTGTTTTCGCATGGTCAAATGCTCTTATTTCTAACGAAACCAATCATCGATAATGATCCTAAGTACACCGATGAAGCGTCCGAACGCTCTCGGGCTTTGACGAAATTTTACGATGCACCTCGAGTTTTATCAACCCATTACCGGGAAAAACTCACCGTAAAGTCGAATGTTGCCCTCGGCACCGCCGATCGAGTTCTTCGAGTTGCATTTGTAACCACCGAGATCCTGTTTCTGCAGATTCATGATCACCAGTCGCATCTGAACGCTGTACACCGACGTCTTCGTCTCGGTCATCTGATATTTGTTGTTGCTAATTATCATCTCGCCTGCAAGCACAATTGCGAGAACGTTTTCAGTTGGACTCGTGGCGATTTCGATCAGAACTTACGAGACACGAATATTATTTAATTTCTTTCGAATCATTTAATTTATTTGTACTAGATTCTTTCATTAAACCGTTACTTATTTCTATTAGTTTCTTATACCAGGTTCTTCCTTCAAATAATCAGTTATTTGTACTGAATTCTTTCTTTAAATAATTATTTATTTCTACTAGAGTTTTCCTTCAAACAATCAGTTATTTACATCAAGTTAATTTCCTAAGCGATTATCGTTGTTTTCAAAAAACTAGGTTCAAAAATATGGATCAATTTGTTCAAAAAGATTGATGAGTCAAGATTTGAATGATTATAGAATATTTGATTACATGTACGTAATTTTTCTTACAAAATGAAATTGTATTCCCTCCACGATTTTTGTATTGAGCGACGTCGATTATTTAGGGTAATAGTCCGAATTCGTCGTGCAGTCGTTAATATTGCTGCTGACAACAATTTCGCAGAACAGCAATTTGACATATTAAAAGGGACACCGAGGCTTTTTAATTCCAAATAGAACATGGAAATGACGCGTTTGGAGCATTTCCTAATAAAAGCATAAAATGCGTACGTAACGCGAGCACGTATGCTTTTTAGTATATTGCCCTGCTCTTTCGGAACTTCGCTTTACGATATTGTTTCTAGAGCGTGCTTCTAATGCCCGGAACAATCTGTCCCAATTTGTGAGTCGTGTAACACGACACTCATCTTCAATTTCATAAATAACAATAGCACTGGAACGAATCTATCACAAAATACACGAATGATCTCACTCAACGAACAAAAGAAATATTAAATATCAGCCAGCGCGTACGCAGAGAAAGCTTCGTTTAGGATTGAAGTGCCCATTTTCATTTTGCGAAATATTTGAAACCGTCTACGTAATCCCGGGGAAACACGTCGCAGCGCTGGCTCGAAATATAAAAGTTTAATATTTAATTTGTGTACTGAAAAAAAATATACATAAAAGCGTTTGGAATAAATGAATTCGACAATCGATGAAATATTCGGCGCAGTATCGAATATAATTTTCTGCGCGCGTGACTTATCGCTGTGTGTGAACGGGCCGCATGCTATATCAAATATTGTATTTATCAAGAAATGAAAAAGCTGAACGGCGGCCGTTCATCGCGCGTGTTCATCGGTGAACATATTGATCCGTCGAACTTCAGTTTCGGACTCGGGGCGACGACGCGACCGCGACCGGTCACCGAAACAACCGATCAACGTAAACGAGTTTTTAAACGTTCGCATTTTTTGCCCGACCGCACGGACGGCTATAAAATAAACGGATACGGGAATAGTTAATTAAATCTTACCTGATTCGCGTGTCCAATAATTAATGGCCTTCGGGGAAGCTTCCACGAGGCAGACCAGCGTAACGTTGGTTCCAGTTGGTGCGCCAACTAGCTGGTTCGGTACTTGAACCATCGGGTGAACTGTAATTTATCGTGATACCATTAATCAATAGCCAAACATAAAGTATACGTGTACGTAATAATTATCGGCTAGACCGCGATTTGTCATTGGCAGTAATAGCGACCAATGGCACGTGCCGGACTGACATATTCCGTTAAAGTCAATTCGCGCAAATTACACACGCTGGAAATAACATCTAGGAAATCGGTTAATTGATTGCCACTACATTGTACACTGCAATTTTCTGTTGACTATGTCATCCGCGGAATAACGTTGGCCAGGTTAGAACTGCACTATTATTAACAGACTGCAGACTTCGCGCGTTATGACTGCGTTATACGACGCGAGTCATTTAACTCTTTCGCCTTCATTTTTCTTGCAAACTAGATGTTTTATAAGAAGATCATTCGTTGTAAAGAGGAGCATATAGCGGCAGTAATTAATTTCTTGCTATTCTTCTTTTTCATCAAGATATGATGGTCGTCTCGAGTTTTTTTTTCACGATAACATGCAATATTTAATCATGCCATTCGAAAGTCTATTAAATGCGGAATAAAAGATGATCAAGATTTATCGAGATATTCTGTAGTTGTTGTTTAATCTGAGAACTGTTCAAATTATCGTCGATTGCAATCAATGCAAGCATATAGACGATTAAACGATGCGAGCGATTGCGAGCAATGCATACTTTGTCAAGTGAGCTTCGTATCTTGATAGAAGAGGAAAATAGCAAAAAAGTAATTATTGTCGCGTATGTTCTTTTTTATGAAAATCTTAAATGGTAGTAAAAGAGAATAGAAGCGATTTTTACAACAGTGAACAAATGTAAATAATAGACCAGTATCAGTGCATTTTTTTATTGCATTATTCAAAAATAGACAAAATAAAATAATGAAAAGATCGGATATATCTTATCCGATGAATATAGAGTTAATTATGCCGAAAACAAAGCAAAGCGAAAAACAGCAATTAGTCAGCCCACAGAAACCGGCTTCGCTATCCTGAATCGAGGGAGAAGCGTTCGTCGCGTTCGACGGTGTCGCTTTAAGTTCGAAAGCGTCGCATGACAAGAGATTCTCGTTTTGCCGGGTTGAGATTGTTTGAGGAACAAGATTTGTTCCCGGTTGTAATGGCACACTATGTGCCGGGAGGGGAAGTGCTTTGCCGTGGAACAGTAAAAATAACAGAGATCTCGCGCCGGTGTACGTAGCAATGGTAGCATCGCGAGTTGCAATCACCTTACGAGGGATCTCATGATTTCCTGCCTTTGTGGAACCCATTAGCCGGTTGCGGAGCCGCGTAAATCATGATAATGAAATGATGACACGCCTGACAGTCTGTCATTTAAAACGAACCCCATTCGAGGCAAGCCAACCCCCCGGCGTAAGCACGTTCTTCGTCCCGAAGATCGTAAGCAGCTTTCCGTGAGCTGCTTACGTTTTAACAGCAACCCTCGATGGCCAGTTCTTTTGACCGGAAATGCGTTTGTCTCTGCATTTCGCGGCGGAATCAATACGAAAAGCTTATTGTGCGTTCAAACGGCTTATTTAATGATTTCACGTTTTCAAATCGGTCCGCCAGGAATTAACCTATTTCTGCTAATTCGGGGCACGCGTACGCGTACGCCTCGATCACAGTGCGTTCTAGAATTAGGTACGAAGCGTTTTGTCCGAATCACAAAGTCGCTATAATTTGTGTTACTAGAAAATAGCTGCACGAAAGGTCCATTATATGACCACAACAGAACCGAATTGGGTTAATACATTTTTGTACCCTTTTTATTTGAAGTCTATCTAGTCATTTTTTGGTGGAAATTCGTATTCGATGTCGATCAAAAGCATCAGCTAATTTGTCCAGAGAGAGAGTAACGATGACGTTCAGACACTTTAAGATACAATGATATATTTACTAATGGACTAAATGGTTTACTACAGTGTATGTAAAAAAAAATATTTGAAAATATTGCAATTGGTTGGAATGAAAAACTTTCAAAAGTTTCAAAAGAAGTAACTCGTGCATGCTGAAAATTGAATCGAAATCGGTTCACGTTGTTGCGAGCTGCGTCAGTCTTTTATTTTTTTTTGTCATTCCAATTATCCATTTTTGATAAAATTTTTGTAGAGACTGTTTAGTAAACTAGTCCCTTTAACAACCTAAGAAATCCAAATTATTTGGTCTAATTTAAGAAAACTCAAAAGGTGCTGAGTATCAACGTTACGCGCTGTATGCAGATTGTTTTATAAGAGATCTGAAAATCGGAAAGTGTTAATGAGAGCAAACATGGCGTTATATAAATAGTCTGCGGACCTTCATGTAAAATAAAAATGTATAAAACAAGAGTCAGATAAAAATCTATTCGTTCCTTCTGACAGTTTTAATCAATTGAAAATAACGTAAGAATATTCTGAAGTTCTTTCAATGTTTTCACTATTTTACGTTTCTTTTTGTCAATTTTTGCAATAAATGCGAAAAAAATGCAGCCCAGTCCTAAATCACGAAATCAGAATGTCGACGCGTTAAGGAAATCGCGTTCTGAGAATTTCTGCTGAGCGTTTCGAAAACGAATCCGGTCGAACGCGAATTTATTATTCCGCATACATCTTTACCCGTGTTTTCGGTGTCGTCGCAGTTTCGCCCGGCCAATTACAGGGCCGGATTACGCTCGGCTCATTAATCTAAACATCGAACCGAAACGACGCAGTCACGATCGGGCCACGCTAAATGAATACACGCGCTCGGAACCAATAGGATACGAGTGCGGAGATATAAAGATTGATTTACGAGTCCCATACGTCTGTAACAACATCGAAAAACTTTTAATTGCGCCGGTGACGTATTAAATAATTCTCTCAGCTAGCGCTCGGTTTCGCTGGGGAGCTTTGAACACGCCCAGAAATTGTTTAAACTTGTTACACGCCCGTGATCTGTGTAGACTTTCAAACTGGTAAGTAAGTGAAATTTTAAAACGCTCACTGTGTGTCCCGAAGACCGAGGCAGCTTGCTGTTTATGCAACTTCGAGTGCTCGCAGGCGTTGCCAGGAAATTATTTCTGCACTAAGTATACTGAAATTAACCATCGCACACTCCACAGAAGTGTAACAAACGAAATGAAAGACGTGGTGGAAACGACACTTAAAGACTACTGCGTTAAAGGCATGCGTTTTGTGTTTTGCTTCCATTAGGTTCTTTTTGCCTATTTATCGCGTTACGTTAAGTTCTCCGCAATTGACGCTCAGATTGTACTCAGAAATGAATAATCGTATCTTCTCTTCCCAAATTGTCAATTTTTGTGCATAATCTGAACGCGAATTAAACCAATCTTAAAGTTACGGTAGCGTTTCTTTTACAGTAATTCGCGTCGAGTCTGGTTGCTCCTCGTGTTATTTTGGCACACGAAACTTATGCTAAACCATTTAAAACCAAAGTTATGTTGTCGGTTCGTGTTGCGGCGTCGTAAGTTCGCAGCAGTCTTATGGTTTTCAGAGTTTTACTGGACGCGGTGTACAGCAATGCAGTTAAAGCCGAAGCGGTTAAAGACCGATGGATTCAATTGTTTACTGTGCTTCGTGATTGTAAAACTACATCGTAGAGCGCGTGGGTGTTAAATCATCGGAAATTTCTGCTTTGATGAACGATTCCGGGAATCTGTTTTTTTACGAGTTTCTCACGAAACGAGGATATTGATCATAAAATTGCAGATCTTCAGAGTTCTAGTACTAATGCAAGAATCGAAACAGAATTCTATAAAATTTTTATATCATTCGAAATCAACTGAAATGCCTTATCCATAAATAGTACCGGCAATATAATAATTATACTGTGCGGCCTCGTGCAAAATAAATATGTCCCAGTTTAGTTGCACGAAGCAGAACTTAAATGAAAGTATACAGGGTGGACCGGAATTCTTAGTACAACCGAGCAGAGGGTGATTCTAGGCAAAAAAGTAAGAAACAAATTTGGTATAACACCTTTTTATCCGGGGCTCCGTTTCCGAGAAAATTGGCTTTAAAATTTTTGTTCATCTTTCTAAAGGATTTAGTTAATGGAATGTTTCCATCATTGTCAATGTTTGTAAACATTATCTCGGACGGAGGCAGCTGCGGTAGAAGAATTCATGACAACTGAATCCTTTACAAAGATGAACAGACTTTAAAGTCGATTTTCTCGAAAACGGAGCCCTGGATACAAAAAATGTGTTATACCAAATTTGGTTCTTATTTTTGCTCGATTGTACTAAAAATTCCGACCCATTCTGTATATAAATGTAAAATAATATCATAATATTTTTATCTCCGTTTTTATCTTAAATACATGAAATCCACAGTCTGCTGTAATTATGTACGAAATGAGAAAGAATATATGATAGAGTCTTCAGTATCACGTTCCCGTTCTTTGAGAATAAAGAAGTCGAACTTTGACTCCATAAAAGTTCAAATACGTGATCCACTTTATGCTTAATAACTGCCAGCCATTGTAAACGACGATTCAATGGGATTGTATCAATTTTAATGGCACCGCCCAATTATATCGAATGTATTACAACCGTCGTTCATCGTTCCCGGCCAGCAGCCAGTATAGCCCATAAGTATGACGTAGTCGTACAGTTAATTAATTGAATAGCTATCCATACAATTCGCGTGATAATGTAAAATACATCGCACAAGTAGAGTTTCACAACATAGTTATTGATCATGTTATTAATTCGCAATGAACGTGTACGCGGCCGGGAACATAGGGTGTCCGATTTTAATCTGTGAATGCAATCAACCTCCAAACCGGCCGTTATTCTAGTTTCTAGATACATATGTTCCAAGTGGAATGTGACCTTTGTTTTCCCCAATTTGAACTTATACGTTTTCGTTTAGTCCGGTATGCAGTGAATTCCGTGATGAATTATGAACATGTTCTCGGGTTTGAAGGTCAGTCAAGGTCAATACTATTTAAAACTTGTTAGATATTTCTGGAGTCGTTTTGTACATTCTACACGTAAATGATAATTCTGGTTTGCAGTTTGTTCTTTGTATCAGTTGTTCGAAAAAAATTGATTCGTACCCAGCGTACTAAAAAACTAGTCTCCTCGCATCATTTAGTTTAACGAAACATTAGTTAAAGAATTGTACAGTATGCTGGGGAAAGATTATGTAAAGAAAGTCGATGTTTAAAAAAAGTTATTTTAAGATTATTATAAAGATTATTTTTATGATCACGAATTTTCTTCTTATTAGTAGTGTTTCAAATTACATTATTTTCTCGAGCCCATCGAATCTGTTTTCATGATTATTTTTTATAGATACTTTAATCCTACATTCTACAGGCCAATTCAAGCATAAACTCAAGCCTTTTGATGTTTGCTGTGCAGCCGTTTGCCGTTTTCAATGCAGCCACAGAGATAACTCTAGCCCTCTCTGATGGTCAAAATCGTACTTTACGTCAGTTTATTGACTGACGTGATTCTGTTGATCGGGAAAAGGGCATCCAGGGAAGTGATTAGTATAACCATCGGAACCTCGTGTGGCTGGCGTTACCTTTAAATGTTGAAGTCCGGGGTTGGTATTTGGTCTGAGATAGGTCGGCGACCGTCGCGAAATAAATCATTTAAATTGGAGGAAAGAGAAATCCCGGCTAATAGCTTAGGATCCCGTGAAGGTGTGTCCCCTGATGCGATTGCGGCGATGAAGTAAGCCTGTAAGGCGAAACATTGGGACGCCCTAATAGGTTTCCAGGTCGGCTGGTCAAGCCGCTTTTACGTGGCTTCGCCGAAAGGCAGCCGATCTTCATGATGAGAATTAGTGCCATAATATCAGAAGTTCGTGATAACCTCGAATAAATCCTTCTTAACTTGTATTACCGGCATCCGGATGACTTACGGCAACTGCCGTATTAAGTACACCTATTCTAAAGCTAATCCAACGATTGCTTCTTCTTGATGGCCTCGGGATTTATGGCGCAAACATGCTTCGAGTATGGATAGTAAACATTATAATAGCGCAACGACATTGTTCCAAACCAGTCATTATCGTTTGGTGATCAAAATTATTATGTCGGTGTATTTTAAAAATAAATTCAAGAACAATATACTTATATGAAAATCAAGTCGCGTATACAAAGGGCGGTATACTTGTTTAAAAGGCGAGTGAAGTATACAAAGGACAGTATACTTGTTTAAAAGGCGAGTGAAGTATACAAAGGACAATATACTTGTTTAAAAAACAAATGATGAAGATAACAAGAGTTGTTGCACTTGATGCGGTTAAAGGAATTAAAGTATGTACTTCGATGAACTTTAATCGAGCAATTTTTGTATCATTAATTAAATCACTACGATTCTGTAAATTTTGAAGAGGTGTTCGATTTTTAAGATCTTCAATTTTTAGGACCTACTTTTATCGAGGATAAAACATTTCAATATAGTTGTATTTAATACAAAATTGTTTGCATTGTTCACAAATGATCGAACGATATGATCAATATATAGTTTTTCACATTTATCACAACTGTCTATGAGATAAATGTGTCAAACTGCCACAAGGGACGAATAAAGGCCGCATTGTTAAATTTGCAACAGTGACCAGTCAAAACTGCGTCATATTGAAGATAGTCTCTTTGACGTTTTGATACACGGTGACCGTCGTAGTCACATTGCTTCAACGTAGCTTCTTTGAAGTATTTCACATAATTTCGCACGGGACTGTTTTAATAACTATTTGGAAGAAAATTAAAAGTTTAAACTACTAAAACTAAAAGTACTTTTTCCATAAAATAAACAATTGAAGATGTTGAATTTTCATGCACTGTAAATCTTGAAACGTAATCAAAGATATTGATGTTTTTAAAATGACGCAATTTCTACGGCCGTTATTGTAATCGGGGTAAATCGGTTCAGTTTATTTGAACAAAATTCAACGAGATCTACCATCCCAACACAGTATTTCAGAAGCAATATAGAGTGAAACTTTTGTTATATAGGCACCCGTTACATGAACGTCCCTCACTTTAACGTTCTATTACATGAACCGTACGTCTCCTAATTACAATAATATATGGAAACATACATTACATTATACATTATACACGTGTTTATTTGTTCCTGTCTGATGAAATTTTTTACAGAATGATTTGCTGCATTATTATTCAGAGTATTATTATTTTCTTGATTTTGTATTTTATTTTATTTCATTTCGTCTCGAGTATTAAGTCAAATTGAGTGTCTGTTAGGAAATTGTTCTGTCACGTGGACGCATTTGTCTCCTAATGAATTCATACAACGAATATTTCACCGTGTCGTAAATACAAACACCGAAAATAGTCTTGAGATCAATAGCCACTCATTGGACGTGCTATTTCGGTCGCACAGTTTACGATTAAATAGTCGTTAATTACCCGCATTGAAGGCATCCGTTCGGCAAGCAGATAAAGAACGAAGAATATTCGAAATCTCGGGCATCGTTCAACGTGTTAAAACAACGAATCGTTTAAAGATGTCCGGTAGGAATATTGTTGGACGAAATACGCTCGCCGCGCTGCGGCAAAACGTTAGGAAATCCTGTAATAGGTTTCTGGGTGGACTGGTCAGAGAACAGACTGTGGTTTTGTGGGGCTGGCTACTGTAGAAACCGGAATTCCCTCCGCTTGCGAGCCAAAGGACAGATCTTCGTACTTCCACGGCAATACTACGTGTAGAACCTCGGCGTTTCACCGCGTCCCCACGATACACCGTGAATAGACGATTGGCGCTACGTTATTTCCTCTAATATTGATAGTCGGTTTCACCCACAGCCTTCTAATATCGTGTTAGACTCGTTCCAAGAGCATTCCGTTGAATTTGATTAATGCCCTCGAATGGATCGCAGGAAATTGATATTCGGTTGATAAGGAAGTCCTGCGTTTCATAAGTATGTGTAATATGATTATCAATAGAAATACTTCTCGTGCATTTTGCATCGCTTCAATATTCCGTCATCTTTTGAACCTCTTACCGTACTTTCATGCGGAATTAGGCAAAATTTTATTCGGGTGACGGATAAGAGATAAGGTTTAACTGTGTGTGAAATTTTATTCGACATTATCGAATACATATTCAATAGAATAAAAATTTGTGTAGATAATAATTTATCCGAATAAGATTTCATTCGAAACTTATTGTTAAATTTATTGTGAAATTATTGTTAAATCCATGTTAAATTTTGCTATTAACTTCGTTTTCGTTTATTGTATCAGAAAGTTTGTTATTTTCTGCTAGATCAATCATTGATGCATAACTAAATAATCTTTCTTCGGGTGAAAAGTAAGTCATCGTATATTCCTGGATTCATTTTTACAGCACATTCGCCGCCTATTATTAAATTTTTGCAGAATAAACAAGTTTGCAATCGATGAACGTAGTTTCTTTCACTGCTGGAATACGCACAAGCATGATCACGAATGATACGAATCAGAAAGAAATGGATTAAAATACAGTGGATATGACGAATATCGACGCGATCTGTCACGCTTTGCGTGCAAATAACACTTGAAACAAATGTATATTTTATTTTGCCGCATTTTACGCTCAGTTTTTCTTAACTTTTAATTTTGATATCTCTGTCTACATCTTTATACGAAGTACGCGCAAGAATTACGATCTTTAATATAACGAAAATAATTGCATGATCAATTGTACGATGTTTTATGCATTATTATTTTGTAAACATAAAGCAGGCGCTTCTGGTAAGAATATTGTATGCTCGATAAAATTGCTACTCAACGATCGTGTTGTTGCGTGCAACTTTGCTTTCATGTTTAGCTACTGTGTTTTCCAGTTTTTATTTACAGTGGTGACAATATCACGTGTTTTTTTATCGATTCCGTCACTATTTCTCCATTTACACGAGTTATTGCAATAATTATCAATATGTGAAGGAAGCTCATTATTTCTGCGGCTGCAATCAATACCGCGTCGTGACACAATTTCAAAGAGTGTCAGTTCATGCGTTAATTGAGCTGTAGAATTTAGGATTTACATATTTATATAATAAATATGGATAAACTGAATATAATGCAATTTGTAACGTTACAAACATGAAGTATTAATGACCAGAGTTTTAACAGTAGAAATACCAAGCTCCAAATGCGATCGAGGTATATCGTTTTATAACAATGGCAAGATTGGATTTATTTAAACTTTGTGTAATTTTTGTTTCCTGAATACGGAAGTTTATCTAAAAATTTCGTATGGAAACGTTCTTATAATATCAGAAATTGCAAAAGAAGGGATCAGAAATCAGTCATTCTGACTGATTTGGTAGTTCTAGTGTTAAGCGACAATACCTTGAAAGTGAAGACATGTGACATGCAACGTTCCTTTTTGCAACCACAGACTTAAAAACTAGTTAGTACTGATATTACCGAGTTGCTACGCGTTACCGATAAATCTGTTGTACCAACACCCTATACTCGAATAATTCCGCCTGCAAAATGTCAACTACATCTTCGCGGTAGGGCATGATCATTTCCAGTAGTATAATTACACCATTACACCAGAGTAACTCCGTCGCCTCGGCTTACGTTCGTATGGCCAGTATGTTGTCGGGTATCTGACGAGTTACAGCCACCGCGAGTTTCCCGTAATTAGTTTTCATTCGCGCGGAAACGAATATTTCCAATCGCCGTCCAAGAACGATTCCATTTCTGCCGGTGACCGGATTCGGCGCGGATTCGATGCCGTTCGAAGGAATCCATCGGCCGTGATGTTGCAGACGATAACGCGATCATAAATCACGATAGCCCGCCTAAAAAGTGCGCCGCGTAAAAAGGATGTAAACCAGAAATCGTAAACTGCAGTTTAACGCGTAAGAGGTAAAAGGCGACAGAAATCCAATACTGCAGCTGAAAGTATGCGCGTAAAGTTCTTATCTGTAGGGGCAAGTGGCGGCGTTCCTGATTCGAGTGTGGATAATAAAAACGAGAAATTCGTCCGACGGTTTGTTCTAATTCCCGTGAACTATCTGCTGCCGTTAGTGCACCGACATTATTCGAAACCTGCATTATTAGTGTTGCTATCGGTCGCAGGAATTACGTCTGTGTATTTTTAAGAGTATGCCACTATTTTATGTCTCCGACTAATGTGTAATGCATTTTCGACGAAATTTGCGATTTGTTTGGAAGGCAAGTAGAGTATAAAATGAACAGTATACTTATTTCAAAAACGAATGAAGTATGCAAAAGACTGTATACTTATTTGTGAAACAAGTGAAATATACGCGGAATACTTGTGAATACTTGTATATGAGAAGCAATTGAAGTATATGTAAAATAAACGGTATACTTATTGAAAAAGCAAGTAAAGTGCGCAAAAGACTGTATACTTATTTGACGAACAAGTGAAGTATACAAAGAACAATACACTTATTTGAAAATCAAGTGAAATATACAGAAAAAACAATATACTTATTTGAAAAGAGTCACAGTACAACAGTATCGAAGAATGCACTCGAAAAGAAGAGAACACCGAGAAAAATATAACATCTTTGTAAAAAGTGTTAATTTTTATAATCCACGTTTCAGAAAACTATTTCTTGCAAGAAACGCGCGGGAATCGCTCGGAATACGTGAAAATTGGAACGAGAATCGTGTAAAACGGAATCGGATCGTACTGCATGAGAAAGGACTTTGTTGCAACGGGCAGCAATGACGTAGTGCTAATTTCTGCGTTTCTTGACGGGATGCTCCTCGTAAATTCGTTGCGTTCGTATCGTCATAAACAATTACACCGATTCCAGCGGGCGATCCTCTGCGAGGCGCGACCCGACGGAATTGCGCGGAACGAAATAAAGCTTCGAACAATTTGTCCCAGAAGAGGTGAACTGGCCCCGAAATTGTTCCGCCGGTGGCAGTGATTTACGGCAGTTGTAATCAGTTTGATTAACGCAGACAGCCGCGATAAATGCAGGCACCGCGAGGCTGCTTCAATTTGCAAAGAACCCGCCGCGCGAACGTTCGCCGAGCCTACGCCGTAAGTCTCGTTCTATCGACTCTATCGAGTAATATTTCATCGGGAAACACTTCGCTTTTTAAAACTTTATTAACCGTTTCCTGTTTCATGAGGCCAGCGACCTTCGACCGTATCGGATCACCGGAAATTAAACATATTTTGTCGCTTCTTCGAATATCCGCAACATTATTTCCCTTCACCGTTGGCCCGATACGCTTTTTACCGTATTCATCTAATTGTTAAATGTCCGTCGCTTCTGTTGTGAATTTGAAAGCGAAATATTACTACGGTATTAACTACAAAAATAGATAATTCGATCTGATGCATTTCTGACAGAAATGATTAAAACTACGAAACTGTAGTAAGGAATGTATCCTATCGTTTTTTAAAGATAGAATCCTCGTAGTTTCAACAATTTGAAAATGATCATTTCGTCTAGCACGGTAGGTTTAGCGTCGTTTTTCACTCATGAATATTAGTAAACGAAGAAATAAAGTTTCATCTTTTGCTTTGTCCAATAGACAAGCTATTTCCAGTTTGCACAAACATCCGCAATTGAATAATATATAATTGTACGTCAGCATGCAATGAGCCAGATTCAGAAGTATAACATTGTTTAGAAGATGAAACAAGAAGCCGTACAAATATACATATACTTCTACAAGAAACAATCTTGACTCTTTCAAAAAACAGCTAGCACAAATATTAAACTAGGAAAATGAGCTGGTAACGGAACATATTTTCCGGAATTTTGTCTTCCGTGCGCGGAAGGGTGCAACTCGGACACTTGGTCGAAACAGGGCCAGAATAGACGCGAGCACATTCGCAAAGTTATTTCGAAATGTGGCCTGCTTCTACGGAATATTTCGGCCGAGAAAATTAAAGGGCTAAATCTACGAGGAGGTGACGGAGAAGGGTGGCGGTCGGGCGGAGGGAGAGAAACTATTCTACTCTAACTAAACGTGCCCAGCAGCTATCTATCTACTCCGCCTCGCTCGCGGGACTTAATTTAGATTCGTGCGGATTAACTTCTAACTTTTGACCGACTCTCCAGCCAGCGTAAAACTCCTCGCGCCCCGATCACGCCATACCTATTCCTAACGTTCGAGTTTAACGCGCGATTGATTAACACACCTGAAATATTTGCGACGTGGTAACTGCTTTGTGCGGATCGACTTTGCTGCCAGGGATTGCGGGAATATAGGACGTCGCTCGCAGCGACGCAAAATTATTTGTTTTTTTTTATGTTGAGTTTCATCATCATAAGACTCTCGGTTTCTAAATTTATGAATATATTTAATTAAAGGTTATTTCATAGTAATAATTTTATTACCTTAATTATTAGCTGATGTCGGAGATTACGTAGAGCTTCTTGCGGCTTTTGTCAAGAGAAATCTTGGAGATTGTTGAATTTTTCAAAGTGGTCTTTTTATTCCCCAAAATCGAAAGTCATGCGGTAGCAAACCTGACACATGATCTGACATGATCTGACCTGACACAGGAAGTGATCTAAGATGCGGAGCAATTCAAATTAGAAACTGCATCACCATTTTGCATAATGGAAGCGACACTATTAACCACTCGAAAAGCGTGGATAAAGAGATAAATGATTTTGACGCTGATTCAGATGAAAAATTTTGACGAAGATTCGAATAAATAATTTTGACTGGAAAATTTCTGTTTATATCTATAAGTTTGTAGCAAACGACATCGCATACTGTATTATAGTGTCGTGACTACAAGCTGATTATGGGATTGCTGTTTTGATTATACGAAATGTCTCATTGCACCAAAATTTGTCATGATTGCACAACAATGTAGCTGGCGCGTGATGGGATTTACAAAGGCTAACAGTGTCGCGACTGCGAAACCGGCGTTTATTAGCAATGCATTTTCGAGACTTTCACGACTTTCGAGTCTTTACGGTTTCCTCAACGTAACTGCGATTTTACATTATTTAAATATGAAATTGAATATTACGTGTAAAAAATTTTTAGCGAGAAAAGAGTAACTTTCTATGTGGACGGGTGTTGCGAAACGCTTTTTTCCGTGGTGAAAATTGTGTTTATAATGGAATATACCGCAAACGCGTTTGTTACACGCGGACCATAAATAGAAGTAAAATGGTGTGATTGGATTACGAGATATTGAATAACCGAGTAAACACGGTATGTACTTTCAGAATTTTTACAACGCGCACCTAAATCCCCGAGCGAATTTAGGTTCCTCAAAAACCACGTAAATATTTTATTAAAAATTCGATGAAAAATTTTGTAAGGATAAAACGTCACTTTGGTTTGGCTAGTTAATGTTTCCTACTTTATAGAACTAGCTATTGATATTCTTAATCAAACAATAAGTGCATCTTCATGCAAATTCTGATTTTCCTTAAATTATTTCATAATTTGAATTAGTAAACAATTTCTTAAATCGACTAAAAAATTCTCAGCAGTCGAAATAGGTAAATCAAAATTTATCTAATTAGACAATTGATTAGATGATGATATATGATTGGATGATTAGATGCAATGAGAATATATAAAAAGAAGTTCTAGAAAATTTTAAGAGGAATAGAATTTTTGTATATTGTGAAACTCTGTCTATAATAAGTGTTCTAAAATAACTAGTTTTTATGAAACTTTTTGTCTTCTTTGTCTTCTGGACAAAAATTCTTAGTTTCATTGCTTTTTGAAATCTTATCAAGTCATAGCTCTGCGGGGATCCTACGTAGTTAGAAAACGTTGATCGACTTCGATGCACAACTATATAATTAGCAACGCGTGCAGAGGTGCATCGGAGACTAGGTACTACCGAAGTGTTCGAGGCACACCTAAACGGTGTACTCTGTTTCTTCACATAAAATAAGCTTACAAGGCAAGACATTAGGGGTTTCTGAGTGTCCTCTTGGGTCGTCTGCCCAGGAGTTTCCTACTAGTCTGCGGTTTCCAAGAGATAAGTACGGTCCACGAAAAGTATAATTCTCTTCGTTCATAGACGAGAAGGATGTGGTGTTTCTGCACTAATAAGATAACATCCAACGGCATTCTATATACCGTACACTATATTTTCCTTCTACGTTAACCTTTCCTCACGTTCCGGTAATTCGAAACGAAAATTAATTTCTACACTGTGTACTCGGTAAATCGCAGCCGCCGCGCTCCGTAACACCATAAACCAACATTTTAATTCCGTCCTGAGTATTCATCTTCTGTTTAGAATATGTACTCGAGATAAGGGCGTGCATTGCCTACGAATGCATACACATGACATTTTTCCGATGTAATAACTAAAAGCAATTACAGTGGAATAATTTTCTCGTTTCATTACGGATTCATTAATACTATTTTTACCGATATTTTGTATTTGACAATTCAGCGAATTAATTTTTCGATGAATGTGGATTCTTTAATAATCTCAGCGAGTTGAAAATAATACATAGCTAAATTACATACTAAATTACATAGTTAATACATACTAAATTTTTATTATAAATGTATAACAACCGCGGTCTAGCGATGACTATAGCAAAAGTTGAGAAGTGATTATTTAGAAAACATAGAACACAGGGAATAATTTGTATTAAAAATGACTAAAAGTTGTCCTTTAACCCCTTTGGTAGAAGTTGCGTTAAATAGAAATTATTAAAAGTTGTTTTCTGATCCTTTTGGTAAAAATAGCGTTAAACATAGAATGTGATTGAAAGCTAATTTACGATCAAAGATTTTTAGAATAAAGACTTTTATAATGAGTATAATGAGACAATCTTTGAGGCACGATGGAAATCCTTCTTCTGTTGAACATTGCTAATTGAAGACTAAGAAGATTGACTGACCTAGTTATAATTTATTCAACGCAACAGTCTACTAGGTCGTTAATAATTTCCTGGTAGAACAGATATTATATTTCAAAAACTCTCTCGATATTATTACATTTAACAAAATAATATTTCTCTAATTTATATTTATTTATGTCATGCGTTTCTCGTTGTGCGTTCAACGTTTATGAAACTTCAAAATTACAACAGAGTAAAATATATTTTCTTTACAACGATACCAATAAAAATAATTAAGATCCGTAAAATATTCCAATTTATTTAATGTTCATAGAAATACAAAATTGTAATTAAACATATTATGTCTATAGATTACAGTATTCGGGGCAGAGTTGGGTCAAATTTTATTCGTACGATGGATAAAATATAAAGACTAGCAAATAAAATTTCTCATTCGACATTATCGAATAAATATTCAATCGAGTAAAAATTTATCTGGATAAAAATTGATTCGAATAAAATTTTATGGGGCACTGTTGAATAAATATTTATCTAGATACAAATTTATCTGAATAAAATTTTATTCGAATAAGATTTTATTCAATTAAGGATTTATTCGTGTAGGAATTCGTACGAAAAATCAAATAAAAATAATTCATTTGAATGAGTCTTCATGAGTGATTTTTTAATTGAAGAATGATAGAATATAAAATATTTTTTTTATAGTTTATCGATTTATTTCTTCTACATTACTTACTTATAATAAAGAATTTTTCGATTTAGTCGAATAACAAATTATTTAAATAAAGAATTAATCGAATGCAGAATTATTCGAATAAAGAATCATTTGTATTATTCGAATGAAATATTCGACAAAAAATAATTTATTTGGATCATTATCTTAGATAAATATTTATTCGAAACAATCCGAATAATTCCCAACTCTGGTTTGGCGTAGTTAAATCTGGGCAGATAGTTAGGTGGCAATATAAGATCTTCTGATCAAGCATTTGAACTTGCTTTCCGCGGAGTTAATAAATCTGGTTTAATGAACCAACAATTAACCCTGCCTCAGTGAACGCACTCGAAGCGTCAGTTATTTCCATTCACGCGTTGCTATTCAAGTGTCGTACAACAGGGGGAGCACGGGGGGCGCGTGGGAAGGTGCTGGCAACGGTTAAGCACGCTTTCTGCGCAATAATGACCAGCTATTGCACAATTGGGAATTTCGCGCTGAATTTGAGCCACCGCATGTTTAATTCACAGGCCAGAGATTATTAATCTGATTTCCCACCTCTGCCGCACGTACGCGCGTTTAAAATTATCTCTCCGCGACCTATTGCGCTACACCGCGCCGGATAAAACTGTTAATCGTCGTACTTTAATCAGATTTTAATCCCCGAGACTCGGAAATATTACGCGGCCATCGAATCGCCCGATCAAAGCGACCGGATCCGCGGAATGTTCTTCATCAAACGCCGGGCCGTTCTTTATACCGGCGATAATGAACGAGCGATTTATGTCGTTTACAGTGACCGTTATTTTGGTGGCTGCGTTCACTCAAATTAAATTCAGGAAACCTATACAGTGTTAAATAATACTGCAGTTGAGGAAAGACGTAAACATCGTCCATGGCTACACTGCGGATTTTATACATTTATGACAGAAATGATTTGGTCGAATACAAAACGGTAAAAACATTTATAGAATTTAAGAATGCCGTTGCATTATTTTCAACTCGTCAAAATGATTAAGGAAGGAAATAAATGATTACGCAGCTCCGATATCTTGCAATTAGTGCAGATCATTTTTATTTTGTATAAAAATTCGCAGTTTACCAATCATCGATTTATCTTAGTGATCGTCCAAGTCAAGTTCAAATTTAAATTCGATTCTAATTCGATTCTATAAAACAAGACATACGAGTGGGTTAAAATCATAATGGCGTAAATGACATCTTCGAAAATGATGATTTATATTTTGAAATGTGATGTATACAGGGTGGGCCGGAATTCGTAGTACAAGCGAGCGTTTTCGAGAAAATCGACTTCAAAGTCTAAAAAAAAATGTTATACTATAATGCAGAATCAGCGTTTGTGCTCACTACGAATTCCGGCCCGTCCTGTATAAAATTCGAATAATCGTAAAGTTATGGCGACAAGCAATTTCAGCAACAGATTGTTCGAATTGTAGAAGATTTCTAAATGTTACGAGATATCGAGATTGGGAACACGGTACAAGTAAAACCGTCGCCTCCGCGTTTTCGAATAACAATGTTCAAGCTCGAATCGTTTCTAGAAACAAGGTATTTGGTACGCAAACGTTACCTAATAAAACCCGCCGTCTCCCGGCCACGTAAAAACAAAACCATTTGCACACAAAGTAACAAAAAAATTGTTCCCCATTTCTCGAGCCAACCCATCATAAAATATATGCTTGAAAATATTGAACGATTTTGACAACGTAATAAAAACGTAATAAAATTTGCTACAGCAAATATCAACCAACGATCGTGCACCTTTAACAGTCGAACGGTGGACCTTCTTGATAAAAAATATAATCGAGTATACTTAGAGTTATTTGTAATTTTATTTATCAATGTTTTGTCAAAACATGTTTCTTACGGTCTTCCTTCTAACCGCGTTAGTTTTTCCGTAGGTCTTAATGAAACATATGAAAGTTTATGTCAATTGCCAAGAACTAGACAGTAAAATAACAGTATTTATGCTGTGGGTCCAGATTGACCCGATCGTCCGCGTGTTAAAGCCAAAGTCTTGAAGCAAGACTATATATTCTCAATATTAACTCATTGCGCTCGGACATATAAAACATCTGATAATCATGGTACTTTCGACCATGAGAAGTCGAGTTAAACATCTCCACAATTTCAAGGAGGTCGGTTCGATGCATTATTTAGAATAAAATCCGAAAAATTCGAGTTATCATCACAAGCAACGTTCCAACGAGAATCCTTCCTAAGGTGGAAACCAAGCTGCTTATCTTGAGAATCACTCCGGATAAGCGATCACGAACAAGACATTAATCCGAGAGCTACGACCTTAAAGAACAGGCATGATAAAAAACAACGGTACGAGAAAGCTCGCCGTGGGGATCGTGCGAAAAAATCCATTGCGTCAAATAGTTTTAATTTCCGTGTTTCGCGAGGACTTTTACATATTACTTCTGCTCGGGCGCGTAATCAACGAAGGGGAATTCCTTATCTGGAACGGAATTAAACGGACGATCCCGTTTTAAACAGGTCCGACCGAAAAGAAGCGGGGGCGTTGCGTGTCCAGCGTCGCACAATGCACATTATCGCTCCGCGCGACACCCGTAAAAATCCTCGTTACGACGTATCTCGGCTCGGTATCGAAATGAAATCCCGTTGAAACGTTTAAGCCGATTCAACGCTATCGGATTGTTCAAATCAATGGTTTCTCTCGAGTCCGATTGCTTGATACCATCTGACGAATATACAGGATAATGCTCAGTTTGAAAAAGGAAGTAATTTTTTCAACCAATAGTTTTCGAGACACCTCGATAAACGTGTTTTTGATCCCCAACTTTGAGGGCTCTTTTCGCCCCTTTAATAATGACGATGGCCGATAAAATTATATTCGACTTAATATTTGGTATATATCAATTATATTTGTTATATAATTGTCTCCAAGTCTTATACTCACCCCACAATCTACAGATTTAAATCGCACAGAAAATCTATGGGATGGATTAGACCAAAGAGATAGAAAAAAACAGCAAGTTCAAAAAGTGAATTGCAAGCAAAACTAAAAGATGAACGGGATTCTATTTATTCAGAATATTTAAAAAAAAGTTATTTATAATATGTCCGAACGGTTGAATGGTATTATTAAACAAACCGGATTTGCGACAAAATATTATGATTGAGATTTTTCATAACTTGCGTAGTATAAAATATTTATTTTTCTCAAAATGTCCGAATATTAATGAGACATGAAAATGTGACAACTCTCGATTGAAAATGTATTGTATTAATAAATGTTATTGTTCGAAAAATAAGGATTCGTATGTTTTTATGGCGAATATTAATACGAGAGTAACTATATGCCTCAGCCAAGTTTCGTTAAAATCGGCTTGTGTAATCCCTTGTAAGTTACTCAAGGAGGGAGAAGTATTGAAGTAGGTTGTAATGGATGTTACTTTACCGAATCGATTTTGCGAAGTTGGTAAACCGGATTTCTCTGAAATCTCATCGAAGCGTTAACTATGGAACCCGACGAAAATTCACACCAGCCTGGGATAGGTCTCGGTTAACATTTTTCCGTTATTCTGTATATTTTCAGGTTACTTATTATATCCTGTCACGTAATAAGCTTAACATTTTGCGGACGAGCATTTTTAAAATACCAAGAATATTTCCTTCAGAGAACCAGACTATATATCAAAGATTTTAATTTAAAATTTATATCTTCTGGAATAATATATATAGTTCTGACGTATGTCGTCAATATGTCAACATTCGTCCTCAAAGGGTTAAATATATTCTGTTAAGATATATATCTCAAAAATATGTACGTATTTTTTTTATGAACACCGTAGGAGGGTTAACAACCCTTAACGATCCAGAAGTATTAATCCAGTTTAATACCGCCAAGGTCAAGCTATTTGTTATACGAAGAGAGATTATGTACTAAAGTTGTTTATATCAAGTATAAAAAAATTTATTTGATAGACAAGCCTACAATGATAAAAACAATGAAATCATTTTTACCGCTATACTATTAACCCTTTCATGGGCACAATATGAATTTTCAAGAATATTTCAATTTAATGAGAATTTTCAATGATGAGTGGGGGAAGCATAGTTCGCCTATGAAAGGGTTAAGAGTTCAAGTCGCCTTGTGTAATCTCGATATGTTTCTTTGTAAGTTACTCAAAAAGGGAGAAGTATTCGTGTAGGTTGTAACACAAATGTAACTTAAACGAATCGATCTTGCGAAGTTGGTAAACCGGATTCCTCCGAAATCTCATCGAAACGTTAACTATGGAACCCGACAAAAATTCCCACCAGGTCGGAATTCGATCCGCGCCGGAGAATCGCAGCCAGGAAGACGATTATCAAGAAGGCGCAGCTTCTTCCGTGAATCCGCGAAGATAAAAGGGATCCCGCTCGCTAACGGAGGCGTGTAGATTTCTCGCTTTGCGTGGGAGCGGATGTAACAATCAGAACGAGGACCCAGAGAGAAGGCTGGCTGTTGAAGAGAAGGGGGATCGATCGCAAGGTCTCGCGCGGCGCGCAGCCATCTCCGAGATGATCCGGTTTGTCCTTCTCCTCGTTCCGGTCTCTCTATCGACAATAGCCACCGATCGCTTGAATTTCGAAGCAATAGCTCGCGGACGCAATCGTCTATACGGTCTGCGGGTAGCGAGCGTATTCAATGAAATTCGATTATCCCGCACGATCTTATCGCTCGAGGGCAGGTGCAAGATCGTAGCATGAACCTGGGTACATCCAATTTCCGGGGAAGAATTACCTCTCCCCCGGATCTAAGACACCGGGAAACGCAGTCGTAACCGCGACTTAACTCGTCGTCGCTCTACCGTTCCGGCTTCCCTCAACCCTTTATCCTTAACCCTTCGCTCGTCTGTCGCTCTTTTACTTGTCCGTCTCTTTCTGGCCTGTCTCTGATCGCGGTCCTTCATTTTCTAGGATTTGCCCGATCTAATCCGATCTTTCCTCGTGGCCGACTTTCTTTGGCGGAGCTTTGATTCTGACCTGCAGGCGAGACTTCTGTTTAGCAGACCAGATTTTCTGAGATTACAGTACATATTTGGCGGAGAAGCGTTTAACTGTTGGATAGCTGGTGGTCGAATACTTGGATTTAGTTATCGTAATTACGCTGCAATGTTCGAAGAAGATAATTACGTAGAAACTTTAATATTTGGATCTATAAGTATCCTTCTAATTTTGAGAAACAATTGTAGCATATTGCTTTCCGAGACATTGATCTATCCGATTCGATATTGTATAAACGGAACGCATCGTTGTAAGAGGTCTAAGTCTCGAACATAATTGTTTGAGGAACATTTTGTAACCTGCCAGTGTGTCCGTACAAAAATTAATTTCTTATTTGAACAATCACCGACACGTAATTTTAAAGTATTCTTTCAAGTTAACACGTGTGTTTGCTGAGTTTTAATTGCCGATAAATTATGAGGAACTTGTAGAATAATAATAATAATAATAATAATAATAATAATAATAATAATAATAGTTATACTATTTACAAAGCACAAGTAAGGAATGAATCTAACGTAAATTGTATACCCTTTATCTTCGATGGTCTTTTACAAGAATAATATCATTGCTAAACTAAAAAGGATTAAACCAAGTGAAGAGATTGTATCCATGATTCTACCTGGGTAATGGGCTATCACCTAAATAGTACGATCCAAGGGTAGTCCAGCTGTTCTAGGAACGTTAACCGGCACGTGTCTGAGATGTTCTGGAATAGCGACGGTAGAGTCGAAGTGCTTTTTGGAAGTGATCGTGATTTTTCTTTAACTGGAAGAAGCTGTGTTCAAGCTTTCTTTCCTTCAAATATTCAACAAGAGTAAAGGTCAAATAATATTCCCGAGTCATCGTTTCCGACAAAGAAATAGTGTCTCTGTATTGAATATGATGCATACTGTGTTTAATGGAGCGAAGCGTGTGTTATCAACTTTTATGTTCAGAACATAACACAATGATTTTACATTGTGCTTCACAATTAAGAAGACGAACAACATTGCATGATTCTATGTTACTTACTAATTCCCGAATAAACACCTTCGGATTTTTCAACTCGAGATAATTCTACGAGCGCAAAGGGATGATTCTAACTTTTATCCTTTTGTTTGACCACCAGAAATTTCTACAAGCGAACTTCGTCTTTCTGTCTGGTTTATGTCCCTGCTTAAATCTTTGGGCGAAAATTTTCTACATAATTCTAACTTGTACCCCATCGCTAGCCCGACCAAAAAATACAAATTTTCTTTCTTTGCCAGTCTAGTAACATATATTTAGAAGAAACGTTCCAGAAAGAATTTATTCAAAATTTTTCATCGAAGAAGAAAAATGTTTCGAATAAAATTTAATCGAACAGTCTATTCGAAATATTACTCGAATAAAATTTCATCCGAAGAATGCATTCGAAATATTTTCCGAATTAAATTTTAATCGACGAATCTATCCGGAATACTTCTCGAATCAAATTTCATTCGAGGAATTTATTCCAAATGTTATCCAAATAATGTCAAACTCTCATGCAAAAAGGATATTACTCTGGAAGACACAAAACGCACCGACGAACAACGGCAACAGAATCAATTAGTCAGCTCTAGCGCAGCTCCACCAAGAAAGAAAATTCCGAAAGTAAGAATGTTTGCAGAAAAACCTAACCCATCTCCAGCAACGAGCTGCGCGTTCAAGCTTGGCTCCCATCGAAAAACTTTCACAGAAGGAAGCAACCCTGCGCCCCACCTCTCGACCCTTCGTCCCCGATGTTTCCCGTTTCTTTGGCTCGTCAATTCTTTCCTCGTTATTCCCGTTTCGAGTTGTTCGCCCGGCGTTGTCGCTAAGCTCGCGGCAGTGGCGTCGGCGAGTAGGTGTATCGCCTCAAGTGTAATTTTATTATCTCTCTCTCCTTCGGAGCCGCCTTTCAAGCCGGTCGCGCGCCACCCCTGCATTCGGCGCGCTTTAACCACGGTGCTCGGCACCGGTTCCGCGCTGTTATTTAAGCAGCGTTTCACCTCTGCTTCCTTTTTTCCTTCCCTTTACCGACCGCCGAGCTTCTCCACCCCCTAACAGCCGCGGCGCCTAGTTCTCGCCGAGCCGAGCGGAGCGGAGCAGAGCGGAGCCAAGCCGGTTCCGCGGCGTTCTTCTTTTCTAATACAGACGCGCGCGCTGAAGCTTCCCTTTTGCCACGTCGAAATTATGCAAAGAAGGAGACGATGGCTATCCGTAGCCGGCACACGGCCGCTGTGTGTTGCATTCGGCTCCGCCTTTGCCACCACCGGCGCGGTTACCTTCGTCTATGCTGGCTCCACCGGGCCAGGACCGTTTCCAAGACTGCGTCCTGCGGATAAGGGCACGCGCTATACTCCACGCTCTCGCTACGGACGATTGAGAGGAAACGTTCCAGTGCCTAAGTGCCGGGAATATGGTGCACTTTTTTCGGCTGCACGCCGTCCGAACCGTAAAAGAGAATTTTATTTTTACTCACGTTCGGTACTCTCGTTCTATCCTCCTCAACTCGCTTCTTCGCTTCGCCTTGCATCGACGATGACGTAGCTTTCGCCTGGGATTCCGGAGATTCGTGGAGATGTGCGAGCATTCGATTTATTTCGTCGGCGATGTTCATTTAATTAGAGTGCTACGCGGAGTGTTCAGTTGACAACTTTTTAAATCAAAATATCTCGAAAAGAACACATTTTTGTGAAAAATACAAAGCTTACTAGATTTTAACCCTAGAAAGATAACCATATGACAACGTACGTAAAAGATAACCATACGCTTCAGAGGCGCAAGCTTTTCTAAGGCGTCAATTTTATACTAACAATGGATATTTAATTAAGTTAATCTAGTCATTTTAAAGGTTTGGCATTATTGTAAAAATAAAATGCATTTATATTATATTTTTTTATATTTTAAGTAATTTTAAACTTAAATCACTAGACCTCTATGAAAAACGGTGCAGTCAGTTGTTTATTTCGCAGGCGCCTCTGCGACGTAGGTTATCTTTCTCGGGTTAAGGGAGAAATATGATTACTTTATTTGTGTTTTGATGTTGATCGTTTCGTAGGTTATCTGGAGGGTACAATTTTCTTTGAATGGATACTTTAAAATGAATTACTATTTTTATTTACAGATTTTCATTCTACGCGAGAAAAGAATAAATTTCTGTACGAAACGTTTTTTAATCAGACTTTCTCTTACGAGGATAATTAATGTTATTTTTTACCGATATTTTGTATTATACAATTTATCGAATTAATGTTGTGATAACTATAGCAAAAGTCAAGAAGTGATTGCATAGAAAACATAAATCGTAGGAAATAATTTATATTAAACATTTGTTGAAATACATAACTTCTTTATTTTTGTTATGATCGAATGCTGATAAATCAGTAACAGTTGCACTTTTTCACGTAACACTTGTTTGAAGAGCAATTGTTATTGATCTATCAGCCTTCCGTCACAAAAAGATAAAGAAGTTTTTTAAGTAAACAAATTTTTCATTTCGTTAAGTTAAACAAATCTTATTTAACGCTGGAAGCACTAAAAGCAGCTGTTTTATAAAAGTATCTTCATTATCCGAATAATCGTAAATTAGAAAATTAGTGACCCGTCATTTTGACGTGTTCCGTAAAGCTAGTATTAATTGAGTTCGGCTTGGCTCGGCACGTGAAATCTAAATATTCGCGCACTTGTAGAGATTCCGTGATTGTTGAGGAAGTGTTTGTGTTTACTGGGAGAACGGACGAACGAACGAACGATCGGTGGGCGATAATTAGACCAGTCTAGAGGTCGGCGAACTATGGTAAATTAGCATCAAGTGAAGTTAAAATGAAATTCTTGGGGGTAATGAGGACTCAATAAACATATAAGAAATTATATAAAAAGCGTGTTTCTTGTTACGACCGAAATCTTTTTCTTCTGGCATGTGAATTGCGAATGAATTTTAAGGAAGCAAATTCAACTGAAATTTCATATCGAACGCTATTAACCGCTTGAGTACAGATTTGTTCGAAAAAATTGTTACATTTGAAACGGTTTTGATTTGAGTGATATAATATACTAATATAATATACTATATATAATATAGTGTAATATAATATATTATATAGTGATATAATATACTAATATAATATACTATATATAATATAGTATAATATAATATATTATATAGTGATATATTATATTATATTATATTATATAGTGATATAATATACTAATAATATAGTAATTAGAAGTTTGAATGACGAATTAGACCCGTTATTTGTAACTTAGGCAAAACAAGTGCATGGCGAGTCTCAATCGTCAAATGTACCCAAAGGGTTAAAATTTGTGTTTTAGTATTTCCCTTTAGTTTTCATAAGTCTACCATTTATGGTCGCCAGATATAATGTTGTCTACTTTTCCAGTTATAATTCTAACAATTTTGAACACAACTTGATGTGATCGAGATGTCTGCAAAGTCTATAGCTGATTTCCAGAGTTCTCGAAAAAGTTCTAGTTCGACCCTTAACTACCACACCTATTAAAACTTACGTAACCACTATTAGCCATTACGTAACCACTACCGTTAACGTGTATTGCGTCATTATTGGCATAAAAGTGTTGAATAAAAACTCAAGATCAAATGTTCTTACTTTGCACATCGATAATGATCGGATCCATGTTCGATTGCGTTGAAGCAAGTGTATTGAAAACGTTATTTTTTTCTTATAATTTTTCTTATAATTACGAATAACAATTATGAATAAGAATTATGACTAAGAATTGTGTATAAGAATGAATAAAGGGTTAAGAACGGTTTACTATTTGCGCTCGCACAAGAAGCAGTTATTGCGAAAGATCACACTGAAAAGTAAATATCATAAATTGTTTCATGTATGAGCGTGTAGGATTTTTTCGCGTATAAAGCGATTGACTGATGAAAAAAATTGAATGCCCTATGAACGACTAAGCGTTAATCCATTTTTACGGGGAAATAAAGCCAGAGGAATCCAATAAACGGATTTCAATAGACTTATACGGAAACCTTTAGTGGGTGGAAAAAGGCAGGGATGACAGAACTTTATTACTGGAACTTCAAGCTCGCGTAAACTTTCGGCTCGCGATCGTAAACGGAATTAATGTCGTTCGAGTCAATTAAGTCGATAATTAAAAAGCTGGATGAGTTGCATTTGTATTATCCACTGTATGAATGTTGAGATCTCAGTGCGTTTCGAAGTTGCAATAATTCAGAATCATATTCTGTTCGAGAAATACAATTTAAGGAGATGTAACCGGAAGTTTTTGCATTAAGAAATAAAGTATTATAAATGGGACTTTATAATAGTTATACAAACTGTCACAATAATGTATCTAATAAGTTATAGTATTTGTAATAATTTATAACTTACTTTTTGATGTAAAACTTTCGGTTATCTCTGCTTCAATTATATTTCTCGAACAGAGTGTAATGAAATTATAATGAAAAATTATAATTATAATATATAATTGTAATTATACATATAATTTAATCTTGGTAAAAAAGCAGTGTAGAATAAAATTAATTATATCAGCGCGTATGCCCTATTCCATATCCTACTACTATTCTTTCGAGTAATTTAGGTGACAGTTAGTGGACCACCTCGTATACATACATATATATATATAGAATATATACATATAATTCTATAATTATATTATTTGTTTCTGTAGTTTGCTTGCAATGTTTTTCATGCAGCAAACGAAGCCTGGCATAGTAAGCCAAAGTGGCTAATGGTATGTAAAATAAAGTCGCCCTAACTTGGAACATTTTCTAGTCTACGGCGCGGAGAATGTTTTACGACGGCATCTACTTCTCAGCGCATAAATTTTGCAACGTGACCGTTATGAATAACATCGGCGTCAAAACTGGGTTGTAGAATCCACGCAGATAGAATTCAGAGCATTGTTCAACGTTTTACATGCATGTCTATCGCGTGATACAATTCAGTTTGTAGCATCGCAGCGAAGAACCGGCCGACGGAACCAATGCGATAAAGTTATACACATAAATAATTCGATATTTACGAACTCCGAGAGAATTTTTATCATCGCGTGCCTCTGCTATACTGAACTAACAAACAGCTATCGCAAAGATGAAAGACCAAAGAGATTTTTAAAAATAAAATCCTGAAATTGCTGAACGCCAGTGATTGAACGCAAGTTCTTTGAAAAATACAAATACGACGGAGTTCTTAATATGTTCTTAATAAATCGTTAAATAAATATTTCCGAGCGATATTATCTTCTGCAGAAATCCCGACTGGGGCACGTAGCACGAAATAATTAGCGAAGTAATAAATCGCAATAAAAGCTGGTTCGGACGTGAGAGGATTTCGAAAAATAAGTTCGGTCCAATGAGCGAATCAGCAGAATCCATCGGAACTAAGAAGATAATCTTCGGCGGGAGATAGATCCCCGGTGAAAGTACCTAGGGAAACGATATTAGGGCGTACTCACAGTGCACGTGCAGCATCATCCGTTTGCTGACTGATGGTGGTACTCCGTTACTTGCGATGCATAGGTAGGCGCCCATCTCGCTTCTGGTTACTTTCGACAGAGTCAGCGTTTCCCCTTGGGCGTTAGCCACTGCAATACACAAGCGAACGGAAAGAATTTCAAAATCCGTTCGACCGTATGCGATTTAATGACTTTCCTAAATTACTCGACACGCGGGCGGAACGTTCGAAGAATTCGTACAATCTTGTAAGCAGTCAACTGGCAAATCGTTTGTTGCCGTATAAACTTGGCTTCGCGATAAAATTGTCACGCGAAACTTCGAAATTAAATTGCTATTTTTAAATAAGATATGTGCATAATTTTTTTAAATCAAATATTGTTTAAGAACTGATCTGGTGTAAAATTGTCGGCTTACGCTAGGAGGAGCGCAACTTCATTATTTGCCAAATGTAATGGTAATTTGAAAATGTCCCGAATAATTTGATAATCGTGCGCAATTTTCAAAAATGTTCTGGTGTAGAATTGTTGGCTTATGTCAT
This sequence comes from Megalopta genalis, assembly GCF_051020955.1. Taxonomy (NCBI): domain Eukaryota; kingdom Metazoa; phylum Arthropoda; class Insecta; order Hymenoptera; family Halictidae; genus Megalopta; species Megalopta genalis. The sequence goes on from NC_135015.1 coordinate 12,055,059, forward strand.
GAGAAATGTAATTTCTTTTTATGTCAAACGTTAAATAATCTGATAATTGTATAAAATTTTTAAAAATGTTCTAACATATTTAACATTGTTGGTTCACGTTGTGAGAGGAGTACATATAGTTTAATTTCTCGTCGAGCATTAAATGAACGATAATTTGAACATTTGAACATTTGAAAATGTTCAGAATAATTTGATAATTGTATACAATTTAATTAAGTTTCCTAACAGATTTCAAATTGTTGACTCATGAATGAATGTAATAATAATTTTCATGTCTACAAAAATACAAAATTGCATAAACATCCCCAGTTCGTTGGCCGAATGGTAATTTGTGAATGGTAATTTGAGAATGTTCAAAATAATTTGATAATCGCATACAATTTTAAAAAATGTCTAATGTCAAATCTCACGTTAGGATATTAAATTGCAATCATCCGGAATGTTTATCAAACACCACGTACTCAATGAGTACAAACACAAGAAACTATAAAAACTAAAACAACAATTAAAACTAAAAAGTAATTAATTAAATAAAATCGATATAGCGTAACGAACTGTCACTGTAGCTAAAGTATTTTCCTATCACGCAGACTTTGCTTCCGTGAGATTTTTCCAATTGCAGTTTCTATTACCACCTACGAGAATAGCAAAGACGAGCGCCTCGAAATACAAGTGTCAAATTGCTGTTCCTCGCCTTGGCTAGGGATCTGCCGAAGCATTGTCGAGTATTTGCGTGATTCGCCGTAACGCGAGGCAGCTCGGGAAGAGGTAAGCTCCGAAATACGAGCAGCGACAATCTCGTTCGACGAGGAACGAAAATTCCCGCGGATTTGAAGGACAGAGGGATTGCCATGCGCGGTTCATTTTATTCGACCGACGCGACGTGAAACGCGAAATCACCAAATTAGTAATCAGTTTTAAATTACCCGGCCGACTAGCAACTGATTGCAACATATTTCGAGCTGCCACAGCGAACTGTGACGAACAAAGAATCCGCGGGATTGAAAAAACAAAAGACACCATCGTTCGACAATGCACGCGGAGCTCGGAGCTTAAATGAATTTTCACGATTGTGTTTCTATCAACCGTTTTGGTTAAGCTCGCTCTTTCCGGTTTATTCATAAAGCGGCAGTTTGATCTTTCGGTGTACAGTGGCGTCAGAAAGTATTCGAACATGAAATCTTCAGGTTCTCAGAAAACGTCTTTGAAGAAAGTCGCGCAACGATGAATCTCGACTAATTTGAAATCTTCGTCTGAAATAAGTTTACACTATGGAACGTCTCAAACACAAAGCGTCCTTTTTTTCAAGAATTAGTTAATCCATCGCAAATATGAAGAATAAGGCTCCCAAAAAAAAGGAGTTCCAAAAATCTTTCGCACTATTATTTTCTGAGTTTATAAGTTACTGAGTTTACGATACCTATTATTTAAGGTTGAATTCTTTTCACAACAAATTAGGGATCCCACCTTTTTGTAAATTGTGGACCTGTCGTCTTCAAACTAATCAATTATTTTTTCCATAAAGATTAAACGAGAACTGCGGGTTATTGACATATCTATTATATTATAAACTAATATAACTCACGTGGAAGTACGATATCCGGAATATTCGGCGGTTTTCAAGCGATGACGTGAAATTTATGGACAGGCGTTGTCGGTCGAATAAATTTTTTGTCGACGATGTTCGGATTCCGCAGAAAAAGAAAAATAGTTTTTCGAAAATCTGTCATGACTTATGATTTTGCGCATATAGGCCGAGATTGATAGGTGGCTTTGATTTCGACATTACCCTGTTTTCAATCTCAATTTGATCGTTTACGAGCCGTTCTATTTACTTCGGGGATCTATTGCCATATCGTTGACACCACCATTTGTCAATCTCTTTGCATACCTGGGTTCTAACATTTTGTCTTTTAAGAAGTCGTTGCAGTAATTTATAGTGACATTGAGTATAATGCCCGAATTTGGGACAGTTCATTTTTCGCTATATGTATTAACATTGTAAAAGTAATTTCGGCTTTCCAAATAAATACAACCGAATACATACAAGTGTGTAAAGAATATAAGAAATATCTAATAATTTATAAACATTTTTAATGAATTGAAAAGTCAGTTAATCTGTTAATTAGGTGATTTTTTCATTTCTAAAACCAGTCAAAACATAATAATAAGAGACAAATGATATTAACGCAATGAACATTTTAATAATGAAGTTCTTAAATAACATAATAATTATTGTATTGCATAAATTGTAGGTTGTAGAAATCGTCAAGGAATGCTAAAATGCAAAATCTAGTATTTAACATAAATTCAATTAATCTCACAAAAGTGAGATCTCGACTCCACTTTTTCATGTCTACAAAAATACAAAATTGCATAAACATCCCCAGTCCGTTAATAATTATTAGACATGCACTTATATCTTTTAAGAAACATTTCATTCTTCGCGGTAAATCAAGTTCGCCGAGATTTTTTTGCTCGATAATGAAAAAAGATGGTTCACTTAGAAAGTTACCGCAGTTTAAAAGTCTTTAGCATATTTCGCGCAGCTAGAATAATTCACAATTAGGGAGGTAGCACTTACTTTTCGTTTTGCCACCGGAGAGACCGTCCCGGGAAATAATTTCAGTGCCGTCTTCTCGTTTCCAAACGATCTCAGGTTTCGGGTATCCGCGAGCTTTGCACACCAATTTTGCGGATGCGCCCTCGGGTACCATCAGATCGTTCGAGGTTTCCTCGGATATTATATCCGGCGGTATCACCACTTCCAGGAACGCAATCTGTAAGGTCGATTTAATCGATAAATCAATTACCTTTCTCTACAAACCAGAACTTTTATTCATGAAAACATTGTTCGGAAAATTTGATCCATTCTTGCACGACGCTGTTGAACGTAATTAAATGTTGTTGCACAGTTAACGTAGCAGCGTATAATACAAATTTGTTTACATTCTGTTAGGTTCCAAGTTAATCGTGGAACGGAACAAACTGTTCGCACAACATTTTCACGAACAGGTAATTACCATGCGCTTATTTACAAACACGGTAGAACCTCTGTTATATGAGATAAAATGAATACGATTTTGCAAAACGAAAATACAAACGACAATTGACGTGATTAAACAAATCAAACATGCCGATCCTATGACAATTTTTTAAGCCAACTTTCTGTGTCAGCTTCGTACCGAATCATAGTGAACAGATATATTGGAATATATTCCATAACGGAATAATAAAAATATTATTCACATAATAGAACTATCGAATAATAGATCTTTATGTATTAAAATATAATATTTATACAACAAATGTCCGCAAAATAGAGGTTTCATCGTGAATCACAATCGAACGAATCGTTTCATCTACAAGGATTTCCCGTCAACAATTTCATTATCAACACGATTCTGACGCATTTGAACAACGACAAAAGAGGGAATTACGCATTAGATACGAAAAAGAAATACAATGTTGACAACGTCACCCCAATGTTTCCCGTCCCGTATCTTCAGGGACAAGCAAAACAAAAAAATAACATGCCCGCTATCAAACGGGTTACAACAAAATAGAAGAAAAAAAAACAATCAAGATAATTTCGCCACGGTACCAATATATTCGATTTCACGGCCGAGCGTTCCGCACAGATAAAACAAATATTTTCGCCGCGGTCGCCGAAACGATCGAATCATCAAGCGTGTTTTAAACGAACGGGAACAACAACGGGGGTTGTCGTGTCTCTGACGATGGAAAATTTTCAATGAGATTTTTGAACATAGAATCCTCTCGGCAACGGCCCGCTGGAAACAAATACTTGCCGGGCGCGGAACGGATTTCACTTTAAAATGAATGCCCTCCATGCAAAAGCATCGCGCACAATAAAAATCTGACCCGGATCTAGGGTAAAAAGATTCTCCACTTCTCCGGGTATGTGCTTTATCTCCCTCCTTTACTTTTTCCTCTCTTTCTCTTTCTTTCTATCCTTTCTCTCGTTGCTCTCCCACGTTTTTTTATTGTGCGCGAGCTATTCCGAAGGATAGCCTTTCCTTACCTGACTCTTCATAGGATTCGTGTTGACCTGACACATATAAATGCCCCGATCTTCCCGGCGTACGGAGTGGATGCTGAGCGTCCACGTGTTGTAGTCGCTGTGCGTTACCGATAAACGCGCGTTGTTCGTGATCACGTGCTCCTGGATCGCCAGGATCGCCTTGGTGTCCGCTTTGATCCACGCCACCTGGCCTCACAAACCCATTTCTTAACAGACCGATCGACTTCCCGACGATTCGCGCCGCTCCGATTCTTATTTAACTTATCAGCTAGCATTATGCACAGGCTCTCGCTCCGTCAACGCCTTAACCCCGAGCCTAACGCTTAATCGTTAATCGATCCTAGGCCGCAAATCGTAGGATCGATCATATACGAAGTCGCGATCTTCTGTCACACGCAGCTCAAGGCCGACACTTACCGAGAGCGAACAAGGTAACTGTACTTGTTATAAAGTTGATCGATCACGTAAGTCGAACACGACTGTCGCGGAGATTGCTCGTATATTTGACGAGGATAATTTGTTTTCATCGATATCAATGCGCATAACGAAAGCAAATATCGAATAGATTTTTGAAAATTTAAATAGTAACGACTAAGGGAATTTTTAAAATTAAATACATATTGCTTTCGATCACTTTTACACGATCCTTGCGATCGTTGTTTTAATAAATATCTATTCTTCGCACTTTTTGTAGGCAAGTTATTTAAATATCCTGCCCGAAACTACTTCGGCAGAAATTAATTGACGTCAGACACCGTTTGTTAACTCAGAAAGTATCATTGAAAATGACTTTTCATTCGTGTTTTGCGTTATTTCGATATATCGGGAGAACGTTCACGCGAGCTCTGCATTGTTGAATATTTGTATACGCCTGTTTATTAAAGCTGCGACTTAAATTTTACGTGAAGAAAATTTGAAATATATTCTACGATTTTAATAACAGAGAGAACCGTTCCGACAAATATTGGCTAGAAAACGATTCCCGTTTTAGGTAGAATCACTTTCGGTTTAGAACAAGCTAATATAGCGTCCGTTGGTAATCACACACGCCCCGATGTACTGTGTAATTAATTGAGCTAGTGGCTCATTTCAGCCTACTTTTAAAACGCTTTGATGAACTTTGCTTTGATCCAGAACCCGGATTATCACGCGAATTTTAAACGATGTTAAGCCGTATTAATATTCATTTTACGGGCTATAATCCAAACTGTATAATATTGGGACCGATATTTATAAAACAGTGTTCTTAAAAGCGTAGAATTCAAAAGCAAACGAAATATTATTTCGTTCATTTCAGCACCACTTAATTAAACGACTTCTTGAAAATTCGATTTCAATTCAAATTCAATTACTAGAAATAATTCATTAACATAATAGTTTAGGTTGTTACCGGAATTCAGCGAGATTCAGTCCGATATCATCGAATCACGATTAAAATGTAACATTTGATTCGATTGCGGGCTGTGTCGCCGTAATTTCATTAATTATTATGAAATTACGTTAGTGATTTAGTCATTTATGTGCAAACTCGATAGTAACGAAAATTTCATACTATTTCTAATAGGATCAATAGTATTCCCAGCGAAAGAGATATTCAGATTAGTATGATATACTTAAACTGGAATTTGCAAAAATTCTGGTAATTAAGGAGTCATTTGGAACAATGAAGTAAAACAGCCAGTTTTAATTGTTGGTATTAACCCTGTAACTCTTCGAGTTTATATGATGGAGGCAATGTATTAGGCTCTTCAAATATTTTTATTCATTGAAGTCAAAATTGAATTCTACAAACAAAGTCTTACTTTTATTGTATTTTTACATTAATATCTTTTCATATAATAAGCTTAAAAACAATGTATGCACAGTTTCTAAGGATGTGGGATCGTTTTAGTTGAGTCTAGACACCATTAATGTAAATTTTCATGAGCGTAGTAACACGTATATGGTCCGTATGTCAAATAGGTACATTGTTTAATTTGTGGGTATTTATAAAAAATTTATCAATGAAATTTTTCAAAAAAAATCAATAAAACCGTAAAATTTGGCAGGAAACTTTGGACGAGTCGACACGACGATTTTGTAGAATATACGTATATCAATGAATTTTCATTAAAAAATAACTTGAAATACTTCTGATAAGGGTTAATATAAAAAGTTGATACTTTTCCTACGACTCTTTATCATTTTAGTAGGCCCTGGTAGGGTTAATCGCTGCATAATCAGATCACATTTCAACGAAATCACGTTCTCAGCGGGGCAAGGGGTGGCTGGCCGATGTTTCGCGAAAAATCTCGGCGAACGGCGGTTCGGGGATGGGGAAGCTTCCGGCCCTTATTTCGCATAGATATTATTGGCATGAAATTGAACCCCCGGCATGTCGAATATTTGACCTCGCGTCGCTTTGAAAGGCTATCTATCAACCAACAAAAGAGGTCTGCGGTTCTTATCGATAACTCGAAAGCGGAGTGTACAGGGAACGGTGGGGGTCGGGGGTGAGACACGAACGGCTAGATAGAACCGAGAGAGGCAGGGTAGGGCTTTGAGTGTTTGGTACTGACGGCCCTGTGAGTGCCTCCACTTATAATACATTATACGAGGATAGTAAACCCCTTCCCTCGCCCCTTGAGCCGCCCCTGACACCACCGCCAACCCCTCTGCGCGGTCCTCTTCCTTCTGCCTCCACCCCCTAGCGCCTTACCCTCGAGAGCTCCAAAAAACGAGCTCTCTTCGAGAACTGAAAAAGTCTCCGGACGACAGATGCTCGCGACTCTGAAACATTTATGCCACTTTCCCTCCTTTCCCTCTCTTTTCTCTCCCTTTCTGCCTTCCTCTCGCTCCCTCTTTTCCGTGCCTTCCACTCGTTTTCGTTCCAACGAGCCACCCTTTGTCCAGCCGATTCGTCGAATGATGATCGATGGTGCGCGTTTCGCGACTTGGCAACGTGAAAGTTAAGCTCGCTGGGGGATTCTCCGTCGAGTCATCGTCTGCTCTCTTATGGGGTTACTTACGCCGCGGAACCATAAAGGGTCGGTCGTATTTGAGAATATCTTGTCGATGTATTTTATTATTTGGTGCGGATACTTGAATTTCAGTTTACTGACTTCCGTGTGATCTTTTAGAATGCTTGGTTTTCAAACAATTTTGAAAATTCTTAACGGCAATGATATACTTTCTAGCTTAAAACGGTGTCCGACTCAATTACTTTTTCCTATTTTTCTTAGCCGTTCCTTGTTCCTTGCTTCAAATAAATTTATTACTGTTTAATATCGTTCGTTAACGATATACCTAAAGTGTGCCTAAACTTGAATAGGTTACTGCACGTACAATTATTCTTACTAACCATATTTATATAATTGTTTATATCAGTTAAACATCTTTAACACCTCAACGACGGGATCCGTATGAAATATCGACCTTTATATATTAATTCGAAAATAATGTTACAATCTTAACAATTATTCTCATGTAAATACATCGATAAAAAATTGTGAGCTTTATTTATTATCATATGGTGCACATTGCAATGCGTTACTTAGGCAGAATTAGTTTTCTTTATGTGGATCCGGCGTTGAGAAGTTGATAGTTAAAAACCTTTCCTGGAACTCTGAATTGTTTAGAGCATTTTACCTGCCTGTTATTTCCTAAATCATTATGCGATCATTTCCTAGAGGCTCCTCGTGAAATTTTAGTAATTTACCTTATTTAGTGAACGATTTTCTGAGTTCAAGATTAAAGTTTAATCGCTGTTTCGAGCTGATTAATTTCACTTAACCTGGACAGTGCTTCGAACGCGATCAAAAATCGCTGATACATGAATTGATTGAAACTCGTCAACAGAAACGTGACAAAGTGTTTAAATATATCTACTAAAGGTATCCAACCAGTTCTTTCTTATTTCGAAATCCAACACTACGTCTCATTTGTTATCGTCAAAATCATCGGAGGTGATCCACAAAAAACCTTCGCTTATCGCACAAAAACTTTGCTTGTTGCGTACGAAACCAGTTTCGCTCGTGTATAAAATAAAAGCGGCAAGCTTCTCGAACAAATCCGATATTTTCCATTCTACTCGAAACAGAATCTGCGGAAGTTCGCCGAACATCGGGGAGCCAACGAGTCCTTAGATCCGGCGCAAGAAAAATGGCGAACCGGCTTGCGTTCGACAAGGACACAGCACCGGCCTCGAGTGTCTCGAAATATTCATAGATTCTCGACCGGCGAAACGATCTTTGCGTAATCCACCGTAGGGAAACCCTTTCCTCGTTCGAAAACATGGCGCGTCGCGGGCCCCGTCGGCGAATCATCGAGGCTCCCCGATATAATCCGAAGAGATCGCAAATTCGCAGTACAATGAGAGCTACGACTTAAAGGGTCGCGGCACTATGGAAACGAGTTTATCTCGAGCGAAAGACGCCCCTTCGCCTAATGCAGTTTCCCTTACGCGTTTTCAACTTACGATCGGCCCCGGCCGTCTCGTAGCTTCTCGACGACGAGAACGGGGAGGTAGCGGGGTCGGGTGCTCCGAAGGGTGGCGGACGGATAAAGGGAAACACAGGTCAGGAAAACAGAAAACCGGGGAGAAAAATAGCCTCGGAGAGGGCAGAAAAGGTCGACGAAGCCGTAGAAAGATGGCGATAGACCGCCGGGGAAGATGAAGAAGAGAAAAATAAGTGGCGGCGGGGGGGGGCGGCGAGGGTGGCGGCGCGGAACCCTAGTCAGATATAATATCATACTACGTGCACCTATCTCTCGCGGTCTCTATTCTCGGCCCTCTTTCATATGCAAAACCATCGTCGGCGGTCTATTGTGGTGCATTGTGGGATCAGGAGCCTCGGTCCAGTCTACCACACCTCGTTTATTTCCCGCCATCTTCTCGTTCGCCCCGTTTCGACCCCTCTTTCTTGCGGCGTGCCACCCCTCCGGCCCACCCACGCCATGGCAAGCGGCGTTCCTCTTATTTCGCGCAGCTTGACAGCCACTTGTACATTCTCCGTCGCTGTTACGTCGTCCTTTTTTTTTCTCGCCCGTTTTCGGTAGCGAGGCACAGCTGTTCCCTTCGACCGAGCACCCGGATGAATGGATAAGCTCGCTAATTAAAAGTTTCGCGGATCTCGCCGTCGACCGCGTTCATCGCCGACCTCGAGCTTCCTCTTTCGTCTCCTGACGGCATCGCTGTGCACGCTGTGTTGACGAACGCATTCGAAGCAAGGTAAACGTATACCCACGGTAATCAATTGCTGTACCTATTAAAATGGTGTCCAGAGTTTTCAACAAATTGGATCATATTTTTTATCTATATCCCATTTTTTGAAACATTTCAATTATGTGGCGATAGCTTCTATATAAGTGAAATATGCAGGGTGTTCCATTCGAAGTATCTCACTCAATTATCTTCTAAGCCATAGTTCGTTTCGAAAAATTTGTCAAATAAACCTCGCTCTGTTTCGAGGGGGATATCCTGTAATGGTCGTAAATTTTTTCTGGATGGAGATGCTTTCGAGATTTCACGTGTGAAGTATACTGTTGCGGATTTAAGATTAAGACGGAAGAAAGAACGAAAGAAATTGGTAAAATTGTGCACTACGATTGCAAATCTTTTCCAACACGGCGCACAGTGGTACCTTTCCAGAGAATTTGGCCGAAATGCAATTTGAACAAGAAAAACGAGACCTGCATGCTCAAGATAATGAAATAAAATGCACATAGCATGATTGAAAGATCGATAATTTTTTGAATGTTTCTTCGACTTTGCGAGAGCAATTTTTACGCATGATTCGGATCACTGTCGTCTCCAGTTTTTCTTGCCGCGGTTCTTTTGACTCCGTTGCCAGCGATGCTCCCTTTCCTGTTAGTGCGGCTTTACGGCCGAGGTTCCAGGTGCTCGTCGCACGCCATTATTCCGCGCCTTTTGTTTGCAGGTTTTCGCGGCGCGAACCGGGGACAACTTTGAACGTTAGAATTTATTATCGCGCGGCTCGTTGCCGGTACAGTGAAACGCACTCAACCGCGGCACCGTTTCTGCACGCGGATCGTTTAACTAATCTGCGCAACAGACAGCTCGTCTGGTTCGAGGGAATTATTTTTTTCAGTCAGCATGTCGGATGAAGGAGACGTGTTCCGATCGGATCGTGGTTGATTGGAAATTTGATCTTTTTTCCCTCTGGTTCTCCCGAACCTGCGATGGTCAGGGGAACACGAAATTCGTTCGAAATTTGCGATACCGAAAGAAATTTTGTTGGAACTCCGCGGGACGTTGATTTCATTAAAATGCACGAGACTTGTAATTATTAAGTATTAGGTCTACCGGAAAGTTCTGTCCGTTTAAGAAATGAAAGGAAATAATAGATTTTTCATAAATTTAGTAATATTTATTGTACAATATAATTTCCGTCGTTACTTATGACCTCTTGCCAGCGTGATGGCAATTTGTGAGCAACATTTTTCAAAGATATATGCCTCAAATGAACATGTGCATACCCATTGAAATTTGCAATGACATTATCAGACAGGACTTCCCGGTAGACCTAATATAATTCCAAGTCTTCCAGCGATATCTATCGGTGATTATGAGATTAATACTATTTTTGTTAAAGAGGACGAGAGACGCCTCTTCAAATATTAGTTTGGCAGTTTCGACAAATGAGTTGCAGGACATCTTTAAATATTTTAACATGACATTATTATTTTTACCGAAAAAGTCGTAAGACTTTGAAAGTTAGAATTTTAAATAATTTTCTAAGTTTGGTTCACTCGTTTTCAATTGACTTTTCTACTTTTCCTATAACTACTCATTCGAGATCGCTGCAATACTCGATAAAATTGTACAATGTTAACTGTACAAATTTGTTACATGTCGTATAATCAAGAGTACAATATTATAAGATACTTAGCAAAGAATTTATTATTAATTGAAATATTGGAGCAACAATAGTTAATTGGCTCACTTGAGAGAGAGAGAGAGAGAAATGCCATTTTATTAAAATTGCTAATATTTAATGAGATCTCCAGTTCGCTGCAAGGTGTTGTATAATTTTTTAATTCCTTCTTGCTTTAATGCATTCTACTTTCTCCCGTTCATTTACATTATTGAACTGTTTTTAATTTGCATTTACAATTCTTGTCAATCCAGGTCAGGTATTTTCAATAAGATTTAGGTTGAGTGTCCTAAATTATGTTTCCAGCTCTGTGATGCAATATCTGCCTTAATTTACGACTGCTAATCAGCTAGAGGTGTGCAGAGAGATTAAGCGATAGCGTTCGCTTAAAAGGTCAAAGAAAAGTAGACTTCTGATTTTGCAGAAACAGTAAAAAAAACTTTACTCGACAAATATTCTTTCATTTGAAAAGTTTCATTTGAGACTCATTTTCAATTTGTGACTCACCGCAAGTGAGTCACAAATTTGTAATCAATACGTATATCTAAATAAACAAGTTCTGAAATACTATCGAAAAAAACGTTATTTTAAACGCGTAAACATTTTTCGAATTTTGCAAAGATTTCGAAAAATCCTTCGAGGATCGAAAGATCTAGAATGATCTAGATAGATCGAAGAACGAATTCTTCATTTTTGGTTATTGCATACTCGTTTGTGTAACACCTCCGGTTACTATTAAAAGTCGACGTTTCGCGTTCCTTTCTTTCGGCGTCCCTTTAATTTTTCAATTAATTAATGCTACGCGGACTCGTGCGCTGATACTACAAAATTTTCCTCGTTCGGGTACGAATTTACAAATGTGATTACCGGTTACGGTGTCATCGAATGCTTCACGCCACCGTACAAATTACATCCCCGGCGTGCGGCGTGCGGCGCGGGAAGGTATGAATTTTGAACTGTTTACACTGATGCATGCATATTCCTCCGGGTAAAGGCTTAACTTAATCTTCCTGACTTTTCGACGTAATTTGTGTCACGAGCTAAACGAGCTGAAATTTCGCCGTATATAACGGGAATCTTTGCCGGTGACGTGGCTCATTTTTCAGGGTTTGATTAACTGTTTAACGTTCTCGCTGGCCTGTAATTTAACGACTTTCCTGCTGCAGTTATGAACAGGCTTTTAATGTAAATAGCCGTTTAAATCATCGCTTTATATTGAAACTGTCCCGTTATTTGCGGACCACGGTAAACCCGCACACAATGAAACGTTTCATTCCGTTTTTATGTCACGAATTTTTTTTCGATCTCGCCGCTGCCGCTGTGACGAGCTCCTTCATGAGAAATTACACCGATCGGAGTCGCAGGGATTCGATCTACAGGAAATTCTCCCTAATCGACGCTCAGATTGTGCACGAAAATGGACAATTCCGGGATAGGAGATACGATTATTCCAGCCTTGCGGCTCGTTTTTATAGCTGTTGACAATCGGTAACTATGAAAACGTATAGCAAGGCTCGAATAATCGTATCTCCTCCTCCCAAATTGTCCACTTTTATGAACAATCTGAGCGTCGATTAGGGAGAATTTCCTGTAGATCGAATCCCTGCGACTCCGATCGGTGTAATTTCTCATGAAGGAGCTCGTCACAGCGGCAGCGGCGAGATCGAAAAAAAATTAGAGAGAATTTACTGTATTTAATGTTTCATTAACGAATTCGTCTTTCGCAGCTCCTAACAGTCTCTATTGCCAGACGAAAAACAAAAAGCTTGCATCTTGCATATATCGGCAAAGAAATAAATTTGTCATTGTAAAATATGAGATCGCGATTGCACTCGTGCGACAATGGTAACGAATGTGTTAAATCACCCCAACTGCATTATTCCAATTCAGCACAATACCAATCTTCCATGAAGGGAAGTGATTACTTTGCTTCTATTTAAATAAAGAATACCGACGAAGAATTGAATAATAAGGTCTCCGATCCCTTTAAAGCTCGCGCATAAGTGGAGCAATGGGTATGCTAATAATAGGCGATAAACAATGGGGCCGAGATCTTCCAGTCTATTGCGGTGAATTCAGAATTCTGTTTTAAGATTTCGCAATAATAGACACGACGGTATTGTTTTACACGTTTCTTGAGCAATTTCGCACTCGTTGAATGCGTTTTGTACACTTTGATGCTCGAATGTGATGCACTGTCCGTATTTAGGAGCAAAACAATGCTTCGCATAACTTTGGCGATAACAAATGACAATGCTTCTGAAATATTTGTTTTATTGTCTGCGTTGCTATTGTTAAATGCTTGTGCATGTTGGCCATAATTTCATTAGCTTTCGAAGCACTGTACAGGTTCTAACACCGTAGAATTCATCGTTGCGATCTTCCCCTAATTGTTTTTCATTACAGTTATAATAATACGGCAATTCTCATCTTATCGATCACAGGAGAACCTAGTAATTCCTTGAATAATATATTGCATTCAGATATTTATGTATTCGTAAAAGGCATTCAGCGTTTCTGGTACGATTGTTCAATATTTTTATGCGTTCCTTATGTGTTTTTCATTTCGAGAGCCTCCGTTCGAAATACTAGATAGAATAAATTACTTTCCAATTGCCATACGCGTCTAAATCAGTATAGAGATACAAATAGCACCTGTTCGATAAATTCTAACCAACATTGATAACCAGTAACTGCATAATCGAAAATCACGCGTTACTAAGTCACAAGTGAATTGCGGATCACTGCGCGAAATCAAAATTTTCTGCATAAATTCAAGGCAAATGGAAATGTCCTATCTTCTTTAATCACTTTAATAGAGATTCAACATTCTTTTCCTCTGTTCGCTGCTTGAAATTTCATTGGTACGCTTCTGTAATAAACGCACAAATTCCGCAATCCAGTCGGAAGAAATGAAATTCATTTGGTTTTCATGTGTCTGTTCAAACTATCGCGTAACAGAAACTAGACCGACGCGAAAATCGTAGCCGATAAATAGCAGAGAGCGGTTTGTGATTTTCGAACGTTCGCGTCAATCTCTGAGGAGACGTGCTCAACCGTGTATTGAATCGGGCAGCTGACGTTTCGAACGTTTGCTGACGGAAAACATAACATACCGGCACACCGAACCGTTTCTAACTTGGTTAGGAACGCCTGATTTCGGTAGGAACGTTTATCGAACACTTTTCCGTTTTGTTTTAATAATCCTCACGGTTCACACTAAAATTGCTCCCTCGATTCATTTTCGGCCTGCGAATGCGCTCAAATTGGTTCTGTCCGACGCAAGTTCCGAAGCTGAAAGAACTTCCCTCGCGTTGCCACTTTTTATTTCTCTGTTCCGCGTCCATTATTCTCTCAACTTTTTTCCCCCATAGACGCGGTATTGTACTCTATTCCAGTTAAACAGGTTGCAGAAACGTTTCCCTCGAATCTTATAACTAGACCGCGGATTTTTATGCATTTATGGCAGACACACCGATTTGCGAAACCCAGAGAAATGTGTGCCCATGGCAACCGAAATAAATTTACGTTCCGCGGGAACAGGCATTTCTTTCTTATTTAGATTTGTATGAAACGTTTCATGAGAATTCGCAGAAAGATCTGCAGTCTACTTGTGACTAGCTCGTTAGTTTCGAATGTACCGGGTGTGCTGTGACGTTCGGAATTTGTTGCAGCGGTGCACGCGGAACAACGGCAGTGAGAAAAGTTCATATCTCCTCTTTCATTTTCCTTCTGAATCGTCGCTATTTTTGCACTCAATGAAACGCTTATTTACATTAGATTTTTATTTATATTTTTTAATTATGTTTTCATTTGTATTTTTAATGACACTTTTTTCAGTATAATTTGATTTAATGTTCAATTACATTTTTTTCTTAAAGTCAATTCATGCGAATCGCAATATTTATATTATTACGAAACTAATTGTAAATGTCCGTAGTACAACATTCTGTTTACGATTATTGTATGAACTTTTCCCATTGTTTCGCAGCCCTTGTTCTTCACTGCAATTTATTTTTTCTTTTCTATCTGAAATTTTAGTTGCATTCAGACTGAACAATCAATTTAACAATTCGCTAATTACCCGGAACAAGAGTAATACAAATAATTAGACAGCGGATGATTGTGCGAGCAAATGTTTTCACAGCCAGATGAGTAAAAATCTCGCTTCGTATTAAGATGACATTTTCCTTAATTTCCGAAAAAGAATCTGTCGAATTAGAACTTTATTTTACATTACAATTCTTTTTTATGCTAACAATGCATTTAAAGTTGCGCAGTCTGTAAACAACTGCAAGAATAAGCTTTTCAATTTTCATAACAATTGGCGTATTCCACTCTTATCAATCGCCTTGTTATACCTATACATATATCATTTGGTTTTCAAGGCAAAGCTTGAAAATGATCTCGCGCAAATAATCAAGTTAGTAATCACTGAATGCCTAAATCATCGTAATTCGCTTATAACGATCGGTTATCATACGGAGAGCCTCTGTTCTAAGTTCTAACAGTGATCAAATTCATTTCCCTTATCCATCTAGATTAATGCTTATTCAAAAACATGCTCATGCAACCTCGTGTTCTTTCTGAATGTCATCTCTCATGCATCAGGGCATGCCTCGCGTACGCAAGAATCCCGCGACGCGCTAAAAACAACACGACGATTAAAACACGACGTGGTCGTCGACCTGGCTATTACTTACGACGGCATAACATATCTCAATATTGTGCACTCAATTCTCGTCCAATGCAGCTTGCATGTGATCTCATCCCACGAACAAATAGTCTCAAGTGTAGTGTGCATTGGTGTGAGGAAAACGTTCTGTGCGATTGGTGATGAATCAACGCCGATCATAGGAAATACTTTCTTTTTACAAAAAATATCGTACTCGATTCATTGTTCGTCTAGCAATATGTGGGTACGTGGATGAATCGAAAACATTATCTGTACCATTTGTACCATTTTGTTTTTTATGTACGGTAAGCCTGCGAAAGTCTTTTGCGTTTCTCAGATAGGAGTCGAAAATATTTTTCAGCTAAGAATGAGAACGTAGCTAATATGTCGACTGCGGATTTTATGCATTTATGAGAAACATGTTTAAGTGTCATTTAAAACAGAAGAAAAATTGAAAGAGTTCTAGAATATTCATATACTATTTCGAACTCATTGCAATTACTAGAGAAAAGAGGATATTTCTAAATGACACCTGTTTCTTGCAACTGACACATCAAATTTCTATCTTGCATAAAATACTTAAGATTTTGGGCTAAAAAAGGGATTTTTACAAATTTCCAAAGTTCTGATTTCTCGTACTTTGCTAAATTAGTAAAAAGTCAATAGCTCTACTGATAAAAAAATTGGCACCGATTTTCTTCATAATATTCAACAAAACTCAAGCCGGAAGAAACTTTTGAAACAGCGACTTTCGCAGGGTCAAGTCAGTCAAACTGTTTAGATCTTTACGATCTTTTATCTACTACGTATACAATTAATCATTTGTTACGTATGTTTCCAAAGTATACAAAAATCTGTGTAATAAGTGTTGTGACAAAATTACAACACTTTTATCGCGATTACGTTTGCATGATCTCGTCACACATTTTTATTTGTGGCATATTTATATTGCCTTAAACACGTGGCGAAGATTAGCTAGACTCTGATGCTCGATGTTGTTCACGGTCGAGCAAATTCATCGGCGAAGTGTCATTCTCTTCCGTTTCTGTAGCATTTAAGCGTCGAAGCTTAAATCTAAGAAGCCAGCAAGCCATGTACCGGATATTCAACTTTCTTCGTGGATACTAAAACTCTATGGAACTATTATACCATTCTCTGGTTTGGACCAACAGGGACATTACGATCTAATGCTCTTTTATTGGTCGAGAGCAATAAAGAACTTTCAGGGATGTGCATATGCAGCAACAGGAGGTACAAGTTATTTAATTGTTTCGTCGTTTTCTTGAGCTTCCATGGCCTCGTTACAAAAGAGACGTAAAATGATGTAAGAAAATATTAATACGATTCTGCACTAAAATCATAACACTCGTAAAAAAATGGAGGTCCTTTATTTTCATCTCACAATGCTGTTTTTCATGGTAAAATTTATGAAAAGAAAGCCAAATTCTTTAAACGACCTTAACAAGTTCATTTCAAAGCATGGAAATTATATAACAATGTAAAAAAAAAACTTACCGAGTATTCGTATTCTTTCAATTGAAAGATGACTGTTTCGATTCGTCTGTGATCGAAGCAGCAGATTTATTATTATAACAAAGAGTCCTCTCCGATTTTAGGGTACAGTGAAATTAAAGAAAACAACGAGAGGACAATTGCTTCTTCTCCGATAATTTTAATATCCTTATATCCTTTTTTACACTGTTTTAATTCTTGGACTTTAAATGCGACTTTTTTTCGTCTATAGCCATTTTTAGCCATAAATGACTAGACGAAATATTAAAGTATAAAAACATGTTAGAAAAATTTCCAAATGTTACTATATACTCTTCACTTTATTGAAATAATTAAAAAGTGAAATTTAGTTATATGTAATTTCCGTGTCCGACAATTGAGTTAGACAATTTTTTTTATTTTGCATAAAGTTTCACAGTCTGCTGATCAGTCTTCGATCCCTCCCCCTCGGTCATCACCAGACTGTGGATCCTTATGCAAGAAGAGAATTATCCACATCGATTACAAAACACAGAAATCCAATACAACATTCTTCCTTTCTAGTTGTTACATCGTATCGTATTGTAATCGAATGAAAATACGTATAAAGTACACATGTACCTTTTCATGAAAGAGTTGTGTTTATTTTGTCGTTCTTAATTATTTGACTTTATTGCGTAAGTGTGATCATGTTTCAATGGAATAAGGTATCGGGCGGACGACCTATCCATCAAACACAATATAACTTTGAACCACGTTATATCATAAACTCATAAATACAACATCGACCCATATTCGTGGTTCCCATTCAATTATACTTCCATCAGAGCGGTATCTGTTGTGCAAGGTTAACCGTATAGAATAGAATTCCACGTCTAACGCTATCCGAGGATCACACGATTAAGTCTTAGTTCCCGTTGAAAAGGTTAATTGTTCGCCGATGAGACAGAGAATCCATTTTTCCCTTTGGAAGCGACATTTTTCTGGGACATTCAATTGGTCTTTAATTCACGGCACGTTGATTAAAGGGGCCGCCTAAGAGGCACTTTCAATTTTTCCCGGCTCCCCCCTCCCCCCCCCCCCCCGTACCCTCGGCAGGGGGGGAAAATAAATCGTGACGTCTCATTGTTAGCCGGGGAACGCCGACAATGCGATGGAAACCGGCGATCAAGAGTTCCCGCGGAAAAGCGAAATTGCTGTCGCGGAACTTGTATTTCTAACTGCCGTTGGAATGTCGGGGGCCGGGTCTGGCAGAACGCGTTTATTGCCGGGTATTCATCGGCCCATGAATGGCAAGATTAAGCTTTTCGAGTACGCTTATTTAAGTTACTCGTCTTGCCGGATCCGCGCCTCCACGCCGAGCCACGAGGCAAGAATATTTAAAGAGACTTCCAAAACGGTGCGTAATGGATTATCCGAGTCGCACCCGCTGAAAAATACGAACGAAACTGCCATGGCTGGGAACTTGACGCGGAAGAAACTCGGAGTAATCTCTCGGCTGTGTATTTTCCTTCCCTTTTTTTCAGTTTTCCTTCGTCCCATCTCCCTCTCTTTCTCTCTTCCCGTTGCTCTTAAACGAAACGCTGCTACGACGATTTATGAGATTATTTCGTGAGTCTCTCTTTGAATCGGTTAGCAAGGGACCCAGCGTTCTTAATAATACGATCGTTTAAACGGAATTTGTTCCTTCATTTGTCTTTTTCCTCTAGAAAATAGAAAATTGTATGCTGCATTTCTTTTTCGTTCTTTAACCCCTTAACGGCCTCTGACCTCTGCACCAAATTAACAAGGAATAGTTTTAAAGTATTCGATTTCTCCGACGATTTACGAGATGATCTAGCGAGTCTCTTTTTGAATCAGGTAGCCAAGCATCCGCGTTCTTAATAATGTGATCGTTTAAGTGAAATTTGTTCCTGCGTTTGTCCTTTTCCTTCGGAAAGTAAAAAATTGTGTGCTGCATTGGCTTCTTGTTTTTTAATCCCTACACTAAATTAACGAAAAATACACGAGGGAATCGAGCGACGTAAATTTTCTTTTGACAATCGAATTGAAAGTATTGGAATTGACGTGCAATTCTGATGTGACACATAGGAAAATAAGCTTTAAGGAGTTTAAGGAGTTAAAGAAGTTTTGATCCAATAAAAGATATTGTTGCATCCGACATATTTCAGCTCAGCATCGGAGAAGTTAGGGTATTTTTGCTGGCTGTGACTTGCTACTGTTAGTTGTTTATGCTATTTTTTGTACAGTAATCGTGATCGTTTGAGCAACTTTGAACGTTTAAAAAAAATATAACTATTGAAAAACGGAATTATTTTAACGTAGATTAATTTTAATTATTTATTTGTACTCTACTTATTGATTTGAAAAATCTCTGGCATTTGTCGAAGTTTATTAATGTTTCTAATTTTACTTTATTGCGCATCGTCTGATTATTTAATTCATCCCTTCAGATCTCAATGAAAGATAACATAACCTTAAGTTTGGAATGCACACAATTATACTTGTATAATTTATCAATATGTTCATTATGCCAAGGAGGGTATGGTACTTGAGTTTGATTTTGTTGAACTAATTTATTAACACGTTCCGTGCCACGTGTACCATCCACGGTACACGCTTGCATGTTTACTTAGTGAACTGAACAAATTGTTTACAAGAAATTTAGAACCGAAGAATCAATTTCCACCGCAAGAATGGGCGTTGATAAGTTTTTGTTACGTTGTTATGTGTACGAGAATTAATAATTGCACGTAATACATCAAGTTTTAGTAAAATATCAAAGTGTGAAGATTCGAGTAAAAAAAGCTCGGCACGGAACGTGTTAAACAATAACATTTGGTTTCAATGTGACGTAAAAAGGAATCAATGGAGATAATGGGACGCGTCTTCTACAGGCATCTGAAAGGGCCACTGTCACAACATTTGTTCCCGATGAGTCACCGAACAGTAGACCAAAATGGCAGCAGAGCAAAAGGTGTTCCGCGTTCTTCAATTAAGCAAAACAGATTCGATTAGCATTGCGCAACGGAAGTTTCGAGTTCGTTTGAGCCAACTACCGTCAATTAGGTGAACTATCTATGATTGGCATAGGAATTTGCAACAACCGGATGTTTGCCTAGCATCGAAGGTTCCGAGGAATCCGTGGGTATCCTATTCGAATGTTCGAATTGTTCACCTTTTTATAATTGACCCGTATATATAGTAAACATTATCGTATCGTTCTTCTTGAAATTACAATATTCGTCTGTGGCGTCATTGAACATTGGCCAATCGAGGGTGGATTAAAATATTGACATTTCATTTAATTACTTGGCGATACACAAACGTTATTTGTGCGCACGATGTTCTATTTAATTCGGATAAATGTATGCTGTTTATTTATGTTATTTATTAATATCGATCTTTCGAATTTGTAGACGCAGTCGAACGAATATGAACGAAGCTCGTAATTAGAATAACACTTTATTGTTCGATTTTGTTATAGAAGTTATCAATGGTAAGAAAATAATTTTCTATAATTTGTTCGCTGTTATTGAAAGTCGTACGTTGTTAAATCATTTCATTGTTTTATTCGCAATGATTTATCGACGCTGGTCGTAAAAACGTCATTATCCGTTTAATTAAACTGAAACATGTTCGATCGAAGACCATTCTTTGACGCACACGGATTCGATCGTTATCTGACTTTTACAGTCAGTTGTATTGAGTACAATTTTAATCCTTTTTTCCATTACTAACGAGGTATCACAAAGCCAGACTGTACGTAACAGAATTTAATTAATAACTTCTGATTTATACGAGCGAATACCGATACGGATTTCATACTCGACAATAGGACATTTTTATTGTGAGTTTGATTGACTGACTATCAAACCCTTGGGATCGTTTTTCTAATCGAGGTTATTGGGTTAGCAAAATCCAAATTCATTAAAATTGAATGTGTATTATGATAGCTTCAATTTACAGACATAAATTTATCGACTTAATGTTACACTGATGCAGCGAACATGTGTACGTGGAAATTGTTTTTGCTCCTATTTATTATGATTATAAATTATCGTATGAACCAGAATTTACAATTTTGAAATAAACAGCTCGCATGGGGCGAGTTCATCTTGACAATCAGTGAACGAGTGCATTGACCGTTACAAATTACAAGTATTACAAGTATTTTCAATAAAATTACAATAGGGACCCTTTTATTCGAAGATTTATTTTTTT
Organism: Megalopta genalis; assembly: GCF_051020955.1. Lineage (NCBI taxonomy): Eukaryota > Metazoa > Arthropoda > Insecta > Hymenoptera > Halictidae > Megalopta > Megalopta genalis. The sequence goes on from NC_135015.1 coordinate 12,076,369, forward strand.
AATATCCTGATACAAAAACATTCTATTATCTAAAAATTGCATTCGAGTTCTCTATTAGGTGATAATGTATCCGAATAATACAATGATTAGATAATACTGAATACTTCTTTAAGGGATAAAATTAAATTATTAATATAATTTAATAAAATTACATTATTAATAAAATTACATTATTAAACAAACAGGAACTTTTTGAACTATGACCGATCAATAAATAAAAGGCCGTCTGTTACAAGATATTAAATAGAAAAAGATATTAATATAAAGTAACTGATGTGAATGAAATTGTTGCGTTCCAAACCTATTTAAAGAAAAATCAGGTGTTATTTATCAATTGTATGCAGTAAATGTATAAAACACAATTTAGGCGCAATAATGACTAGACTGCGAATTTCACGCATTTAATGCAAAAATGAGTAAATGAAATATAAAATTGTGACGGCGTAAAAAGAATTTCACAGTACGGTTACACTATTTTCAACTCAACAAAATTATTCAAAGAAACAATTAATTTTTATTTAATTTCGATTTCTTAGAATCGTCTTAGAAAATTTTTATTTTGCATGAAGATCCGCAGCAGTCCAATAATTACACAGGCCCTCGTTATCGAAAAAATGATATCGTCGATATCGACGTGAAGCGATCGAACGAGACTCGAATAACGTGTCCGATCACTGGTAATTATTTCCCCTAATTGTAATACGAGCACGCGTATTTCGGTCGAGCTCCCAAACGCCGGCGACCGGCCGGGAAACGATGTCGTTTGCTTAAAATATTCGCGTTTGTCTCGCATTTTGTTGAACGGTTCTTTTTTTTTTATCGCGGCTCAAATGACATCAGATGATTAAGTCAGAGTGATTTGTCATTCACCGTATTCGTAAAGGGCAAAGATACTCGGCGTGTTTACGCCTCGTATATATGCGCATACATTTGGCGCAAGACTTTACCGGGTCTCTTGATCATGAGAATGAAAATGAAAATGATAATTTGTCGTATACGAATCAGCAAGTCAAATACAAGCGAGTTAGACGCGGCGCTCGCTCCTTCGCCCGCGAACACAGAAAGAATGCTGATTTTCGCCGGTGGAACACGCGATAACTGAAATTATGCATGCATTTACGAAACATATTTTATCACTGTCTTTCCTACGCGACGTCGTCTTTGGATCAATTTTATCTGCGCGGCCGTGGACGATCTACTCGGACTCGTCAAAAGATTGTCGAAATAAATATGGATGAGTCGCGCGAAGCGCTTCGGTACCGTAAGCGCTAGATTTAGTGGCCACATTGCTCGTGTCAACACCAAAAATTATCGAGAATGTTCGATGAGTGTGTGCAGACTTCATGGATTCGATTCGTATTTGTGTGTTTCGAAGGTTAAATTTGTAATTACGGTGACTCGCACTGAAAATCGACCGCACGATTATTTGAAGTTCAAGGTGTGAAATGAAGTACGAAATAGATTAATTCCTAATATATCCACTAAAGCAATTACTTTCTTTCGGATGTATTTTATTCTATGCAAACAGAAACATAACAAAATATTACGTGATTTATAAAAAAGCTAAAATATGTTCGACAAGTGAAGCTCGCAGTGAACTTCGGCCGCGAAATATTTTACGAAATAATTGATCAGAAAATTAAAGTAATTAAACGAATATAATATTTTGTTGGGTATCTCTTACTTCTCTTAACACTTAGACAAACTTTTTGGCATAGGCCCGACTAATTTTTCGGTTAAAGAAGTCGTTATCGGCAGCCATTCTTCGAGAAGTGCGAATCCATCTTGTGAAAAGTTCACGGAGCAAATTTTAATCGGATTTTTTTGATGACTTTAGTTGGATGGCAATGTTGCGTTTCAAATCTGCCTATTGTTGCAAACTCCTATGAATTTCTCTCACAAGTAAAGGATAAATATAAGACAGATTGAATAAATATGTAACCAAAGATTCCATTGTTATCGCTGGGTTTCTTACAATCATATTAAAGCACACAATTTTCTATTTCGTCAATGTTCTTCCATGGTGCACTCTCAGTTTTACAAACAACATTCTGCCGCTCGGGAATGTTTAACGAATAAATATCCTTCCTTCCGAACGAATTAATAATCTCCCTAAGATGTCACGTTTTATAGGGTTTATTAAAAGATTCTATCTCCGCCAGAAACCGTCTAACACGAATCGCCATACTTTTCCAAGCTCATTGGACAAGTGTTCCCCAAGAGCTGTTCATAAAATTCTCATCTTTACCGTTTCGCGATTAATTATGTCCCGTTGACGAAAGTTCCGCAACGAAGTATGCGAAACAAGGAATTTAATAATTCTGTTTTATGGAGTCGCACTGCAAGACCCTTTTCCGCCAAGCGACGGGTGTAAATGATTATAACTCCGCGGCGAAGAATCGTTTTGGTCGAACGGAAGAGGGAGATCCGGATCGCGCGGCGCCCATTGGTCGAAAGAATCGTTTATTTCCCGCGTTAGGAAGTTTAAGGTCTACGGACTTAATTAAAATCCACTGGGCAAGTTTCGACGGAATCTGTTCGGAAAGAAATATTCTCCGCGCCGACTCTTTCATGTGGCAAGAAATCTGTTCAACAAGTGGGGTCGTAAAACCGTCAAATATATTTCCCCGAGTTCCAGTTATGAAAACTTTCCCCGCTGTTTATACGAAATAATTAGGTGTTTGCCAGAAAACTACACGCGAAATTCCCTACTTTCGCTGATCGCTCTGCTCCCTCAGGGGTATCTCTACTATCACAGGAATTCTCTTCGCATTCGCCTATAGTTTCTAACAGGTTTTACCATTTTCTTCGAGTTTCCTACTTCAGACGAGTATTTTTATATTGTCAGGTTATTTTTTTTATGTCGTCTAAAATCGACGGGCAGAGTCCAGACCTGGGCATATTTGAAATAACATTGTTTCAAATATTATTTCAAATAACGTGTTACTTTATTTCATTGTCATTTCCATGTCGGTGATCACATTTGAAATATCATATGGAATAATCTCATTTTATGTTATAATTGTTTGAAATAATTATGGAATGCTTCATGAAAATTATATGGTGACCTAATTATTAGCTCCGAGTCTGGCTTGTTCTGACATCCTTACTGACATTTCTGCAAGATAAGGTGGACCGAACTGACTGTGTTAAACGATTATCCAATAATGAGATGATCCAGTAATGATTTCTTCGAATAAAATTTTCTTAATGCATATCATGCATTATTATTTTGATATATGCATTATTATTATGCATTATTATTTGGTGCATATTATTTTGGAAATTATTTCTTTTGTCATGTTTGAAATAAAAGTACGACGAAATAATTCATTATTTGAGATTACTATTATTTCACATGAATCGATATTATTTTTATTTTCAAATAACGATTCGAAATGAATTGTTTCAAATAGTTATTTCTTATTTTCGTTTGAAATAAAATATGCCCTGAAGTAAAATATATATGGTAGAGTCAGAAAGCTTGGAACATGTTCATTACTGCCTTTGAAAAAATTTTACAAAAGTGACATCTCGATGATGAATGAAACGTGATCATCTCTGCGGGAATTCAATGCGAATGTTTAAACATAATCAAATCACGAAAAAAAGTGGAACAAGAAACGTACGTCGTCGAAATATATCGCAGATATCTGTCAAATATAAATCGTATAATCTGTCAAATTACATTTGCATCGTGAAATGAACTTTTCAATTAACTACTAACACAATATTTCTATCGTACATAAATAAAAAACGTACGTTCTAATTCATCGTAACGACATTGTAAGAAAAAAGCAGCATCCTATTCTTGTTATCTTAGTTTATAAACATTTTGTTTGAAATTTCGTATCTTTTTAACAGTAATAATAAATGACTGTATAAATTAATTATAAAACATGGGAGATACTTCCTATTACCGTAGAAATGCAAAGAACAAATATTTTGTTTCTGACAAATTCGACAGTAGGGCGACATGTACACCGGCACAACCGTTCGCTATTAATATCACTAGTGAAAAAATATGACCGATGCGGTGCTACGTCAAACCCGGATAGAATTTGATTTTTAACAAGCGCGCTCCGTACGAAAATACGTCTGTGGTGGAAACACCGTCCTGATTTCTCTGGAGTATTCCTCTTTTTTTCAATGAACACCGCTAGCACGTGATAGTTGATAAATTGCCAATATTGACGACTTTCGGCATAGCTCCGTGAATGCCCACAGTAATTAAATAAATACGCTTGAACAATTAAACGAATCATTTTCACGGTATATTCCATTTCGATATACTCTATTGGACGCTATAAAATTATTATATTCATTGTCACATTAAATATTGAAAGATAAAGTCTTTTTGTTTTCAGTAACAGTGCCAATACGGTGCAGGAATTAACGTCACATGTTTAAAAAAAACGTTCAGTTTCTTAGGTAGATTCTTGTTGTACTTTAATATTAATAATAATAATAATTACATATCTAATATTAAATAGACACGATCAATTTGTGAGGCAGATTCTAGTTGTACTTTGATATTAGAAACAGCACTAATTAAATATTTAAAATCAAATGGAGAGGTTTCCTCTTTCAAGAGTAATCCTGTAAATGTATTTTTAGACTGTGCCATTTAAATGCTTGTAATCGAATAAATTTATTTCTAGCGACACAGTCGTATCAATTATTCTAGTCTTTCCCGTATCGGTTTGCGAGTAGTTGAATTATTAATTTTTGTTATATTGATAGAATTAATCCCTATCATTTGATATGTCAACGCGTTAATTTCCCCCAGCACAATTTTACAGCTTTTTACAATTTCACAGTACCGAGGCTGAGGGCCATTAAAATAAATTTAGAAATCTGATACGTTCCAAATAGCAATGGCGACCAATTAAGATTTGATTCGATGCAATTAAAGGAAAGGAGATGCAAAGAGCAAATGGTAGATATACATATCGAGTACCATTAACAGATTACTTCGTTCGGCCTATTTGTCGTTGAATAAACATGGGACGACTACTATAAAGCAACCTATCGGAAAGCACATGCTACTTTGGTACTCAAACCCGGCAGCAATTAGTAGGCCTGTTCATACTCGCGTTCTCGCGGTTACCAAAAACGGAGATGATTCTATGCTAACTAATTCATTATAAATGTCACAAATACGTATGTATATATACGACTATGTTCAGGCTGCTTCATAAGTACGTGTCAGAATCTCAGGCATACTACGATGAAATAGGATGAAGAGTAGGATGTAGAAAAATAGAATGTTCATATCGTCCTGTTTTCTTTTTACCCTCACACGAATTTCTACTGTGTTCGCTAACAATACTTTGCTAACATAATATATGGAAGTAGTAAAATCTATCAGACAATAAATTCATCGCAATCAACAAATTTTTATTTACATGGACACAATTAAATACATTAATTGTATATTCTTATGAAGTTTAACTTTCCGCTGTTCATTTATTTTATCAAGTATTTGATTAACTTCGATCATGCTGATGCAAATATAAAAATGCTTATCATTTAATCGTGAACCGCAAATAAAATTCCAGCGATTAAGATTTCAATACTTCAAGTATAATCTACGTGATTATGTTTATTCTTCAATATTTAATACTGAATATTCTGCAAGATCATCTTATTCTTTCTAATCTGATTTCTGTTCTTTTCTCGTGTTGCTTCTTATCAAGTGAAATATCTATCGTAGTGGACGACAACGTTTTAACTGCGACAATATCAAATTTTTGATCGTTTTTCAGAGAAAGTAGAATATTCATTGTACATATCAATGCAACCAGATCGAAGAACTTTTCGATGCTATTTTCTATGTTGTCAAATGTCAGAATATTTCGTGATCAAATCAAATTTTAGAACAAATTGAAAATTGGGAAGGTTTTCTCTGTCTCCTGAAAGAAATTGACTTTCGGCGCTCGCAGCGTTCTCGACGAGGACCGTTCAATTATACGACGGCAAAGAAACCGCGAAACATATCGAGACTGCGCTACTACTTCCATATCCGGCCAAACCGGAAGCACTCTGCAACCGCAGGGACCTAACACGCCTGCGAGTCGGTCAACAGAAGGGGGAGGGGTCGTCACCGTACAAGGAACAATATGCAAGACGTTCTCGCAAGCTATCGTCGGCTATTCCGCAAGCTGTTCTTTATGTCTGCCCTTCTTTCCGCTTGTGTATCTCTGTATGTGTGTGTGTGGGTGTGTTTCCTTTTTCTTTCCTTTCT